>NC_091860.1:7148530-7789636 GCF_037783145.1 Equus przewalskii
TCAATAACTTAGCCCTCATCACAAACGATGGTACGTTCTAATGTCATGCCCATTTCACAGATGCCGAAATGGAGGCATAAAGAAGTCGGGCAATTTTCTTAAGGTCACACAGCTAGTAAATGGCAGAGCTAGGATCGGAACCCGGGTGAATAGTTCTGGAACCATCTCTCAGCCACTACACTATACTGGGCCCAACGACATCATGTTTGCCATGAAAACTCAGCCCTTTATGACTCTAATAAAAACTTTGTTATTCAACAATCATGTCTTCCATATATCACAGGTGGCTCATGAACTTATCACACAATATTGCTATAGAAGAATCCACTAGAATTAGAATTAATTCTTCCCCAGAAAAATAGAGAGGGAAAACCATTCCTCTTCTTCTACTTAATTGGAGTCTTGGAGGATAATCTCAATGTGTCCTATTAGGTTTAAAAATGAATGAGTGGATGGAGGTTAGAGAATGGGGAAGGTTAGGTTGACCTGATCCTAATTCCTTATTCTACATCTAATATGTATTTCTCTGGCTAAGCCAGAGAAAGTGCCAGCCTCTAGGTGATGCGCAGCCTGGGTAAGAGATGGGTTGTCTGCACAACCTCAAGGCTGACTCTGAAGCTATTTCAGGAGATCATTGGCAGCTTCCCCAACATGCACCGGCCACCTCTGCTTTTATATCCACAAGTCAAATCTCATTTACACCACCTGCAAGGGGCCACACTAATTATTTTGCAATCACTCTGTTATAAGTTTTATATTATTACAGAATAAGCATATCACTGGCTAAAGCTTAGAATATCTTCTGGTTGTTGTGGGAATTTTTTAAGATAAACATGATATAGAGACTTATAGCATACTTATAACATATAGAGACCTAGCCACAGGAATGGCCACTGTCAACCATGTGGGTGAATTACCACCACAGTGCGCCCATCCCCACCTCTTCCCGGAAGTCTCTGCATATTGGCCACAGCCAGCCCTCCCCGCTGCTAAAAGTCACACCCTCTGCTCTCAAAGGAGCCCAAAATAGTGATGTTTAGTTACCACTTTCTCTTCAACCCTGGCACATCAAGAGAAAAAAGAATAATTAAACCAGCTTGCCACATTTGGGATCTTGCCAAACTCTGATCCTACAGAAATTGTCATTGCAATGGTCTTTGAGACAAGCTGTGTGGGTCCCTATGGCACCACTCATGTAGACAAATGACAGCTGTCCTTTCCACCCAGTCTCACGTCATGTCACAGTTTCCCTCAGGGGCTCGGCCCTCTCCAGCGAGCTGTTTCTAGAGCACTGCTGTTGTGAATTACAGAACAGAAGAAGCCGGAAAACCGTCAAGCTCCTCATTTCTCAGTGTGGATGCCCAGGCCCAGCCCTACCCAGACCTGCATAGCACCTTCACTGAAGCCTGAGGCCCACCCTAATTAGCTGTATAACTTTACATGTGATTTTAATCAAAAATAGATGCATGCAACCCAACTCCTTGCCTGGGCTTGCTTTATGTAGCACCCAGAACACTGTCTTCCCACGTGGGTGCTTAACAAGCACCATTTGATGATAATCTTCCTTGTCAAGCCTAAGAGCTTCCATTGTCATCTTCAACAATGGAAACCCTTGGCTGTTCAACTTCCTTCTTACCTGGAAATACAGAGCTGGCTAAAGTTCACATTCCAGAACTTTGTGTGCCCACTGCCCCCTTTAGAGCTCCTTTTAAGTGTCTTCAGTGTAACTGCAGGCTCAGATTTGACTTCCTTGGAAAACGTTTTTAAAGTAGAAGAAATTTAAGGAGAGTCCAGAATCCTCCTGAAAATCGTCCCCTAACCCCCATGCTCAGCCCATTTTCATCCTGAGCAGGGGCGACCCATGGTACATTCAGAGCCACCAGCACTTAACCCATATTCATTGCAAAGGGCTTGACCCAATCACATGCCGAGGAAGAACTCCCGGGGAGATGAATGCCATTACAAATCTTGCCCTCAACATGAAACGCCAGTGACTGTTTATTAAATTGCTCTTCAAAGAGAAAACACTGGCAGGCAGGAATCATTAAAATGGAAGCGAAGGAAAATGCTGTAACTTTCAACATGGCGCTTTTGTCCATTAACCCCAGACCAACACAACTGGAACGGCCAGTAGGAACTTTTGGCCCTGAGCCCCATCAATTACCTTCATCTAAGCCCAGGGAGGCGTATTACAAACCATCCAATTTAAGTATTTCCAAACATTGTCATAAGAAAAAGGACCCCAAAAGCCCTTAACCTAACTCCACTGTCTCAACTGGAGTTGAGGACAAATTGCATTATACACAAGTAACATTAAAACATAAAAGACATACCCTCCAGTGAAAACCTTGCACAACTTTCCCGAGTAAGCAGAATTAATCACAGCGAACAATTACCATCCCCAGTCTGAATATTTATGACATAACAGAGAGCCCATTTAAAATGCTCGGTGCCTCATAATTTTAAAAAGAGCCACAAGGAGAGGGAAAGACATGCTAAGTTTACGATGGAAAGGAAAAAAAAAAAGTGCAACTTTTTTCTTAATCCCCCTCTCCACTTGGTGCCCCCCACACATCCTGTCTTTCCCTGCCTTCCAGAACCCCCATACCTTTCATCACCACCTTTGCTACTGGACTTGCTGGACAGCAATGGGAAGATGGGACAAGCTGAAGGCATTGGTGGCCTCTGTTCCCAACATTTCTCTTATCCATTCCAGGTGTTTGCACCTTCTCCCACCTGCCACGTCTGCCTTCAAGTGCTAATAGTCTAGGGCCATAAGAGCGTACCACATAACACAGATGTAATATACGCTTGAAATATAGGTTGGGTCTTACATTTTACTAGGTAGGATTATGCTGTAGCAACAAAAAATTCCAAAATTTTGGTGGCTTAACGATACGAAAGTTTATTTCTCACTCCTACCACATGCTTATTGGGAGTTAGCTAGAGGCTTGGGGAGTCGGTTTGCGGTGGGGGTCTGTTCTCATAAAAATCCAGGTATCCCAGTGGATAAAGCAGCCACCAGCTTGAATATTACTGGTTGCCATGCCAGAAAGAAAAGAAAGCTCTGGAGGATCTCAAACAGGAGACGAAATCCTCCAGCACAGAAGTGACACGTGTCATTTTCGATTATCACTCATTGGCCAGACTAGTCTCAGGGCCCCACTCACCCACAGGGAGCAGGAAGTAGAATCCTACATGTGCCCAGCAGGGGAGAGAACTGGAAATATTTCATAAACAGCAATAATGATTACTATAGTTATAAAAGATCCCCAAAACCTGGTCTCTGGACTCAAGAAGCTTGTCTGCTAAAACAAAATTTGTTTCATCGACAAAGAAACTAAAAGTTCTGCCTTCTCCTTAAAGGACAAGTTTAACAATGCCTTGGGGGAGTATAATTATTTAGTTATTTACATCATCATGTTGAAACCTCCTGTTTAATTGGAAAGTATGCCCTCAACTTGCCCTCTACTTCTTCGTGGAGTGTTTCCAGACTAGGGAGAAGGAGGGTTACAGAAGCACAGAGGTTCCTGTCCTGGTAGCACACAGGACATAGAATCATTTTCATGACCATCAGATTCAATTAACCGTCTCCAAACCAGCAGTTGTAATAATTCAGTCTCCAGCCTCTCTCCTTAATCTCATCCTAGGAAGGTCAAGCGACCAGCCCTCCCCTTTTCCCATTCCCGACTGGACAGTCTCCTGAGGGTCAGCAGCAGACCTGGGAGTACCAAAAGGATTCCAACCTCTCAGAAGCCCCAGAAGAGAGCTGGCATTCACACCTAAAGCAATTTGCCAGCAATTTTGGCATTTGTGATTGGCTCACAAAGCCAGCAACCCAGCCAGAATCCTCTCCTAATAAGCCCAGAGTCAGATTCAACTAGAAGGTGTTGCCCAAAACAATCTAGCCCAGAACAGCAATCTCGGACGTGTAAATCATCACTGGGCTAGTGTTGAGCAGAGATTATCAATTTGATTAGATAATTGTTCGGTTAAACGCAGGATGGTCATTCAACATCTTTGGGGGCGGGGGGTGCTGTCATTCCAAGTTCTACTGACCAGCAGCTGTCTTGACTTCCCAGCCTAACCACTCTTAGAATTGCTGGATATTTTATCTTTGATTCGATATGAAGTGAGAGAAAAATTGCTTTGGGGGTTAAAAAGATCTTGATTTCTAAGTGGCATCAGGGCGAACTCTTTCTACATGCAATTCCCAAACCACTATAGTTATGACTAATAAATACAGTAGCAATTCTCATGACACCCAATGGGAAAAATATCTTTTTATGACCCTCTCTTCTCTCTAGGCTTAAACACTTTATCTCCAGGCCTAGACTTCTTCAAAGATGGATCCCTTTACCAACTGCCCTCTCTCACTTTCCTTTCATACTTCAACACATCCTTTGCCTGAAACTTCTCTCACCCATGACTTCCTAATTGCCAAGTCCAATGGCTTTCTTTCCTGCTTGCCATTCTGCGTCACTGCATATCGGCTTCAGGAGCAATCAGACCCTACATCCTGGGTCCACTCTGATGAGCAGAGAGCTTTGAACTCTCTGACATGTAGGTTCCTTCATCAGAAAACGGGGACAATATGAGGACCTATGTCACGGTTTTCTTGTGAGGATTAAATAGAATAATATATGTAAAAGGGCCACCAGTGCCTGGCCCATGGCAAGCCCCACTATTCGGTCCCCGACATTATCATTGGTGGTGGTGATCACTTCCTTCTTGACATTCTCTTCTCTCCTCCCTTGGCTTCTGTGATACATTACTTCCTGGTATTCATTCTAAAATTCCGATTACATTCTTGCTCAATGCACCAAACCCTCAAATCTCCTTCCCACTGACATAGAACAATTCAAACCCGCTTCACTTCTCACTGGACTACTGCCACCGCCTTTTGGGGAACATCCTTAACAGGAATCTTCACTCCCTCCAGCCCATTCTCACCGCTCACATGATGCAGGAGCAAAACACCCTGAAAACTTCCAGCTGTGGCACTCTCCTGATTCAGACCTTCTGAGGGCTTCCTGACACAGAGTGAGGATGGCTGCCTTCGTGAGCCCCCTCCTCAGAAGGGCATCCTTTGAGACTCCCGTCAGCTGTCAACTCCTAAATGTTACCTAAGCATCCTCCTTGGATTTGGTCCAAATTTTACCATATTTAGCAAAACTTTCTACATAGTTTGTGTGTTTGATTGTAGAAAGGTCATAAATTTTACTTAAGATGAAGTCATTCTGCTTTTGGTTGTATTAATTAGGAAGCTTTTTGCTGCAAGTAACACCAATTCCATTGGCTTGAACCAATAAGGGGTCATACTATGTCTTATATCGAGAAGTCTGGAAGGTGAGTGGTTTCAAGGTTGTTAATTCAGTAACTCAATGGCTCAACAATGTCATCAGGAACCTGAGTTTTTGGCATGTTTCTATTCCATCATCCTCAAGGGGCCAACTTGATCCCTGTGGTGGCGAAGACCCACAGTGAACCATAGTACCATCCAGAGGACACTATCCAGTCACAAACACCCACAAGCTGAGTGTTATTATCCCCATTTCATAGGTAAGGAAATTTAGGTTCAGACAGGTTAAGTTACTTGCCCCAGGTCACACAGCTATTAGCAGTAGAAACAGAATTTAAACTCAGGTTTATCTGACTCCAAAGTCCATGCCTATAAGCACCGGGTTTACTCCTCCCAAGCATGAGAGCAAATGCCTTTGCCCTGCAAGTTCAAGGGTAGGATTTACAAGGCTCATGTTTTACTCACACTCTATAAGTCTACTGGCCACGGGCTAATTTCCCAAAATAAAAAAAGGACATTTAGAAATGCTGATCATTAGAGACTTGGACTTCTATCATTCATCTTAATCAGCTATAGTCACAATTCCCAACAAACATCAATAATGTGCTTGCATTACACAAGCATGGATAAATTTCTTGATCTTTAATCCATCAGTGATTTCACTTAATAATAGTTGCAACTGGTTTGTGTGTGTGATATGAATGTATATACGTGTGTGTGTATATACATATGTATATATTGATCAGCCAACTAAGGCCTGGAAAAGTTCGGAATCCGGCTTATACAGCTAGGAAGACACTGAGGGCAACAGGAGACACAAGGACGACTTCCCCATATGGCCGCCCTTCCATAAGGACCTGTAAACTAACCAATCACTTTCATTCGAAGTAGAGGGTATCAGCAGAATCTCATCAAGGTTATTCTAAGTCACACAGCGACACTGTCCTGTCAGACCAAGGAGCTCCCCGAGGGGGGCATATTGCACACTGCCTCCCCGGCGGCCATGGTGGGGCAGGATGGCACACCAATTCCTCACGTCTCATCCTCTCCCAGGCCTCCATGTTCGCTCTCCACCTTTCTCTCTAGGTGGGCGCCAGATACACAAAATAAGTAAGCAAGCAATCCCCCCTTGACTACTGGAATATGGGGGGAACTTGAGTTATTTATTTACAATATCTGGCTTCCAAGAGAATCACCGAATGAATGGAGTCATTGAACAATCCTCCCAACGCAGACACACACATCCTGCCACGCATATTTGCATCCCGCCGGCCTGAATCACCTTACCCAGGGCTTGCAGAGCAAACGGGGGACTATAAACAACTCAGGTCTAATCACAAGGGCAGGTGACAGAGTCCATCGGACTCCTTCAAATGTGTGTCTCCACTCCTGCTCCTCCGGGACACTGGAACATCCGGGTCCCCAGCTTATTGACTCCTGAGGCCCAGTCTCTGCACCCAGTTGGCTTGGGGAAGCCACACAGCCCCCATTTCTGGCGTTTCTCCTCTCCTTCTGCACCTCGAACCTCAAGACAGCCCGTCTCCACCACAGTAAGCAGTCAGACGGGGAACCCAGGCGCTGGCGGGCACGCTCCTCGCCTTCTCCGAGTGGCCCTGATTTACACGTCCAGGTGTCGGCGACAGCTTCGCTGTGCTAACTTTGGAGTCAGACAGCATTTCCTGAAACGAAACGGTGGTTGGGTAAAGGCCTTGCAACGACCTCTCTGTGACAGGAGCTCATGAATACGCGGGTCTGTTGCTCTCTCTGCCTCCACTCGCTGTGCGGAAACCTCGGGTTACGGGCCGCGGCTCCTCCCGCTCGCTCGGTGCGCAGCCGAGCCCGGCGCAGCCGCCCTGTTTCTCTTAGCGGAGCCGACACACTAGCGCTGTGTTCGCCTTGCCCTGCGGCTCCCCTGCCAGCTACCGCCGGGCCGCGCATCACACGCGGGCTGCACCGGCACTTGCGCTCGGACGCAGCAGCGGCGAGGGGAGGAGACGGCGGGGACACGCGGTGCGCGCGCGGTGGCCTGGGGCACCCCTGCTCCACAGCCGCAGTCCCCAGCCCCGAAGGACGCAAACTGCAGGGACCCCTGGAGCGCTCCCCGGGACCTCCGCAGGACCTTTCTGGGAGCCCACCGGGGGCTGGCGCGTTTTAGTCGAGGGGCCAGTCGTTGGTCCTTGCCGGAATCTGTTCTCCCTCCTCCCAGTCTGCCTTTAGGTGGCCCGGGGAGCCGGCTCACCCGGCCTGACTGGCATCAGCTTTCCCTGAAGGGAACCCGGGCTGTCCGGAGCCCAAGAGCTGGGCGGCGGCAGCTCCCTCTGGGAGCCAGGGAACGCTCTCCTTCGTGGTTCCCCGGTCACCCGTCCCACCTCCCTCTCCGCCAGTTCCTCTGCTTTGATCTGGAGCACCAGAACAAGCCTCATATCCCTCCCAAAAGAGCACAGGCCTAACAACTATGGGAGAAAAGGCATGCTGGACAACACTGGCTTCTGCTTCCTGGCTCCTCAAACTCCATTTGACGCCATTCCTCCACGTGCAAAACAGGATGGCTGGTGGCAAGGATGGCAAATAAATGTCATCTCACGTGCCAACTCCGTTTAATTGGTAAGGGCTTTCTGGGACACTGTTAAGAAAGCTTCTGAGGGTGGCTTCAATCTGCAGGACGGAGTGCTGTTCTCTTTTTACTGACGTCATTCGTCCTTCACGGATGAGAGATTGGGGGAGGGGAAAGCTGCAGCATGGCTTCCATGTAACTCCCATCTTCATCACCGGAGACACACTGTCAGCATTTGAAGCCTCGCTTTACCACTTACTGGCTGTATGATCTTGGGGAAGCTACTGTTATAAGCTCTCTGAGTCTCAGAAAACCTTGTCACTACATGGGAATCATACTTGAAATCATTGTGAAGAACACTCAGCAGAAGGCTCACACAGAGCTGCGGCTCTGGCTTCTGGCGGGGCAGAGGAGGCCTACCTCCCACACTCCCTTCTCCTGCCCTCCCCGCCCTCACACTGCCCTTCCTCCGCAATCCAGTGCAGCCACGTTTCTGTCCCAGGGAAAGACCACCGGCGCCAAACGGAGGGAGGATTAGATGCAACGCCGTCCCTGTCGCTGCCTCTGTACTACGCCGTCTGGTCCCCGCCCTTGGAGTCTTCCAGGTGGTCTCTTGCCTGCTAAGGCGCTCTCTTCAAAGCTGCTGTCTTCCCTCCCCCCGGGCACAACAGGCCTGCCCAAGCGGCACCCCATGGCGGGCAGAAGGGCAGGGGCTGGGCTGGCGCTGGGGTGGCTGACGGGGGCCAGAGGCAGCCGGGAGCACGTAGTCAGGGAGGGGCGTATGGGAGGAGCCCTCTGGGGCAGACCCCAGAGCGGGGCTTCAGATAGAGACGGAGCCGGGGAGACAGTCCACCCTTGCGCCGCGGAGAAAGGCTTCGAACAGACGCAGGAGCAAAACCGAGCGTGGCAAGGCTTTGCTGCCGCTCTCGGATGCCGGGCCCTTGACTCAGAAACCAGCTTCTTGTGTATCATTTTGGCATTGAGAAAAAGGTACATCACACAGGATGACAAAAATCGCCACTGTGTGCCTTTCTGAAATACTATAAAACCTATTAACTCACTATGAACTTGGAGAGGGGCCTGTCTGATTAGCAAAAAGTAGGAATGGTGGGATATTTTTAAATAAATGTAGTTTTATCACTTGCAAGAGGGTACAGAAACTTAGATCATGTGGATAAATATGTTTTATTTGTTGCTTCTTATTGTGAAAGCAAATACTGTGTGATGCAGAGAGAGAAAGGGAGGGAGAGAGACAAAGGGAGGGAGGGAAGGAAGGAAGGAGGGGGAGAGAGAGAGAGGAAAGGATGGTCCCTACTCACAAAGGGTTTACATTCACTGAGGAGTTGCAACAGCAATACATGAAGCTGTTAGTCAATAAAACCCAACGATTACATGCAGGCATAGTAAAGGGATGGGGCCGGCCCCATGGCTGAGTGGTTAAGTTCATGCACTCCACTTTGGTGGCTCAGGGTTCGCCAGTTCGGATCCTGGGCACGGACCTAGCACCGCTCATCAGGCCATGCTGAGGTGGCGCCCCACAGAGAAGAACTGGAATGATTTACAGCTAGGATATACAACTATGTACTGGGGCTTTGGGGAGAAAAAAAAAAGAGGAAGATTGGCAATAGATGTTAGCTCAGGGCCAATCTTCCTCAAGGGGAAAAAAAAAGTGAAATGGTCTTTAAAAATAAGTAAGTAAATAAATAAATAAAGGGACCAATTGTGAGATGGAAGGCAGCATCAAAGAAGACGATCCAAGGAGCTGGTGGTTGGGCCAGCTCTGTGGAGAGAGGGGACTTCTAGGCCCCGAAGTTCTGAAGGGAGATCCTAATGGGAGAATGAGCGACCCCTGAAGGGTCCGTGCAGAGATCCACAGCGTGTCTCTGGGCCCACAGGGTTACATGGCAATGTAGTGCCCACATGTATCTTTCTGGGAGAAGTCTTCTATCTTTTATTCAATTCCAAACAAGTCCTTGATCCAGATTAATTGAAGAACAAATGAATTAAAAAAATAAAGGAAAATGTGTGGGGCTGGGGAGAAGGAGGAGGAAGAATTGGAAGGAATAAAGCACTCCTGTTACCAGGTAGACGGTGAGGAATGTGGATCTGAGGTAGAATGGAGAGTGGGGACAGCAAGTAGAAAGTGAGAGGTAAGACTGGATTATAAATATCCTCTAGAGTTTAGACTTGAGTATTAGAAGTAATGGGAAGTGATGTGATGGAATGAGTGGTTGTGGAAGCTAATTCTAATCACAGTGAGAGAGGTGGACGGGCAGCAGAGAAGGAGGCTGATTATGAGCAACCAGACGGACACCTGGATTCTAAAAGTTTGCTTCTCTCAAATTATGGTGTGACGGCATTTTGTGGTTGCTGTTATTGATAACCACAAATGCGTGCTAGGAAGGTGGCCCAAGCTGAAGGGAAGCCCCGTGATTTTGCTGAGCACCCGAATGGCTTTGGGCACGTGCACCAGCTATCAGGCTGTGTCTCTCGGCTCCACATCCCCCTTCTGTACTCTGCTGTATGATGCGGGGCTGGATGCTGCATTTCTGCTTGGCCATCTGCTCTGTGTTAGATTCCACCAAGAGGAGACTCAAGAGGGAGACTGGAGAGCTGGGGGGAGGAGGGAACTCGTTCCTTCCTGCCTGTTTCCCGCTCCTAGGGGCTTCACCCTAGCAACACCATCTCACCACAGCTGAGGCAGTTCCTGAACGCAGCTGACAGTTTTTCCAGCATTTGCAGAACCAGCTTCATGACACCAAAGTCTCAGAGACACCAGCTTCGGCAGATGTCTGGGTCTCAGCTCCTTAGACCCCTCCTCCAAGCTCATCCTTCTCTTTGTTCTCCCCGTTCTAGAGGCGGTAGCTGCTCCCTGCAATTGCTACCGCTGGGACACCTGAAAGTACTCTGCCATTCCAGTTAACTAGTTAATAACCTTGTTCTAGTTCGCAATTGTTTATATTAAATTCTCTCTGTTAAAATCACAAGTGTGGTTCCTGTCTCCTGCTTGGACCCTGGACTCTGAGTCAAAGCGGAGAGTTCTGGTAGAAGGGCTCACAGTTGCTCTGCATCACAGAGGGAGGAGAATGCGAAGCTCCCAGAACGATGTGGGAAAGAGGATGTGAGAAGCAGTCGGAGGAGAGGAAAGAAGCGGATCCAGGAGGCAGGAGCTTCGAGAGGACCTGCAGGCAGAGAGCGTGGAAGAGCATTTTCAGAACCGCGTGCCATTCCTTCCTCCATCTTTTCCTTCGGAACCTTCAGGAACATCTGTTACATCTGTACACAGTGTGAGGAGAGCTTCGAGAATTAATTGTTAGCCTTAAAGGTCTTTTGAGAAGCTTAGCCACTGACATGATGCCCAGCATTGCTAATTCTTACACCTCCAGGAAGGGGTCACAGTCCTTGTCAGCGCTGTGGAGGAAACGCTAAATCAGTCTTTGATGAACAAAGAGAGTTTTTCATCAGCCAAGTCTTCAAAGCAACAAGTACCCAAGATTTCCTAGAAGTCGTATCACTTTTCTACTAATAAAAAAATTTCTTATCTCTCTGTTTACTTGAAGGACAGAGGGAAAGAGGGCGTTGCTCATGAATTGCTCGTCAGTATTGGGTCACATTGAAGGAGAACTTTTATTTCTTTCAGTCCAAGATGAAAGATTGTAAAAAAAAAAATAGTTTTTTAAATTCCTCCTGAGGATATTACAGCTCACAAAGTCTCCTATAACTTCTTATAGCTTCTTTGTTACCATTCAAGGAGAGCATTTATTGGGTTTATTTCTTCTTAGGTACATCTCAGCTTTAATAAGCGATGTCTTTGAGCTCGTTTGTGTTCTCCGTACCTTATTATCATCTGGCAGTGTGTCAAGAGGTCCAGGATCGGGGCTTTTGATGAACTGTGCTTTAAGGCAAAACCACACAGGAGGGGAGGTGGACCACCGATGACTGGGGCTTTCCCGGGCACGGCCCGCCTCGGGGGAGCTGGTTAGTCTCTAGTGCCTGCCCCCCATCCCACCACTTGTCTTTGTGAAGTCATTACTGGCCTCCTGGTGCACCAGTCCAGGCAAGGCAGAAGAAATTTATAGGAATCAAAACCCATAGTAACAGCAACAACAACTCCAAGAGGCAGCTTATTTAATCAAATTAAAAATAAGGCTTTTATTTCGTTCCCCAGTCCTGGAAGTGACTCTCCATTTCCACTCAGTTAATAAAGAAACTGGATGTAAGCAGAACTTCTAAGCTCTCTGAAGCCAGTGTCCCTCCCTGTCAGGCTAATAATTATTAGTGCCTAACGAGCTGTAGGTGTAGCTATTATTATGTGCTAGGATCTGTACTAAGCATTTTATATGCCTTCTCTCTCATTTACCCCTCCCAAGAACTCCGGGAACCAGGTATTACTATCCAGGTTACGCAAATGAGAAAATTGTGGTTGAGGGTGGAGGAGGTCAAACTCAAGATTTCTTAGTTGACAAATAATACAGCCAGCATTGAACCCAGAATCTGTTAGATGACGAAGCTCATGTTCATACCCACAATGGTACAAAGATGATCTGTTCCTGGTTGTCTCGTTGTGTCACCAGTTACATGCTGGGCACAATTTGGTCTTACAACTCCCTTGGGAAGCAGATCTGTGAAGACAAGTCTGTTTGGCGTGTTCTGCTGGAAATCACTGCAGGAATTCAGCTCTCAGAGCCAGGTGCCGGACCACAGGAGGGCATTACTGCAGGCAAGGTTTGGGAGACGCCTGGAGACCTCACAGACCTGGGGCGCTGCTCCACCCTACAGTGGAATGCTACCTGGACTAGAGATGGTGCCATCATAGATTGACAAACTGGATTCTCTTTTTTTCAATGACGAAAACTAGCTGGTGAAAAAATGAGAAGCAGAGTCATTTGTTCGACAGATATTTACGGAGCATGGACCATGTGCCTGGGCTGTGCTGTGGATACAGCAATGAGCAGGACGGACCCCTGGCCTTCACGGAGCTTCCCTCAGGTCAAAGCGGCCTTCTCATACCCGGGTGGTGGAAGTGGGACTGGGGAAAGCCTTTGTGAGAGTGATTTCTCAATACATCATTAAATAAAGCCTTTAACATGCACCTAAGCTTCTCCTATTGTTCTTTTCTTTCCTCTTTTCTTTCCTTCCTGAACGATTTTATCTTAAAGCCACAGATGGTGCAGAACAGGGTACATGGGGTGGGGAAAGGGCCCGGGAGGAGCTGTGGTGGCCCAGGGTGGGCTGGGGGAGACTGCGAGGGGTGCGGAGGCTGTCCACGCAGCGGGTGCGCTGCCCTGGTGTGGGCAGTCAGAGCCTGAAGGAAGTGAAGACATGTGCATGGAGGCCACAAGTGAAGAAGGGTCCAGACATGAGGAAAAAAGAACAGAAACAAAATGCGCTTCCTCTCTGATGTAGCAAAATCGCATCTAGAAATTTATTTTAAGGAAATAAATAGCAAACAGAGATGAGCCAAATAGCTACATGCAAAATTGTTGCTAACACAAACCATTCATCATGGCAAAAATTTGACAACTCGAATGAGCAGCCAGATGACAAATGACTAGAGAACCCAAACAGATTTACACATATGGATATTTGTTAAAATGACAAATGTGACATTGGAGATCAGTGGGGAAAGGAAAAACGCTGCAGAGATAATTAATTACCCATATGGAAAAAAATCAGTTTGGATCCCAACGTCACACCATTCACAAAAGTCACCTCCTGGTGTCCTATGGACTTCGGTGTGAAAGACAAAACTTTCAAATGTCAGAAGGACATAAGGAGAAAGATCTTTATAGGGGAGAGGATTCTTCAGACACAAAAATTCCCAACATTAAAGAAAAGGACTGATAAGTTTTGCAACATTAATTAAGAACTTTTCATCAAAAGATCCCATAAAGTGAGTGAAAACCTATAAGTGACAGAATTCCTCCGGAAAGTTAAGGTTAAGACAAGCAAACCCAAGCAAAGAGGCAAAAGATATGAATAGATATTTTACAAAGGAGAAACAAATGAGGAAGATTAATCAGGGATACGCAAATGAGCCATTCAGATGGGCCACTTTACAAACACTGGGTTGGCCACATTTGTTTTAACTCTGACAGCAACCAGAGCTTCACACGCTGCTTGCAGGAGAGTAATTTGGCACAACTCACTGGAAAAGCAAGTTGGCTTAATCCTGCAAAGCTAAAGATGCCCTGACCTTATGACCCAGTGATCCCAGTGGAAGAACATCCACACCGATGGGTGTCTCAGAGGCACCTTGCACAGGTGCACCAGGAGGCAGGTGCAGGAATGTTTATAGCCATATGGACTGGGTCAAATAGTGTCCCCCTAAAGTCCATGTCCCCCCAGAGCCTCAGAACGTGACCTTATTTGGGAATAACATAGTTGCAGACATAATTATTTAAGTTACGATGAGGTCATGCTGGCAAAGGGTGGGTCCTTAATCCAATACGGCTAGTGTTCTTATAAGCAGAGAAGAAAAGATACGACACACACAGGGAGAATCCCATGTGACAGTGGAGGCAGAGATGTGCAGGATGAGTCCACAAGCCAAGGAGCACTGAGGAATGCTGGCTACACTGGAAGCTGAGAAAGACATGAAACAGATTGTCTCCTAGAGTGTTCAGAGGGAGCATGGCCCTGCTAACACCTTGATTTGGGACTAGCCTCCAGAAACGTGAAAGAATCAATTCCTGTTGTCTAAAGGCACCTAATTTGTGGTAACTTGTTAAGGCTGCCCCAGGAAACTAATGCATTGTATTGTTCATAGAAAATGGAAATAACCAAATAAACTTAAATAAGCTGTAGAATATTCATAGAATGGAAAACTATGCAGCTGTAAAAATAAACAATGAAGAGCTCTCCACATCAGCACGGAGGATGCCTTTACCCTTTCAAAGCTTGAAATTCTCCTCACTGTCTGAGACCCATTTCCAGTCCTCCTCCACGGTGACCATGGTAGTAGCTACCGTGTACCGTGTGCTTGCTGACTCCTGTTTTGTGCCAGGCATCGGACACAGTCTTCCCTACCTTATCGCGAATCTCTACGACGATCCTTTAATGTGGATATTGTTAGCTTTATTATGAAAAGGAGGAAAGCAATATGCTGAGCCACTGAATGACTAACTCTAGGTCACCAGACAGACTCCACCTTCCATGCCCTTTCTGCTCTGCAGCTCAGCTCCATGAAACATGTCCCCCAAAGGAGAGCCAACTGGACAAATACCATTTTGGGGTCTCCAATGATTAACTTGGCCCTTGATTACCTTCAGTTCACTTCATTTAACCTTTCTAGATTTGCTTTCTAAATGCCACATGTCTAATTATTTCATTTATGTCCGTCATCTCCCTAAAAACAGTGTAAGTACCTTATACTTCTTCTCTGGCTAACATAGGGATGGGAACCCAGCAAACGGTTGTCATTCAAACGTTTGTTGAACTCCCATCATGCAGAAGCCCTGTACTCGCTGGCTGAACTGAAATGGAATCTACTGGAGCCTGTCACAGCTAGTCATTCAGTGAGTAAATGTACAGTGAATGCTACTTTAGTATGCTTATTTGCCCTTCCTGAGGATATTCTATGCACACAGCTGACTATAGCTCCAATAGATCGAGCGGACAATCCATTGTGAGCAATAGTGGATCCACTTACCATCTGCGGACAAGCTAAGTTTCCATGCACCCCCTTTGTCATTTCTCTACGTTGTGTGTCCAGCAACAGGGTAGAATTAGCAGCCTCCGGGTTGCTGGGGTTTATAGGCTGTGACAGGTGCAGAATAAGTACGCAAACAGATTAATATGTATTGCATTACTGCATTAGTCCTCCTTATTTCTGAGTTCAGTACTTGTGTGTACATGTGAAACAGTATTTACCCATGCCCCTTACCATGAAAGCTGATTAAAACAGGATCACTCCGAGAATCAGCCCAGCAGTAAAAGCCAGCATCAAAACCGTGTACCATCCTCCCTCTCAAGCGCCCGGCATAATTGTTACTTGATTTAATGGCTCATCAACCTACAGCAATCACATGACGCAAAAAGAATTTGGTGGTTGAAGGTTCCGGGACTGTTCCATTTTGTCTTATACCAAAGTGACTTAGAAATCTTTCTTATCCTGGATTTACGATAAGAAAATGCAGCTAACAAGGCCATCAGAAATACTATTAAAGAATATGCTTAGTTGCCTGTTGAGTTCCAGGCTCTCTTCAGAAGAGCAATGCCTGGAGGCAGGACCCCTGGAGCAGCAGTACCTGGAGGCAAATGGTAATACAAGCCGAAACCACAGTGCTCTCTGCTGGAGGAAGCCTCCTTAAATACATGCTCAGTGGACCAGGGAGGTAGGAAAGTGCCAGCAGTGTACATAGTCCCAAACGGGGACACTTCTGAGTATGCCAGGACCAAAGGAATAAACATAGAGCATCTCAGGAACCAGGTCATCTGGTCTTTCTAGGTGTAAGAAGATGATGAGGCTTTGAATAAGACTGGCCTGGGCATAAATTTTGGAACTCAACAGGCAACGAAGCATATCAAGTGATATGGACCTTGACACTTTATTTAACACTGCTCAGGGCATCTATTACCCATGGTGATAATATTACCCGTCCCAATGGATTTTTATGAGGATGGAAAGAAAAATATACGTAAAGACCTGTCACATGGTAGATAAGCAATGTTCTTCTTTCTTTCTCACTTCACTTACCCATCACTGAACATCTGGGACGGTCGTGACTCCTGCTGTCTTGAAATACACCTACCATTAATTCAAACCAGACTTCCTAACTGCAGCCATCCTTCGTTATTTGCAATGTCCCACATGACCTCTGAGACTACAATCATTCCTTTTGTAAATACAACCTTTTCATCCCTCATAACTTAATGAAAATACCATGAAAACTATTTTCAGGCACTATAATGACATGAAACTTCACGAACTCATTACCTTAAATGTCTCGACCCCAGAAGTGGAAATAGTTCAAAATCCACATGCAAATAATTTTAATGCAAGAGTGTACAACAGGGGCTGGCCCCGTGGCCGACTGGCTAAGTTTGAGCGCTCCGCTTCAGTGCCCCGGGTTTCAGCGGTTTGGATCCTGGGCACGGACATGGCACCACTCATCAGGCCATGCTGAGGCGGTGTCCCACATGCCACAACTAGAAGGAGCCACAACTGAAAGAAAATAGGTAACCATGTACTGGGGGGATTTGGGGAGAAAAAGCAGAAAAAAAAAAAAGATTGGCAACAGTTGTTAGCTCAGGTGCCAATCTTTAAAAGAAAAAAAAAAAAAGTGTACAACAGCCATGCAGTCTTCTCCAGAGCAAGTTAGAACCAAAATGTACTGCCCCTAACTTTGAGGTCTCTCTCACTTGAGTTTATTCTCCTTGCTTGTTACCTTCAACTTGTGACTTTCTGCTCTAGAAAAATTGAGAGCAAAATTCTCAAAATATTGGGTTGAACCCTATGAAATTGCTGATATTTGGCCATTTTTGACCTATGGAAATGGCAATCTCATAAAAGGTTAACCTGATCGAACCAAGCCAAGGATAAAGGAAATCAGAACAGACCCTGAGAAACTGTGCCTGGGCTGCTCCCTAGCCCAAGGAGACTTTGGTTCCTAAACACGAGGTCACCCATGTTCTTGGTGATGTCCGCATTGTGTAAGTCTGGTAAACTTGACCTTGTTATTTGGGTTCTCTCTCCCCACTAGTAGGGCAGGTGCTAACTGAACAGATGCATAATTATGACTGCAATAAAAGGCATTGATGGAGGGGGTAAAACCATTATCTCCACACCCAGACAGCCTGAGGACAGCAGGCTGGTTTGCAGAGTTCTTACAACCCACCCCCTTGTGGGTGCCATACCCTCTCGGGGAGTTGTCATCCTATCCTGAAGCTAATGACATTAATGATTAGCCAACTTAGAAAGGTTAATGGGTGGTTTGAGTGAGAGGAATATTTTTATGAAGTTGGTGTTCCTGGGAATCAGGACATAAGAACATACGAGGCCATGAGTGTGACATCACCATTAACAAGTCCCTCCACCCACCTCGTCCCATATGCTTCATCCAGCATCTCAGGGATGGGCTGTCCGACAGGAACCAGGCATAATTCCAGACCTGCTTCCTAATCCCTTCCTAGGATATAGTTTTCTCAGAGTGTCTTGCAAATTAAAACTGTTTGAATTGTCTTTTATTTTTAAATAATCAGTATAAGTAGCCCAGACAATTTTCTGATTTCATAACGCAATCAAACCAATAAGATGATACACGGATTTCTCCTTGGTTGGGAATGCATGTGCTAGAAAATTGCTGACAATACGTCCCACTCCATTCTACCAAAAACATAAACTAATTGTAGCAAGTTGGTTCCCTGGGGCCATGGGGAAGAGGAAACTGCCCTGCCAGAAATCCCTCAGCCCTGCCAGGTACCCTGGAGACGCAGTGAAGTTGCACGTCAGATCATATTTATGAAGCGTCTCATGAGTGGTCAACGTTTGCATAGATTTGAAAAAAGATGAAGAAGCAGTTGTCATCTTTGAGAGACTTCTGTGTTTATGTCAGTGTAGTGGGATGCATCTTTCCCTCTTGATGGTCACACTAGGGAGTCTTTTGTAATACAACTTAAAGTGGACAAAGAGACTCTGAGTATAGTCACACTCAAGAGTTTTTCTAGAAGTCATCCCTGGCACTTGGAAAAGTCTGAAGGCCGTGTAGATTGAGCCTGAGCCCAGACTGGAGAGCTGCTGTCCTTCACCCCTATCTTCCCTACAGGGCCGTCAACAGGAAGAGACAGAACAATGAGTGGCAGTGGGTGGGAGGACTGAGTGCAGACCAGAAGGGTTAAAGACATTGGAGGACAGTGGAGGCTCAAGGGAGAGTTTTCCTGATAGTCCAGAGAAGCAGAGCCCCAGAGGAGAGAAATGGAGAATAAAGATCTACCTTGACCATTGAGGAGCAGTTTGGGCCTGTTGACTAAGGCAGAGGGGCCACTTCCTAATGCCACCCAAAGTGGACTCTGAATGGATTGCAGTGGACAACTTGAGCCTGAAATGAAGAGCTGGTGTGTGTGTGTGAGTCTATCTCCTTCCAGAGCCCAGTCTCCTAGGCTCTATGTTTTACCCACCCTTCTTGACCCTGTGTATACACTTGCTCAGTCAAGCTTTTTATTTTGTAATGGACTTCACCGTTGTGCCTTTCCAATGTCCTTGTATATATTCACTACGTAATATATTTAGCATTTATTTAATGAACCTACCATGTGATAGGAGTTAGGGACACCATAGTAAACAGAACAGGCAAGCTCTGGCCCACGTGGAGCTTACAAATAGGAGACAAACAAACAGATAAAAATGAATGAATGAACTGAGGTTATGCCAAGTTCCTTGAATAAGCAAAGTGATGTGATAGAAGGGAACTGGGATGGAAGGAGACACTGGACAGGGTGTTCAAGGAAGACCTTTCTGAGAAAGGTGACATTAAGCTGACATTTGATTGAGGAGAAGGAGCCACCTTTGCCAAAAGCCCAAGAAAGAACCATTCCAATGAGTGGAAAGAGCTGATGCAAGTGCCTGACAGGAAAACGCAATAGCAGCTAAGGGTCTATAAGATGGAACAAAGGGAAGATGTAGGGATCCTGTGGAGGGGAGGGGTTGCATAGAATCTTCTGGAAATGGAAGAGCATGGGTTGTTTGGGTTCCTTTTCTTAAGTCCATGGGGAGCCGCGGAGAGTTCTCAGCGGGAAATGTCATGATCTGACTCACATCTCTCTGCTGCCCTGAGAGGACAGTGCTGTTAGGGGACATTCACCAGAGGCCAAGGAGAGCGAGTGGTGACTTGGAAAAGAATGATGCAACAGCAATGGAGAGAAGGGACAGATCTGAGACATCTTTGGCCCATAAAAGACTTGCTGATGGACTAGACTTGGGGAAGTGAGGAACATTAAGAGCAGAGGAAACAGGTGATAGCAGAGAGTATCAAACAAGCCACCAAAAACGAAACATTTCCGTTAAATTGTGCCTATTTCACCTGCATCATGAGAACCTCTGAATACACGTCAAATATGGAACTTAATAGTTTCGATGCTTAAGTTTGTCTCTTTTTCTTTAGATATGGGGTATCTTGTAGACATGGTAATGCTGTCTCCTTCAAAGCAGTCCCCTTGGATGGCTGACTGAACTCTTATTCCACTTAGAATCAGTATGTTCCCAGACCTCGTCTACCTATAATGACCAAAAAGGTCATGTTTCCTTAATTATCCAAATTGCCATGACTTTGAGGCCCAATCCCACTACTTGAGAGTTACTTTCTCCCTCGTTCTCCTCCATGGACAGTTTAGACAAGTCCTGGGAGATGCTGGCTGTGCCATCCATCTATCGCAGGTGCCACTTGTCATCCCTCCAGCCACCCTGACCCCAGGCTCTGCAAGTCACCTTGAGCGGGCTCAAACTTGGCTTCTCCAGGCTGCTCTGCCCTCCCCACAGCAAGGCACTCTGAGGGCAGACACCAGCTCTGCCTTTCATCCCCTAATGTACAACGAGGAGCAGTCAGAATGTTTAATAAAATTTTACTGAAGGCGTGGGGTTGACACAGCTACAACTCAGGGAAACATTTACATGCTTATTAAAAGTGGTTACCCCAGAGGTTCCCAGCTCCAAAAGCCAGCCTCAGGCCTTCTGCGTCACTCTTGGCTACGTCTTATGTGACCGAGCCGGCTCAGCCTCCTCTTAGCTGGTCTCCAGGTCTTTTTCCTAACCCTGAATCCAGCTCTAGCCTCACAGCTCCAGACTTCAGTGGCAGGCCTGCTTATTTTCACCCCAAAATTCCTGGCAAAGGGAACTTGCCCTTCTACAAGAAGAACCCACAAACCACCCACGGGCTGCAGTGCAGCCTCCATGGCCCCAAACAATGGTTCATTTCCATCCACTGGTCTTACTAACACTACAGCTGGGCTCTAACCCCGATAGCACCTGCCTAACCTGGTTCCATTTCTCTTCCCAGTCTTTCCCCCAATGTCAAGTGAATACAAGGTCAGGCTACTTTCTGGGTTTGCAGTGTCCTTAACCAAATAATGTGACAAAATGTGCATGTGTTTATACATACGCAAGGATACGCGCACGCACACACAAACACACATCTTCCTAGAACAATTTCAGGGACAATTACTAAAATCTAAATCCGTATTCAGAGAGTCTGCCAGGACAATATCCTGCTGGAGTCAGTTTACATTAAATAGAACACATCACATCTCAGCCTACAACCTCTAGAGTCAGACTGATGATGACTTTCATTACACAATGATTGTTCTCGGATCAACTAAAGTGCATGGTCTGCTGATGTTTCCCCATATAAAGAAAATCGGCCACAATACTGCGTTGATTTCTCGGCCTCTAGTAATCCAGAGTAACTTCTAAAGAACAGTTCCACTGCTTTAAAAAAGTATTTTTCCACTGGGCATCACTACACAATGATGCAGTCATGGCTCAAAATACTTTGGAAATTCCTCCTTTGGAATTGCCTCCAGAGCCAAGAGCACATTCTTTTAAAATAGTCTCAATAGTTATAAATCTTTATACCCAGAAGGTGCATTGGATTCTTAAAATCAATGAAAAATCATTTAAAAATAAAACTGGTAATACAGCTGGTCAAGCTGGGTGACACTACTTTGGTATAAAACAAAATGTAACTCTGAAATATCAGGCAGGATTTCTGGTGTGGGTCATAAACTACCTCTGAAGGCTCTTCACCCAACACCCTTTTTTACATTTTTACTCTGTGCCAGGATGCATTCCTATATGGGGCACAAACCCAGAAAATAACTAATTATAGTGTTAAATGGGAATATTTACAATAGTAACATGTACAAAACCTCAAGAGTCTCAGAGGAGTAGTGCATATTACAATCTACGGGAAAAACACTAAAAAATAAAAAATTTAGGGAGTAGGAGGGGTTGAGCAAAGTGCTTCAAAAAAAGTTTAAGCAAACATATGTCATGGTAATTAGAGTTTTCACCACGGCTAATTTGAAGACCACATTTATTTAGCTGTATTCGTTTCTTGAGGCACCTACCCCGTTACTTTATAAGCATACTTCTGCATAAAGGGACATGAACTTAATTTGACCCCTAGAGTTATGGTAGCAAGACCAAACAAGACATTACTTTTGCCCCTGGTTCTTGACCTTTCCTTGCCTCATAACACACTTTCAGTTATGATCTTGGGCTTTCTTTGAGCAAAAACCTCTTGGCTGCCATGCACCATAGTTATTTAGGAAATCCCTTATGACTTCCAAAACATTCATGTGTTTTTCCTGGAATAATATTGCACACATTTATATGCAATAGCGTTTTCCTGCCCCATGAATGTTTATGAACCCCGCATTACCTTGCTCAAGACCAGTCCTCACTGTTGAGCGGGGTTACAGCAGCTGTTGAACAGCACCCTACCATTAAAGACCCCGCACCCTGGCTGGGAGGGGAAGGATCCTCAGTACTGGCCCAGGAAGCGAAGGTCCGGAGGTAAGAGGTGACTGCTCCAGCTGGAGTTCCCCCAGGATCCTGGGACTGCTTGAATAAGCAGTATCCTGGGCCTTTGGGTGGCAGATTTTACTAGTCAGGCCTCCATTTTATATCTGCCCTAAAAACCTGAAACACCAATTGCTGTTCTAGGATTTCTCATGCAGAGTGGAGAAGCGGGTCCAAAGCCCTTTCCCAGGAAAATTCAGAAGGGGTGATGACCTGAGAGATTGCAGCTGTGGCACTGGTGTGAGTTGGACTGTCATTTTTCATGAAAATCATCTCTTGAATTTCTAAAGTAAACACCAGGAAGAAGAGAAATGAAATAACATAGTGGCTGTGGAAATCACACCGCTCCAGGCCTATGGGGTGAAGTGAGTTGATATGTCACCAGGCCAGGTACCTACAGGCTTACAAATCAAAAAGCAAGAAAGGTAGAAAGGAATTCTAGTCATGTCAAAATTTCACATAGACTACTGTTTTATATTTTTCTTTGACTTGCTCTATAAATATTTTACTACAACTTTCAAAGTTTGTAGGATCCTTAAGACTTGTAAAAAGGTTGAGTAACTGGAAACCAATGACCAATACCTACCATGGGGATCTTGATTTTTTTGTTAAAGTTTCCATTGAACGGAATGCATTCTACCCAGGGTCCCTTGAAAGGACAAACTCCTCTCTCGGCTGCGGGTATGAATATGCAGGGAGTAAATAAAAATGGCTTCCACTACACTTATCAGCTCTGGTTGATTTGGAGCCTCTCTCCACAGCATCAGAACTCTGTGGGCTTGGCCCCGGACCTGGACCTTCCATGGCTCACACTCTTTGGAGGCAAAGTGGGTGGTGGCTTGCTGCTTCCTCCCAAAGAGATCCCAGTGGCCCGGATCCCTGAGGCTGGCATCACGCCCAGATTCCCCAAGGCAGAGAAGGCCCTGCTTCCTGTCCTCCCCAGCCTCATCCAGTGCACTCTGGGAATGACAGACTGGCCGCTGGTTTTATAAGGAAACGTTTCCAAAGGGCCCTTCAGCAAGCTGCAAGTTGCAATTGTATGCTTGAGAAATATGCACGAGTGTCTTCTGGTTCCCAGTGATCTGAGTCTTATTGGCTTTTGAACTAATTATCCTGATTTCCAACTCCTGGAATGCACATAGCTCCATGGTTATCAGTCTAGACGAGATTAATTCATCTGTATATTTGGATACATTTGTTCTAATGATTGAATCATGTGTGTATCTCTTTTCTTCAATAATAAAGAGTCTCCAGATTTGTCCCCGAAAGGTGTGTGAATTTATCACAGACAGATACAGAAACTCACGCATGAAGCAAACACAGAAGCTAAATGTCATGCTTCCTTTGGTTCATAAGCAACTTCAAGGCACAGCCTCCACTGCCTCACGTCTCACTAAGTGGAGACTTGCCTTAAACATAATCAAAACTGAAACCAGCATTAAACTGAATTAAATGCAAGGAATTAACAGAAAGGAATCAGAGAGAGAGTTACCCATTTGGTAAAGCTTTGGTTCAGAGGAGCCTTCTTCTGAACATAAAACCCCCAATACTTACATGTTTTAGTGGGAGTTTTGCACATTAGAAAATAATCCTTCTCTGTAGGAAGGAGTCATCACAGAATTCATTTTAAAAAGCAAAGACATTTAAAACGTGATTGCACTTACAAACACTTGATCTATACACGACTCTTTGTGAATTCCTCTGTTACATTTGAAAAAGTATTTCTGTACAAGGAAAAAACCTTAGCCTTGTTTTGATAGGGAAATCTGATTACCCGTTTAGATATATTGGGTCTGATTGGATCTGGCATTTGAAAATGCTTCGATGCCCCTCCTCTGCTATTTGAGGAACAGAGCTTCCTGAAGCTTTGAAATCCAGGCCCCTGTAATACATTTTCTTAGGCTTTGCTATAACTTTCAGCATTAAATAGCAGACATGCAATGATAGGGGAAAAAATTCAATGCTATCCTTGCCAGTCTAGGATGACTGCTTGGAGGAAATGGTCTTTCTATTTTCATTATCTTATTTTTATTATGACATGGATTTCTTTGTATATTTTAATCAAAGGACCCTTCCTACATTTTGAAAACTCTGCCTATGTTTGACTTCTTTGTTTTATGAGGCAGGACAGGTGGAGACAAGAGGGAACTGCAGGGGAGGGAGAGAAATCCTCTACCCATTCTAGGTCTTTCTGGCTTGGCTACAAGTTAAATTGACATGAGACAGAATAACAGGAGAAAATCAAACAGAGCTTTATAACATGTATACATGGGAGAAACCCAGGAAAACTGGGTAACTCAGCCAGAATGGCCGAAGCTGCCCCCTTAAACATCATCTTCAGCTAAAGACAAAGGAGGATGTTGGGGGTGGCGGGAGTCAGTTATGAGAGATTGCCAGAAAAACACAGTAAACAAGAGCAGGGTTATTGTGCAGATTTAAGTCCTGGCCTTCCATATTAATAAGAGTTTCTAGAGATAAGGTCATCCCCTTCTTCCTGGTACAGAGAGGGAGATAACTTTACACATGGAGAGTTTCCTCACTAATGTAAATGTCTCTTACAAAGGGCAACTTCTTCCTTCTTGTTTTCAGAGCTTGTCCCTTGTCTGCAGTTCTTAAAAGTAACCAGCCCAAAATAATCCTTATGCCAAAAAGACACATTTTCGGGTGGCTAATTCTGATGCCCACAGAACACATTTCTTAAAGTATGCCATGTCTGATCGTAGAAGTTCTACTTGCTAGTGGCACATGATATTTACGTCTTCCTGAGCTGACTTTATTTTTTCTTTTTAGTGTTGGCAATTATTTTTGGCTCATGTGCATTTTGACTAGGTAACTGGGACGTAAGTATTTTCACTTACTTTTCTGTTTCAAGAACAAACTTACTCACCATATTCTGATGACAGGCCCAGGCTGGCACCAAACTGAACTAGAAGAGGAAGATCTGGGGTACGTCAGAGAAGCATCATCAGACCTCAGAGCCCGCTGGTCCTTTGGACCATAATCACAGAGCTTCATCTGCTGTCACCTGCCTTCGCCTGTGCTCCTTTTGATAACTGCCTTCCTTTCAGGGCTGACTGAATAAAAGCCACTGATTTAGTGCCTCAAGATCTCACAAAATTCAGTCATGAAAATGAGATCTGGCCTCGGGGAAAAAACGCTTCCTGCCCAGAGCGGAGCTCAAGCAAATCAGTGGCCGGATCTGCTCAGTGTTGGTTAACAAGGTAACTGCCATTTATCAAAGGGCAGGACCAATCTGGAGGGCCAAGAACAGAGCAGAAAAGCAGATCTTTCTTCTGAAGTTCAGATGTAAAATATTTTCCATGTTTCCAAGAATAAAAACTTTAAAAGCCTCAACTTTCCTTTACACCATAGTTGCTCGGGAGCTTTCCTAGGTAGAAACTTATGGGTACAGATTGTGTCTTTTCACAGGGAATCCAGGCACTTAGGATATATACGACTCACGATTTCAATAGAAAAGATCATCCAGCATTATCATGCCTTTGATGAGGCATTCATTTGTTATTTTTAGTTGTTTCTCAATAATCACACAACTGGCCTAATCACACAATGGCCTTATATAATGAATTTTCAAAAGAATGCAAATATTTCCTTTGAGGCAATATTCTCCGATGAATTTGGCATGCCCTAGTTTGAAGACTTTCATCTCCAAATAGGCCCGGGTTTCTCTTTTATCTAGCTGCCTGCCTTGTTGAAAATTTCTCTGACACACAAAGGAAAGCCTACAAAATGTCCAGTCTTACCCAAGACTTCAAAAATACTCAATGAGCCAGATAAAATCTGCCGCATGATTTTCTCTCCCCCTTACAAATATTTAGGAAATCCTCACTTCTGAGTCCAGGGGTACTTGGTTAGAACTGAAGATGTTTATGAAAAAGTGTTCCACTTAGAAACCTTGAACGAGGCAAAATTAGAGAGAGTTCTTTACTCAAAGAGCTGTGGTTTTCTTATACAAGGCCATGCACTCCACCAAGACCGGTAAGGCCCTCAGACAACGACATGTCAAAAGAGAACATAAGAAGATTTAACGGACCTGGCCAGCTATGACATCTCCTAACCCAAACATCTTGTATGAACTCCTATAAAAGGTGAATATAAGGCCTATAAGGCCTCAAAGCACAGCTGTTGTAGGTCAAGAGCCTACAATCAAAGTCACTTGAAATGTACTCCCAAGATTAAAGTAATTCTAGTAATCGTTATTCTGATGGAACTCTGCATCGTGGGTTTGTGCCCTCTCCCTACAGCATGATTACTGTTGAAAGAGATGAATATTGAATTTCTACACAGTGAAGGTAGACAATAAGATTTTACCCCATCATGACCTCACTAGCCACCCTTGGTCTAAACTCAACCACCTCCCCAGCTGTTTTTTGTACATCTTCATTTATTGGCTTAGAATACATTTGCTTAAAGGCAGAGATGAGACTAAATAACCTTCCAAGCTCTCTTCCAACACAGAGTGTCCTCTTTTTGTTGGTCTGTAGTAAGAAAATCCAATCTAAGATCAGAGGTTACAAAAGGATGTGAATGTGAACCTATAAAAGAAAGTCTGGACAGGAATTATCCCAGGATTGGAAAAGTTAATAAACCAATTAACAAAATTTACTGAGCATTGGTAACCTTCAAAAGAGAAGGATAAGGTTACATTTTTTTTCAAGGCAAAAAAAAAAACCCTCAAAACAACTAATTAGTATCATGCTCTGAGATATACTTTTTATTGAAAGCTATGTTTTTATTTTTAATTAGTTCAATAAATGGCAATAGGCAGCCTTTTCTTCCTTAGTTAACTCCTCAGGCTGTAGAATCATTGTAGGAAATTAGCTCCATTTCAGTCTTTGATCCTTTAAGACCAGGGTCTGCAAATTTGCTGGACTAGCGTCAATCATTTGTAAGACCCTAGAGAAGGAAATGTCCCTTAAAAATGTAAAAATGCACAATGCCAGGAAAGCAGGGTCCCATCTACGCCAAGCACAGAATAAAGTTCATCACTACCATAAAAGGAGAGATTTGCATTAACTTTCCGCCAGCAAAAAAGAAAAAAAAAGTTAGGCTGAATTTTCTAGGGAAATCTTTGAATCTCCTTTGTGCCTAATACTCCTCATTTATGGGAAGACAGTCTCTTCCTAACTTTTTGTTTAAATATATATCCCAAATTGTCTAAGCTGCCTCATTAAAGTAAAATAATGTCACAATATAAAAAGTTTTTGCAATAAAAATGTTTCCAATCCTGGGCAATGACTTATTTTAAGCTATGTAATCATAAGACAGTCTCTTAGAGTTTGTATTATTTGTCTCTTGGTCTGTGGTTTCCTTTTTCCTGCCCTTTACTTATTTTTCTGACGCTACTAAAAGGTAAACTTATTCACGCATCTGTTAAACGATGTACTTTGCAAGGTAAAAATCACATTATAATAAGTTTTAAAAGAATACCTCCTCATCCTTAATGCTTTCATTTAGTGGAGTTTCATTTGCTTAAAATAAGTAGACCACTGTCTCACTTTGAATTTCTTTTCTACGAGAAGATTCTTTTAAATACATGTATGCTTTAATAGAATTTAACCTGACAGTTCCGTGCTGACTGGTGCAAACTAAAATTTGAGAATTGCCTCATGTCCACAGAAGTTGTGTCTCTTTCTGCAGCTACGATAGTTTGCTAAACGTTTACATTAAAGATTTATGACCTGCATTTGTTCCTCTGTGTCCCCTAGTTTTCAGGCATATTTCTACAAAATCATTCTCTCCTCCCTAAACAGATTTAAAGTTCCATTTTCCCAGAATTCTTCTCAAGGCTCAATAAGTATATCAGATTTCCAGTTCAGTATGGTGGGACTATCTCATACGATCTGTAACTCCCAATCTCATATATGATGATATTTTAATTGTGTGTCTTATTTGTAAGATATCTGATCGTGTGGTATTAACCGAGTTCCTATATTTACTTTGGAGCAATGTTTCTTTCCTGGGGCTCATTTGGCTGGTTTCACATTCTGGTGTAATAATATATCATACACAAACTTAGGGAAGAAATTAGAAAAACAGTCTATTCATAAGAACGATTCAAGAAACCTACTGGGTTGGAAGCCTTTCTCCCCTAGTTGAGATCTTTTTATTTATTTTTTAAAAAAGGATTAATCTATAAATTATATCCTAGGGGAAAACTTCATGCTGGGTATAGTGAGCACCAAATCTCCATGCACTCTTTATTTGTGTAGCACAGTATCTCAATGCCTTGTGAGAACCACTTTGTACCTCAGGATGGAGGGTTCTGGAGCAGCGGTCCCTAACTCTCAATGGTGGGGCCTCCTCTGGGTTGGGACGATAGCCACCCTCCCTACTATGGTTTCATGGACCTAACTTGGCCTGGACAGAGTACCCTTGGTTCTATTTCATCTGTGTCATTCCTCTCTGCTGTCAGCTACTCAAGAGAATAACCATCCCCACAGTCCATATAGAAACATTCCTTTTGAAAAATCTTGACTAGGAAACTGATATATCTCTGCGTATGCAAAAACAGAATCCTCATCCCTGAAACTTTGGTTCTTATAAAGGAACCTTTGTGGAGGTACCTACTGATTTGTTTACACTGGATTTGTGTTGCGTTGCCTAAAAATGGGACCTGAAGCTGTTGGCCGCAGGAACTTCCTCTCTTTCTCCTTCTCCTTCCCCTTGAAACTGATGCTAAGGCCCTTCTGGACTCTTATCCTCAATTTTCCTACTTTGCCCCAGTGTTTGTTCAGGACAAAAACATCCGTGGCAGAATATGTGGTGCCAAGGAAAAGCACAGGTAACACCTCATGCCAGCTATCACCCCTACCACTCCACATCCTTATTCCTATGCCCCATTGTTCCGGTTACTATTGCTGCATATCAAATTACCCAAAAACCTAACAGCTTAAAGCATCCATTTCTTTATGCTCACAAATTTTGTGGGTCAGGGGTTTGGTTAGAGTACAGTGAAAATTGCTTATGTCTGCTCGGCAATATCTAGAACCTCGACTGCAAAAATGCTACAGCAACAGATCACTGAACAGCTGGACACGGGAATCTTCCGGTGCTACCTTCACTCACACATCTGGTGGTTGATGCCGGCTGCCAGCTGGCACCTCACCCAGAGCTCTTACATGTGCCCTCTCCATGTGGCCTGGGCTTCCTCGCAGAATGGCCAGCTCAGAGCTCCAATAGCGAGTGTCCTGTCAACAAAGGGAAAGCAGCACCACCCTTTCCAGCCTAGCTGTGAAAATCACGCAGCACACTATTGGCCACAAGTACGTTGTCAGCCCACCCAGATTTAAGAGGAGAGGACTCAGAGTCCACCTCTTAATGGGAGTCGTGTCAAGAAATTCGCAGTCTTTTTTTACACTAGCACACTTATCAACCTCATCCCTTAAAGGCAATATTCTTAGTGAGAGCACTGAGTGAACCCATCCTCTCATGACTCCTCTTCGCACCCACTCAGCCGCACGCTCTATAATGCTCTTCACCCAGGACACTCCTTTTGTGTCTTACTTCACTCTGAAATACACTTGAAATTTTCTCCTTTGTACAACGTAACAACAACAAAAACATTGTGTCTTAAAAAAAATTGAAGCCGCAGGGAAAGACCCAAGATACAACCCAAAAGGAAGCCTGCGCTCACATCCAACTCTTCAAGACACACGCGTGCCCACACAAGCCTCCTGCACTTTTGTTTCCGGCCACTAGAGAAAAGAATCTTGGAAATTTCCAAGGTGTAAATTTGCTTCAAGTACAGAAGGCTAAGGAAGTAGCACCAGGGTTCTGTTCTGTTTTCACAGTGGGAGGAGAAGGAGAGAAGCCCCATGTAAAGCGACAAGATGTAGCAATATACAAATGAGCAGAAAGCCAGCCTGGAGTCCTTCGGGCAGAGGAGGTGATGGGGAGCCAGTCTGCTCCAACAAGGGACCCTAAGATTGTGGCAAAAGAGAATTGTCCTCTCAACCCACTTGAAGCAGCCCCACCCAACAGAAGGGACACAGCAGACACACGATTCCAAGAGATCAGGGTTCAAATATGCAATTGGGTAGCAATACCCAGGGATGCTGTCTCCCACGTTGTAGACAAAGAAACCAAATCAGCATTTAGTCACAGCCACTTGGTTAGAAAACGACAAAGCTGAGTTCCAAATTTAGTCTGCTCACCACTGGGTCTCTTTATGTGTTCCTTTCCCCTGACGCACGTAGAACTCCTCAGTAGAAGTGCAAGACCTCTATCATCCATTTCTGGATCTCTGGAACTTAGCCCTGTGCCTGGCACATGGTGGGTGTTCAGCAAATATTTTGAAACAATTGACGAACAAACAAATGTCGTTCAGTCGCAATAGAGATATTAAACTCTGACTCGGAGGGAAGCAGAGCTGAAATGCAGCTCCCAGCACTGTCTTGCTTGCTGTCTCTACAATGTCCAAGTAGGTGAATCTGAACCTCACTCATGACTGGAAGCATTCCTGGGCGATGTTTAGCTGATGATAAAACATTTCATTCCCTTAGGCCCCGGATAGATTAGAAGTTCTTCATCTTTGGTCTCAGACAGTTTTATCAAAAAGTAACTCTGAGTTTCACAAAGACCTTAGAGGAAACTCTTCCCTTATTCATGCATTTGTTTCTTTATTCACTGAACAAATATTTGTGGAATTCTTTCTATACGCCAGGTGCGGTGATGTAAGTTAGGAATACAATGGGGAGAATAAAGGCAAAAACATAATAGAAGGGCTTGCTTCCTAACTGTCTGCATTAACGTGTTCCCATCTCTGGCATTAAGATTCTTAATAGGTTAGATTATAAAACGTGCAGTAATTGAAAAGTAACATTTTATTTCTCTAACCTGCAGATTGGGTCGTACTCTAAATCAAATAAGACATTCTTCTTCACTACATTATCTCCGAGGCCATGCAGCAGCTGCTCTTTTGTTCTATGAGATAATCTGAAATGGAAGGAAATGTAAACACAATTCCCAAATATATATTCATATTCAATTCACGTCACAGGTGCGCATGTCCTATTGATGTCAGCGGTTAGATTTCACTTCACCTGGTTACAGTTGAAAGCCCTCCAAGAGAGGGCATCGTTTGGAAAACACAGTAAACCATGTATACTTACGCACTGTATACATTTCCCCAATTCTATAATGACACACTTGGCTGAAGGCTTTTTAAGAATTAAAGCTATAGTGAGAGTTAAAGCAAATGGGAATTTTTCTATTTTAAAAGATTTCCCATCACAGTTCCTTTAGCACCCAACAAGTGCAAACAGAATTTCCACTGTTTAGACACCTCGTTAATAGGGTTCCAGGCGTCATTCACAGTCATGATGATATTAATAACAGTGACTATTTGAATATCTCTCTATATATAATGCTAAGTAACTGTATTTCCATTCTCATTCAACACAGGAACATGCGAGTCACGTTTTGAACTCATATCTATTTCTAACTGGTACATAGGAGTATATGGGAAAGTATCTAATGCATCAGGGTGTCCACAGAGTGCTATCATATTTCATGTAAATACATGTGCAAACATATAAATATTAATATATGTATATAAAAGAGAGATTTTACCTACGGCCACTTTAAGAACATAACTACATATTACAATATTTGGTGAAGGACACCATCCATCAATCCATATATATTTGGAGTTGGATAAGATTCTAAAGATTATGGAATGTTTCCAAGTTACAGGTGAGCCAGCCAAGATCCACAGAAATTAAACAACTTCTACCCAGTTTCTCCTCATCTGCTGCTTTCCCCATAACTCCACAGTGTCTCTTTACAACTGTATGTTTTCATTAAATGCAGATAAAAGATAAGATACAATTTACGTTTACTTCCATCACAGTTCTATAGTGACTGGTGTGCTTCTAGCACTGAGTAACTTTGAGTTCACCCTACATCATTTCAAATTTCCCCAAATATAAAAAGACAATGTCAAGGTTAAAACTATCACATATTGAACTTCCTTTCGGTGTTGAAGAAGTGCAAAACATTCTCCATTTTGAGAATTCCCAGAGGTCACTAAGGGTTGTCCAGGCATAGAGCAGAAGGGGCTTACAACCCACAGCCTTTACTTCCTCTTCCTGAGCTTCATCAAGACTTGGCCGCCCCATCAGCCAACTGCCAGGGGACCAGGCTCAAGAGATGAGCCTCATAGATTCAATATCAGTCTGGAATGCTCGAGTGTGAAATGGAAGCCAAATTCACTTAGTTTCCTTTACAGAAGTGTCAGCTCCACTCAAAAACCGACTGTCTTCCCTGCCAGAGAAGAAGAAGAAACTGCTTTGTCTCATTCACTTCATCACATAAAACCTTTTGATGGGCTTGACAGCTGCTGCTTGCTAATTACGAGGCAAACTTCTCAGCATGAGGTTTGTTGCATCAACAGTTCCCAGAACAATCCAGCAATTGTTTGGGGGAAGCTTGGGCACTTGGGGTTGAGCATTTTCACGTCAATTATCCCGCTGGTTGTCATGACTTGGAGCTGCTCTAGTGGAATGAAGGGAACAAAGTAATGAGGAACTCCGAGCCTGCACGCAGCTGATTGGCTCTGAAGAACATTCCAGTTGTATCTATGTTTCCGGCTGTTGAAGATATGATGAGAGGGGTCAATGTTCCACACCAACCCTGCTCCAGGAAAGCACTAAATATCTCCTGTTGTGGAGAGTTTAGCATTTATATGGAAAGGGTTCATTTCCTACAGAAATGTAATGTACTTTCAATCCAGTATATGTGTTTGAGGGTTTGTCATTTTTGAAACAATAATAAATAGGTTGAAAAAACTAATTCTCTTTCATTCTTTTTTTTTTTTTTTTTGAATGTAGAGAGGGAGGTAAAAATGGAAGGGAAGCAGAGAAAAAATATAATTTCTTGGTGGAGTCTTGATGTTTGAAAGGAAAAAACATAAAGAACTGAGAGAAGAAAAGTACAGTCACACGCCACATAACGATGTTTCATTCAACAACGGACCGCATATACAATGGTGGTCCCATAAGGTTAGTACCATATGGCCTAGGTGTGCAGCGAGCTATACCATCTACATTTGTGTAAGTACACGCTATGATAGTCGCACAACAAAATCGCCTAACGATGCATTTCTCAGACAGCATCCCTGTCATTAAGCGACGCATGACTGTGTAGTGGAGAGTTCCAGCAGTCTACCAAAATCCATTTTCCACTTCTTCCTGAGCACAAGTCAAGACTACACTTCCCAGCCACCCTTGTAGTTAGGTGTCATCGTCCTGTCCAGTGGACCGTGAGCAGAGCCATGTCTTACACTGCTCGGATCAGGCCTTCAGGGAGTGGGCATGCCTCCTCCATAGTTTTTTTTTTCTTTCTCGCAAGTGGAAACTTGGCTATGCCTATAACCAGCTTCAACCATGTAGATGACAATTCTTCCAAGGAGTAGGAGGATGGCAGAGGACAGATCAAAAACTTGGAAGGAACCTATGTCCTTAAACAACTGTGGAACAGAGCAGCCTGCATCTGGAACATTCACCTTGGACTGTCATATGAAAGAAATAAATTTCTCTGTATTTTAAGTCACTGCCCCATTGGATCCCTTTGAGCAGCAGCTTAGACTTTGGCCCTAACTGATACAGAAATGATTCTCAGATCAGGTCAGAAGGGGAGTCCTCAGGTCCCACCTGCTTCTTTACCCGTTCTCAATACATCATGTCATTTCAAAGAGAGACAACCCTCTGCCGAGCCTGGGGCAATGATTCCCCCAGCCTCCAAAATCTTTGCACAGGAGAGCAGCTCACTCCTAGCAGCAGCCACGTCTCCAGCGCTCCCTCTGGAAGAGTTTGGTGCTCTCTTCTTACATGGCAGCCAAGGACCTCAAGCTGTGGTGCGGAGTGACCTTCCTTCTGAGCAAGAGAAGTCCAGTCCATTGTCCAGGGAGTCTGTATCTCCTACCAAGGGGCCAGCAAGGGATGGTGAACGCAGGAGTCATGAAATACGTGGAAATTATTAGAATGCCTACAGCTTTTAGACTCTTGTATAAGAAGAAAATAATCACTTTTACAAATTGGATCACAAATACTGTGGAGGATATTCTGTATGGATTCATAGAACGAGGTATACTGTACCACCCAGAGAGAGGCAACACGCTTAACGATCTTTCCCTAAGGTGATTTTTGTTTGGGATTTAAAAAGTGATAGAGATCAAAGAACTTGATATGTTTGAGGTGTGAGTGGATTAATATAAAGGGTTCATGTACGTTACTATATAACTTCTTAATTAATATATAAGTTGCAACAGAACTTTCTGCATTGAAGGAGATGCTCTATATCTCCACTGCCCAATATGGAGCCACTAGCCACAGGGGGCTAATAAGCACCTGAAATGTGGCCGGTGCAAATGAGGAAGTGGACTTTTAATTGTATTTAATTTTACAAAATTTACATTTGACTAGCCACCTGTGGCTAGTGGTTACTGAATTAGACATCCCAACTTTGGACCAAAGGTCAGCATAGTTTTCTGTAAAGGGCCAGACAGTAATCTTTTAGACGCTGTGAGCGATGTGGCCTCTCTCACTGCTCAGCCCTGTACTGCAGTGCAGAAGCAGCCATAGACAATATGTAAACGAATGGCCACAGCTGTGTTCCAATTAGATTTGATTTGCAAAAACAGGACTGCCTTAGCCTCACTGAAAAAGTTGTAAGTACTTTCTGTGATGTTTTCAGTCACTAAGGCTGAGAAATACATTCACAGCAAAGTGTTAGTGACAATATATTTCAATATCTGGATTTTTTTCCCCTTTGGTAAAGACCCAGGGAAAGAGGTGCTTAACCCAGAAGAGCGGATCTCAAATTTCAGCATTTCACACCCTGTGGGACTTGGTAGGAGAAAACTTGGGGGCAGGATGGCTTTCCTTCCTTGTGCCCCCACAAACCACAGACCTGAGCAGACCCTTTCTCTGCCTTCTTTCCTGGGCGTTGCTCTCGGCCACAGGTGCCGTCATGACCTGTTCCACGGGCCCTTTATCCTGACACAGCCCAGAAGTGGATGCGAAAACGCCCTGGCCGGTGTGTCTTACCAAAGCAAACTGTCCTTTCAGAGCCCGTTTCTCTTGTCACCTTTATTCAGTGCCAAGATTTGAAGATTAAAAGGTACATAAATCAAATCTTTTACCACATGGTAAAGTCAAATCAATATATTCAATTTCCCAGAGTCTCAGAGAAGCCACGTTTCATTTTTAAATTTTACCTCAAAAGCCCTAACTGGTGAATACAGGATACCTTATATCCTGCACATTAGAGCTCAGTGAGAAAGAGAAACTGAAGAAAAGAGCATCCCAGGGCCAAAGAGTGGCAGCAAATGGACTCAATAATGAACAATCTGGAGCCGTCTCAAAAGGAAACACTTTGCACAATCAGAGTTTTGGTTTAACATTAATTAGAGAAACATTTAATTTTAGCCCACATTTTCACCCCAAAACACTGCTGTGTGATATGGAGAAAGCTCTTCTTCCCCCGCCCAGAAGTGGTGGAGGGAATTGTGGCCTGGAGAACAAATGCTGATCATTAGGGAAGCACGCCGAGAACGCACAATAGCCTCAAAATCGTATCATTAATAGTTTCCTCTTGTGGTCATTCTGGAGGAAAACACGTCTTTCAATGAGGTTATAATATTCTCAATATTGACTAAAAAATGCTCACATACATGCGACCTCCGGAACAAATTAAAAACAAAGTTATTGGAGGCATGTATATATACACATAGGAGCCATATGTTTGTGTATATATATCTATATATGCCATGTATATAATCACGTATATACACCATTTTTCTTTTTCTCTAGAATGCTGCATTGCCTCCTAAACTTAGCATTAAGAGTTGTCGGCAACGCATTGCCTACTTGTGGTGCTTCTTAGAACCCACGTTCTGAGAGAACAGTCCTGAGGATTCCAGACAAAGTCTAAATGAGGACCAGCAGTAGTGACCGGTTCCTCGGATTGCCTCCTACTTTCTCGCTTGCGTTTCTCAGGACTCCTTGCCCACCAGTCCTTCCCACTAGTAAGAGCAAACGTGCCTCCTGGCACCAGTGCCCACAGCCCCGCTCCTCTTTAGTCAGCAGGGCAATGCCGGCATCTACCGCCTGGCTATCAGTGGGCACGTCCTGTAAGAACAGCCCGACTTTACAGTGTTGAGCCAGCCAGGTTGCACCAGAAGCCAATGAAAGAACTCTCCAGAGTGAGTCAACAGGTACAGGTAGAATGGAGGAGGTGGGGACAAAAAGAGCCCCAAAGATGCCACGCCCTTCTAATATTTCGGCGAAGAGAAAGAAGAGGAGGAACACAGAGAAGAGAAAGGAAAGACATACGAGGGGAAGCCCATGCCGAAGGCAACCTGATTGCTTCCTGCCCCCTTCCTGGGTCCCACCTCTCGGGGCTCCACCGTAAGCCATGTGCCACGAACTTGCCTTCCATCATCTCGGAGTGTGGTCACCAATGCAGGTCCCCTGTCAGGGGGCTTTATTTGTCTGGAATGCTCACAAAGATTTTGACAGCACAAAGTCATGCCACTTGTCTCTGTGAGTTAGAGAGATGCTGGGAGCCTGTCCTGCTCAGACAATGACGGCTGCAAGGACCTCTCCTCCTTAGAGCCGCAACGTGCCCAACCACATTCGACAGAGCCACAACTAAACACTTCCTTAAACCCCTTGGCCAGGGGAACCACATTCCCCACCGCCTGCCCCCAAGGGCCAGTTGAGGTTCTTGGTGCCCCTCTGGGGTTGTCTTGGGCGGAAGAGCCCCACAGTTCCTAATTCCAAAGTGTGTAAGGAGTGCGAGAGACCTAGAAATCCAGACCTGGTCAGTCCTGCTCTAGACACGCTCGAGACCCACCAACCACTAAAACCTATAGGAGCCTTTTACGTTTGTTTAGGGTTTGCAATGTGTTGTAATCCCCACAAACTCTCCCATTCCCTTCCCCCCCCCCCCAAAATACCCCAGCCACTGGCCAGAAGAACTCAGACCTCCCTCCATGGAAACTGTTCATCAAGTTCTGGCTCAGAAACGCAGGTCAACATAAGTGGAGTGGAACAGCACTGAACTTGAATGAGATGCTCTGAGTTCTAGTCCATCATCAGGATATTCACTTAAACACGCAGTCTCCTTATGTAAATTAAATGACAGTTGAAAGTATGCCCAGCTCTCAAATTCTATGACTCTCTTAAAAAATGACCAAATCTACGATAGCGTGGCAAAGCCCTAGGAGTGGAATGAAAGGAATAAAACTGTTCTAATTAAGACAGAGGAGAAATAGCCAAATTAGTTAATTTTTAGGGAGTCAGTAATAGCAGTGTTAGTGATCATTAAAGGGGTGATGATACCTAAGAAAGTCAAGGGTCTTAACAAAGACTTTGAGATAAATTAAGAGTAGAAGCTAAACCTTGCAGTTAGCTCAGATGTAGAATGTAAAGGAGTCCAGGTTATCCTTCACATCAACACAAGAAAAAGCACTTCAGGGAACCGCTTTAGTCAGTGATCCAGCCAGTGTGAAAAACTGTTTGTTGGAAGAGAGAAAATTTTAATGAAAGTTGAAAATTTGGAGAATTTTCTGGTGTGAAGACATGGAGTAGAATGACATGATTCTCCACGGAAATGTGATTTCAAAGAAAGCCAGGGGTTTGTCTACACATTTTAGTGAACTCACAGGTGGCAAAATCTACTGATGCTGTTACCGAACCATTCACAAATTGGATGGAAAAGTCCAGAAATCAGTTTCCCTTGCATATGTAAAATATATACAAGATATATGTACAGGAGGGTTTTTCTCCCCAGCTAAGGTGGTTCACACAGGAGAAAGGTCACTGGACAGTGTTCAGGGGAGGCCAAAGCTGGCATACTGGAGGAAATTCTTTCCCAAGCCATTTCTCCTCTAAGGAGAAGAAACGAGTGAGCATTTGGCCAAGGGCAAGGGACTCACCTTCACTTGGCCATGTCATGGGCCCCATGTTGGCTCAGATGTGCTCTGCCGTCCTATGAACCCCTGGACATAAAGGGTAAGAATTTGTTTTAAAAAAAAAAACAAACATCATCTGCACAGACAATTTTCAAAAGTTCTAATTGAATTTCTCTTATGTTGGAGGAGAAGAAAAGGTGAAGTAGCCAGTCAGTGTGTTAGGAATGATGCCACAGAACGTTAGCATTGTATCCTCTTAGAAATAAAGAGAAGTCTGCAAAGGGGGCCTACACAAGGATGCTCATTGCAGCTCTTTTATTTTATTTAAAAAGTCTAATCACCATCTGTCAGGAGGGAAATGTGCTAGGGTATATCCACAACATAGGATACTAGGCAACCGTTTAAAAGAAATAAAGCCCAGCCTTTGTGTTGAACTGGAAAAATCTCTAAAATACATTGTTACATTAAAAAAACAAGTTACAGGTTAAGACGTACAATGTGAGATAGTTTGTATATTTTAAATCCCACCGTAGGAAATCATGTTTATAGACATATACCACAAATGCATAAAAACAAAGATTTGAAAAACTCCTAAGAGAAGTTGCCTCTGGGAGAGGAACTGATACGTGCTGGGGGTCAAGGGGAATTCCGATTGCGTTATGAAAATGTTTTCAATTGGAATATGTTGTCTATTACATATGACGAAATGGTTGAGATCGGGGATCTGAGGCAGGCTTTGTGTTTTTAAAATTTTAACTTCAACATTTAGTAACTGAGGCAACTTATTCAACCCTGAAAATTTTTCTTATAAGACCAAACAAAGGATCTGAAACCAAGGGTGCCCAGAACAGGCAGGTCATGAGCCAATGGGCGTGAACTCCCAGAGTCCTGAGCCTGCTCTGTCCTGGGGAAGAACACTCGGCTCATGAGCGCAGCAAGGACAGAAGGTTGGGGTGATTCCAGACTTTTCGTTCTTTTATCTCATAAATAGGCCTCCCTTCTTTTTTCAGGAACCTGGAGTTAAGCACGCTTAATTAGATTGCATGAATTAATTCTTAACATCTCAGACTAGGCCAGAAGCTTTAAATAACAAAATTATTTATTATAATATATAGTATATACACACACACACACAGAGAACCACAATCTCTTCAAGCTATCAATTACAGCCATTAGAAACCAAAGAATTCGGAATCAGTCCTTGACACAAGCTGAGTGATTTAAAGGCAATTTAGAGATGTAATATACGGTTGATTATTTCTCAAAAAACTTTTAAGGGCTGGCCCCGTGGCCGAGTGGTTAAATTCACACACTCTGCTTTGGTGGCCCAGGGTGTGGCCAGTTCAGATCCTGGGTGCACACATGGCACCGCTCATCAAGCCATGCTGAGGCAGCGCCCCACACAGCAGAGAGGCACTCACAACTAGAGTACACAACTATGTACTGGGGGCTTTGGGGAGAAGAAGAAAAAAAAAGAAAAAAGAAGATTGGCAACAGCTGTTAGCTCAGGTGCCAATCTTTAGGGAAAAAAAGAACTTTTAGTTATTCGTTTAAAAAGAAAGAACAAAAGCTCATACGTGGCAGCGCTCTCCTTAGAGGTTCCTAACCGTAGATTGTTTTGAAAGTCTCCAGGTAGATCCTGAGCCTCCCGGGGGCCAAGGGCCTCCTTAAATCAGGTGTCAAGAGCTTGAAAAGGTTGAAACTAACTACTTATTAACTAAACTGCTAACAGGCTATGAGATCTCATTTAAAGAGGTGGTACTTTTACTATTTGAGCACAAACAAGGAAATGCTGTCATACCTTCATCATATGTGCTGTCTGGGAAAACAGTCAGTGAGTATGTGTTTACTGATAGAACTAAGTTCTCTGAGTGATGGCAGAGTGAGTGTCATTTTTAAAATATTCAACTAGCTCAGCCTCGGGGAGAATTTCTAATAACACAGGATTTGCTGTTTGTTTTGTATTTAGCAGGCACTGTAATGAGTTTTCAAAGAGTAAGAGGCTCAAGGACCATTTGATTAAAGTTTTTCAGAAGAGTTCAGTATACACAAACTGTTCATTAACAAGAGCAGAACGTCCCTCGAGGCAGCATTTGGATTTCAGAAATGTGATTTATATTATATGCGGAGCCAAAGCACAGTAGGAATACATATCAGATTATAATAAGGAGATAAGATTTGAAATTCAATTATGGCAAGTACTTGAGTTTCAACAGTGCCTGGGTACACTCTTCAAGAGCATACCAAATGCATAAAAATGACGACAACTTGGAATCATGTTATTATCAAAATCGAACATTGGAGGAACACTTTAACTGAAGGTTTCTATGGAACATTAATTATTCTGAATACAAGTAATTCTAGAGATAATGCTTAAAGAAGGCACGAACCTATGGTGGAGGATAGCTTTGTGGTTCCCATCCACTCTTGCTGTTTATCAAACGCTCCTTTGTACAACAGTGTGCCAGGCGCCCAAGGGGCACAGCCAGGAAGTTTTCTCGAGGTGTCTGTGTTTCATGATGGAAAACGAGGCAAATAGACAGGAGAGAGAATGGCACATAGATGAATGACAGCCACTGGGTGCACAGGGAGCCCTCCACTGCCTTGAGCACAGCGAGGGATGCCAAATTACAGCAACTCCCAAGAAACTTATAATAGTGCTCAAGAAACAGAACATACACATGAGATAACTATTTTTATGATAACCAAATAACAATATATCAGAATCTCAGCATCTTGGAGGCAGACGAGAAATTAGAGATGTTAAATTAACCCTTTAATAGATGAAGAAATAGATATATGAAAAAAAGGAACAAACTAATATTTAATGAGTGACTACTATAAGGCAGATAACGTACGGTACATTATCTTATATACATGATCTTGCTTGATACTCATGGCTTCTCTGTGAGGTACACGTATTCCCCTCCTTTCACGGTGAAGGGACAGAGGATAAGAGTTGGGCAAGCTCACACGACTGAGAAGATGTGGGATCAGGGAGCAGACCCGGGTTCCTTTGCCCTCCCTGGTCTTCCTCCAAACCATGCAGGATGGATGAAGTGCCAGGTCCAACTGCCCAAGAACAACGCGAACAACACGTAGGTTCAAGCCCAGCGGAGGTCAATCCGGGAAGTCTTGCCCAGAAAGCTGGAATCTGAACTAAGATGTAAGAAAAACATATTAAGAATAAAGTTAGTAGCGGCTGAGATGGCCTCCACCTCAGTGCTAGTCCGTCTAAGAAGGTAAGCTCCTCAAGGGCCGGCGTACGTCTTATTCTCCCCAGCATTTTTAGTATCTGGCACAGTATCTCAACGAATGCAGAGAGACCCGGCCATGATTGAGAGGACCTGACGTGAATGAGCTGAGGAGGAGAGGAGCAGACCTCACCTGAATCAATAGCTAGGAAATTTGAAATATGAAAAATTGACAGATTTATCTAATTAAGGTATCCCTTCTCTGGCTGCCCTCTTGACCCACATGGGTGGCCCACCTCTGACCTTGGTTGAGAGTGTCCTCTGTTTCACTGAGCAAAAGTCACACCATCAGCCCAAAGGTTAAGGATGGTTCCTCTCTCATTCATCCTAAGAAGCCAGAGTAAAGGGGACCCAGGACCCCAAGGCCACACCAGAAAATATCCCACTGACCCACTAATTACTCACAAACCTGTCAGCTGGAAAACTTTGCCTGGCAACGTTCTCACGGGAGGGGGCACAGACAGAAAGGTCTTAGTCAGCAGCTTATCATCAGTTTTAGTTTTGGCCAAAGCTGGATGAAGTCACATTAATAACTGTTGGACAGAAAGTTCGTTAACATTTGTAAATTGAGAAGACTATCACATGCGGAGGCAGTCTAAATACAGCACTAGGACACTCACCCAAGTGAAAGGAAAGACACAGAGGAAGTGCTGCACGCCCCCCCCCCCCCCGTGCTCCTGAAGCGTTTGGCGGTTGCGCTGGAGTCTGACTCCCTCCAGAGCGTTCTTTTTTTGAAGCTGGAGGAGGATTCGTCTCATAGAGCAGTAAGGGCTTGTGAGAATCTGAGTCCATCTTCTTGTCACTGGTCGGAACTGGACTCAAATGAGCCCACCTCAAGAGAAGAGATTTTCTTAAAACTCCAGACGTAAAGGTGTAACCATCTTCCTGGACACTCCGATGTCTTCTCTAAGCTTTCACCTTCAGAAAGCTCTTTCCTCGTTCTTTTAACACTGTACTCAAAATATTAGCAACTGTCAAAAATAATAAAGAACTCTTCAAATGGTATTGAGACTGTGACTATGATGGATGACTTTATCTACCATCATTGTTAGTATTCACAATATGACCACTTTTTTCCAGTTTTGGACACCGAAGCCTCAAGAGTTGGTCAAAAATGCACTTAAATTGACCAAATATTTCAACTAGTGAGAATAAGCTTGCACCTGGACCCAGGAGACCCGCCAGGTAGAAGCTGGATAGGTCACACACCTCTTTGAGTCTCAGTTTATTTCTCTGTAAAATGGGAGTAATAATTCACGGGGTTGATCCGAATATTAGACGACAGAGCATAGGAGGAAGCATCTAGCCCAGTGTCTGCTCCTGGCAGGCCTCAGAGCCGTTCGTTAACTCACTGCTCAATCTGAATCACCCACTGTCCACCCAGACGTTGCTGGGTACCATCGAGGCCACACACTGTGAACAGAGAGGTAGGATGACAACAACCAGGAAAAGTTAAGGGAGAAAGCTCAAGTCCAGTGGAGTGTCCCCCAAGCACGGCAGTTGGGACCTAGAGACTCGAACAGTATCTGTGAGAACACTGAGGTATTTGTTAAACTGAGGTCTCTTATCACATTGGAGCTTTTCATTTTTAGAATTTTCCTGTTAATCTCTGCAGGAAAACAGGCATAAGTTTTTATAAAAAGTCAATTTTCTTGACCCTCGTTAAGTTCTCAGCTCGAAAGATATTTACTCAAATGTCACTTAAAGAGGAGAAGGTCAGAAACAGAAAATTCACAAGGACAAAAAGAAGGGAGGTTCCTCAAGGACTGAGAACAGGAGGCAGAAGAGATGCAAATATATGCAAATGAGAAGAAAAAACTGAAAGACTGAAAAACGGACTGGACGTACCATAACAAAATGAAATACAATGACCAGAGATGTTAAGACCTTTTATTTGAAAGCAAGAAGGGAGAGAAGGAAAGGAGAAAGGATAGAAGAGAGTGTAGGAGGGAGAGAGGAAGAAAATTTTACAAAAACTAAGAAGGTGCCACGGTGCACTGCACTCCATCGGGAAGCCTGGGCTTTGCAAAAACTCGCTGGAGGGAGCCAGCAGGGGCCCAAATGCAGCCCTGCTGTGCTTGCCAAGCTCTGACCACTGCCGACAGCAGCCCAAAGAGGATGGCTTTCTCCTAACAGGAGGATCCAGCCAGACAGGATGACTTTCCCCAATTCACATGCCCGCACCATATGAGCTCGCTATGGCCTAGCACGGATATCACATGTAAATAAATAAAGAAAAATCGACAGATGCGTGTATTGACAGTAGACTCTCAGTTCAGACCAGTGTGCTGTCGCTGAGCTAAGAACTAAAACAATCTCCGGCTCTGATTACAGATATTTAAAATCTGGAAGAGTGGTGGCGGGCATCCCATTCTTTGTCACTCCAGTACCTGCAGTATTCTGTTAATTTCAGGGTGTCATGTTTTCAAAGCATATGCTGCAAAGGGAAATAGCAAACTGGAAAGCATTCAGATACAATGAGAAAACACAGCATCTGAGAAAACGTTGAAGACCCTGGGGTTGTGTGGCCTGGAGAAGAGAAGCTGGTGTGCGAGTGGAGCCGAAAGAGAGGGCAATCTTCAAACAGCACCAGCGGAAGGAACTTGTTCATTGTGGTCTTGACAGCTAGATCCAGGGAGCTTCAGAAAAACAGATTTGGGCTCAATAAAAAGAATTATTTAGTGAAAAGGCAGACAGAGAATGGGTTCCTGGGAGAGGACTGAGGTCTCCTAATTGGAGGGATACAAACCAAACTACTTACAGTATCCTGATCAAACCATTGTTTTGTTTTGTTTTGTTTTCTTGCCTTAACCCTTGTTATTTCCACTGCAACTCTGACAGGCCACTTCTTCCGTGCCATCTTGCCTGCTCAACTTTATTCATTCTTCAGCTTAAATGTCTCTTCTTTCATGTTATCTTCCTTCATTTCTCTAGGCAAAGAGATGGGTGCTCCGGCTCCATGCATCCTGTACACTTGTCATTTTTATACCATCCTACCACTTGCCACGTTCCTCTAAGTGCTAATTTCCCTTTTTACATAACACTCATATATATGTAAGTGCTACTATTGCAAATGTACTTGCCTGAAACTTCACCTCAACAATTACGTCACATATTCTAGTATCTGTGACCAGTGAGTCCTTCCTGTTGGACACAGTTAGGAAAGGAGGGAACGGGGTGTTGGGAATAAAAAAGAAACAAAGCAGATGAAATCTCAGGAGGGATCAGAAAGCAGAGAGCTGTAAACTCCAACCTCCGATGCACTTTGATGACCTTGGGACGTTAGAGGAAGGGAAAATGCACAGAGAGAGTGGAAAGTTTGAGTCTGGCATAGAGTTATGGTGGCCATTGATGGGAGGATTAATCTTTTTTCTATTTCAAACATCTATATTACCTCATTTTTTTCGTAGGTGGAAAACAAGAATTCTAAAATATTAATCACAAAAGCTATCAAACATTTCATGGAAGACCAAAACCAAGAAGACATTCCCTGTAGTATCTTAGTCTTACAAGAAAAATAAATTATAAACTGAACATTCTCTAGTGCGTAAGTGAATAAAAGTGGAAAATATGAATAGAACGGTGCAGGTGATTATTTATGTAAGTTTTGGACTTTGCCTTTTTTTCTTTTTTCTTAAATAAAAAATGTTTAATTGTACAATATTTCAACAATTCAGAAAAAAGAGAGAAAAAAATGACCATTACCAATGGACTCATCCACTGATTCAATGACACTTTAGCCTGAACTGAATCTTTGCTTCAGTTATTTTTTTCTTTTTTAAGAAATAAAACATTTTAGGGGCATTTGAAGCATCTCATTTCCTTCTTCCACCTCCATCACCAGAGACAGATAATAACCATCTTTCATATTTTACACAGACATGAAACTTTAAGCAACGTGTAGTAACAGTTGTACATCTTTAACTAAACAAAGTGGTAAATTACATTAAAAGATTTCCTAATGTAAGCCATCCTGCAACATTGGGATAAACAGTAATTGGGCAAAAATATTTTTTTTAATATTTTGATAGATTTAGCTTGCTAGTATTTTCTTTCAGATCACTGCATTCATATTCACAACTGTCAATGGCCTACAATTTTGCTCTGTTTTACCTTACTTGTTCAGTTTTTTTATCAAGGTCATACATATAAAATGATTGGGGCAGTTGTCCTTTTTCCATTCTTTGAAAAGTTTATACAAAGCAGTGCTTATCTGTTCTTTGAAGGTTTTGTAATCTCTGGCTGTGTCTGGCTTGTTTTCTGAAGGGGGAGGGGCCGGGTGAAAGCTGTAGATTATTAACTTGATTCACTTCTTTTGTGGTTACAGGTCTACTCAATCTTTTTGTTTCATCAGTTTTTGTAATTGATATTTTTCTAGGAAATTGTCCGATTTCTCTAAGGTTCCAAACATGCTGTCGGGAACTTATCCATAATGTTCTCTGATAGGTTTGTAAATCTGCATCCTTAGTTATGTCCTGTTTCTCTTCCACGCCTTCCCTCCTCCTGTCCTTGGTCATTCTCACCAGAGACCACTTTATCACTTTTTTCAAGGAACTAGCTTTAAGTTTGGTTGATTTTCTGTATTATTACTTTGTTTTCTAGCTCATTAATTGCAACCCTTATCTTTATGATTTCCTTCCTTCTGCTTTCCTTCTGCTTACTCTGTGGTTATTTTTTTACCATATTGTGTTGAGCACTTAGCTCGTGAGTTTTCAGTCTTTCTCACTTTCTCACATATGCAATTAAGATGATAAATATTCATTTAAAGTATCATTCAGGCTGTGCTCCATAGGGATTTTTTTTCCTGTTTAATTTTAATTATTTCAAAATATATATCATTTTTTTTCTTTTGTTCTTTTAGTTTTTAATTTTTATTATGGAGAATTTCAAAGATATACAAAAGCAAACGTTACTTCATGTTGAATCATTCTGGAATGTTCCTAGTTCAACATGTAAATGGCCTTCCTAATATATGCTTTCAGGTAATAATGCTCCCTGGTTATTTTTATTATAGAAATCCATGTGCAAGTCTTATTTCTTCTCCTTGAAGATGAAAACTGTACCTTAAACATCTTGTATCATATATAGTGAATGCTCAACAAAATCTGGCTGAATGAATTTTTTTAAATTTCATATGACCATGTTCAAAGCAACCCATTTTGCCATAATGCAGCCTTAGCTTCACAGACAGTTAAAAATAATTGTAAAAACACAATCAGCATTTTTATCACTCCAGTTCCCATATTTGAACTTCCACAAGAGTTCAGGAGAGTTGAACAAAAGCCATTGGAGGAGCGATAAATAAAGCAGCTGCCTATGGAACGTGAGTCCTGCTTCTCCTCTCTGCCTGCCACCCCTTCCCCGTCCCCCTGCTTCTTTTCCAAGGGGTTTAGTGTGTGTGTGCTCCCAGGGAACACGCCATCCAAGCCGCATCAGCCGCACTGCTGAGCCCAAGAAAAGCACCACTGAGCTTCCACAGGAAAAATAAGTTGTTGCCACACGAAGGAAAAGATTCCAGAGCCTCAGCCTCCACCGCCACTGGCTCAACTGTGTCTAAGAATAGCGTGAACTGTGGAAAAGAAAAAATACTGGCACCAGACACTGGTCTTTAATTGTCTCCAGGCCTTAAAATAGAAACAAGCTGAAATGGAAGTGCCCCTGGAAACCCTCTCCAGGCCTCACTGGTGCGGCCCAAGCTAGATGCAGAATGTTGAGGCAGCTCCCGGAATCGCTGGCTCAGCGGGCAAAGCCTGTGCGCTGGCGTCACCACGGAGCCGAGCGTGTGTTTCCAGGACAGGATGGGCACTCCCAAAGCCCAGGCCCAGAGCCCCGCGGCGGGGCTCCCAGGGCCCAGGCCTCACCCCCGGGATGCTGGGAGGGTCTTACTGGGCCTCTGCAAGAGAGGGCCTGGGGGATTTGGGGTTTCTCCTCCCAAAACTTAAAGTTGTTTGCAAAATGCTTTTCTTTCCATTTCATTTTCAAATCTTAAATTTAGCTTATTGTTTCCTAAATCAGATATTGCAAATAGTTCCTTGTCCTCAAAAAACAATGCCAGCCTTACTACCAGGGCGGCCTTTGGGCCCAGAGGTCCCTATGCAGTGGACCCCATTCATAGGTGCTAGCCCCCTGCAGGTGTACATAGAAAAGAAGAACACACTCTTTAGTTCCAGCAGGCACACAACTGTGGGGTTCGTTATAATGATGATGCCATGTTAGTCTGAATACTAGGTTTCTTACCAGAAACAAATTCCCAAATTTTGGAGATGGCTTCTGGATAAAAAGTTCTGCATGCAAAGAGTTCAGAGAATCCAACTGTAACCTCCACTCATTCAAATATCTCTGGTTTATTAGATTAATCGCTCAGTGAAAATGCGGGGTTTTTTCCCTGCAAAATCTCTAGTATTTACAAAATGACTCTTAGGTGGAAACACAAAATAAACCAATGCTCGAGATTCTCTTGCCCCAGTTCCTAGGCAAACACACTAATAAAGAGGTTGTTGGACCTGGTGCTCCCAGAAACCCAGTGCCAATGCCTGATGGGATTACTTCAGCTCCACTCCACCAAAGTGGTTAATTGTTGACCTAGTAAGGAAAAAAAAAAAGAAAAGAAAACTGACCTCTTTTCTTTTGGGTGCATAATATTCTGTAATGCCTGGAAGTCAATGGCTGCTTCACAGGCAGGAGGGAGTACACAAGTCAAAATAATGGAACTTAATAATATGATTGCCAAGTGCCACATGGCCCCGAACTATAACAGCACATCCCTTCCAACCCAAACTCTAGTTTAAGACGTCTGTTGACTACAGCTGAGTTGAGAGAATTCTGTTACAGAAACACATGGAACCAAGGAAACCTAGCCCCAGAGAGAGACAGACACTAATGGGGAGAGCCCACCCAGATGGAGCATTTAAACTATGGGTCTCCCGGGCGCCCTGTCTTGGGTTACCATTATCAGCACATGCAGAAATTTATCACCCCCCAGCCCCCAACACAGTTATCACTGTGAGCCTTGTCTGCCCAACGTGTTTCTGAAGCCAGAGCAGAGATTGATTGTCCTTGCCCAAGGTCAGCAATCAAACATCAATTATCCTTGTCACAGGCTAGGCTGTTCCTAACTCGGAAATCTTAGAGCATTTAGTTACACATAGAGGGACTCTAAAAATGTTTGTTGGATGGAATGGAACCACTGTTCTCAGCTGATCTCTGTGGCTCACCTGTTGCCTAACATCGACAACTACCCATCACTTGGACTTCTCTCGCCCATGTCCGCCAGCAAGGCTTATATCTCAGGACGCCAGTTCAGCTCACCTTCCAGATCCTGAACTTGCTTATGTTCTCCACTCCAACACCTCGGAAAGACCTCGGCTTTGACCCAAGACTCACCTGTCTCCACTATCTGACAGCTCTCGATCTAGCCACAGCTACAAATACCCAGGTATATCATTTAGAAGTAAGATCAAAGAGGGAAGGACGATGAAGCAAGAGGAAGGAACTAACATTTGTTTTTCCCCTACTAGGTGCCTGGCCCTGTGCCCAGCCCTTATACATGTTTCATCTTTTTATTCTATTTCTAAAGAACACCAGAGAAAAAGGAGATGATGCTTCCACTGTCTGAGACTTTGGGTCAGGAAATAACTCATGCATTATTGCACTGGAGGTCCTAGCTAGTAAAATAAGGCAAAAAGGAAAAAAACCCCACAAATTTTAGCAAAGAGAAGCTTAAATTGTTTTTATTCAAAGATGACATGGTTGGGGGCCAGCCCCATGGCACAGTGGTTAAGTTCCGTGCACACTGCTCCAGCAGCCTGGGTTCACAGGTTTGGATCCTGGGTGCAGACCTACACCTCTGCCAGCCATGCTGTGGCAGTGACCCAGATATAAAAAAAGTAGAGGAAGATTGGCACAGATGTTAGCTCAGGGCTAATCTTCCTCAAGCAATAAAAGGAGGAAGATTGGCAACAGATATTAGTTCAGGGCTAATTTTCCTCAGCAAAGAAAAAAAATGACATGGTTGTCTATGTAGAAAATCTAAAGGAATCTACAAAATATTAGAAGTGGTGAGTGAATTTAGCAAAATCATGGGTTATAAAGTCAACATCCACAAATCCATTTCAGTTCAAATACAGCAAAAAATTGAAAAATAAAATTTTAAAATATCATCCTCAAAAAATTAAACATAAAATTACCATATGATCCAGTAATTCCACTTCTGGTATATAAACAAAAGAATTGAAAACAGGGACTCGAGCAGATATTCATACACCAATTTTCATGGCAGCATTATTCACACTAGACAAAAGATGGAAATAACCTAAATGTCCATTGATAGATCAGTGCAGAAACAAAATGTGGTATATACATACAATGGAGTATATTTAGCCTTAAAAAGGAATGGAATTATGATACACACTACGAGATGGATGGACATTGAAAACATTGTGCTAAGTGATATAAGGCAGCACAAAAGGACAAAAATTGCATGAGTCCACTTATATGAGGTCCCTAGAGTAGTCAAATTCATACAGACAGAAAGTAGAATGGTGGTTACCAGAGGCTGGGGGTAGAGAGTGGGGAGTTACTGCTTAATGGGCACAGAGCTTCTATTTAGGATAATGAAAAAGTTCTGGAGATGGATAGCGGTGACGGTTGCACAACGATATGCATGTACCTAATGCCACTGAACTGTACATTTAAAAATGGTTAAAATGGTAAATTTTATGCTATCTATATTTTGTCACAATAAAAAAGTATCATTTACAATATCTTCAAATACCTAGGAACAAAATCAATGAAAGATATGCAAGTCCTCTACACTGAATACTACAAAACACTGCTGAGAGAATTTTAAAAAGACCTAAATAAATAGAGAGAATTATCATATTTGTGAGTAGAAAGACTCAATATTTTTAACATGTCAGGTCGGCCCAAGTTGATCTATAGATTCAGAGCAATCTCTGTCAAAATCCTTGCAGTATTTTTTTTTTTAATAAACAAGGTGATTATGAATGCAAAAGATCCAAACGGCCAAAACAATCCTGAAGAAGAAGAAAGAAGACAGAGAACACGGAAGAAAATGAATAGGGGGAGGAGGAGGAGGACTCTACATAGCCAGATTTCAAGACATACTACAAAGCTTTAGTAATTAAAAGCATGTGGAACTGACATAAGAATAGATAAGTAGATCAGTGGTACAGAACAAAACGTCCAAAAACAGACCCAAACGTATGTGATCACTTGATTTTCAACAACGGCACCAATGAAATTCAATAGAGGAAATAAAACTCTTTTCAATAGAGTATTGGAGCAAATGGATCTCTTTATTACTTCTGTACTGTACTGAACACACAAGAAAATTAATTCTCAATGGACATGGATCTAATACCTAAATGTGAGCACTAAAACTAATAAAGCTTTTGGAAGAAATCATAGAACGATGTGTTTGGGAACTGTGGCAAAGATTTCTTGGTGAAGATGCCAAAAGTACTAATCATAAGTGAAAAAATACAATAAAATAGACCTCATCAAAATTTAAAGCTTTTGCTCATCAATGACATTAAGAGATTGAAAAGGCAATCTACAGGCTGGGAGAAAATATTCATGGTACATTTACTTGACAAAAGATTTATATGGAAAATACATGAAGAATTCCTACAAATCAATAATAAAAAGATAATCATAAAACATATAAGAATGGCCAATAAGCACATGGAAAGGTACTCAACATTATTAGTCATGAGGAAAATTTAAATTAAACCACAGTGAGATGTCAAAAGATCCCCACCAGAGTGACACAATTAAAAAGACTCGTAATACCAAGTTTTGTTGAGGACATGGAGTAGCTGGAACTTTTGTATATTGCTGGTGAGAGTGGAAAATGGTATAATCAGTTTGGAAAACTGGTTAGCAGTTGTTAATAAAGTTAAACTTATAGTTACATCATGATTTAGCAATTCCAGTCTTAGAGATACGCCAAAGAGAAATGAGTCTGTATGGCCACAAAAAACTTGTAGTGAAATGTTCATAGCAACTTTATTCATAAAGACAAAAAATGGTAACAGCAGAATGAAACTGTGCTATAGTCATAGGAAGGAACAGTACTGAGGAAGAAAAGGGAACCAAGTGTGCTACACGTGGAAGACGCTCAAATGCATTACGCTAAGTCAAAGATTCCAGTATCAAAATTTCTGTATGAATGATTTATATGACTTTTTGGGAAATGGCAAAACTATAAGAATGGACAACAGACCATTGGCTGCCAGGGGGAGGGGGTGGGGTATTTGACTCTAAAGGGAGATGAAGGTTGACAGAACTCGTCTGCATCCTGAGTGTGGCGGTGATGACAGGAATCTAGGTATGTGTTAAAACTCATAGAACTGCACACAAAGAAAAAAAAGGAATTCAACAGGTACGTAAATTTACAACCATTTACATCAAGTGAAAGTAGCCAGACACACAAAAGAAAGCATAATGTGCAATTCCTTTTATCTAAAGTTGAAAAACAGACCGAACTAAGCTATGGTGAAAGACATCAAAATAGTGGTCAAATTGGGGTGGGAATCTTAAATGAAAAAGGCAGCTTTCCAGAGTGACAGAAAGGTTGTAAATCTTCGTCTGTGTGGTGGTCACGTGGCTGTAAACATATATGTGTGTGTGTGTGTATAGTCATTGAGCTTTATACTTAGATTTGTTCACTTTACTGTATTTAAATTTACCTCAGTAAAGTATTATAAAAACATTTTATACTGATGGTTACATGATGATGAAGAGAATTCTCCAACATTCTTCCTTGTTCTCTCACAACTGGATTTTTAATCAATACATTTAAATCCCCCACATTTCTGATTTTAAGCTCCCTCCCTGTAGGAAATTAGGTACCTCAAGAAGCTTCTTAATTCTTCCAGATATGAAGCACAGACGTCAAAGTCAGTGAGGGCAGTCTCCCAGCTCTGCACTTACCACTCAAAACAGCCTTGGGGCGGGAACCTGGCCTCTCATGGCCCTCTTTATGCAGCCTTTGTTCATCTTAGCTGAGTAAGATCTCAAAATCAGAATATGACTCAGTGAAAGAGTTGATAATCCAACAGGAATGTATTTGCTTTTCGGGTTTGAGGCACAAGAAAAATGCTATAACAGTTCAGCTAAAAAAAGAAAAAAACCCTCCAGCCTCCCATAAAAGGTGTAGTAATTACTCTTTTAGTTTTAGAAAACAAAAATTGTTTTAAAACTTCTTGATTAAAAAGAGATCAAAGCAACACTTCATTCTTAGTATGCAAAATCTAGAAAATGATATAGTAAGAAAGCATTAGCCATCAAATTAGCTATTAAATAAACAACTTCCTTTCACCCTCAACTCACAGCCCCCGTGGGAGAGTTTATTAACTTAAGGGCCTGAGTTCACATTAATTAAGCTTAACTGTCCTTGACCATTTATACGACTAATCTGTAACAATGCAGCTGGTTTCGGAAGTGTAGACCTATCTATCTATAAATATACATGTATATGTATATATATATAATTATTGACAATTTTTTCTGTATTTTAATATTTCCTTTGCTTCAACCAGACTGCATTTCAAACTTGCATCATTAGCACGTAAATGCGTAACTAATGGATAAAGCATTTCCATTCACATGTGCGGCCTGTCTCACACTGAAGAAAATTGAAATAAAACTGCAGCATTGGCCTCGTCAATCGAGCTGTGGGTATTCTTCACACGTGCCCTGAGGCTGAGTCTCTGGAATCCCGAACCTTAACCTGTTACGGAAGGTCGAGTGTGCATGCCAACAAGGCAAGAGTCTGACGCAAAGAAATATTGGCCGCTCAATCACTGTGTGGTGTCCGCTTGGACCTCCCGTTTTCCTTCCTTCTTCCTCCTGCAGCCACCTCAAGCCCAACACTCCTGACCAAATCCCTCTGGCAACCTGTGAATACCTTCTGCTCCAGTCAGATGCCTGGTTCTCCCCCTGCGCTTTCTTTACTTGGCAGTTTATTAAACAGCAGGCCGGCTGGGAGGGAGCTCGGGAGGAGCTGGGCTGGGCCAGGGGCGCCATGGTGCTCCCTCTACCCGCCGACCTGCAGTGCATCAGTGCACCTCGGGGCTCCCGGCACCCCCACGGGGCTCCCGAATAGGTTGCTAAGGACTGGTCCATGCTCTGTGCAGCCACTACTCACTCTGAAGAGGCAGCCCCAGGCTGGATACTGGAGGAAAAGAAGTGCTAACAGTGTGAGTCTCAGTGAGGATGGGCCTGCTTCATTTAATAACTTCAGAGGGCGCTGGCTGGCTTAAACTCCCACAGTCCTGTGACAATGCCCCAAGGAATCAAAGATAAGTGGCCCGATGACTTCAGAACACATTTCCTTTTATGCAGGAGATGGTGAAGCTTTTCTCCCTCACGCATCGGAACTCTCAAAAGCCCTCTTCATTCCTGACATCTGGCCTTTTGGATCCTTATACAAGGGATGAAAGATTGTTCTAAAGTCAAAAAAGGAGAGGGAAAAAAAGAGAAGGATCTCTGGTGTCAACGTATGTGACCTGAAACAGCTAGCGCAGAGTGGGGGAGACTGCAGTTACTGGGAGGAGGCCATGGGTGGTCCCCCCACGCACCCCTGAGTGGAGGAAGAGATGGAGAGACTCATGGACAGACACCCCACTCACTTTCCTACATGAAGTAAGTGCTGGAGGTGTTGCCCTTATGTGGTCCCTAAATGGACACAGACGCAGTCACAGATGCCACGATGATAGTCACAAAGTCCTGGGCAGAGAAGATTGGAGTCCAGAATGCGTGCCCATTTTACTTCCATCTTCTACAGAACACTGAGCGCTCAAGAAACAAAGGTGCTTTCTTAGTGTTTACCTCCACTGATCTTACTTTTCTTTTCCCCTAGGATGCCTGACCAGTCGCATCCCCATGTAGTCCTCTCATTCCTACCACAGGATGTGCCAGTGCTTGATAGAAAAAAACAGGATTTGGGCAACGTCTTCTAGGTCTCTGCACCTCATGCAGAAGCAGATCCACAGATTTTCCCCGAGCTGGTAATGTGGATACTGAAAGTGGAAGCTAAAGGGACACTCTGTTCCAGGGCCCTCCAGTCTCAGCAATAGTCGCCTCGCTTCCATGACAAGGACAGAGACAGAAGTGCCCCCTCCTCGAGGGCCCAGGCCCTCTCTCCTCAGTGTCTGCTCAGGCTGTCAGGGCAGGCCTTGCTGGAGCCCTGTTCTGTTGACCCATAACTTGTCCTCCCCAGTCTTTGAGACTTTTATGCTGGCTGCTCCCTAAGACTCACCAGTCACCTCCCCGAGGGAGCAGAAAAAGGCATCTGGGTGCAGAGTCTAGAGAAGCACAGTCAGAAATGATTTACCCAGAATGTCCAGGGGCGCATCTGTTCTCAATCAAAAACATATCTGGAAGCCAAAGATCTTGATTTCAAACAGATACAGTGGTGCAAAAAAGAACTTTTAGCACATAAGATCTAGTACATAATAAGGGATATAAGGTTTTTATTAGAACAAATAAGTGTTTAGTATACATAATATACATATTTTATCTATAATATATATACCTTGTAGATATACTAGAAAACTTTTTTACTTAATCATAAAAATACATCATGTAGTATGCAAATACACTGAAGCATGTAATAAGTACTTACTGTCATTGTCAATCATAAAATTCTAGGCTTACTTGAAAATAAAAAAAAAAATTCATAGCATTAAATTCTAAATATTAGAGACTAAACATAATTCAAATGTTATTTTTATCCAATTTAACCACAAAAAAATACAAATTTGCTTTACACGTTCATTTCCTTAAAAAATCTTCAAGATCATCATTATAAAAATGATAGCAAGTCAAAATTCCTATTGCTCTACAGGGAGCAGTATGGCAGGGTTGGTTGTAACATCATCTAAAAAAAACAGAGGAAAGAGTGATGGAAGAGCCATTTGGAAAGATTCTGTGGTGTTGCCTATTCTTTCTACAGGTTTTCTTTCAAATTCTCCACAAGCTTGTATATCTGGACTATCTTCTGTTAAATAGTAAACAAGCATTGTTTCATAACGTTTATGAGATAGTCATGACATAAAATAGGGACATTTTTGATCCATTTTTCTCTGTCCATATTATGTGGATTAGTTTCCATGACAACACCAGCTGCCCAATCACCCCATCATCCCACCCCAGCTCCAACTGCTGTGACCCACAGAAAGCCATCATTCAATCTCTAAATAGGTGACCATTGATAAAGAAATCTTTCGGGGACGATTCTGCTGGTTTGAGGCATCTAATATTTAAATATCTAGAGAAATGCGTTTCTTCTATATTTTGTAGTTTAATAGCAGAGGGCAGTTAGGGGTCTCTGGGCCCTGGAAATCACTCCTAGTATCTTGGCATCGTCAATCCAGTAGAGCTGGCTTCCTAGGGGTCGTTCCAGCCTCCGTGTGACTCTCCCAGGCCCCAGCGTCCTCGAGCACACACAGACTTAGACACATTCATCACAGGGGGAACATTCTTGAGTCTGTTTGGCAACTAAAGCTTCATTTGTTAAAGGTTAATCCAAGGCTGCAGCAAAAATACTCAATAAGGGGGTGATTAAATTTTCTTATTAAATGTAATCAGGGAGCTTTGTTGTCTGGATGTCAGGTTAAAGCCACGACTGGGAAAAATTCTTCTGAAGACAGAAAAGCACAGAGTTATGACTATAATCATATATCAACATACTCTGTCACTTGCACTGGAGAGTTCTTTAATCTTAATGAAAAGTATCAAGTGTTGAGTGTGTGTTTTACAGCTTACATGGAGCCATAAGCCGAGGGAGCTCGTCCAGTATTTCAGAAATGCCCTTTACCACATAGTCATTGACTGGGTGCTGGGGTTTGACAGGAGAGCGACATGCTGTTATCCCCACAACAGGCAAGGCTCCTGCTGGGGTCACCACCCCGCTGGTTCTGGATCCTTCAGCTAGAGGACATATCACACTCAGAGACATTTCAGAATAAATTCACGGTAATCACAGACAATCAAGGACCTCACAGATCTTCTGTCCAGACCATTTATCTTTATAAATGAGGACTTTGACACTCAGAAAAGTAAGATGAATTCTCAAAATAAGGCTGAGCTCAAATCAGAAACTAGGTTCCCAAATGCTGGCGTACCATGGGAAACGAGGAGGCACATGGGCACCAAAGGGCAGATCATGGTTCCCCAAATGACTTCTAACACATTCCACACGTGGAAGCCTCGCCCATGAGCACATCGAAGCGAGAACTGGAAGTGCAGGAGCTCTCTTGAGCTGGAGCGAACACGCCAAGCAGGTAACATGAAGGCCGGCTGAGGGAGGAGGCAAACTGAGACCTACCAAGGGGAGGAAGCTGGGAGGGCCCCAACCGGCTCTCACAGGAACCAGCCCGTGATGCCAAGAGAAGACAGAAAGCCAGATTATCTAATGTAAAATCTCCCAATTTCTTAATGTTGGCATCCTGTTCAAAATATGTTTTAGAAGACATGCCTGCAGGTGTGTTCAACCCCCAGGCCTCCAGCTTTCAACTTCTGTCCCAAAGCAGTTAAGAAAGGGTTTTTTTTTCAGGCAGCAATGTATAAACTGATGGATTGCTTTAGTCGTTCAGTTATCAAATAGTATCGAGTGTGGACTGTGTCCATCTAAAAGGCCTAAAGCTCATACAACCCAAAGATTCAGAGAAGTCGGGAATACCAGGAGAACCAGAAGAATGAGCTGACCACGTTGCTTATGTTTATGAGGAAATGATCGCCCTGTTGGAAGGGATTTAATGGATAAGCAGAGAGCCCTGAGGGGTAAAGCTCTGTCTTGAGCAGGAGGGTGACAAGTTTGAGTACAGCACGTTAGAATGTCTTGGCTGGAGTCCAGGGAAGATATTACAAGGAGGTAAACAAAGGCAGTCACAGTGAGAATGAAAAGGAAGGAAAAGATTCAAGAGACATTGAAGACCCAACTTCAACATGTGGTACATCAGAGAGTGACACTGTCTTCACCGTTAGGGCCTTCACACAGCCAGCCTCCACCCTGGGGCTGAGGCCACAGAGCAAACCTCCTCCAGTGACCACATCCACTGCATCAGACATTTTCATCCAGCAAACATTTATTGGGCCCCTTAAATATACGCAAGACTCTTGTCTTAGTTAGTTCGGGCTGCTATAACAAAGTATTGTAAACCGGTGGCTTAAACAACAAACATTTGTTCTCACAGTTGTGGAGGTTGGGAAGTCCAAGATCAGAGTGGCAGCAAATTCAGTGTCTGCTGAGGACCCTTTTTCCTGGTCCATAGATGGTTATTTCCTCACTGTATCCTCACCTGGCAGAAAGCTCTCTGGGGTCTCTTATAAGGACATTAATCTCATTCATGTGGGTTCCACCCTAATGAACTAGTCACCTCCTAAAGTCCCCACCCCCTAACACCATCACCTTGGGGGTTAGGATTCCAACATATGAATTTGGGGAAGCACAAACATTCAGTCCATAACAATCCTGAAAGTCGATCAGACTAATTTTGACAAAAAGTCTTAATTACATACACGCTCATTACCAAATGGCATTTAGATTTATGATAAAGTGATTTTTTAAGGGGTGGGTGTAGGGAATACACAACATTCTAAAGAGCAGTCTTTTGGTACTTATTGGGATCAGTTTTGTTTTCAGCTGCAAGTAGCAGGAAATCCCAACTAAAAGTAGTCTTAACAATAAGGAAATGTATTATCTCACATAGCAAGAAGTCCAAAGACAGAGCATGTCCTGGGGGTGATATGTCAGGGCTCCAGGTCCACTTCTCTGCATTTCTCTCCACTTGGTTCTCCTCTGTGTATTGGCATTGACCTCAGGATGGAGATAAGCTGGCTGAGACTGTGCCAGGCCTCACAACCAAAAGCATCTAGAGAAAGAAGAGGAATCACCTATTTCTTAAACGGTTTGTAAGGAATTTAGAATTTTTCCCTGAAGTCTCCCTCAAGCCAGCTCCCCACTCATGTATTGGATGTCCTCTCATATTCACTGACAAGGATCAGGTCACTGGCCTACTCCTAAAGCAGTCACTGGCACCAGCTGTGCAGTCGCTATGATTGGCTTAGGCTAATCATCTGAAGTAGAATGGAAATTGGAAAGCCTACCACATTAGCAATGACGATATCAAAGACCTTCACCTAACAATTCTGTCTCTGAAAATTTATCTGAAGGAAAGAATCAAAAACACTTTCAAAAGGTCCAGAGAGCTCTAAGGTAATATTAAGCTTTTTCTAGCCGCGGTACTACCCTTGGCAAGACAGAGGTCACAAAGCGTTCCTCATGGTCTTGGAAACCCTGTCTCTCCAACCGTCACTGCTTCATGGCCACATTCTAAGACATGAGTGCCAGAAACATGCTCTAAGTGGAATTGAATATCCAGCTATGAAAAGTCAGAACTGATCCCACTGTGCCCGATGACACCTTTTTTCTTGGTGACCACAAGGTCCAGGGTCATTTCTCATCCCCCAGACTCTTGTCCCCATACAGATCTGTACACCTCCTACTCTACCCCAATATCACACCCATCCTAGATCCCACAAATACTCCCACTTTGTCTTCCAAAACTTCTGGTCTAGCAATGGCAAAATTCTGTCTCCTCCACCTCTTGTCTAAATTTTGCCTTCACCTCCATGTTCAAATCCAAGCCTGTTTTGTCGTTCTTCTCTCACATCCCTTGCCGCTCTGGCCTGAGAGCTAGGCGAAGTCTCTTTCTACCTCCTTAGCGCTGCTTCCAGACCCTTGTGACCCCTTCTCCATGAAAGTGCCCTGCTCCTTTGAAGAGCTTGGCATCAGGCCAGACCTGTGAGTGCATCAGATATACTGTCCTCCTTGTGGCAGATATCTACAGCCCTTCACCCATTCCCTAGCACTTCTTAGAGATTTAAGGTCCCAGATCACTGTCTGTCTCTTCCCCATTTCTCCTGTCATCATTCATGGGGATTTTCACATCTAGGGAAACAATTCCTCCAATACCATATCTTCTCATTTCCTTAACCTTCTCATCTCCAATGAAACTTGTCTTCCAACCCACCTCAGCTATCAACTCCCAGCATCGTACATCTTAGAATGTCAGTATAAGAAGCTGGACTTCTTCCATAATCTTAATTTTAAGCATTTCGCTTTCTAAACACCACCTATATTTCCAAATCACCTCCCTTCATTACCTCATTCCAGGAACTCCTCTGTCCCACTGGCGCCTCACTCCACTGACCCCATCATCTTTTCACTGTCCATTGCCTCCCTCATATCCTCACAATTCTCCTTCTGCAGCTCAGATTCCATCGTCCATTATTTTACATATTCCCTTGTATACACTCTCAGCTTCTTTTTCCCTTTTTCTCTTCACCACACGTACCTAGAAAAACCCAACTATTCAACTCTTTGCCTCCTGTACACCTATGCCCAGAGAAGTGGGACAAGTTGAGTAAAACCAGTCAACCACATTCACTGGTCTCACTTAAATCTAAGACCACACACCTCAAATGAGTCCTTAAAGCTGCCCGCCAATCTTACCACATTTCCCATCTCTCAGGAGTGACTCTTTCAAGTGTTTTCTCTTTTCAGACATCCAATTCCTCCTGCCCTCTGCTCACTCACAACCAATTGCCTTGCTGCAGAAAACTGTGGGAGGCTCTCCCACCATCAACTCAATTGCTTTGGTTCTTATCTATGCTGACTTCTTCCTGTCTCAACAGGTGAGTTGCCCTTTCTCCTCTCTGAGGCCCCACATCTTGTGCTGTGGATCTCCTATAGCTGTCCTCTGTTTCTTCTTCATTCATTATTTCCCCCTCTCAACCGGATCATTGCCATCAGCATACAAACATGCTGCAATTTTTGCCATCTTAAAACAAAAACTCCCTTAACTTCAAACTCCTTCCAAGTATATCCTCATATTTCTGTTCCCCTTCATAACAAAACTTCTTTAAAGAATTATCTAAATTCTCCTTTCCCATGCTCTCATGAATCTACTCCATTTAGACTCTCAGCCAACCACTCCACAGAAACTGCCCTTATCAAGGTCAACAATGACCTCCACACTGACAAAATGGACAGTCAGTGTTCTCATCTTATTTGTTGCATCAGCAGTGCTTGGCACAGTTGAACAATCCATCTTTTCTGAACACTTTCTGCATTTGGCTTCCAAGATGCCATTCTTCTTCATTTCTTTTCCTATTTCTCAGTCCCCTTTGAGGGCTCCCCTTCCTCTTCTTAACTTCAGAAACAGGGCTTCTCAAACACCACCTGCACATTAGAACCACTTGGGGAGTGTCTACAAAACTCTGATGCCTAGGTCTACACCAGATAACTGAGCAGGAGCCTTGGGGAGGAGGCCCTGATACCACTATGTGTTTTTAAATCTTGAAGGTGATTCTACTGTGCAGCCAGTGAGAGGACCGCTGCTCTCCATGGTCATGAGCTAGCCTAGGGTTCTCGACTCCTCTTACCTTCTCCATTCATACTCACGCCCTCGATGACACTGACCCCAGGCTGATGATTCCCAGGTTAAGATCTCCTCCTTCCCTTCCCCCCAAACTCGCAAATACCCCACTGCCTATTAGACAACACCTCTTTAAATGAAAAAATAATTCCCAAAAAGGCCTTTTCACAATGACACTCTATGATTGTAAAAGCTTTTTAAATACATTAAATTCGTTTTCAATTCGTTGTCAACTTTATCTGTTTTCAGTTTATGCTCAGTTAATGAGGGTGACTGATAAACTATTCAATGTTCATAGAACCAACATGTGAATTCCTTCGGATTGAAATTTATTACAAATGAAATGAATCAGACAATTCCACAGACAGAACACAAAATGGTGCCTGGAATTTATAGGTTAAAATGAATTACAGATTAAAATGAAGAATGATGTTGCATTCAGTCGCTGGGAAACGCCAAAGAATAATGATGTGTTCATTTGTAACCTGGAACTAGGCTAAGAATATTTTTAATGCTTTAGGTCTCATTCAAGAGGAACCTAAAACCAGAATCCCCAAATGATAGTGAGCATGAATCCAGGGGTCAGAAGAACTGATCCTGGTCCCAGTAGTTCCCAGCTTTAGGCAGGTAAAATGCTTGCATTTCTTAAATTTTCTGTAAAAAGGGAATACGTCTGCACTGCTAACCTTATAGGGTTTTGTGTAAGTAAAACTAAATATTTTTGGCAAGAGTCCTCTGAATTATTAAAAATGATATTACTTGTATTATTATTGCACAACCTAGTGGTATATTTAATAACCAATTATTTTAAGTAGGGCTATGTTAATTTATCACAGAAACCTATAAAAAGAAATCTTAAAATTTAGAATGTCTGATATTTGAAGTTCCAATTTCCCTATAATAATCAGAAGAATGATTTTGTAATAAGCCCATGTCCAAGATCATAAGACTACCAAGAAAGTCCTTAAAGTTGGTCATTTCAAGTTCATTTTAAAGTATCTTCTGCCAATATGTTACATTATTATTATCATTATTATTTTAATTCTAAAGATTCTTTAAAGGAAAGTCCAATTAGGCAACGTTTTTCCTGCCTTAATCCCATCAAATCATTACAAAAACTACTCACTTGTCAAATATTTTAATAAATTAAGATTTTCATTAAATTTTTAGATAATCATTAAGAAACACTTTTATTTCAAGACGTAGTGAAAACTTCAATGACACTCATTTTGGGGTCACTTCCAGGCCAAGTACTACCTGATTCCAGTCAGGGTCCACGGTAGCTCCCATTTCTAGATTGTACATCCTGTAGCTAACTTCATGCTCTATTTCTGAGCCACAGATGTATTCCTAAAATCAGCTGTTCTCCATTGCTATATAATCATCAATTGCTTCTATGGGAAAGATATTGAGATTAACCACATTTAAGAAATAACTGAATTTTTTAGTGGGGAAAATAAAACATGTCCCTACAAGTTTCTTGGAAACTCAATATCTGCTAATTCATGACTACAAACAATCCTAACACTTTAACCTTATTTCATAGTTCAAAGTGGGGATTAGCCAGAATAATGAACCTATTACTTCAACTATGTCCCAAGTCTCCTCATAAACTGCAGTTTTGATTTACAATAGAGACACTGACTGCTTTTGTCTGATCTCTCTTCATTGTAGTTCCACCGGGAGTCACCATATTTCAAACACGTCTGGCTTAATGAACTTTTGTCTTATTATGGCTGCAATCTGTTCTGGTGTCGGATTCAGTCCAGGTCCCAGAGCTTTGTGGTTCTGTTTTCAGGCATCAGATGCTTCCAGTTTCTGGAGTGTGGACTAAGGATACCCAATAACTGGTCTGAGCAGATCTGCAAAACCACCATGGTATAAACCAGATGAAACATTAAAAACAACTCCTTTCTCCTTTTGATCAGTGATGCAATGGCAGCCTAATATTTGAAGTATATTTTTACTATCTTTAGGTCAGCTTAAAACAAATGAGCATCATCTTGAGAACAGACCTCCTCAGAAATTCCCAGGTCAAGGGCAGCCAGGGCCTCATCATTTTGTTTTGGTGTTGAGCTCATTGGCTGGTACCATGTTTTCATAATTTATCAAGAAATTAATCAACATGGAAACAGCCTCACCAGGGCAGATGGCAACTGTCTCCTCAGAGTCTAAAAATCTCTGTAACCCTTCAAGGGCATATCATCTATAGTATTTTATCAAAGAAAGGGTAAACTAACTTCTAGGCAACATAGAGTCACTCAAGGACAGCAATTTAATTTCTCCATTTCCAGATTTCTATTAAAAAATCTATACCCAGCATTCTAGAAACTGGAAAAGGGTTGTATTGCAACAGGTCACCCCTCCTTTAAGGGGGGGCATGCACATTTTGTGTGTGATTAAGCTGCTCCGCTGCAGTCTGATGCTTGTCCTACTGAGGACATGGGTATAAGCTCAGGGTACAAGTGGGCTTCTCCCTGAAGGGAGTGGACATTCCAGGTCTGGGGAGGAAGGGCCTTGGAAATCAAATGGAACTCTGGTGATTCCCCTGAGACAGGAATGAGAAAGAACACCTCTGTCTTTATGAGCTTCAGTCTTTTATTCTCTGCTTTGAGTATGTAATCTATCAAAGCTTGGGGGTCCTTCCAGGAAGGAGAATCAAAGATGCTCACTGGCCGGTGAAGGCAGGAGAGAAGCTATGTGGGGAGACAACAAGGTAGACACGTCAATCTGAGAATGAATTATTATTTTATAAACCAGATTATTTAACTTCATGTTCATCTTTGGATCGAAATCCTTTCTATCTCCCCTTAAATATGTTGAACTCCAGCTTAAGAGTTCTTAAGGGTTCAGTCTGGACTCCGTGGTGCCAAAGACTCAAAAAACAAGTCTACAAATCTTGCCCCTTTTGCCCTCAGGAAAAATCTCTCTATTTAGAAACCCTAAAATATCTCAGTTTTACATTCCTAACAGAGTTTAGCGGGCAATAAACCACCCTTGATGAGGTAAAGGTGGGGAGAAATACAGGTAAAGAGGACCCTGCTTGGATTCCATTTCACCGTCGTGGACGAAAAATGGTTGTGAACAGTATTCCCTGGAAGCCTCAGAGTCTGCAGGCAGAAATCCAGAAGGATGGGGGGCCTACTCCCGGCCTATCAGGGAGCAGCCCTCAGAGGAGGCAGGAAGCCGGCAAAAGCGAAGGAAGACTTCTGGGTGTGGAGGCCGCACGGAGCTGAAAAGCAGATGCAGAAAGGCGGCCCAAGCCTGGGAGAGGCGCAAACACAATGCAGGGGCGCAAGAGGCAGTTTCGTTGCTGAGGCTGACCACTGCCCTGGAGCCAGCTTTAGTCTTCCAGAGACCCAGACAGACAGGGAGCACGCGCATCCAGTGCCACAGGGCCAAAGGTGGCTCCTCTGGAGAAAGAGATTCTTCCACGTTCTCAGAGTTTGAGCCTTTCTGGATACAAAGCATATATTTCTATTGAAATTTAAAAGAAGAAAAAAAGAGGAAGGAAGGAGGGAGGGAAGAAGAGAGGGAGAGAAGGAGAAAAGAAGGAAGGGGGAGGGGAGAAGGCAGAGGGGAAGGGGGAGGGGAGAAGGAAGAGACTCTACGTGCTCACCTCAGTTTCCCACTGAGGCGCAAGAGGGCTCCATACCCTCTTTCTCCTTACACCCTTTCCAGGGTCCCGGAGGCAGATCAGGGATGGCGTCCTCATGGAGCAGCTAGATGCCGTGGCAGCCGGGTGGACAGTTATCAAGAGCACTTGGGGGAGATGGGACAATGTCTCTTCACTTTCACATGAAGATGAGAATCAACTCATCTGGTGAGGGAAGTGGAGGCCAGTGGGTTTGCCTGACGGATGCACACCTGCGGCATCTCCCCTTCCGGGAAGGCAGGACTGGTATTCCTTTTGACCTGAGAGGATGCCCTCATCGTTACCACCCACCTTACTTCCCCATACCTTGCCAGAGGAAAATAATTTTTTTAATTCAGCAAAGAAAAGACAAATAATTGCGTTTCCGTTTAATGGTATCTGTGGAGAAAAAGGAGAGAAAAAATAAAACCCACAAGGCAAATGTTCATCTCTCCCTCCACAATGGATTTGAAAGAGAAGGTGGGAACGTTCCATATTCCTTTGACCGTTCATTTGTGAATGTATTAAGAGCTCACTCAGTACTAGGCACAGGGCCTGGTGCTGGAAACACCAAAATGAAAAGACACGTCTCTCCTCACCAAGAGTTTTTATGCACATACATAAATTGAAATTTTTATGTTTGCTGATATGGAACAGGGTATGGAATGTAGTGGACATACAAGGAAAAAAGTATCTAAGAGCCCAAGAATTCAGGAAGATTCTTTACACTAAGACTCATTCTCCATCGCATTCTTTTTTAGCAGAAAGAGCTTCTTTTTACCTTAGGCCCAACCTCTGTTGCTATCATGTCTCACTCATTATCTAAATTTGGCCGCTATTGAGAATAAGCTGCCTTGAAAGCATGAAGTCTCATTGCCAAAAAACATCCCATCTATACTCCCTTTCTCCAGCTCTTCTCGCCTACTCCACCCCAGCGCCCTTCAGGGAAACGAGTGTGAGCAGCATTTGCCCCACACACAAAGAAAACTAAAACCAGACACCAAATGTGTCTCCTCAGTTGTCAAGCTGTTTTGATTCATTCAAACTTTAATTTCAAGTAGGTGACCAACCGTCCCAATTTTCCCAGGACTGAGGGGTTTTCCAGGACTCAAGTCTTTCCGTTTAAAACCGTGACCGTCCTGGGCGACGAAGACGGTTGGTCACCCTAAGTCAGCTGAGGCTCATGCCAGCTTTGTGCAGGGAAGCTTATCTGAGTTCACGGTTTCAAAAGCAATAATCTCAAATCACTGCTTTATTAAAGCCATGTTCTTGGCAACGAGGGGACAAAGTAGCAGCCTTGTCTGCACTCCCTTAACCCCCTTCTACCACTTTTAATTATAGCCAAAGTGAAAAAAATAAAACTCCTCCAAGCCAGGTTCCAACTTAATTCTAACTCTAACCAGACCTGATTAAACCTCTCAAAGGACAATTAAAATGAAGAAATGGACAAACCCTTAGGCAGGGGATTGAAGACAAGAGGAGTAAACATTCCCAATTATTGCCTGGACAATCTCCAACAAAAAGGGGCTTTGGGACACACTGCGGCAGGTGGATTAAGACCAGACCAGAGACCGCCTCTGTTATGCCAGATCCTTCGGGATTTTCTCCTGTTCTAAGCTGCATATGCAATTACTCCAGTAGATCCTACTGTCTTAGTGTCTTAAAGTCAACCATTAGAACTTACTGATTGCCTGTGTGAGAGTGAAAGGTCAAGAAAAATGCCTCAGTGCTTAAAATGGCAAAGCCCCAGATATGGGATGTGACGGTTGTCTTTAGCCATTCCGCCCTTGTTGGAGCAGGACTGTGTCATCCAGAGACCTGGTTTCAGGAGGGGAAGTTATAGCTCCCCATATTTCTCTTAGGTTGTTGAGGAGGTCCAAGTAGAGAGCCCTCAGCAAATCTTCAGAATATCCTGTCATTTCAGATTCTCTGACTGTGAAACCCCCGGGGAGAGCGAAGAAGTTGTGTGAGCAAAGGGGAGGGGAGAGAAAGTTGTGCGTCCCCACCTACTAACAGGGTTTATCTCATTTCAGCACTGTTCCCTCTTTAGCTTCCCATGGCTGGGTGGATACTGGAGATCCTAAGTCAGGGCAATTGGAAACACTAAAGCTTGCTATGAGGAACATGGAAAATTCTCAACTTCAGAAGAGCACTGAATAGTGACCATCTCAGCACAGAGGAAAGACAGAAGGAGGAGACCCATGTCTTAGTGAGGTGCATGTGCCCTTCGTTGTTAGTACAAGAAGGTTGACAAAGGTAGAAAAAGCTGCTGAGTTGGAGAGGGTTCAGAAATTGAAGCAGTCCGCCTGGCCCCAATAATGCCTACGTTCTGAATGCTCCATTCAGAAACATCTAAATACCCATTAGAGGAAAATATACTTGCATTGTTGAGTAAGGGGAAAAGGTCACAGCTTGGTGGTCTTAGTTTTTTATACTTTTCAATTCTTCTGCTCCCCAAAATGATAGCCCACTCTCAGGGCATGTAATATAAACGAACCCTCTCCCCCAGGCTGCCTGCCACAAGGGGAGGGGGCAGCTGCCCAGAGAGAGGCCTCTGCCTGGGATAGGGGCTAATTAGGACACATGGCCCTCACCGCTTCTGTGGTGTGGGTTGGCGTGTGGATGGATTTTCCATTCGATCTTTAATTTTTTTCTCTTCACTTTTTCCACACTGCACTAAAATTATTCTCCAGAAAAGCATTTATCTTTCCTCCTGCCTCTTCACAGCCTGTCCCCATTAGAGGGTTTTCAGGAAGGACTAGCTGGTACCTGTAAAAATATCCACTGACTTTTACAAGTGGAATATCATAAGAAACTCCTATTTGCTTTTCTCCTCCTAGCCCTTGCCCACTACCCACTCAACTCATAAACTGAGTAAAACGATTTCAACATTTCTCATCCTTTTTCTCCTACATTTTTTTTCTTGTTTTGGAAAAATTTATTTCAAGACGTTTTATTTCCAGTACCTCTAGCGACTTCCAGAAACAAATGAGAAAACTCACAGTGGGACACCCCAGTCTCTCTTGCGTTACAATTCCAGTAAGTGTGTGTGCATATGTGTGTGTGTGTGTGTTTGCGTTACTCAAGCGGTTACATAGGAGGGCCTTTTTTGTTTATTGTGTTTTGTTTTATTTTGTGTGTGCGTGTGCGTCAAAGAACTATTTCCCGCCAAGTTATTTTTAAACTTTTTTATCATAAAAAATAGATTCATGATGGAATATTTAGAAATATCAAAATAGACAAAAAACTTTCACTAGGCTAAAAGCCAGAGGCCACCGATATTAATGTTTTAGCTTTTTTTGTGATGTTTTGTTCTGTTTTCTAAAGTTGTTGTTTGTATGCGCTGCTTTAGCTTTCTGTAGAGCTTCATCAACTCACTTCAAATGTGCCCTTTCCTTGGCAGCCTTTCCTAAGCCTCTTCTGCCCCCAGAGCTGCTTCCCCTCGTGATCACACCTGTTACATGGACTAGTAAGTATTCTCTGTGTACACATCTGTGTCCTGCCCTAGACTCAGAGCTCCTGTCTGGGAGAGGCTTCCTCCGGTTCATCTTAGTTACTCCAGGATCTGGCACATAGAAATACATTTAACAGCCAAAGCAAATGTTTATTTGCATAATCTCTGTGCCAGGGGCAGTGACAGGAGACTGAGGATCCATCAGTAACCTGAGCAGACATGAGGGGAGCCAGCCACAGGTTGTGTGTGATCAAGACAGGCAGGGCCAGATCAAGTAGCTGTACAATGGGGAGCCATGGAAGGTTTTATGCAGCATCACACGTTCCCTGGATGCTGTATGGGAATAGATTAGAGCTGCCTTCCTCAAGTGGAAGCAAGGGACCACTCACGAAGCTGAAGGCAGCCTGGACTACAGTGAGAGTCGAGGTGAGGCTAAGCGGACAGACTAAGGATATGTTTTGGAAATGGACTAGACAGGAATTTCTGACAAATAGACCCTGAGAGTAAGCGAAAAGAAGAGACAACTAGGTCATCCAGCTTCAGGATGGACCAACTGGGTGGGTGAAGCAGTGGGATTTATTGAGATGGGGAAGACAGGGGAGCAAGAGATCGGAGTGGCAGGACTGAAGAGTTCATTCTGGGACATATTAAATTTGAGACGCTTGTGAACCAGCTCCATGGGAGCATGGAGTAGGCAGTTGGATACACGAGTCTGGAGTTCAGAGAAGCAGTCTGAGCTGAGGCTATAATTCAGGAATCACCAGCAAATAAATGTTTTTAAAGCTATGGTTCAAGTTGAGACCACCCGCAGAGATTGTGGCAAGAGAACAGGCTCAGGAATAGATGGGTTGGCCAGTGAGGGGAATGGAAAGAGAAGGCAGCCCAGGCAAGATGGTGCCAGCTGCAGGGGGAGGAGCCTGGTAAAGGCAGAAAACTGAGGCTGAGTGTGCAAAGTGGAGGTCACTCCTTACCTGGGACAGGGCCGCTGCAGTCCAACAGCACTGGGGGGAGCCTGACGGGCATGGAGAAGAGGTGAGGCCATAAGACAGCATGCCCAGACAACTCTTCCAAGCATTGTAGGCATCAAAGGCAGAGAAATAGAATGGCAGCTGGAGATCCTGGAAAAGATCAAGAAAAACACTAAGAATGTTTGTATGCTGATGGGAATGACCCAGTAGCAAGGAAGGGATTGATAAGGTTAGAGACAGAAGGGAGAATAAAAGCAGGAGTCCTTGAGAAGGTGAGAGGATGACATCCAGAGCATGAGCAGAGGAGTCCACCTTTGACCGGGGAGGGACACTTTGACAACTGTAACTGGAGGAAAGATGGAAGAGACAAGGTGGCTGGATTATAGATCTGGTAGGAAGTCAAGAGAGTTCCCATTCCTCTAAGAAGCATGGTGTGAGGCCGTCATCTGAGGGTGAAGGGGGAAAATAGGGCGAGCATGCTCTGGGAGCACAAAGGAGCAAGCCAGCCAGCCCTGGGGACGCAGGAAGTCTGAACTCACTAGGGAGGGAGGAGTAGCATTTGGCCAAGTAGAGCAGGGCAGAGAAAAAGGCATACATGACCATCCGAGATGAGCCAGGGTGTAGAAGGACTGGGGGCTGTGAGCATTCAGGGTGGCCTGCGTGTGGATTGGAACGTAGTGAGCTGCGTGGCTGGAGAGGTAAGTAGGGACTTTGTATGCCATGGCAGGAATTTTGGCTTTATCCTGAAGCCAATGGGGAGATTTTGGAAGGTGTTAAGCAGGGAAGTGACATAATCAGACTGGAGTCCTGGAGAAGATTCCGGGTGGGTGTGGGCAGTAGCTTGCCGGGGGAAAGAGGCTGATGTCATGATCAACATGGGAGGTGATGCAGGCCTGGAATAAAGCAGGTGGTGATGGAGAGAAGTGGGCGGATTAACAAATAAATGCTTGGGAGGAAGAGCTGACAGAACGTGAATCAAACCCATGCCTACTTATAGGCTTCTTAAACAAACGGTAAAATGTTTGATTTTGAAATGCCAGGTAGCTATATTATCAAACGGATTAAACTCAGTGTCCTCTCTTAAGACTGAGAGTAAAAGCAGGCCTCTCTTTATAAAGGGCTGGTGAGCTGTCTTCCTGCCTCCCCTCACTTTCCAGCACGGTGCCAGGCACATGCCTTGGTTAAGGGAGTTCTTCCAGCCAATGAAGCTACTGCGGGGAAAGATTGCAGCTTCTTGCAGCCCGCCCCTGCAGGAGGCGCTGAGCAGTGGAGTTCACCATCCATGGTCACCTTCTAACTGTGTCACGCACATAATAGAACCTCAATTGTACCCCGTGTGTGTGTAGAAAGCTCCACTTCACAACATGCTGTCATTCTGAATCACCTGACCCTGTCCGCCCTGAGAGGAGGGCAGAACAGAACTAATTATTTCCCTGTTGTGGATAAAGACACTGAAAGCTCAGAGTGGCTAAGTGAATTTCCTAAATTCCCAAAGCCAGGAAAAAAAGAGGGACTCCAGGCAAGCCCAGGACCTTTTTGCCTGGAGCCCTCAGTGCTGTCCCTCGTTTTGCCTTACACGCTGCAAGGAGCGAGTCTCTCATTTTAGCATCACCCCCTTTAACGTCTTCCCCTACATGAAAATCTCTGAATCTGTGGATTCTCGGCACATGTGTTCTCGTTTAAGATCCCTCCAACCATACAGCTGGAAAGGCCTCCAGACCTCAGTGGCTCCTGGCCCGCACCCACACCATCAGAAAGCACTTATTCAGTGTCTTCTGATGCCTTTTACTGTCTTCCAACGGAAAGAATTTATTTTCAAGGGATAAATTGATCATTTTCCCTGACTTACCCACTAGGTTGGGTAAATCAGGGGATTATTCTATAATTTTCATAGGATAATTTTCATCCATGGCCTCCAAATCCAGCATCACTCATGCAAATAGCTCACCCAAGGGAAAACAACAGACCCTGCCCTCTCTCTGCCCTCTCACGTCAGGTTAACAGTAGCACGAACACACCAGGCCTCTCATATCTTCTCTCCTATCTTGAGTTTCTCCTACTTTCACTGGGAAATAATCATTCTAGCCCCTCTTTCTCCTTCTATTTTCTTATTTCTCCTCCTACTTTCCTCCCGAGAGCGGGTAGGGATGGGTTAGAGGGAGTCAGAATTGAGAAGGCAGTGAGTCAGAGAAGTAAAAAGAAATAATGAGGGACCAAAAAATGGAGGTCTAAAGAAGGGAAATTTAACCCGTTATGTCAGCTATTAGAGCACGTACAACCTAGGAAAATAATGCCATCCACAAGAGTGTTTGAAAGTAAAATCATCTTAAGAAGATTGGTTTTTAAAAATTACAATATTTTTCTGAAAGGAAGGGCTTAACAAGACAAAAACCATGGCAATGGAGGTTCAAGGATGGTAGAAGGCCCCGCTCTAGAGAATCCCAGGGGGGCAAAACCAGCTGGAAGGGTAAGGAGGAGGGAGAAGGGAAATCGCAGCCCCAGGTCACGTGTCAGAGAGCACAGAGCAGGCCAGCCTAGAGGGCCAGGGCTGGAGGGAAGCCAGGCTGTGAGCAGGGCCACAGCAGAGCAGCCAAGAGCAGGGCGAGAGAGAGAGAAGAGTGGGCTGCAGCGCTGAGGGCCACTCCAGGGAAGCTGGACGTGCTTCCCATGGTCAGTTTTACAGGGACAGGAGGCCACCATCAAGCTTCTGACTTTACCCCAGGTCTGAAATGGGAGAAACGCCTCCCTGTGACATAAGGCATGCAGCAATGAGCGCTCAGTTACTTCTTTACCAGAGAAGTGTCTTGTAGATAAACCCTGGATAAAAACACTATCCATACCAGTGCTCACCAAACGCTAAGAAAAATAAGACCAATATCTCCAATATTCTATTTAAATTTCTAGCCTACCATTTAGTCCCAGTTTCTGTTTTTTCCACACGTTTAGAGTTAAAATGCCCCCTTTTCTTTTTGAAATAGTAGTGGTAGTTTTCCCACCTGTTGGTCTCCTGATGAACATTGCTCATCATCTCTTTCCATTGTTCCAGTCATTTTAAATGTTCCCCCTGCTTAAGTAGATTTCCCCACACCTGCCCCATTATTTTGTTATTGCAACCCTGTTCACTTGCTTTATCAGAGTCCAGAAAACTTTCAGCCTTGTGGAACAAAGACCACAACTCAAAGTGGCATAAATAATAAGGAAATGTCTTAGCTCATACGGTACACTGTCCCATTGCAGAGCATCTCTAGAACTGGTTCATTCCAAGGCATAGCAGCCTCCAGGACACAGCTCCTTCTGTCTTCCTGCTCTGCTATCCACAGCTTGCTGGTTTCCCTCAGACTACCTCCCCTCCTTTTTCAAGATGGCAGCCACAAATGTCCTGGGGCCACCTGCTGACACAACAACCTCCAGTACAAGAGAAATTGGGTCTTCCTCTATGTCTCTTTTTTTTTTTCCTGAGGAAGATTCACCCTGAGCTAACATCTGTGCCAACTTCCTCTTTTTGCTGAGGAAGATTCGCCCTGAGCTAACTGCCAGTCTTCCTCTATTTGGTATGTGGGTCTCCGCCACAGCATGGCTGCAGACAAGCAGTGTAGGCCTGTGCCTGGGAACTGAACCAAGGCTGCTGAAGTGGAGTGTGCCAAACTTAACCACTAGGCCATGAGGCTGGCCCCCTCTGTGTCTCTTTTTAAGAATTGTTCCCAAAAGCCCCCTATATCAGTCAGGGTTTGGGCAGGGAAGAGCTGGCACACTCACAGAATATAAGTGAAGTGAATTAGATGGAGGGACTTTTTAAAAACCATGGGCAGAGTTAGAGGGACAAACCAACAAGACTTGGTGACATGCCAAGGATCAGTAATAGCAGGCAGCCATTACTACCTCTGGTCCTGAAGAGACAAAAAGAAGAAATGAAGTTCCCACCCCTTTAAAGAGAGCTGTTGCTGAGGAAAAAAGGTTGTCCAACAGGGCCTGTGTCTCAGAGGAAGGTAGCTGCTGGAAAGATCTCAGCCAGGAGCAGGGGAGTAGCATTGGGAAAGTAATAAATAGTCAGCTCTGAGCAGTGCCCTCATTAGCCCAACCTAGTGGAAACCAGCAGGCAGGGAAGCCTTTGTGGGGCAATCCTTAAAGGCCTGCCTCCTGGAGCACAGAAAGACAGAGAATGGTTCTGGATGGAGAAGAGGAAATAGAAAAGGACCAGTGTGTCCTCCAACAGCCCCTGACCCGCGCACATCATTGTCCAGCATAGGATCGCATGCCTGTCCTTGAACCACTCACTGTCAAGTAGGTTGACTTAGAGCCCTAGACTGGTCAAGGTTTAACTTTGACTCACACGGGAGAGGGGTGGACTCCCAAACAAAACTGGGGTTTTGCCAGCAAGGAAGGAGTGAATAATGTCTACCTCAATAAATATTTCTAGAAAAAAATATAGATTTGCTGATGGTCTTTTTTTTAACTGTTCTTACCTGGCCAAAAAAAAATTTTTTTAAATTGAAAACCTTATAAGCAAGTATTCAAACTATTCTTTGGAAATTGACTAGTCTGTGAAATCTAAAAGTTTTGGAACAGATTCTCTGTACTTATGAAAACAAAAGATTACGTAGTCTCATTAGGATTTGGGGATTGAAATTTAAAAGAGGTCTGGAGCCTAAAGGCTGCAAAATACAGATCCACTTTACACTCTAGACAGTGAAGAGGCGGTCCCCAGTTGCAGCAGCCCGCTATGCAATGTTCTCCAGCACTTTGTCTACCAGAGTTTTAAGAGGCTCACAGAGTGGTGATTCTCGGGAAGACCAAAACATTTCCTCTTCTGCTCTGAAATAGGTCACAACACACAAATCCAATTTAATCCTTGCCCAATGCAATGATTATTACAATAGACAACAAGACAGAGCATAGTTAGCACTTACGCTAAAAGCACTCGATTGTGATCTCTTTATTGAAAGAACAAGTGCGCAAAGGACACGAGGGCACTGCAGTCAGACAGAGGCCAGCTCTGAACCATCGTCACCTAACTGTCTTATGAATAACTGATCATTTCGTCTAATTGCAGTTGGCAGAACCTTTAAAACTTTTGCCTTCTGTTCCCGAGAGGCAGATGTTGTGGCTGTGAGTAATATACTGATATCCAGGTTTCCTTCATTACGGTTAACCTTCCAGCTGACTTTCACACAATTCTAGTGTGAGGAATGAGAGAGCGTTACATGGAACAAAGTCAAAAATTTAAAATTTAGAAATAAACACCAAATTTCAACAAGGCCTCAGTTGGTTTCGTCTGCTATAACAAAAATACTATACACTGAGTAGTAGCTTATAAACAACATTAATTTATTCCTCACAGTGCTGGAGGCTGGGAAGTCCAAGATCAAGGCGCTGACAGATTCAGTGTCTGGTGAGGACCCTCCTCCGGCTGTGTCCTCACGGCAGAGGGGTGAGGGAGTTTTCTGGAGCCTCTTTCCTAAGGGCACAAATCCGATTCATGAGGACTGTGCTCTCATGACCTGATCACTTCCCAAAAGTCCCACCTCCAAAGGCATCCCATTGGGGGTTATATTTCAACATGAATTGGAGGGGACACAAATATTCGGTCTGTGGCAGACAGTACCAGGAACTAGGAACAAAAAGGTAACAAAGGATGCCAGAGGTCTGGCTTAGTGGAAAGATAAGTAAGCAGGCGCGTACAAACAGCTTGGTGCAAATGAAGCTTCAGAGGGTTCCTTGTGTGTGTTCTCGTAGGTGTGTTCCAACCACAGGAGAAACAGCAGCTAATACTTCAGCACAGAAGAAGTAATCATTAGCGAGTCTTTGGCTCAGAGCTCTGGTTACTTAGTATAGTTATTTCTTAACTTAAATAAAGCCCTATTCCTGACAGAAAACAACTGTATAACACTCACCAAGAGGCCAAACTATTCCCTCAATCTACAGATAGAAGATGGTGATTTTCAAGCATACTCTCATTTATTCATCCACACCTGGGACAGTGGTGAAGGCAGGGTAGTTTGACTGTAGTTACTTAAAACAGAAGAAATTGGCGACTTTGCCAGCTGCTTCTCTCAAGTACAGGCATAATGCTCCTACCGACTGCATGTATCATTACACTTGTACAAACAAGCTCATGCATAAGGAAGCATTAAGCTAATGACTACAGAAGAAGAAATCATTTGGAGGCAGTTGAAATAGACCTTTAGGAGGAAATGAGTCTTAAGAAGGAATCTGAAGATTGAAAGAGATATTGATAAATCAAGGACTGGAAAACAGTCTGGTAATAATCAGCATCAGGAGAAGAAAAAAGGCAGGGGATGTTGAAGATGTTGGCGTGGCTGGAATATAAAGTCTGAGAAAACAGATCACTAAAGAAAAAGGAAAAAGATTGATGAGTGAAGAAATGATAAATTTCAAAGTCCATGTGCTATGGTCTGAATGTTTGTGTCCCCTCGAAATCATGCTTTGAAAACCCAACCCTCAAGGTGATGGTATTTGGAGGCGGGGCCCTTGAGAGGTGGTTGGGTCACGAGGGTGGAGCCGCATGAGCAGGATTAGCGCTCTTATGAAAGAGACTCCACCCAGCTCCCTAGTCCTTCCGTCACATAAGGATGCAACAAGAAGTCTGTGACCTGGAAGAGGGCCCTCACCCAACGAAACTGGCACTCTGACCTCAGACTTCTAGCCTCCAGACTGTGAGAAATAAATTTCTGTTATTTATAGCAACCCAGTCTGTGGTGTTTTGTTACAGCAGCCTGAACAGACTAAGACACTATGGCTTGAAGCCTTAAAAGGAAAAAGTAAATTGGATGATGGGAAGCCAAGGAAAGGATCTTAGGTAAACGATTATGTTGTTTGTATAAAAGTTATTTTGGAAAACTGATTTCATCCAGTAAGTGTCAGAAAGAGAAGCTGCCCAATCTCCCTCTCGTCTCAAGCATTGTAAGGAACCACGTGACTTCTTCCGGGAGGCTAAAGACGTGAGCTACCATCAAGGATCTCGAATATAGAAAAGAGTGGCAGCCACTTTTAATGCCATTGTCTGAACCCACTGAATGTTTGAGATCACGTGTCACAGATAGTCCTAGGAAATCAGAAAGGCAAGAGAGGATGGGAAGGGAAGTCAAGGAGCTTATCCACTACCATCCTGCATTTTCGGTGACTATCAAGCATTGAAGAGGAAGTGGCTCGGCCACAGAAGGTGCTTAACCTAAATGTGAGACCAGTTTGGTTTTGCTGCCCCTGAATTTAGCTGCTTTAGAAATAAAAAATCAAATTCCATAATAAACAAGAAAAGTTTGTGTGCAATTCACAGAACTAACCTAACTCTGGGTAAAGGAAATGGGGTAGATGCTTACATTTAAAACAAAAATTTTGCATCTGTAATTAACTTAGATTTATCTTCAATTTAGTTTTCCTGTTCAACTTCCAGAATATTTTAACTGTAATAGCCCCTGAATAGAAAAACTGTAATAAGAAAATCTGGTACTACTTTGTGAATCAACTTTTTAAATGGGCTTAAATATTTCCATGTGTTAGCATGCCTCGGCTCGCCATTTACTGCATCCTACTGCCTTCATCTGCGGCTAAACAGACTACACCAGCTGACTAGAGCATTGTATCTGTGGGTCCCAAGGAGAGCAGACAGTGAGGTGGAGTTAGAAGGGCAAGAGACTGGGGCAGGGGGGTAATGTTTGTGAAAAACGTACAAGGAGAAATGAACATGGCCCCTGGTTCAGACCGTGGTTCAGATCTGACACCTGTAAAAGGCAAGACAGTAAGAAACAAGATGGGAAAGAAAGAGCCTCAGATCACAGTGGGCCTCACAAACATTTAGCCAAGCTGATGGGGAGCTCTGGAGCAAAGATTACCTATTAGAGGAGTCCTGCATTGGACAGACGTGGCCGCAGTACCGCCACTGCACTCAGTCATTGGCAACGTTCTTTCCTGAACGAGGATCTGAGCAGTGAACCCCAATGCCTACCACAGTCCATCCCTGTGGCTCCAGGATTTGCTTTTCCATACCCATTCTTGGAACACTCCTCCAAAACTCCAGTGGGGCTCTTTCTGAGGGGAAACTTAAAAGAAGGAGTTAGCGGGACAAACTGCAGCCCCTGTCACTGCAGTTGGTCTCAGGACTGCCACCAGTACTCCTCTTCTCTCCCAGCCATGTGGCTGTTGTGCCACTTCTAGAGTGGCCGATGACAAAGGCAGGCTAATGTCAACTGGCCGTGTCACTTTGTCTAGTTTACTGTTCAGTGTCCCTTCCATGGTGGATGCTTTCTGGTGGCTGTCAACATGTGATACAAAGCTCTCCAAACTTTATACCCCCTCTCCTATGTCCATCTATCTGCTTTACCCTCAAGACTTTCTTGTCTCTGATTTTCCAGTGTTTGTCTTTCTAGACTTTTGCCCGTGAGTCTGTGTATATTCTCACCTCAGGACACTTCTCCTTCCACACAAGGTGGATGAAAAAATATACTGCCCAAAACTCTGTCCATTAGGAAAATTTTCCCTTGCCACTATCTGTTTTCAGCTTTCACCCACATGCTGAGCCAACCCATTCAGAAACCAAGCTTAGATTTCTTCTTCCTTCAGCTGGCCATATAGGCTGTGTATTAGTCAGGGTTCTCCAGAGAAACAGAACCACTGGAGAGAGAGATATATATATATATAATTATAGAGATAGATAGATAGATAGATAGATAGATAGATAGATGATAGACAGACAGATAGATAGGTGTAGGGAGAGAGACAGAGACAGAGAGAAGGACAACATGTGTCTGACCTGTGGATGGTTAAAAACTTTACTGAAGTGGCAGATCCCTGAATCTTTAAGAGTTTCTCTCTCAGCCGGTGGAGCACATGTCTCTGACCAAGTCCTCTAGCATTCTAGCAACCTCTTGCTTATCCCAGCTAGTCAGCATGATCATGTTTTTTATGTCTATGGATCAATGTGTTGTTTTCAAGGATAACTATGTGGTCCAGAACTCTCCAGACTATATTATGACAGTGTGTAGGACGGTTAACACAGCCTGGGGGCGAAACAGTCACTGCACATTGTTAGCTGTTCCATGTGGTTATTACCTGTTTTTATCCTCTTTCCTGATTGGGACAGAACAAAAGCGTCTGCTGGATCAGTGGTTGAACACAAGGTACTTGAGGCCATATTGTTCTGCTCTAGCAAAGACACCCCATCAGACACAGCAGCTGTGACCAGGCCCACTAATTAGTTGAATATATTGTAGTTTCCATGAAAAGGAATGAGTGAGGCAGGGCAAGCAGCTCAGGACTGGCCAGTTTGAATAATTTCAACAAGCTCTGGGAGGTAGGAGCTGCCCCTAGTTGCGTGGGCTCTGGAGTGATTATGGCAGGTCGATACTCATCTGGAACGTGAGAACCTGATAAGGGAGGTAGTTGGACGTGTGCGTTCTGGATTGGTTGGTTTGCTTTTGAAAAGAGTTGTTTGCTATTTCTAGGGATTGGCCAGCCCTGGGAGGGACAGTTCCTCCAGGGTCCAGCAAGGTCCCAGATATCAAAGCATCAGAAGGCAGAAAATGGAAGACGTGGTTAATATAACCCCTGGATGTGATATTGTTTGACTTTTAGTGTTTTGGCCAAAAGAAACAAGTTTAGCTACTTCTACTTGGCCTTCCCCACCATGACCAAAGGTTATCCAAAGACCCAATGGCAGGATTATTCAAACTGCCAAGTATGTGAAGACCGATTATAAATTCAGAGTCTGGAGAAACAACCACGGGGGACAGGAGGTCCATGGGCCACTATAAGCTGGACTTTGGCCAGAACTCCATTTATTACCTGGGTCCCATATGCCATCATTCTAACAATGGGCTTATAATGACACTTTAAGCCTCCAAGATAGCAATGCTTGCTCCGCACCTGTATCCAATAACCCTCAAAATGTTTGGGGATTTTTCTCCAGAGTAAAGTCATCTGATTAAATGGCCTTTGGAGAAGGACAAGGGAATCATTGTGTCGTAGACCCACTGTGGTGGTGCTGGGTCCTTCCTCCCGGGAACCTGGCCACATTTTCAGTCAGTGGGTTCCAGGTCTAAAAACTGCCTAAAGTTCCAGAACTAAATAGGGGCTTGGAAATGTTTGACAGAGCAACCCCCCTCAGCCTCCTGGACACTCTTGCTTTCTTTTGATTAGTTAATTAAGAAGCATTCTCACTAGATTCCCATGTTTCACCCCAACATCACTGCTATCCGTTGGCTCAGCTCAGTCACAGCCCTTCCCACCCTCAGTCATAGCCTGCAGAGGGGAGCCGCCACCCAATCTCCTGACCGCCTGGCCTTCCCACGCAGCCTAATCCTTTGGGGGTCTTCTGGTCACATAATGCATCCTCTCCGGCACGTCCACTTCCCTGAGCATTTTAACCGCAGCCTACACTCTCTGCCATGGCATTTTAGACTCTCCAACTCTGCTCAGCATGGGCGTTTCTCTAGTCTTTTAGGAACCAGCCAAGCAGCAAGTTTGTGCCATCCGTGGGGTCTTCACCAGGGTGTTAAACCTCATATCCTGAGAGAGTGCTCCCAATCCATAAGTCCTCCCTCAGCCAGTCTTATGTTCCAGCCCCCTTGATCAAATATCCTCAGAATCCAATTCCCACCAGGTTCTGTTGGCTAATTTTTGCAGTTGAAAGGAGGAAGGGTACCATCTCTTTCTAATATCAGGACGTGGGGATCCTGAAAAGACCCTTCTCACTGTGTGGGGACAGGACACTGTGGTATCCTTCTACACAAGGGGAGTCCTAGCTTGTAATAGGGAAGGGTGACCACATCTGCAGGCTCTGAGGGTTCAGAGGGGTCTGGGGAGCCAAAACATTTGGAGGTGTCCATCCATATGTTCCCACCCCATGGGTAAGGGTCCCACATTTTCCCAACCAGGGCCTGACTTTGCCATAATAGTTCAGTCGTCTTTGAAACTAGGCGAGTCCATTAAATCCTGAGTTTGGTCTTCTGCTTTTTCTATCCTGAGTGCAGTAACCGGCCTCTCTCCAAGAGGCCCTCTGGCTTGCACACTTGGTTTTCACTTGTTCTCTAACTGCCTTCAGCTTCTCACTAGCCCACCTTAGGGCATCAACAGAACTTAGCAACAACCAGCTGACCCCATGGTCCTTGTGTATCTTTCATCTCCCCATCTTCTCAAATGCCTGAATCCTCTCTCCAGCCGGGGCTGCTTCCTCTGCTGAACATTCTCCCAACTCAGCAACAGTGAAAGTTGTAGCCATTGCATCTCTACCTTATGCCAGAGATCATCCGTGTTCCATGTAACACTGGGATAGGATCCTCATTGCCAGTCGAGTGAGTGATCCAGTCCCAAATGCCATCTTCCCTCTTCACCAGACCACGCCTAGTACCAGCTGTATCAGGTTGGGTCCTTCCGGAAGCAGACACCATGAAGTTAGGAGTGCAAGAGATTTCTTGTGTGGGGGAACATCTGTGAAAGACAAACGGTATGATCAGACTTGGGCAGCAGAAGCTTTCAGATCATGATGCAGATCTGACACCTGTGAGAGGAAAAGGGGAGCAGGATTGGGCAGGAAGCACCCAGCCCACCATGCAGAGCTGATAATTTCTCAGCCAAAGATGGCCCATTGGAGGCCTTCATTGGGCAGAAGGGGCTGGACTCCAGAACTCCCGCCATGCCACCATCAGTCATTGCCTGGCAGTTGTCCAGGACATGCACGGCATGGCTTGAAAGGTGAAGATGCTGAGGGCTCTAACAGCTCTTCGCTGCTGATCACAGGTTCTTTCTTAAAGAGAGATTCAAGTGGCCATTTCAGCGGCTGACACAGGGCTGTAGGGGCTGACTGATGAGATTTTGACTTGAGTGAGTTCTGTCAGATAAAGAAGTCAGAATCTTTTCCCACCCTCTTTTCCTACTCAGATATCAACAACTAAAATCAGGATACGGTCCCTACACCATCTTCACAGAATCAAAGAGCTCAGCACCTTCAGTCAAGAACATTTACTGAGCGCCTACCATACACCAGGAACTATGTGTGCTCTGAGAGAACAAAGATGAACAAGGAGGCAGCCATATTGTTCACCACCCAAAGCAGGACACTTTTTACAGTGGAAGAGGGAGCTTACAACAGGTGTATGCCGGGACCATCCTGGGAAATCTGGGATGTAAGGTCCCCCTACAAATAAGACACACCCTTGGCCTCAAGGAGTTCACGTTCCAGAAGGAAAGGTAAATACATAAATAAATCTATTACAATCTAGCGTGGTAAGAATATAAGGGTAAACACAAGAATCAGAGATGTGAAGTAATTCACGGTTTCTGAGAAGTACAAGGCTTTTGGTATCAACAAACCTGACTTTGAATTCGAGCTCTGCCACTGACTGGCTTTGTGACCACGGGCACATTCCATAACCGCTCTGTGCAGAGACTGTCCCCACCATGCAGATATCCCAGAATGGACAACAGGAAGAGCCCTGGGCTGAGCAGGCCACTCTACAGATTGAAGTAAGACAAGTGTGCAAATGCGGACACGTGCCTTGGACTCAATGAGTTCTCCGTAAATGTTAGTTGGGGTTTTTTGTTGGATGGTTTGATTTGATCTGTTTGTTCACTGGATTCCAGAGTCCAGGAAGAGGAGACCTAGGGAGAAGGCAGCCAAATCATGAAGGCCACGCTAAGGAGATTGAAATTTACCCTGTGGGGTGAAGGAAAACCCCAGAAGGCATAAAGCTCAGGAGCCCTGACAGCCTGGGTTTCAAAATGGCGCCTTTGGGAGCAGCGTCCACAGCCGGGCCCTCCATCGCCCCGCCTCATTGTCCCTCATCTTCATTTGCCAGAATTCCCGCAGCAGCCTCCTACCAACCTCCCTGCCTTGTCTCATTCCATCTGCCACCAGGATAAGCATCCCAACCAGCTAATCCATTCCTGTTGCTTCCTTCCAAAACATCCTCCGGAGGCTCTGCCTTCAAGATAAAATCCAAATCCTCCATCTTGCTCTGAGCTCCTTCCAGGACATGGCCCTGCCCACCCCCCAGCCTCACTCGCTTCTCTCCACTACCCACTCCACATGCTCCCACAGGATCCAGCCCCTCCACGCCTGCAGGGCTGTCAGACTTTTGCAGAAGCAGCTCCCTCTGCATGTTTCCCCTTGACAGATGGGATCCAGTTCCACTAGTCACAAAATTCACAGACACGTACCCAGCCCCATCCAGCCCTCGGTCAGCCCTCCGTGAACAAGACAGACAAGCATCCCCAAGCTTTTACCCCGTGGAGTCTATATTCTCAAGTGGTGGTAGGGAAAGAGGAAGACAGTAAATACATAAAATATGAAGCATGTTAGATTTTAAGTGCCCTGGGAGGAAGAAAAGCAAATCATGGGAGAATGGGAGAATTGTGAAGGGGAGCAGGGCCAGTGGGTGAGGGGTCAGGTTGTCAAATGAAATAGGGTGGTCAGGACAGAGCTCATTGAGAAGGTGACATGTGAGCAAAGACTTAAAGGAAATGAGGGATTTGGCTAAACACACGTGGGAAGAAGTGGGAGAATTCCAGCAGAAGAACAGCTAAGAAAAGTCCTGAGGCAGGAGTGGGCCTGGTATATTAAGGACTAGCACGGAGCTGGAGTTGGGGGGTGGGTGCAGGGAACAATGGGGCAGGAGTGGACTCGAATCTTCTACTGTGACGGAAGTGGAAGCCCCTGCAGGGCATTGAGTAGAGGAGGTGACATGATTGGCCTTGAACTTGAAAGTCTCCACGTTATGGTGCTGAGGATGGGCTGATGGACATGGAGGCAGAGTGACCAGTTAGGAGGCTTGTCCTGGTCCAGACGAGAGGGGATGGGCTGACACCAGGGTGACAGCAGTGGAAGGGGGAGATGCGGTCACATTCGGGATATATTTTTAAACCATTTGAGCCAAATTGATTTCCTGATTGATCAAATGTGGATGTAACAGCAGAAGAGGAGTCAAGGATGCCTCCAAGAGTTTGCCTTGAGCGGCTGGGAGGGTGGAGCTGAGAAGTGGCCTTTTTCTCTGTTTCCAAGGCAGCAAGCATCTCTGAATTACACCCCTCTCCTTCACATCTGTCTCCTTCCAGGAGATGACACACTTATTTTGTCCGTGAACCATGTCTCATGGGTCTTTTCTTCAGGACCCTACACATATTCCTCAAATGAAGGACTGTATTCGTTTGCTAGGGCTGCCATCACCAAGTACCACAAGCTGAGTGACTTAAACAACAGAAACATATTTTCTCATAGTTCTCAAGGCTAGAAGTCTGAGATCAAGGTGCTGGAAGGGTTGGTTTCTTCTGAGGCTTCTCTCCTTGGCTTGTAGGTGGCCATCGTCTCCCTGTGTCTTCGCATGGTCTTCCCTCTGTGTGTGTCTGTGTCCCAATCACCTCTTCTAATAAGGACACCAGTCATGCTGGATTAGAGCCCACCCATGTGACCTCATTTCAATTTACTACCTTCTTTAAAGACCTCATCTCCAAATACAGTCACATTCTGAGGCACTGGGGGCTAGGACTTCAACAGATGAATTCAGGGGAGGAGACTATTCAGCCCACAACAATAACTAAATGGATTCATTAAATAATTTCAGAGCTACAAAGAAGAATAAGCCCAATGGAGGAAAATAAGATATAAAATTAAGAAACAAGAGTAGAATAGAGAAAGACCAATGTCACAAAAGCCAAGAGAGAAGAAAGGTTGAAGAAGGAGGAAATGGGGAGCAGGGCCCAGGGCTGTAGAGAATTCAGCAAGACGAAGTGTGAGGTCCCTTTCCAGAGGACGTCACTGCTCCTGTGACTAGGACGCGACCCTTTGCATCACTGAGCTGTGAAATTGAGAGATGTCCTCTTCCGTGAAACATTAGCTGGGATATCTGCGTGCCATCCGAAATCATAATTAGGGAAAGAAAATACCTCAGTTGTCATAGAGATTTGAAAATGTCTAAGAAATTCTACTGAATAGAGACAGGCTTAATTGCCCCCCACCCCCACCCCCAGAATATCTTTCGACCCATGTTTTAAATCCAAAAGAGTTCCCTCTTATTCATTTTGAGGTTGAGGGTTTACTCAAGTAAAATGTACCAGATCAGATTCTGGGTCCAGGATCGCTGAGTCTAAGATATGAAAAGATTTCTGGAGAGATATTCCATTTCTTGTAACATTAACTAGAGTATGACATAGTTTGCTACAAAAGGAGGATGCTATAAGAGGCCCGGAACAGACACTGTCCCCCTTACCTGTGCATTCCTCCAACACCTTGTAGAGTTGTAAGATTTTAAGAAATGAATTATGATCACTCAAGGGGAAATGCAAAAATGAAGCCATTTTACCTCACCCTGGTGGGAAACGTGTGAGTTTTCAAACATTCTAATATTATTATTGCAAGTCAATATATATGCATTGTTGAAAAGTCCAATTTTGCCTGAGTTTTATAGCCCCCAGCTCTTTTAGGAAGCCATTTAGCTCAGAAGACAGTTTTTGTAATCCTTTGAGCTAGCACAGGTTTTGATAACATTGAGTGAATGGAAAGGGAAAGTGCAGATTGGAAGTTAGAAGTATTGCTATTGATCCTTTTCTGATATATCCTTTTCCTCAATAATTCAGCACTTCGTGACAAAACTAATAAAAGCTAACATTTATTGAGAGCTCACTAGATTGCAGACGCTGGGCTAAGTGCTTTGCATTGTTCTCCCATCTATTCCCAATTCCTGAAACCCTTCCAAGTGCCTCCTGGAATTCATTGTCCAGTAACAGCAAAATTCCCTATATCCCCAATCTAATCTCCAAATATTCCTTGCTCTCTCTTTTTCTGACAAAAATTGACACTTTCCTGAGAATACCACCTCATCTCCCCTCTCACACGATGGCTCTTTTTCATGAAAAGCCCTCACACACTAGACCTGGTGGTAAGGGAGGGACCCTCCCCATCCTCTTCCAGATCCTTCTCCCTCCCTTCTACTTTAAATCATGTCATTGTATATCACCCCTGCCCCTCATTCTTCCCCACCTTTTTCAATAATATCAGCTCCTGGCTCGTTGGCATGCTCTCCAACACTTCTCCTGTCTTTTCTTAGCATTTTCACTACAATGGTATAATCTTTCCAACACCCCACCCTCCCATTCCATTGAACTCCTCCCCCCTAGTCATCTTGATCTCCATCCTCACATAAACAGCCACTCACTTCTGTGGCCACACTTAGATCTCCTCATGACCAATCATGGCAGTCTTCTGCCCCTCTTGACCTCTAAGCCCTGAAGAGCCCCAGAGCTCAGTAATTGGTCCTCTTTTCATCTCTGTCTCTACTTACTCCCTTGGAGATCTCATCCAATTTCCTGGCTTTAAATATACCATCCACATGGCGACAACTCCCAAATGAGTAACTCCAGTCCTGTGCTCCATCCTGAACTCCAGAACTATATATCCAATAGTCTACTTGTCATTTTCACTTGAGTAACAAATACACATCTCAAACTCACGTGTCCACAGCTGAACTGGCTTTCCCCACCAAACCTGCTGCAGCCACAACCTTTCTCACATTAGTTGACCGCAATTCCACCCTTCCAGTTCCTCTGGCATAAAACTCAAGTCTTCTTGGACTCATCCTTGACTCCTCTCTTTCTTTCCCCTCCTACATCCAATCCATCAGGAACTTCCATTGTCTCTTTCGTCGAAATATCTCCAGAATCTGACAACTTCTCTCTACCTTCACAGCTATCATTCTGATCCAAATACCATCATCTCTTGCCTGGATCACTGCTCTAGCCTCCTAAAAGATCTCCCTACTTCCACCTTGCCCCTTATAAGGTGCTATTCTATGTGATCAGAGCTTCTGTTACTGCTCTGACCTCAGTTCCTACTTGTCCCAACTCAAGCCACAGGGACTTCCTCCTGCTCCTCCACCATTCATGCTCCTTCTCTCTCTGTCTGAGCACCATTCCCTCCAAGATCCACATGTCTCACTCCCTCTTCCCTTTCTAGGGAGTCCTTTTCTAGGAATTCAGATCTGATATTCTCATGAGCCAGGTCTCATCACCCTTTTCAAACCTGCAACTTCCTCAACCCCTCCTTCACACTCTTCAATTGTGCTTATCTTTTACTACACTTTCCCTTTTCTTTCTTTTCTCTGTTTTATTTTTCTTGCACAGAACTCATGACCTTCCTCCATTCTATATAATTTACTTATTTTTATGTTTATTATTTATTATATGTATTATTTATTCCCTCTCTTCTCTTCCCAGAAGAGAGTGAGTCATTTGGCATAATATTGCACCAAAGTTATTCTGTTGCAGATTACAATGTTAACAAAAGAAAAACGTTGTGGAATTTTCTTTCTTTCTTTCTTTTTTAGTGTTCCAATTGGAAGACTATAACCATCTTGCAATGGAGCCAAGAACAGGTCTCAGCCACAAGGAGCAGCAGCAAAATGATGGAGGAAAGACAGGCAGGTAAAGAGAAAAGGGGCATGGACTGGCCCTGTGGCCTAACAGTTAAGTTCAGTGCACTGCACTTCAGCAGCCCATGTTCGGTTGCCAGGCACTCATCAGCAGCCATGCTGTGGCAGCGACCCGCATACAAAATAGAGGAAGATTGGCAACAGATGTTAGCTCAGGGCGAATCTTCCTCAGAAAAAAAAAAATATTTTAAAAAAAAGAAGAAAAGAGAAAAAGGGTGGGAACTGAGGTGAGAAGGAGCTTTTGAATGTCAGTCCAAAGTGGATAATGTTCAGAATGAAAGATGACCTCGTCAGAACAGAGAAGGAACATTTGGCATCATTCTCTGGACCCCCAAGACCTGAGGAAGAGAGGCCTCTTTCTGTTAATGGATTAACTGTAAAATTGCTGTAATTGAAACATGAGCAAATGGAACAGGGAAACAAAGGAAGAATGGTGTATCCTGCAGAGGGCTAACTCAGCAGGAGCCTACAAAATTACGACAAAGAAGGAGCCATGTCTTTCCTGGCAGCAGTAGAAATTGTCGGGAGCAATTAGGAAGAAATCTCCAGGAAAAAAGGGACTCACTGGGGATGAGAACAGGGGTCCTCAAGTCCAGCTGTACCTCCGAGAGTCCACTGCTGCCCACCTAGGAGAAGGTGACCTTGCTTTTATTAACAGAGCCTCAGGCTTACAAAGAATGACTTTGTCTTCTACAATATGGCTCAGACTGTTGTAATTAACATTGATATGGAGGGGATGGTACTTATTAAAATAAAAAACCAAATACTGAAGCTACCCATTAAAAACAATCTATTTATACCATTTCTAGAATAGTTGGTGGTCGGCCTTTCTTTTAATGTAGACCAAATTCCTCTATATCCTAAAATATGAGCAATCCATTATGGAAATACAGGTATTATGTTACCAAGCCTAAAGTTATTTTTTTAATAAGAAAGCAATTATCAGTGTGATTTTTAAAGTTTTGTCTAATATCATCCCCAATAGTGCTAAACACTCTATAACTTTGCCTAATAATTCGATTCATATACATATAGAGAATTCATTTGAAGCCAAATATTTTCACTTCATGACACCACACGCAATACCTAGCGGACTAAGGAAACTAATGCTTATTTTAGAATATTCCGGTATTAACAAACACAAGGCACAGTTACTGTGTTCACACCAATGTGTCTCTTTGCAGCAAACTACCCTACCATGCACTTAAGTTGGCACAGAAGAGGGACCCCAGCCCACGCGTTACAGGATAAGTGATCAATGGAGATAGCACAAAAGTCCTGTAATTCCTCTTAAGCTTTTAAGAAATGCCCTCCATCAATATCAGTAGCTAGTTTTCTTTAAGGCTTTTGTGTGAAGGAAGGTATTATCAGCAATTTTGACAAAAGATGTTTTGGTTTACACACAGCCATCTCAAGATTGTATGTATATTTGCTTTGACTAACCTCAGAGATTCAAGCAAAACAAAGTTACAGTAGATCTGTAAAGAAGCGGGCCACGGTTCACGCTGGCCTCTAATACGGAGGACTTCCTTCCACCACTCAACAGCACGCAAGGGCAGGAGGTGCACCCGGAGACACCCAATGACAAATGCTTTCCTGCCCACAGCCAACCAACGTGGAGCTGCCAAGTCGTGAAAAATTACTTAATCATTACAGCAAAAAATGCACACGTGGGAAAGCGGGTAAATAAGCTCCATCTTAACCCAACGATCTCTGCCCAGGGCCTGACAGAGGATACCCAAGGCATTGATTTTTTCCAACTTTTGAATGAAAGAGTAACTGTCACTTTAAAACTCGTTTTACGGAATAAAAATAGTCTCTCAGTGGATCTGTAAAAATGTATTAGAAATCTACCAGAAAGTTATATTTCTTAAATCCGTTAATCATTAGGGATAATTCCGACATGCATGCATAATGCACGATATGGAAGATTTTTTTAAATCCCAACGTTTGAGGGGAGGGAACAGATTTCCTAGGGTTAACTTTGGACTCAGGACTTAGGCATGTGTCTTGCCTCTTGGGATGTGGATCCCCAGAGGGCCGAGCGCTCCCTTTGGAACCCACAGCACATGGCAGGGGGCGTAGCCCAGAGAAAGGGCTCAGAGAGTCTTACATTGAACTTGAACCTGCAGGCAAGGAAAGGTCCAATCCCCACTCTTACTAGCAATAATTGTGAGCTCTCTTCACTTGACTTCTCTTAACTTTAAGTCAAACCCCCCCCCAGAGGATTGGAAAAGTAATCTTACACAGCAGGGCCATGGTCAGTCAGACAGTGTTCCACAAACACAAAGGGCAGGACAAATCCACCTAAGCCCAGATATAGTTGAGATAACTTTGATTCTAGAGTGGAGACCAGCTCCCCCATCCCCTCATTCAGGAAAAGAAGCAGAATGTGCACCCAAAAAGTGCTTGCAGGAGCAAGGCCCCACAGACTCTGATAGACGAGCCTCAGATTTAGCAGACGTGGTCTATAAAGGCCCCAGGTGCCGGCAGTCAGTGGGTAAGTCGTTCCACATTTTCTCTGAGAAGCTCTGCTCACAATAGGTGCACCGCTTATTTTGGCTGAGGCTCAGTTTCTGCCACTATAATTAAATGAGGCTGATGAGATGACAGCAGCTCCTCGAGAGATCAGAGGAGATGGCTCCATCTCCCTGCTTGGCCTCCTTCTGCCTTTTTTTCATAACACAGGAGAGCAAATTTAACCCACATCCTGGCCCAGCGGGGGAGCTCAGGAACAACATCAAATTCCGATTCAGCTTTTTCACTATCGCTGTCTCTCTGCCAGTCAGAGCATCTTCACCACCAACAGCTTCTCCATTATCCCCACACAGGATGGGAGACACTAATCCCAGCTCTCATGCTGCCTCCAGAAGAGCCTTAACCCTGCACCTAACGTGGCCTCTGGAACATAAAGCTGAACACTCTCTAACCGTCAACCACGAATGCTCAGTGGTCTGTGGTGGAATTGTGAACACAAATGGAATCAACAAGGCTGTAGTTGATCAACTGTTCTCTAAGTTAATAAATCTTCTTGTTGAATGATTAACCAAAGGACTCATGTAATATTATATGACACTGTTTCACTAATGGGCTGACAACTCAGCAAGGAATGTGTGTGTGTGTGTGTCTGAAGTTGTCTCTGTGTGTGTCTGTGAGTGTGTAGATGACAATACAAATGTTGGTTCCTTCCTACTACCCAGGTCTTGCTTCAGATCTTCTAATTCAGGAAACAATCTTCAAATTCTTAATTTTCGCCCTAGACCAAACTGAAGGGCACACTGCAAGAGACTCAAATGCTGTGCCACATTTATTTAGAAAGGATAGATTTCCTGTAAATTTCCTTAAAGGTAGTTCATAGGTTAACAATAGTGAGGGTCAGATCCTGATCTAAAATATGGGGTACCCCATGATGTGTTTCTATAGATTCTTCATAAATACCTATCAGAAGGTAGGCATCTTCTTAGCTGGAAATTTCCCGTATGCTTCCTGATAAGAATCATTTCTGCTATTATAAAATAATCTGATAGAACCAACCCAAGTTGGCAGCTCCCCGCATTAATAGCCTTTCATACGTGCTTTTGTAAAGTGTCTTAAAACACATTATTTCCTCCAGACAGAGTCTGTCACTTCCTCCTGATCACTTGCTCCTAACCTGGAACAATAATCCTTTAAGTGTCTGCCTGCCCTGTGAAGCTCAAGAGCGCTTCATGCCTTGTTGATCTCTCTAACTCCACCAATGCACACACTCCTGGGTGCACCTGAGTTTCAACAAAACTATTTATTGAAATGGAATGAATCCTCTCCTTTGATCCTTGCAACAACCCTGGGAGGTAGGCCGCTGAGGAAGGTGTGTGATGCTAAACCTACTCTCATGTCACCTCACCATGTACCTGATTTAATTGAATACTTGGCTACTCAGTTATCCTGATACCTCAAAATTAATTTTCATATTGATATGTTGTATATTTCCACGTAGACTGTCATTTCTCTGAGGGCAGAAGATTCTAGCTTAATAAACACATTGTACGTTTGCATTGATCTCAACACAGTTTGAATTCCTTACTCACTGCAAGGTGTATGAAAAATCATGTTAACATAAACCCTAATTTGTAATTTATGGAAACTGGTGACACTAAGAGAAATGACCATCGTGATCTGCTATTGGAGTGACACCTGTACCCTCTCATTCCTGGCTTTCTGGCCACCAACGCCAGTGGCTTTTCTCTCTCACTTTGTCTTTCTAAGCCTATTGGCTTCCAAGCCTAGAAACTGACACTCGTCCACATCAGGCTGATAGTTCAACATTCCAGCTTCTTTTTTGGAAAATCTTATGTCACCCCAAAACTCACCCCAAGACTCAAGACTCAGTGCTCCCTGTGATTCCCCAGTACTAGGACAAGAAGTTCCAAGCTCAGATGGATTCATCCCAGCATGATACTGCACCACCACTGCAACAACCAGGCTCCTGGAAACCACAGCATAATACAATATTAAGTAGAATTCAATCAGTAATTCCAAAAATCAGAATGAAACTTTGGTTAAACAACTGATTTATTCCAAGGTGAACCCTGAACTTCCAGGCTTCACTCAATATCATCCTCATAGTATTTTTGTTTTAATCCACAAATTATGTGCTTTCCTTCTACCAAATTCCCTTCATGATCCACTTGATAGCCTCAGATTTTCCAGTCCAGCACCCAACAATATTTACATATGTAGTTTAGTAGGTATATGTGTTTTCTATGTATTTCACATATGCTCATTTTGCCGTTTCCCACTGGGGGTAAATAACTTGAAGGCAGGAGCTACATCTTTATTTAGTTTGTGTCTGTTTCAACATCCAACTTGGAACTCTGTGTGGAACGAGTTCAAGAAAGGCTGTTTAAGTTATTTTATAGAATATAGCAGAATCTAAACAGAGATAAGAATGTGCCCACATATGCCATAAACAGAGCAAAGATATTCATTCTTCAGGGATCGAGCTCTGGGTGAGTAAACATCCATCCAGATTCTATCACTGCTCTGTCTTCGTTTCTTTAAAAGCATAGAGATAAAGTATACACAGGACAACCCTCTTGTAAATAGCCAACAGACTGCACCAGTAAAGATCTACCCAGAACAATCAACAAAAGCAATCGAGACTGCAGGGGCTGGCCCTGTGGCCCAGTGGTTAAGTTCACACACTCTGCTTCTGCGGCCCCAGGTTTCCCCGGTTTGGATCCTGGGCCTGGACATGGCTCCACTCATCAGGCCATGCTGAGGCAGCATCCTACATAGCACAACCAGAGGCACTCACAACTAGAATATACAACTATGCACTGTGGGGCTTTGGGGAGAAGAAAAAAAAAAAGATTGACAACAGTTGTTAGCTCAAGTGCCAATCTGTAAAAAAAAAATTTCAGCCATTATGGCCTGAGTTGCTCCGGGATGCAGGATGGGCAAGCAAAAATGTATCATTGGATGATACAACCAGTTCTTATTTCTGAGACTCTAAAATTAAACATGGATCCCACTTAAACCAGTTTGAGAACTAACCTGATAGCCGTTGAAGTTTAAATTCTCACGTCCACAGTGCAACCCCTCCAAGCTCCATTCCCTCTTAAATAAGACTGATGCTTGAGGCTGGGGTCACATACGCAGACATTTTTTTCCCATGAATCGCACACCATCAAGAAAGCAATGAAAACAGAAGTCTGCTCTTGAAACATTATTATATAAATCTGAGATTAAAATATGTAATCTGTTCTGCCAATTCTGTTTCCACACAGAGACGGCTTGTGTGCTTTCCCTGCATGATCGTCATCATTCTGTTGGGCCACATCTCAAAACTAGAAACCCCAGAAGCTCCTCATTTAAGTTTGCGATTTAACTCTATCATCTGCTCGGTTTTCAGTGTGGGATATGGGCAGCGTCACATGGCTATGAGGCTATAAGCTAATTCATTAGATTAAATAAGTATAGAGTAAATAAACACTCAATATCTTTAGTAATAGGAACAAGAAATTCATTTTAATCTCATTTTGGCCAGTAGCTTCCTAATTGTCTTCTATATTTATTCAAGTGGTCAACAAGGACCAGACAGATTTGAATAACCCACACAAGTCAGCAACAGAGTCTAGAACCTGAACTTGGGACCCTTCCAAATGTCCCCACTTCTGCACCACGAGAGGCTGATAAATCAGCAAACTTACAGACACCTGGGAGCTTGCTTATTCCTGTGCCATGAAGACAGCAAAGGTGGAGTTTTTCTTCTTCTTCCTCAGCCATTTTTTCATAATTTTATTTCAGCCTGTCTATTAATAAACAACCAATTTGGGAACATTTCATGATCTTGGTTGTGAAAACTCTGGAGTGTTAAAGAATTGCTGGTGTTTTGATAATTGTTTTTACAGCATGTTTGAGCATACCGCATAATTTACTTCATAAACATACCCATGTGAACTTAATTAAGTTCTGGTGAGAAGTAACAACACTCTCAAGGAATAGATTATTAAGCAAACTGCAACCAACTTAGTTCTTGGCTCTCGCAATTTAGATTTAGATTCCTATGACTATACTCAATTGTGCATACTGCCAAATACTATAGTTCAGTGTTTGTTCATAAAATGTAATTTGAAATGCATGTAGGATGATACAGCCTTTTTGTAAAAGGAAGTTATTATCTGTGATAAAAGCAGTTGTTGACATTAGAAATGCAGACGCAAGGATCCAGACGGGAAATTTAATAAAAAGAAAACAAATGTAGCAGGGAAAGGGGGGGCTAACAATATGGCAAAGCAAAGCCAGATGTGGCTGCAAATATCTGCCTACAGGCAAAACCTGGACTCCTACCATTTGGATGGACCATCAGGGGCCACTAGAAGCAAAACATGGCCTCGGACTTGGAAAAGGAAAGTGGACTGTGCAATCCACCACTGCTGGCTGCACAGGACGCCCGTGAGTAGAAATATGCATTTGTTAATTCCTAAGCACGGGTGCTTTTGGCGTCTAAAGTTAATTGCCTGTAGATTTCCACATTGCCAGCCTTCTCATATCCACTGCTTCCCCATCAGACGTTCTCCAGCAGGCCCCACCCAGTAGTCTAATGAACTGGCTTTAATTAAATCCCCTGTAGAGCTGCAAAGACAGGAGACGACGCCGGAGGAACTATACTTCAACATGTTTTACTAGGCTCAGATAATCTGTTACGTGTTAGATTCTTTAAGCAAAACTCACTGGAAAGTTCTCCCCTCTCCATGTCCATGCAGTTTTCATCCTGGAAATTATCATCATGGATCACCAGGATCCTATGAGACTCCTAGTATATCTTCCCGATGCTCATGAAAGCCAGTTACTATGACGGACTCACCGCGGGTGCTGTTTGAGGGCTAAAGTTTTTAGTATTTCACATAAGACAGATGTGTTTTTCAGCTTGCGTTTTACCCAGGCTGTCTATGACAGCTCTCTTTCCTTAAAGTCGAAAATAACTCCATGCCTATGCAAATAACAGAAAATGCACAGATATTCCGAAAGGGGGTTGTAGGGCACCAATCTAAATTTATCGCTGGACTTCAAGAGTCTACTTGAGTGTGGCTTTCAGGTTAGAGATTCGTTCTAAGACCCAGGGAGGATATACTAAAAGCATCAAAGGAAAGTCAAGTTTTCTGAGATATTTTTAGTACAAGTGCAACCCTTTCAAGGCGGAAGCTTTTGATAGCTCTCCAACCTTCAGCATAATTTAGCGAACCACACAACAATAATGCCCTTTCAGGTTTGTAAATTCCTATCACTCAAGACAACCCATAATCTTGAGCATCACGGAGCCCCTGTCTTCTCCTTCTCTTCCTGGGTAAATTGCTGGAAGACTCAAATTATAATGCAACTAATGAGCATGAAACCTGTGGGTGGTGTGGAAATACTTGGTCCTGCCTCAAACCCACAAAAATTCCAGAAGGCAGGCAGCACCCAAGGGTGTACACAGGACGTTGTAGAAAATGAACTGACCTTGAGACCCAGAATGATTTACTACATTTCCTGGATCTGTGTTTTCAATGGCGCAGAAATGTTTCTAATAACACAATTCTCAACAAGAATCACACATTTCTTCAAGTCTTGCCATGACTATGTTTGAAAACAACAATCGCCACATTAACAGAAATCAGACCTGGAAAGGTCTACCCACGTTGTTTTAAAGATATCAAGGTTAGGGAGTTTAAGAAAGTTTAGACTCTTAAACGAAGTTTTCTAACCAATATTAGGCAGCATCCAATTGCTAATTGAGACCCACATCCTGCGGGGTCCTGTGTTGAAACTCTCAGTCCTAGGTGCCATTTTCAGCCTCTGGGTGGAAATCCAGAGCTGGATCTTTGAGCCTGTGACTGTCTCCTGACCCTCCCTCTGCGGATGCGTTTGGCAGCCCCACAAGAGTGAGCACACGTTGGGCCAGCTAGTTAAATTTTGGCCAAATAGTAACCTTAAAGTGAGCACTTTCAGGATCTGGGTATGAATACATAATCATTTCTTTTAAAAGGTTTCAAACCTGCAGGATGTTGAATAAACAAGCATTTAAGATTGGGAAGAAAAAGATCTTAATGTCAACCTAGACTTCAAAGACATTCAGTAAGCTCATATGTGATAATGTTGTACTAGTTGAGATACAAAACAAGACAGTTGTATATAGATACTAGCCTTTAATTTTGATTAATTATTTGGATCTTTTCTTCTTTCAACAGAAATACATGAATATAACAGAAAATTTTAGGAAATGCGTATATGCAAAAAGGAGAAAATTATTATCACCCCTAACCCTAGCACACAGAGGTAACCAATGCTAGAATTTTGGTGTATGTCACTCATTCCTGTATTCCTTTATTATTCATTTATTTATTTAGCACCTGTAATGGACCAGGGAATGTGAATATTTTTCCTGTCCTTTGTCTATATATAAATATGGATATTTTTAAAACACAGAATTATTTTATAGTGTTTTAACCTGAGTTTTATTAAATAGCATATCAATAATGTTCTACTTCATCATCAATTTTACACAATTTTAATGGTTATATACTATTTCATTATATGTATAAATGTTTCCTAGCTTATTTAAACAAACCGTCATTGTTAACCTATGCCTTTTATGCTATATAAAGTATTGTGCTAAATGGAAATTGTCAAACACATCTATGATGGTTTTATGATCATAAATTCTTACAGTACACCTTCTACATCAAAGAACGAATAATTTTTAGGACTTGCCAAACTTATTGCCAAATTAGCTACCACTTATATTTTACATTCCCACCAACAGTATGTAATTTCTCATACGCTTCCAAAGACTGATTCTTTTTTAAGTTTTGTCAACTTGCTAGGTAAAAATGACATATTGTTTTGACTTGCAGTGTTCTTTAATTATTAGGGAGACTGAAATTTTTCTCATTTGGCTAACTCGTCATTTCAATCAATAATAAAAGATATTTATTGAGTGCCAACTATGTCACAGACCAGTTCTAGGCACTGGGAAAGAAAAATGGTTTGCAAATCATGTAAAGAGTAATAAAATACCACGCGATATAACACAAAGAAAACAAGACTCAGACAGGAGAGTCATTTCAAGAGCTATAATAGGAAAAGGAAGTTAGACTGGATGCACTTTTTTCTTCTCTTAATCTTTATTTTTTTAACTTTTTGTTTTGTATACATGCTATATACAAAAGAATACATACAACATATACGTACATTTTAAAGAATTATAATTTAAAAAATGAATAAAACAAATGCCCATGTACTCATCACCCAGCTTAAGAAACAGATATGACTGTTTACCCTGAAGCCCCAGGAATGCCTCCACCCAGACACAGTCCCCTCTGCCTTCTAAGAGTAAACAGCTGAGTTTCATATAAATCCTTCCCTGATTCTCTTTATAAATTGTATCAGATGTGAAGGTATCTCTGTATAACATACCGTTGAGTTTTGCCTAGTTTTGAGTCGTTCCTCTGCCATTTTGTTTTTTGCTTTGTTTGTTTTGTTCTGGTTTTTGCATACACAATATTTCTGACTTGATCTGTGTTGAGTACGGGCTCTTTATTTCCACTGATAGAAAATCTTCTATAACTTAACATATACCAATATACTTATCCATCCTGCTGTCAGTGGACATCTAGGTTTCGTGTGTTTTCTTTTTAGATCTATCACAGCAATGTTGCTATGAATAATCTTATGCTCGTCTCCCAATCAAAAAGTGCCAGAGTTTCTTAGGATATGTGTTGCATTGAACCACATGAAACTGTCATGTTTGTAAGTCAAAAGTGGCCGAATTACTGGCTTGTAGGATATGCATGTGTTCGACCTAATTCCTAATAAATTGTTTTCTAAAATGGTTTCACCAACTTGCACAGAGGCAGCAGTGTTTGAAAGTTCCTTCGTTCCACATGCCTGCCACCACCTGGTGTTGTGAGATGGTTTCATCTGGGCCGAGCTGAAGGGCATATGATGATAGTTCATTGCAGATTGTCCCGGCGACCAACAAGGTTGAGCATTTTTCACGTGTTTATTAGTCTCTCACGTCCTCTTCTGTGTCTGACCTTGTCATACTTTCTGCCTCTTTTTTTATTTGGGTGTTTATTGTTTCCTTATTAATTTGTAAACGTTTGAACACATCTTCAGAATACTAATCCTCTGTTAGCTGTGTATTGAAATATCCCAGCTTATGACTTGCTTTTTCACTCTCTCATTGGTGTCTTTTGAAGGACAGAGGGCCTTAATTTTATCGCGGTTGACTTCATCAATCTTCTCCTTTCTAGCTTCTTCTCCTTGTGCTTGTATAAGAAATCCTGCTCTATCTTCAGGATCATGTAGATATTCTTCTATATTTTCTTATAAGTATTTTAAAATTTTGCCTTTCACAATTTGAATTTTAATTTAACCTTGCCCTCTGGCTTCATTATTGTCATTTGAATATGAACTGTAAGACTGCTTTTATGATTTTTCCCATACGCATAACCCATCCTGGCACCACTTGTTGAATATCCATTATTTCCACACTGACCTGCAGGTGTCAGCTCCATCATCTGTCAGATTTCTATGTTTGCTAGGCATCTGTCAAGGCTCTCTATTCTATTCCTTTGGTCTCCCTGTGTTAACAGACACTCTTAATTTCTAAAACTTTATAAGACTTGATATCTTATAGAGTTATACGTCCTGCCTGGTTCTTCTTAAGAATGTCTTGGTATGTCCTATCAATTTACCCTTCCATTTAAATTTTAGAATCTGCTAATCAAGTTCTGCAAAAAATATCCTTTTGGAATTTTTATTAAAATTGCATTAAAGGTATAATCAGTTGGGGAAGAATTGATATGTTTTACTATAAGTCTTTCTACCATGAACGTGGTTCTCTCCCCATTCTTTAGTTTTCTTTATTATAACTGAACACAATTGCATACATTTCTACATAAAGGACCCGCACAGCATTTGTGGCATGTGCCCTGGGCATTCTCCCACCTTCAACTGCGCCCTCCACACTTCCTGTTGTGCCCTATGCCCAGGAGACAAACTCTGTAGACTTGATGTGCAGGTCCCTGCGTCCTCACTCCCAGGAGGGTTGGAAATAGGAAGCAATAGCCAGAACAGAGGACGGGAAGACAGTGAGATTGGGTGTTATTCCTCACCCTCACTGTCCCCCTAACCTCACCCTCCCAACCCCTCCTGCAGCCGCAATTCTCTCTCCAGGTTCTGCTCACCAGAGGGGTCGACGACCATCTTTGCTGGTTTCCCTTCACCCTACCCTCATCTTTCCAGTCATAAAGTCTGCGTTGAAGATGCCACCTGTTTCCTTTAGAAACCTTGACTGATACGAGAGTGTGTGTGAGGGCATGTGATTCCTCCTAATTTGTGGATTCTTTTGTTTTCTATATAGAAAATCATATCATCTCCAAATAGTGATATTTCATTTTTTCTTTTCTCATCCTAACACTTTTTCTGCTTGTCTTACTACACTTCTCTTACTCCAGAGCAATGTCGATTAGCAGTGGTAAGAGCAGCCACTCCTGTTTCATCTCTAATTTTAAAGGGATTGCGTTTCATAATTCTCTCCTAGCAAAACGTTTGCTGTAAATAAAGGAAGTTCCATCCTAAGCCTAGCTTGCTAAGGTTTTATCATGGATTGTTGATGAATTTCATCAAATGCTTATCTGAATCTACTGTGATCACAAGATTTTTCTCCTTTAAACTATAAATATGATGAATTAAATAATACATTTTATAATGTTAAATCAATCATTCCAGAAATAAACTGTACTTGATCATTGCTGACTCTAGGTTTCTAATACTGTATTTAGGATTCTTGCCTATAGATTTATGGCGGAGATTGGTCTGTGATTTTCCTTCTACTAAATGTCCTTGTCTGTTTTTGGAATTAAGGTTTTATTAGTCTCCTAATTTGAATGGGAAGTACTCTCTCTTGTTGTATTTTTTGAAAGAATTTGCATAAGCTTGGAACTATCTATTCCTTAAATATATAGTAGAAACTATCCATAAAAACATCTGGAACTGGTGTTTATTTTGTGGAAAGACTTTTAACTACTGACTCAAATTCTTTAAAAATTATTGGATCCTTCACGTGTTTATTACTTCTTAAGTCAGCTTTAATAATTTATGCTTTTCTAGGAATTTTTCAATTTCACCTAAGTTTTTAAGTATTTGACATCCACTTGATCATAATATTCCCCTAAAATTTAATCTCTGCTGCATCCAGACTTATGAGCTGATATCATCCTGATATTGTTTGTGGATTCTCTTTTTTTCTTGATCTGTCTTACTAGAAATTTGTCCTTTTAAGCAACTTGACTTTGATAATTTTATGGTTTCATTTTCTATTTCATTTATTTCTGCTAATTGTTTCCTCTATTATTTTTGCGCTTATTCTATTTCTTTTTTCTATCTTTTTAAGATAGCTCATTTCTTATCAGCCTTTCTTCTTTTTTAATATAAGCATTTAAGGCTACAAATTTCACTCTAAGATACTACTTTAGCTATATCTGCCAAGTTTTAATATATAGTATTCTTGTGTTTGTTATCATTCAGCTTTAACTATATTCTAATTTTTATAGTGATTTATTCTTTGAGCCATAGTTCTTTGCTGTTTAATTTCCAAGTGTATGAGGTTTATTTTAAGTTCAGCTTTTTGCTGTTAATTTCCAGTTCATTTGTTTTGTGGTTAGGAACTTTGAAATTTGTAAACTTGTTTTATGACCTATATAAGTACTCAATTTTTAATTAGTCCGTGCATGCTTAAAAAAGAACGTGTATTTTCTAATAGCTGGGTACAGGTTTACACACACACATAAATATGAACACATACATATATGTATGTATATTTCTCAGTAGACAAATATCGTTAATTGTGCTGTTCAAATCATGTCCTTGATGATTTTTTCACTGTATCTATCAATTACTGAGAGAGGTATGGTTTAAAACATTATCCATTTCTCCTTAAAGCAGTCAATTTTGGCTTTATATGTGATTAGATACCTACAAATTTAAAATAGTAATTTCCTGTTTAATTGAAACTTCTGCCAATATGTTGAAACTCTCTAATAAATTATATTTGCCCTTAAAACTAGTTTTTCTTGATATAGTCACATCCACCTAAGCACTGAGGACTCCAGCATACTGAGCTAGTTAAGTAACAGATGAACTCAAAGTCATTCATTGGGTAGACACAATCTATAGCTTGATCACAACCTACCCACCAACATTATTAAATGGTGAAATGCCACTTATTTCTTCAGCTTTCCCTTTATCTCCATGCTCTATATTTTGCTTTTTTTTTTTTTTAATTTTCTCTCCATTACTCAAGTGTCTCTTAGCTGAAGTCGTTCAGGCTAATTATTGGCCAGTTGGAGACCCAAAATAAACTTCTCAGAGGTATATGTAGTTCTCTGATCTTAGTTGAAAACACTACCAAAACAATTTTAACACTCAACATATTTTCAGGCCAATTAAAGACACAGACATGTAAAAGTTTCTCCAAAATGTTGACAGACAGATGCTGTGAGGTTTTTTTTAATCCCATAATCTTGAAAATCACGTCACCCTGACCTGGAGGGAAAACTCGCTCCAGCAGACATGCAGTCCCACTGTGGTGTCTTCCTCAAGCTGTGTATTTTGAGAGTCCTCGGGAAGGAAGCAGAAGACGAAAAGACAACTGATCTCTGAACAGAAACCAACTTTCTGTCCACGTGAAGTGAAACAGAGGTCTGGCCTTTCGGGGTCAGCGTTGAGAATTACCATTAGTTTGTGTTGCCCCCTCGTAAGAGGCCTGCTCCGCCTCCTCAGGCCAGTGGCCCCAGGCTACCTGGTTCTTCCCCAGCTTCTCCGGGTCCAGTTCTCCAGCTTAGATCTGAAGCTCCGGTTTCAAAGGGAGTCCTTCAAATACAGACAGTTTTCCAAGAAAATTCCTCTTAAAATGTAGTCAAGGTGATGTCACCATTGAAAGATCACAAATAGTAAACCTTGATGGTAATTCTCTTTGCTCAAAATAGGAAAAATAAAACAGGTTAGTTGCTTACAAAGAATCATGAACTATGGCATCTTCTTCACTTTTTTCCACTTCTTGCCTTTTCCTGCTCTTCTCCTATAGCCCAAAGGATTTAAAAAAGAAATTCAAGGGCTTATAAGAGAAAATACAGTCACTAAATTGGCCAGTTTCTGACTGACCACAGAAGAAATTTCTTAAAGCACTAGGAGAGCATGCCTCCTTTACAGAAGGAATTAATTTGTATTTGTATTTCCTAAAGCTTTCATTTAACCTAAGCAAAATTTCAAAGTAGTATATGGACTTCCACTTCAAAATGGTAGACAGTGCCCGCATATTTACCTCTCAGCTCTCCAAAAGCCACACCGAAATAACAACAGCAAGATCCCAACAGCTTTTAAAAACATGCAAGAGTGCTAAAAATGTACCAGGAACGTGGAGAAATTTCTGGAAGATAAAAAGCAGGAGAGATCAGATCGATGGAAAATTGGATCTAAGGTCAAAATAAACACAAGGAGATGCCCTGACATCCCTCCAGCAGAGCCTGGGGACATCCCAACAGTGGGACAGTTGGCCAGGGAGCAGAAGACCGGCCTGTGCACTCTTAGCTCAGGGAACAGTGGGCTGCGCATCTGCCCTCAGGCCTCAGCCAGCTGGACCTGCTTGCTCAGACAACTGGGGAATGTAACCCAGTGGTTCTCAAAGTGGGATCCCACAGCAGAAGCAGCAGCAGCAGCAGCAGCTGGGAGCCTGTTAGCAATACAAACTCTCAAGCCCTACCCAGACCCATCAAATCGAAAACTCTGGGAGTGGGGCCAGCAATCTTTGTTTCAAAAAGCTCTCCGGGTGATTCTGATGCACTGGAGTTTGAGAACTGCTGATCAACTGAGGGTCAGGGAAGTCGGAGACCCCAGTACCCTCAAGCTGCCTCTTAAACAGATTCGGGTATTGAGTTCTTTCAGAGTGGGTCAGACTTGAGAGTCAATGACAGAGAAAGAGCACTTTGAGTAATTAGTAGGAAGAATGTGAGGTAGAGAGTGAAGGAGAAGAAAAAAGAGGGACCAGGAGAAGGAAGGAGGAGGAAATGAGAAGAGGAAGAGGAAGAGGATGGAAATTGGTAAAGCAAAGAAATTTGAGTGAAATTCATTTTAACTCCATCTGGAAACGTTTTTTTCCCAAGGACTCCTGGTTTTCTCTACCATCCACCCCTCACCCATGTGAATGTATGTAAACAGTCTTCCTTCTCATTGGAGGCTTGAAGTATTTGCTTTTTCCTTTGCAAAGAGGCCTCCTGCCCCTCCCCTCTAAATAGGCCTGCCCACTGCCCACTCTGGATCATATCAACATCTTTTATTGTTTTCAAGGCACATGTAAAATCATCTTGTTTGTTTATTTTTTGATTTGATTATTTGTCTCATAGACAAGAAGGTACTCCATGCGAGTGGGGACCTCTCCCCATAGCCCAGAGCCTGCCCCTTAGGAGTCACTGAATAAATTACTATTGAAACAGTGAATGAATGGATGGATGAATACATCCAACTGACTGCCCAGATGGACAACATTCAGTCAAACAGCTTTTGGTTAAGGAAAGGAACTATACTCCCATTGTTGTCATCCCCCAGCCCCGCCCGCAACCCCCCCATTGGTAAACAAAAACTACGATGTTGTAACCTAGAAAAGCCAAAGGCAGAGAATCCGTCCCATCAGTCTAGTCCATGAAAGGAGCATCCTCCCCTCCCTTGAAAACTGGTGATCTCAGGAGAAACCCTAGCACCCATGCTTCAGGAAGGCATTTGGATGGGTTGAGAACTGAATGAAGCTGTCAGCGACTCCTCAAGAAAAAAAGTTACACATGCTACCCAGGGTTGAAAATCAAAACAAACTTAGAATCAAACGTTTTCTTGCTCTGTAAAGTGTGTGTTTGAGAAGAAACAGAGAAGTACGGAAATGGAAATGACATGAAAACAGTTTATTTCTCTTGCTGTCTGCAAATTTCAGAGACAAAATAAGGTGGGCTTGCACATCTTGAGTCTTACTGTAACAGAGTCACAGGAAAGGAGGGAGATGGAAATAGAGACAAAGACTAACGGAGGAGAGAAAGAGAAGAACAGAGGGAGTCAGACACAGAGAGCAGGAGGGAGACAGAGAAAGAGAGAGGAAGCTAGAAGCAGATGCAAAGAGAATCCCACGGAGGGAGCATGCTAAGAAATGAGCTCCCAGCTGGCAAGGGGAGGAAAGGGGAAGGAAACCCTATATCTTTGAGGTTTGTTTGTCTCACTTTTTAAGTCCTGGAAAGAATAGATAAGGAGGTAAGAGGGAGCCTGGAAGAGGAGAGGGCAAAGGGAAGTTGTAAAACATTTTAAATACATTAAGTTGAGAGAGAATTCCAGCACTGTTGATGAAGTTTCTTTCACTGATTAAGACCAGCCCCAGCTAAAAGGGACACCAGCATTGTCCACATCCTCTCCTTTCCCCTTTGCAACTCCCTGTGTATCTTTCACTAGTTCTGTTAGCCTGCATGCAAAGAGAGGTTCTCCATATCTCACAGACTCCCAGCCCTGGGCCTTCTGCCTGGTTGGCCCTCCTACCTTACCAGTATCCATGGTTCCACATCCACAGATTCAACCAACCGCAGATAGAAAGGCGTACCATCCTTGTGTCTGTACTGAACATGTACAGACTTTTTTCTCCTTGTCATCATTCCCTAAACAATACAACATAACCACTATTTGCATAGCATTTACATTGTATTGGGTATTATGAGTCATCTAGAGATGATTTAAAGTATACAGGAGGATGTGCCTGGGTTATATGCAAATACTATGCCATTTTATATAAGGGACTTGAGCATCTGCAGATTTTGGTATCCTTGGGGGGTCCTAGAACCAATCCCCTGGGCACACCGAAGGGGAATTGAAAGCAGATGAAGATAACCCTTGCTTCAAGCAGAGAAAAGCAAAAGCTGCAAATCTGCATGGAGCTGGAGAAACATTTCAAGATCCACCAGGCATTGTAGACATCCAATAGCACTGAATTATAGCCAGAACATGCATCCTAGTCCTGCTCTACCTGAAGTAGAGTTAGTTGTGTACTTGTCTCGGAAGCTCGCTCCACTCTGCTGGGCTCAAGAGGGAAGAGGCCATGCCTGACTCATTTTGTATCCTCAGAGCTGGACAAAGCAGGGTCTTGTCCATAGAAGGACTCCATAAACTCAGAATCAAATTGAAACAGGGGCCAAGCAAAAGGTCACACGTCTCCTGAGTAGGAAAGCTTAGGTCTTCTGGGATCCAGCACTCTTTCAACTTGACCACACCCCTCTCACTCAAAAACTCAGCTGAGTTTCCCACTTTCGGATGGAAAAGCATTTGCCACTGTTTCATCAATAACCATCCATATTCAAAGGACTCCCCATTTTCCTGTATCCCTCGTTGTTCATGTCTGGTCTCTCTCTTCCAAATCCATACTTTGCAATGTCTACAAACTATCACTAAGCTTATGAAACATAGAAAAGGTCACCTCCTGATCTACCATTTGATGTTGCAAGGACGAGACACACAGCTCATCTTCAGTGACAGGACTTGACATTAAGAACAGACAGGGATTGAAAGGCATCTCAGCAGCAGAGGAGACACGAGAATTACAACACTTCCAAGTCTGATGTGGCTGTCAGGCCTCAGGGAGAGCTGAACCAGTGCTGGCTTGGTGCTGATCAGAGCACACCCTGAGCTCTAGAGCTGTGTCACTTGATTTTTCTGGCCCAAGAGAAATCCACTGAGGTCAGTTTGCCTCCATCCAGTAAGGAGCCATCTTGTCAGGCAGAATTTCTTACCTGATCCATCTCCCTTATTTAGATCCTTTGGTGAAGTTACTGAATCCTGGACAATCGCTTGATACCTGGAAGGCAGTTCTGGCTCTTAAGGAAGCCCATGACTGCTCTCCAGCAAGTCGTCCCTAATAAACAGAGACTATTTTTCAACTTCCCAGTAAGCATTAATAATCCATTTTCTTCCCTTTCAGTTTTCAGTTTCAAGTCATTATTCAATTCTTCTTTCTTCGCATCACTTCTGTCATTTACTCCTCAACAAAATTGCTCGGTTTATTTATTCTCTCTTCTGCCAATCAATTTCTAAAAGGTCCTTCATCCCATTAAGTCTAAACCAGTAGCCGGAGGCTCCAGCCCCTCCTGTCTTCAGTATTTCCTTACCCTACTTCAATGTCATCCCCATCACGCCAACAGCTTCTCAGAATTCCACAGGCGGCTTCCGACATAAAATTCCTGATGAAAGCTTTCAATGTTCATGTGCCAGTTCGTACTTTCGTTACCCCCATTTACTGTCTAATAGGGAACATACTCGTCCCTCTAGATCAGCAAACTTATTTGCAACCCTCTGGATATCACCGAGTCTCTCATCTCACAGCCTTCATGTTCAACCATCCACCCAGGATGGCTTCCTCCTCTGCACTGTCCTTCAGAAGCCTGCTGAACAGGGGAAACGCAGGATTGAGTCCCCAGGGACATTCCACCGGTACAATAGCAAAGCTGTAAAAGGCTGCCATTACAGATATTGAGTCTACTAAATAATTTTAAAATCCATCTACTCCCCTCCATCTAAGTCATCATCACCTCATTCGCCTGGAAAAAAGTGAAAAGAGGAAGAATGAGGAGACCCGAAAATAGGGTGGCCCAGGAAGGTGACTTTTGTCTCTAAAGACCTAAAGAAAGGGAAGAGCTAGCCACATGGAAATCTGGGGCAAGAAGATTCCAGGCAGAGGGAATACAGCTGCAGAGGCCCTGAGGTCAGAGATGCCTCAAAGAACAGAGAAACAGCAGAGGGAGCAAGAAGGAGAGTAGAAGGAGAGGTCACAAAGGCCTTGGAAGTCACTAACAGGTCTAAGCAGAGGAGTGACAAGACCTGATGTTTCATCAAAGGCGCTTTCTGACTGTGGGGAGGCCAGGGCAGAAGCAGGGAGATGGGCTAGGAGGCGGTTACAGCAACACAGTGAGAGATGCTGGTACTGCGGACTAGGGTGGTTGCATCAGTGGCATGGGGACAGGTGGAACTCTGGGTATATTTAGAGGGAGAGCCAGCAGGATTTTCTGGATCGAGTGTGTAATGTGAAAGTCAGGAGTCAGTATGACTCCAAGGGCCCGAGCTTCCAGGTGGACGGAGCTGCCACCACTGAAACAGAGCAGACGGCCCCACTGCCCCATAGGAACAGCATGGCTTTGGCCAGATGAGGCTGTGAACGATACAGCATCACTTTGGCGCTTCCTAGATTTGCAGCACTGGAAGTGAAGTGAGACGGACCATGCAAAAGGGACCCATGATCCAGTGGGACCCCAGGAAGGAGGTAAGGACACTGGGTTTTGGCCACAGCCACTGGAATAAAAGCTTATGTGACCCTGGAGAGGGACCTCAGTTCCGGACTGCCCAATATTCAGTTCCAGATCCCATGAGGTCTAGCCCTACTTCCTAAAATAGGGCTCTGGAAGATCAGTAAAGCCCATCAATCAAGTCCTTTTCCTTAGGCTTATTCGAATGGGTCTCTCTTCATTGGAATCAGTCTGTTTGTTAAAATAGAAACAAAAAAATAAATAATGGGACCCCTTGATTGCAGGTTCATTCTATTCCGTGGTGCTGTCTTTTAAATATGCTGTGTATCTACTGTGTATGAATCAGCTCTGAAATAGAATGCAACATTTCCCTCCAATCAATAGAATGAATAGTAAATATACAAAATCTCCTGCATTCATGAGAGTTCTTTAAGTTGAAAACAATATAAATCTGACTCAAACTAGCTTAAGCATAAAAAGAAATTTATACCTCATATAGCTGGGAAGTGGGAGAGTTGACTTTTCAAGTATGATTGGCTGCAAGTTCAAATTACATCATCAAATATCTGTCTGTCTATGTATCTATCCATTCTCCACCCATCCAGCTGTCCATCCACCATCTATCCATCCATCCATCCATCCATCCATCCATCCATCCTTCTTTCCACCCATCCATCCATCTATAGTAGTCCCCCCCTTATTCATGGAGGATACGTTTCAAGATCCCCAGTGGATGCCTGAAATGGTGGATAGTACCAACCCCTAGATCTACTATGTTTTTCCCTATATATACATACCTATAACAAAGTTTAATTTATAAATTAGGCACAGAAAGAGATTAACAACAATAACTTCTCTTTGGCATATCCAGATTGCCAGCATCATGACTCTTGCGCTTTGGGGCCATTACTAAGTAAAATAAAGGTTGCTTGGACACAAGCACTGTGATACCGCCACAGTTGATCTGATAACTGAGAGAGCTACTAAGTGACTAACTGGAGGACGGTGTACGTGGCCTGGATCCACTGGACAAAGAGATGATTCACGTCCTGGGCAGTACTGAACAGGATGGTGCGAGATTTCATCACCCTACTCAGAACAGCTGGCAATTTAAAACCTACGAATTGTTTATTTCTGGAATTTTCCATTTAATATTTTTGGACCACGGTTGACAGCAGGTAACTGAAACTGCAGAAAGCAAAACCACAGATAAGGGGGGACTACTGTATTTATCTCTTGGCTCTGCTTTCCTCTGTGTTGACGTCATTCCAAGGCAGATTCTACCCACGTGGTAAGAAAGATGACCGCCAGCAGCTCTGGAATTTTATCTCCCTTGCAGAGACCACTCCCCCTCAGCATCCCTATCAGTCTCTGAAAAAGGTTTCTGTCTGGCCCGATGGGTCACATGTCACCCTGTGCTGGGAGTGGTGTTGCAGGTGCCTAACTGACTGACCCTGCAGAATGACACAGAATGCAAGAGTAGTAAATCCTAAAAGGGAAGAAAAATCTGAGTCAGACGAAAGAGCAAGCAACACCTCCTGCTTAGGTCTTACTCTCATGGAATGAAAATGTTTTTCTCTGTGATATGCAATTGGCATCATAATGTATCTGTACACAAATCACCTAAAACTATGACAGGTATGACAGGTATTTCAATGTGTTTAAAGGAAGTTTCCCTGTTACACACACACACACTGACTCCAGCAAAAGTGTTAACTTAAAATTCATTTGAAAGGGTGCTGGGTAAGCATTTTCACAGACTGGAAGGCAAGCGTGACTTTCCCAGATATCAGATCAGGTCATTCTTTGTTCTTGAAGGACTGTTTGTAAGCTGTAAGAGAAACACTCCTTGGCTGGAAGAAGAGATGGGAGTTGGTTTGGGGGCTGTCTTGCTCACGGGCTATTTTTTAGACACTAAGCTCTTTCTTCGGCTTAGGACACAGAAGCAGGCTTTGCATGAAATGAATGAAACACAAATGAATTTCCTAAAGGGGGAAAAAAATCAAAGCCTCTGGATCTTGATATACAGTGTGGAGAGTACAGGTCAGGAGGAAAAAAAGAGGGTCATTCAAACAAAGATACCCAAGAGGCCCACAAATGTGTCTCATTTTGTGAGCATTACACATTTTGGGGAGGGGGAGGTTTGTTGCATATTGATTTATGCACCAGGCCACCAAATGTAACTCTCTGTGGGTTTTCTTTCTTTTTTTTTTTTTTAGGAAATGTGGTCATTACCTTTGAAGGAGAACGAAATCCAACCAGCCAGCTTTCAATCACGAAGCAACGAACTGTCCTGGCATGAGTTACCCAAATCCTTCCCCTCGCTGACCGCTTTGTACAATTACATCACCCTGAGGACAGCACGGGAGAGGGAAAAACGTAAGGTTTTAAAACATCAGCTTGGGGAGTGAGGAAGCAAATCCACCAGCAAAAGGGAGTTGCGGGCAGAGGATTTAAAGCTATCCTCAGGCCTCTGATCTTTCCATTACTTCGGAGATTGCGAATATATCTCCTGGGAGCCTTCTTGCCCTTATTAGGAAAGGAGAAGGCCCCAGGACTGGAGGGTGATGGAGACCAGAGGTTGTGATATTTAAAGGAAATAAATCCTTGCAGAAAAGAAGGCAAAAAAGGACCCCATTTACCCTGATAACTAAGAACTCCTGAGGCCTTTTACATTACTTAAGTTTGGATAAAATGTCTTCTCTATGAAAAACGTGCCTGCTATTGATAATGTTACTTTCTTAAAACAATGTTTGATTACTTAACTAAGAATGACTATATTCTTTTCAATGTTCATACAATACAGCATTATACTGAGTACGAAAAACAGCCATCTTTACTTCTTCCCTCCCATCCCTAGTCACAACGCCTCCCCCATGGAAGCCACAGCCAGAGTCTGGTGTGTAACTTCTCGACTTTTTTCCATGGAGTCACACACGTGCGTCCATGCGCACACAGACACATGCACACATACACAGGAAGTATATATATAAGATTAAACTGTATGTATTGTTTTGACCGTACTTTTCACGTGGTAATATATCATAAATCTTTCCACATCAGCGCTGTAAGTCTCCCTTATTCTCGTTTACTGCTACAGCGTGTTATGTAATATTGGATGTATCACAATTTATTTCCCTAACGATGGACGTTTAAACGGTTTCTAACTTTTTGCTATTATAAACAACGTTGCCTTGTAAATCTTTATCAATGCTTCTTTGTACACATGTGCAAAGAGTTCTTTCAGGTAGAAACAGAATCGGAAGTGACAGTTCAAAGAATATGGACATTTTTACTATTGATATACACTGTCAAATTCACCTCCAAAAGACTATACCATTTTATACTCCCTCAACATTGAAAGAAACAGAATTTTTTTAAATTTCCAATCTAATGGGTGAAACATGATCTATCATCATTACTTTGATCTTTGTTCACTATTTACTAACTTTTCATGTGTAAATTGGTCACTTTTATTTGAGTCAGTGACTTGACTATATTTTTGCCCATCTTTCTACTTTTTTTCTTTTTCTTATTTATTTGTATGAACACTTTATATATTGTGGACAATAATCTTCATTTACTGTGTAGCTTGAAAATACCCCAGATTGTTGCTCATGTTTTATATATTTCACTATATTAAAGCTTAAGATTTTTAATGTAGCTTTAAAAAAAACCTTTATCCTGTATGGTTTCTGTATTTCGTAGCTTGCTTAAAAAGACGATACTCATCTAAAATTTACAAAAATAGTTTTGCTGTTTTTTGCTAATACTTTTACAGTTTTTCTCTAGATTTAGCTCTTTAATCACATGAAATATGTTTTTATGTTTATAGTGAGATTGAAATTTCCTTTTCTTCTTATTGCCCTGACACTATTTATTGGATAGGTCATTGCTTCTTCATAATTTGAAGTGTTATCTTTATTTTATATACTAAATTCCTATGTAAACACACATGGATCCATTTAAAGTCTCTTTTGTTCCATTGATCTATTTCTCTATTCTTGTGTTAAGAACACACTGTTTTAATTACTACCATTTTAAAATGTTTTGATATAAAGTAGGATAGATCTCCTGTCACTGTTAACTCTCAAGAATCTTTTGATTAATCTGTGCATTTTCTATTCTCTATAAACTTTCAGATCAGCTTGTTAAGTTTCATAAAATATCTCCTTGTAATTTTTCTTTGGACTGCATTGAATTAACGGATTATCTTCAGAAAAACTGACGCCTTCACCATTTTGAGTGTACCATCCATTATGGTGTGTGTCTGTTTATTCAAGTTTTCTTTTGTTCTTCAATAAAATTTAATAGTTTTCTTCATTTTAGGTTTATTTCTAGATTTTTTTTTTACTATTGTAATTAAAATATTTTCATGACATCTTTTAATGGTTTATGGATAGCACATTGGATTACTAATTTTTTCATCTATTCATTCAGCAAATATTTGTTAAATGCTCACTATGTGGGGCTCTGTGCAATCCTCAATGTCTACTGTAGGTGTACAGGCAGATTATCGATTTTAGCATTGTTAAAAGATAAACTGAGGCATATTAAAAATTTTAAGACTTTATTTGAGCAAAAATCAATTCAAATCAGGCAGCGCCAAAGCAGAAGTGGTTAGGAGCAATCCACCAACAGGAGCTGGAGGAAACACTTATGGAGAAGATGCAGAAGCAAAACAAGGAAACTATTTGATTGGCTATAGCTTAAGCAGTCGCCTTATCTGGAAAACCCTCGGTGGGCTGTCTGTGATTGGCTGTCCCTAGGTTTCAATTTCTTAACCCCGACGCATTTACAGGCTTAAGTTCTGGTTTGCTCACCAGGGTTGCTAAGGCTCTAGAGTCACCTCAGTCGAATGGCCTCCTTGTTTAATTAGCTTAACATTGTCTTAATCTCTATATGACAAGAGCCAGGATGAAATATCAGTGAATAGATTTTAATAAGCAAGACTAGATGGACACATAGGCCAGAAAGTTTAAAGGAAAAGCAAAGTGCTTAGAAAAACTTCTTGAGTCTATTTTCCACCCCATTTCTGACGTCTTCTATATAGAATCACATGGGAGAAATTTCTTCACTACTGAGTGGTAGGAAAAGCTTCGCTTTCCCTGTGGTCATGTGCTTCTTCCTCCCAAAGAACCAAAAGTACACAACTGCATATATCCCCCCGCCCCCCGGCCTTTTTTCTAGATTGGATGCCCAAAGGTCCAGCATGGACGTGCTCAGTCAACCACAGCGACTGTGCATTGTCCCTATTCTTTTCTCCCCACCTACCTGGTCTAGTGTTCCCTTTCATTTATGTTTTTAATTTGTATTTGCTATAAATTGCGTCATGTCCTGGGAAGCAAGGCAAGGAAAAAAGAGAAAATATTTCTAACCATCTAGGACACTAGTTCATAGAAAACTGGATTTAGGGGGATCTTCCCTTCACATCCCAAGACTCTGGAGGACAAGGCCAGTGAGCTCTGCTCCCTCCTGCCCCCAGCCCAGGCGCAGGAGACCGTGCTGTTCTGTACCAACCACCGGCCTTTCTGCCCCGGGGCTGTCCTCTTTCCCCAAGTCAACTCTGGCTTCTCAGCCAGCAGCTAAGTTCTTGTCAAGCCACAGAGGACACACGGGCCCTGAATCCTGTCATCACGGAGACAGCATTTTCTTGAGTTTCTTCTTTTTTTTTTTTTTTTTTTTTTGCTTTTCTGAGTGTCTGTAAGGAGCAAAGGGGGAGGACCCTTCTCTTGAGGCCCAAAACAGTTTTAAAAGTTGCGTGCTCATGGCAAACATTTTTCCTCACTCTGTTTATGTTACGGCCCCACGATTTTGAGTGACTCAGACGTCAAAAAACAATTCAGGTCTGGGGGAGGGGCCCCCTCCGGGGTTGTTGCTGTAATTTGGCGGGTCTTTATATTGTGAGGCATAAACGGCAGAAAATGCCAAAAGGAGCTGGGAGCCGGTGTCCTAAACTACAGGTTTGCATTTTTTCCATCTCTCTGCATTCCCTTCCCCATCTGCACCCTGCCATCCACACCCCACACCCCCCAGCTTAGCTTTTCTATTGCAAATGCTGAGGGACAGGATTTGAATGAAAGCAGAAGCCATTTCCTCTGCTCCCAACCCTGCAGACAACTGCATCACAATTTGAGATATTTTGCCCACTTACCACCAATTGTGAAATAAATGAGCTTATCTGATTTATGTAATTTGAGTAAAAGAAAACTCCAAAATAATAGATAAAAATAAAGAGGTTTACTGTTGTGCCCGTACAAAGGCTGCCACTAGATGAATAACTGGTCTTTAGATTTTATATCATTAGGCTTGAGCAAGAGGACAATGACAAAGGATTTACAAAAAAAGGGAATCAGGAGAACCTTTGCAACAGATTTTTGACCCTTGAATAATTCTGAAACCAGAAACTACTGGAGCCAAATTCCGCCAGAGACAGCGAGAAAAATGATTCTTTCACTATAAAAGTTTCTAAAAGAATCAACTAACAAATTTTGCACCAAAGTAGCTAAAAGAGAACTCTCCCATGGAGTTTATTGAATGACAGTCATTGTTACTTAAAACAGACTCCCGTGTTTGGTGCTGATTGCTGGGTGGTGTGGTTTTTCCTTTTTTTAAAACTGATGACGTCCAAGGTGGCATGGGAGGGGGGAAGTCCCCCTCCATCTTCATAATCATCCATATTTAAACTCTCACCGTCATAAAGAAATCCTTTTCTCCCTCAGCATCTTTATTCTTCAATAACATTTCACCTGACTACAAAAGTAGTACATGTACACAGTAGACGTTTTAGAAAAGACTGAAGATCATAGGGAAGAAAAATTCAAATCAGCAGTTTTTCCAGCACCCACCATTAGCCACTATTAACATTTTAGGGTTTAGTTTTCTAGTCTGCACTTTTCAATTTATTCATGCTCTTCACAAGAATGTGAACACGCCACTTTTGTGTTTTCACAAACCATTAAAAATCCTCACCATCATGGTTGCAATTAGACCGCATGACACATTGACCGTAATTCTTTCAACTCATACCCTCTTACAGGGCATTTGAGTTTTTCTTGGTGGCTCTTTCAAACGTGAAGTTCATGGTTAAAGACGCGAAGAATGTGAAGTCTAACTTAACTCACCCCAAAGTGACATTTCCACCTCTGTGACCATGAATCCTCCTGGGGCACAGACCTGATCGGGGAAAAAATGACAGGAAAATATTTTTCTTGGGGAGTTGGCTAAACTCAAATCTAGTGCCATTATTAAAATGTCAACAGCTAACTATTCATTGACTAAATATACATGGAAACAACCCGCCAAAAAGGAAAAGAAAAATCCTCTTTTGAACGCTCAACTTAAATCCTCCATGAAAGTATTCTTTTCCCCTTTCTCTAAAAAAAGAGGGAGGAAAACTCATTTGAACCTTTACATCCTTTTTTTGCAATGAATCCCAACATTTTAATGATCCCCTCAAATGTTGCCTCCTCCATAAAACTTGCACGGACTTCCACCTCTGCCATCCCCTGGCTGTGCTCCCCCCGCCACACCGGATCTGCTCTTGTCCTGTGGCAATCACCAGTTTCTGCCCTATTAGGGCTATCTTAAACAAACCCCTTTTTATGTTTTCTCCCGGTTTCCGTTCCGCAAGAGTCTTGTCTGATTCAACTTGGTAGCCCCACACAGTAGGCAGTCAATAAATATTTGTCGAATGAGTCTTTCAAGGCTTCTGGCCAGGGTCTCGGGGCTCCTTCTGCGTTTAGGTCTCTCACAGGCTGGAGGCCCCAGTTTAACAAAGCCAGGGCGAGGTCAGGGGGCCGCAAAGGCGGCTTTCAAGTTGAGTAATGAAAGGCGATGTTAATTACCGACATGGGCCATTTAGAAGGAAGAAAAATGCTATCTCTTATTAATTTTGCTGAAATGGACACACTCTTGTCAGTGGCTAATGGTTAACAAAGCCGTTCTTTTCTGAAGACAGAGCAGGAAAATTTCAGAAAAGGACCTGAGCGGACACAGCACAGAAACCAGCTTCCTGCCCCCACATGTCTGTGCAGCCAGAGATAACGTGTCTTAACTTTTGTTTTGTTTTGTTGTTCATGTATAAAGCTAGACGGAAAACCATCCATGAGAGGTTACAAAGTTCATTTGTACCAAGATGTTTACGACCGGCTTACAGGGAGCCTGGGTCACAAAAGCCACGCTCCCGCTAAGGACACAGGAATCAAGTTTACATTTTAATGGTGGGGAGGAGGGAGGTAGAAAGAGAAAAGAAATCAGCTTGTGGAATGGGAACTCCTCCTCCTGTTAGTGGGAAAGGCTAATTTAATCAAGAAGAAAGGGTTTGTGGAACAGGCCTCTCCCTCGATTTCGGCCTCCTGGATAATCTTGGGTGGAAGTTCGTAAATGCTCTCAGAAGCCCCGCGCTTTCCATCTGAAGGCTGGTTTTGGCAGCTGTGAACTACAAGTGGACCTATTTAAGCTGATCAGAGGAAACAGGCTGACAGTGAGCTGATTAGAAACCTCTTAGAGCCCCTTCTTTAAAGAGGGAAAGGAGTTCTTAACCTTTTTTTCCATCAGCTTTGGAGAGGCACCGGGAGTGGGTAATAAAGAAGAAAGGGGGGTGGGGGTGGGGGTGGGGGTGGGGGAGGGGGAGGAAAGCGTCCATTTTAGGACGCGAAGAAAAACAACCTCCTGGCCAGACCTTTGCCAACCTTCCTGTTCTTGTCAAGCTCTCCTTTGAGGGGCTGTTTGAAGATAACAGGAAAGGAAATAATGGAATGATATGGCAAGGACGAGCCAGGCTTAAAAAGACGAGTGCAAGCTGTTTCCTTGACCCGGGCTTATCTCAAGCCTGCCAAAAAATAACCATCTATCAGAGACCCATAAATAGGTTAGGAACATCAGAGTTTGGTAAAATGCTTCTTTTAACAATAAAACGATATCTGAGTTCATTTAGAAGGCAACATGACAGACATACTCGGCAGCCTCACACGGAATACACACAACACTGTGCTTTCGTCTCCAGGGAGGGACAGTGGGAGCGATGCCTCTCACAAAGCTGAATGTTTATGAGGAGTGACGAGTCCCATTTGAGAAATGTTATAAACATATTAACATTCACAGGGAACATTTCAAAACCTCTCTGGGGAAATACGAGTTGCTGACAACAATACAGATGGAGAAAAAGGTTCCACGCAAATTCTAAATAAATGACTAAGTTACATTTTTGCCATAAAGCCCTTATCAGAGGCAAAAAAAGTTCAGGTTGGGGATTTGCTTTCCAAACTGATAGCCCCCGGTTGACCTAAACTGGAGCAGGCAGGTGGGGGTGGGGAGCCGGAGCCCGTGAGAAGCAGCCTGGAACCCGATCCGCTTTGAAATGCTCACGAGTCTCCGGGTTGCCGCCTGTAGGAACAGAATCGCAGATTGGATCCCAGACCTTCCTTCAACTGAAAATGAAGTTTACAAATTAGCTTTGAATAAATATTATCCTTCCCGTCCCCAGTGAAGAGCCGAAGCCCCGAGTGAAGCCAAATTAGAAAAAGAGCAATTCAGCTCCTACATACCCAGAACCAAACCTCATCCGCCCTAACCTGGCATGCTGCTCCTACTCGGCCAAAATAGCGTGGTGATGTCATGCTTTTCATCGTCCCCCCAAAACAGCCACCCATCCCTCCTAAAAATAGTTCGATACAGTTCGAAGGGGAAAAAAGGGCGAGTCAAAAATATAAAGGTAAAAAGATTTTAACTTTAAGCTGGCAAGCAAGCAATAAAAGTCAATCTTTTCCTTCCTGTTTACTCAGCTCCCTGATTCTGTGCGTGTGTGGATGTGTGTGTCTGTTTCTCTCAAAATCCCTCTGAAACTTGTACAAGAAGGCAAGATCGTTTCCAAAATAATTTAATTTGTGCCGTCTTATTTCTGAAGCCTTCTCATTTTTGTAAAGTTGCCCTTTGTTCTTCAGCAGTGGGGTTGGGATTAACTGAATTCTTGTCTCGGAGCCCTCTGAAAAATGTCAGTGCGTTTGTAGGGAAGAGGGCCACAGTAAAGAGACTGTGCAACATCAGGAGCCTAGATCAATGATTGTCGATGCTGTTTGAGCCTCAGGCTTACACCTGTAAGGCTTTTAAAATATGGAAGGCTAGGACCCACTGGAGACCTGTTGAATCATTAAGGCCCAGGCATCTGCATTATTCAAAAGACACTCAGGAGACCACCATTGAGGACCTCTGACCAGACTCTCAAGACTGCGGATGAAGACTAGCATGCTAGAGAGCGGCTCACTGGCCCTCTCCCCACACCTAAGGGCTGTGCCTTGTCTCAGCTCTCACAGACACAGTAGAGGCCAGATATTCCGAGAGATGCACAACTTTAGAACACTCCTTAAAATAGCTTAGCATTTCTCCCTCACTTCCTTTGTTTCTCATAAATTGCTATAGATCGTCTTTGATCTCAGAGAAGGGCTCCCTATAAAAAGGAAACAAAGTAACTGAGTTGGAGAAAAACTTTACCCAAGAACCCAGTAAAAGATGAGTCAGGAGGACCCCTGCCAGAGGTGGAAGATTTAGTTCAGTGAGTCTTGACTAGAGGTAAGCAGAGGGAGGGCGCTGGGGAATCATTCATTGGGGCTGAACTAACCCATCGTTAGGAGACTGACATTCACCTGCTGGTTAAGTGAGAGAAAACCCAACTCAGAAAAGGTGATTTCTAATAATAATCTCTCTCTTTTTTAAGGACTTCTTGACTTTGTCAAAGTATTTCCACATCTATCTGTTTTTATAACAAATTCCGTAAACAACCATGTATTCATACCAGATCTATTAATTAAGCAACTTTTAATATTGCTGTCATTTCCTGACTTGAATAAGAGAAACATAGGAAATTTTTCATGAGATTAGGAAAATGATTTCTAAATACCAGCATGTTTATAATTTATTTTTTTAAGTTTTCACTTTATCCAGTCAAATAGCTGTCTGACTTACGGTAACAGCATGAAGTCTTTGGGCTACAATGGACCATGGGGGCGGGGCATGCTCAGACCCTCTCCTGGGCCATCCTGGCTGACCTTAAAGACACACGCCGTGGAGGGAGTTGCACACCCATTTATGGTTGTCTACACTCTGTTAGTGGACGTGCAGACTTGACACTTAATCACATACTTGGATCCTTGTGAAATTACCTTCTACTTTGTCTCCTTCAAATGAAGTATCTACTTCTTCTAAACTCTCCCAGCCACCATGGTCTCCAGCCTTTCAACACCCCTTTGGGGTCTCAGACACCCTCGAGTTCCATCAGACTCCTCCAGGAGCTCTGTGAAGTGACTGGGCTAGTAGAGAAAAGCACAAGACAGCATCCTGCAGACTACAAGTGACTTGGAAAATCGCAGGAAGGTGGGTTCCCTCTGTCAAAGGCCCACCACGGAGACCTCAACGGAGGAGGCAGGTCTGATCTGGGCTTTAAAGAAGGGTTAGGATGGAGGGAGGGGGCATTGGCTTTGTGGCAGGAAGTGTTCCAGGTTTGCCACACAGCAGCTCTGGGACAAGAGCAAACATGGGGTGGGGTGGGGTGCCACAGGGAGAAATAAAGCAATTAGAAGACTCTTCTTATGCAAGACATGGGTCTCTGGGAGACCCCCAGAAATCAAGTTGGAAGGAAAAGGTGGCTGAAAACCCAGTGAAGCTGAATGCCATGCTGAAGGCCTTGGAAATCATCCAAAAGGCAATTGAGAGGCCACTCCTAGTTTTTGAGGAAGAGAGTGACATTTAAGAGGTTTAAAGCGGCAGCACTGTGCAAGATGTATCCTATAAGGAATAAATTTGCAATCTGGGTTTGAGGCAAAAGGAGCTAACTGAGGTTTAGTGATAAGTATGTTACCCAAGACTGAGTCAAAACTCTTGATAAAGTCAAGCTGGATTAGGTCTGTCTCCTGCCTTTAACCGAGCAGGCCAATCAAGGTCTCCAAGAGAGAAACTTCCTCTGACCAGTCTTGTTTATGCAGCCAGGTGAGGTGTTATTCACAGTATCGCGTCTCTCAGAACACACGGGCACGCTGCTCTGATGACTGTTTCCCTCTTCGCACCGCCGGTAACTTTCTGACAGAACTACCTAAAAGTATTAAAATCACAGAATGTTAGGATTCGAGAACCTTAGGCACAGGGTGGTTCCTATTAGACATTAGCACACTGTTTTGCACTGAGAGCCCATCACATGCCCAGAGCTGTGCTGGAGGCAGGCGGTGGAATACAGTGGAAGCACCTCCCCACCGAGGACATGAGCTAGCCCAACTCCTTCGTTCTGCAGACGGGCAAATGGAGACGCAGAGACATTACGTGACATACTCCCAACCACACAAGTTTTGGAGAGCCGGGTTAAATAAGTAGGCAAATGGAAATACATGGGAGATTTCATTTATATTTATAAATAGATGAGAAACTCTATATTTGTAATCTCCCTGTATATTTCTATTATGTGTACATCTGTGTATGCTTGTAACTATATATATGTGTGTATGTGGAAAAGGTCTATGGTAAGTGAGACTATCAAAGAGTTAATAAGTGTACAACCTAATTTGGCATCCAGACAATGGAGATAGCAAAGCCTCCCTTTGATTCAGTTACTTACAGGAAAAATATTAATGATCTTTATCATTGGGCTCCCTGAGGAGACGCAGCCTGGGCACAGAAAGGGGTGGACTTTTAAGTAGCACTCTCATTTATTAACACGCCATGCTGCCCTGCAAGTACAAGTCACTACAAAGCATTCCACTCTCAGAACACGCTTTCCCATCCTGGGATGTTTTCACTTAGAACAGGCAAGAAGTGGTCGCATTCGGCACTGAGGGGCAGCCCTGCTGAGTTAGGCCGTGGGGTTTGTTTCCAAGCCTCCAAGCCTCTCCGGTCACAGGATTCCTGCGTGTTAGGCTTTATCTGCTGGAAGGGACCAGGCACTGACAATCTACAGAACAACCCCCCTTCTCCCAGAATAATGAGAAGATTTGAAAAGCCATTTAGTAATAACTCGATCAACCAATTTTCCTCACCAGTGGGCCTTAGTGAAATTGCCATAATTTCTCCCCTGGGTGGGAGTGTGTGCCTGCCGGGGACTCCAATGGCATCTGTGTGGCAAGATGCTCACACGGAGGGCTTGCCACTGACAGGGCTACAGCAGTGGCCCTGAAGGGCTTAGTGAAAATGGTTAATTTTGTTTTAGCAATGAGTGAGACCAAACCTAGAGGTGAAAAGACAATCAACAAAGCCACAATGTTGAGACTCCTGAAATGGAAAACAGCTGTCTCCAGGGGAAACTGCAGCTGCCCCCCGTACCACGGGCAACCATGTGGCAGCTACCCCTCCAGCCTCATTCCTCAGCAGAGGATTAGTGCTCATGAGAGAGAGAAAAACAGACACAGCTACAGAGAGACAGACTAAGTGGCTGACCAGGCTCCCTGGGAGGACAGCAAAGGCAAGCTGAGAAAGAGTCAAAGGAAGAAACACAGAAAAAGAAGACAGAGCAATTCTGGAGGAGAAACGCTATGAAGTTTGGTACTTTGAAACAACTCCGGCCCATGCACCATGGAAGAGAACAATCTGGAATTTGGTGATGGTGACCTCTTAAAGATCTTAGAGGAATCAATATAATTCCAGCCATATTCTAAAGAAGTTTGATCAGGTATAAAAAGGAGGCTTGGGCAGAGAGAGGCCACCTGGAGGAGGGTTCAACTGAAATGCATATGGTTTGGACGATTTTCAGCTGAAATGAAAATTTAGGCTTTCAAGGTATACTTAAGAGAGATTTTTTTAACCATTACAAAATATAGCTTAAAAAGAAAGGGAACAATTGCACCAAAAAAAGAGGAGGGGAGCACAAAGAAGGAAAATTGGGACAAGGGAACATGATGTAAAACTCAAGTGAGACTAGAAAATTTCCCCCAGGGAAGCACTGGTTTTAGTTTTTAATATTTGATAAATCTTTCCATATCAAAAGAGCTCTGAGTACAAAAAGTTTACAGAATCGGGAAGCGCTCAAGAATTTGAGAAAGTAATCTCTAATGTGGTCCCCGTCTTAGAAAAGAGAGACTAACTCCTAGACGCACAGACATCTCAAGCCAGGAAAAGGCCCTGTGTTAACCTCCCATCACAGAGTCAAGCCGGTGGGCCAGATCAGGGGCGCCCTGGCAGAGCAGAAACACGTTCCAGAATTAGATCTGTGCATACACAGCCTTGATTGTTGCCCATGCTGTCTCAGGATGAGGAGGAACAAGATGCATTTGTCCTTTTGTGACAAAAGGTCACAGAAACAAGGAGCCAGGGGTGAGGAAGGAATGGAGGAAAATTATATGTTTGAAGGAAGGAGATGGAGAGGCAGCAGAGATGAACATTAAAGAAAGGGGGGGAAAAAGAATATAATTCTAGAATTTCTAAATTACCCTTGGCTCAAGGGTCTGGTTTACCACTGAAACAGTATAATTATAAAGTTGGCTTAAAACAGACCAAGGATCCAGTTACTAATTTCTTACTAGCAATAGCATCAAAACCCTTTCTGCTGGTAGCCGGTCTCTTGACAAAAACCGTGTGTCTCCTCCGCGATGTGACCTATAGGGAGAGCTGGTTTTAATCAGGCGGATCTATAAAATGGTATGCAGTTGTGGTCTCGCTTCTCAGATGTCGATCCGAGCAGAGGAGAAAGTGAGGGTTGGAATTGTCAAAGTAACTAGGAAAAAAAAAACATTCTACATAAATGCTCCCTTGTCTTGTGGATGCAGTATATAGGCTGAGTTTGTCAGAAAATTCAGTGGGAACCCTCTGGTGGATTTGAGAAAAATGACCAGACACATTCCTGTTGTGTTCATGTTTTTGGACCAGATTCTGCTTGGCCTCAAAAAGGAAATTCTGGCCTGGTTACAGCCTTAAATGGGTGCTCCAATCCCCTGAACGTTCGCTGCAGAAATGCTCTCATTCTTACCCCATTTTAGTTAATAAGAACACCAGGCATCATAGGCACATGAGGCTCTCCTCCTGTTTACCTTGGCAATTAGATAGCCTGGGTTCAAAAGAAGATTGTTCATTTCTAAGGCACCAAATTCCCATTTGTAAAAACTTTTCCAGAATTTATATGTGGTAGGCATTTTTCTCCATTTAAACGATTACTTTTTATTTCCTGGGAAAATGTTAAATTGCAAATGTAGATTTAAAAAATAAATAAAATGCGGTAGCCCTTTTCAGAATCAAGATCCGAAGTTCTTTCCCAATATAAACTAATCAGTCAATGATTCCTCAGGATTAACAATCACCCCTTTTTAAATGCAAATCTCTGGTGGGAGGATTAAGTCACAGAGCCCACAGGAATTGGGCTGGGAGGGGAGGTGGTCTGGTGTAGAGAAGCCTGTGGAAAGATCATCTGTGGACGGCACGGAGGGTGGGGTGGCTGAGGACTGGAGGCTTGGGGAGACTGGGAGAGGAGACCCAGGAGAGAGAAGACCTTCATTCCGTTTTTCCTAGGCCTCATGTGGTGCTGAGTGTCTTGTAAGAAATTGCACATAATCTTGTCTCACCTTTGTATCAGTGGAGAGTCCTAGAACAGAGACCAGAAAAAAACAAAAACAAAAAAAAACCCTCATTGAGTCCATGAGGCATTCCCATGAAATAATATATAATTAAATAGTACCCACTCATTTTTTTTCAACAAATATATACCCACCATGTACCAGGAACTATCCTAGATATTAATGAGAAAAAAGGATTTTATGCCACACTAATGATATTACAACGTGCACCAGTAAAAGCAAAGTGCATTCAAGAGGTTGTAATGGGGAGATCAGAATTTATAATTCTAGGAGTGGCGTTTGAGCTAGGCCTTAAAGGATAACCAGAATTTTGTTGAATTGATGAGCTGATTGCGGCAGAGAGTGCTAGCTGATCATGAAAATCCACGATCTGCTTTTTCCTAAGAACACAGCTAGGCTATATTTCTCAGCCTCCTTTACAATTAAGGGTGGCCATGTGGCTGAGTTCCAGCCAAAAGAATGAGAGTAGAAAGAATGTGTCTCATTTTCAGTCCTGGCCATAAAGGTCTCCTTCAGGTACTCCTCAAAGCTCTTCTCTCTTTTCATCAGGTAGAGTGGACATGATCCCCAGGACCACCTCGGAAGCTGTCTATTAAAGATGGCAGGGCCTCAGCCAGTCTGGATTCCTGAGCGACTAAAGGGAGGAAGGCTATTTCACCAACATGTTCAAACACACAACGCTGTTAGGCGAGCAAAAATAAACTTCTATTATGTCCGATCCAATGTACATTTGTCTCTTTGTTGTGACAGTTGGTCTTCCTCACTAATAAAGTGCTAAAGGCACAGCACACGAGAAGTCATACAAGTGCTAAGGTATGTGGCACATTCAAGGAAGTTCAGGAGAGGCAATAAATGAGGTTGAAAAGGTGGCTAGGCCAGAGCATGAATGACATGCTAAGTTTGACTTTTTCCCATAGGCCAGTGGTTCTCAACCAGGGGCGAATTTGCACACCACCCCTCACCCCAGAGGGAACATTTGTCAATGTCTGGAGGCATTTCTGGTTGTTACACCAAGGTAGGGGGAGAGGAGGTGCTACCAACATCTGTAGGTAGAGGCCAAGGATGCCGCTAAACATCCTGCAATTCACAGGACAGTCCCCCACACCAAAGAATTATCTGGGGTAAATGTAAGCAGTACCAAGATTGAGAAACTCTGCTATAGACCATGGGGCACCAGCAACAATTCTTAAGAGGAGAGTACCATAATCATATTTGTGTTTTGGAGAAATAATTCTGACAGCAACAGAGAAGATTCATTGGCAAGGAGAGAGACAGGAGATGAGAAAGATAATTTCATCCTTTGTTTATCAAATACCTACTGTGCATTGGGCACTAGGGATACAAAGATGAATAAGTAATCTTCCAGCAAGGGAAATAATAATGAGTTTTATGGGACTTGGGGAACCGCAGACTGTGGCCTCAGGTCCCTATCTCCAGCATGCATCAGCGTCTATGGCCTTTTGTCAGCAGTTAGGAGCCCTCTAAGATAAAGCAAGAGAAGGTCCTGAACTAGCTCAGCGGTGTTAGAAATGGAAAAGAGGAACCTATTTCAGAAACATTCAGAAATTAAATAAACCAGACTGGGTTTATTGAGTGGATGTAGAAGTTGAGACAAGTGAAAGCCAGCTCTGAGATCTATATCCTGGGCAACTGAATGCATAGTGATGCTAACAAACAGAATGTAAGAACAAGAACTGACTTCGAGGACTGTATTTTTTTTTAAGACCTGTAAAAATCTGATATTCCTGTAACAGGTATAAGCAACTCACATAAGAAATACCAATGGACAATAAACATTTAAAAAGATGTCACTAGGGGTCGGCTCCGTGGCCGAGTGGTTAAGTTTGCACGCTCTGCTGCGGTGGCCCAGGGTTCGGATCCTGGGCGCGAACATGGCACCGCTCGTCAGGCCACGTTGAGGCGGTGTCCCACATCCCACAACTAGAAGGATGTGCAACTAAGATATACAACTGTGTAGAGGGGGCATTTGGGGAGATAAAGCAGGAAAAAAAAAAAAAGATTGGCAACAGTTGTTAGCCCAGGTGCCAATCTTAAAAAAAAAAAAAAGATGTCACTAGTAATCACAGAAATGGATATTAAATCAAGATCCTCTTTTGTACCCTTCAGATTGGCAAAAAAAAAGTTTTAATTATTAATATTCAATGTTAGCCCTGATATGGTGAATTCTCATACTGTGTGGGTAGATGGGTAAATTTATAAAAGCTTCCTAAAGGGAAAATTGATTATTGTCACTTGAAAAAAAAAGAAATATATATATATTTAAAATACATATAAATGGGGGCTGGCCCCGTGGCTGAGTAGTTAAGTTCATGCGCTCCGCTGCAGGTGGCCCAGTGTTTCGTTGGTTCAAATCCTGGGCGCAGACATGGCACTGCTCATCAAACCACCCGAGGCAGCATCCCACATACCACAACTAGAAGGACCCACACGAAGAATATACAACTATGTACTGGGGGGCTTGGGGAGAAAAAGGAAAAAAAAAATGCATACAAATGCTCTGTAATCCTGCAATTTCACTTCTAGGAATAAATTCTAAGGAAATGATCACATGACTATTAAAAAGAAATATGCATTCCCCAAACATTTAATGTAGTGTTGTTTATATTACATTGGAAACAAATACCCACAAATAGGGAACTGGTTAAGTAAATTATGGTATTTTTGAACTAATGGAATAGTATGCAGTCACTAAAAACTATAAAATATTTATTGAATGGAAAGATATTAATAATATTAACAAATTATCAATATTAAAGTGACCAAAATCAACCTGTATAGTAGGATGCCATATAGAGAGACAGAGGGAGATACACATATAAAAAGAATAGAAAATTTTAATTGGTAGATAAAAGGCAATAATGGTTGCCTCTGGAGGATGGGTTGTATGTGGTCTTACACTTCTTGGTGAAAGTGCATGGGATTTTCACTTTTCAGTTATACATTTTATTGTCTCATTATTTTATGATCATTTTTCTCTTTAATGCAACAGAAATAGCACAAGTCCTTGAAAATGTACATAAGATCCCACACGCCCCACAAAGAAACAAAAACAAAAGATGATGGCTTCTTGAACTCTTTGCATTTAAAGTGTTAGCTATAAAAATATTTCTGAGAAAGGGCAACCACATGTGCTCGACTTCCTATGACAATCCTGGGTTATGCCTGCTGTCCTGGCATAGTTCTTAAAACTGTCCACTTCCACTGTCACAGGGTCCTGGTTGGAGGATAAATTATATGGTCATTCTGTTCAAAGGGGAAATCTACAAATGCATTATTGCCTAAATTTTATCCTTCTAAACGGTTTTTCCAATCTTCCAGAAGTTCTGTTTGCAGCCCCAGACCTCTCAACCTTGCTTCTCTCATCATTTTGCGAATTATTTACAGAGAAAGAGACTCAGCTAAAACATCTTGCCCCTTTGACTTCCTCCAGCCAGCAGCTGAAGGAATTTGTCTTACTCTTTACTGAAGACTAAATTGTATCATTAATGCTTTCTTCTAAATCCTGTTATTTTGACTTTTTGACTCACTTTGCGCCCTCTGATGTATAAAGTAACATCAGTTTCCACAATGAACGACTGTATTTGTTCACCAGAAATTCTTTCTGTTCCTTAGACTTCTTTTCAGTTTCCTAATGGTTATGTGTTTGAAAAATTGCCTGGCACAGTTTGAGTTTAATGCAAGCATTTAGACATACTTTCGCTACAAAGCTTATCAGTTAGTTACTTAACCTTTATGAATAGGTTAAATATTTTCCACAGTATTTATATAAATATGATACCTGGTTTCAAGCAAAACCTAAGAAAAAGGAAGTTATTCTTTACTTAAATTACTCCTGTTTCTTTTCGTTTTTATCTTTTCCCCGTCTTTATGACCGCTTGACTAAGAAAGAAATTCACAAGGCAGATGTGGAAATGTCACGTTATAAATACAAGAATGAGCCAGTATACTCTTGTTGTCCTTGTTTTAAGTAAAGAAAAGGTAACTATTCCTCCAGGATGTATGCTTTGGCCATGAAATTGAGGTCTAAAATCAAGTCAAAGGGCTATGTCAAGTTAAAAAAAAAAAAAAGAAAAATCCTGGAAATAAAACAATCTATGTGTTAAATGCAGAGTGATGATGCTGTGGCTTGTGCGATACACAAAAAGCATCCTAGCGTGTTCTCAATTCCTAACAAAGCGTTCCTTGTTTCCACATGTCCCCAAGGCTCCAAGCACACATGGGCTAAAACTCTCTGCCAATGAAGAAACGCTCTGCTAAGTGCTTCATTCATTCCCACATGCTATATTTATTCACTTTTCAACAAAAAGTGGCATATTGAATACGTATTCCTGGAAATTCCTGAAATCCATTCATGAGCCCTTCAGCTGGTTTCTCATACACCTCTACATCCGAGGAGCCAACCCCAGCAACCCGAAGTCCCAGATGGCTCCATTATCAAATGCCTTAGGATACAGCAGCCAGGCCAGAAAAAGGCCTTTAGGCCAAGTCTATGTGATTGTAAGTACTCAGTGAGCCCCAGACATCACCTTTTAACTCTTAGTAAAACCCAGTTCCCTAACTATGACACCACCCAAATTATTGCCCTTGTCTGCGGACCCTATGCCTTCTGCTTCTATTTGTTTCCCTAAATTCAGAATGGAAGAAGATTAGACCCAGCACATGACTGACACGCTTTTGGGATCTGGGGCAGCCCCGGAAAGTAGGCAGGTGGAAGGGAGAAGCTTCAGGCAAAGGAGTCACCAGTTGGCAGCCTGACCCTCAAGCATTTCATGGAGCCCTTGAGACAATGTGCCATTCAGAGGGCATGCAGCAAAGACCTTGACAACTCAAGTGCCACTTTGCACTTGAGCACGTTTTATATATCTCAGTAAACAGGACAGAAAGTCCCCATCGAAAATTGTACAGGTCCTAAAAGAAGGAGGACTAAAAACTTAAGCTTTTTTTAAATTATACTTTTTCATCTTAAAAAGTTCTAGTTAGGAAAGACTATGGTTCCAGTGCTTCTATTTACCAATAAAACCAGAGGCACCCTAAATATAACTAATAGTATGTGACATCTCAAAGAGGGTAGACTATCTGATGTCTGGAACAGAGATAGGCACATAGGGAGTAGCCAAAAAAAAAAAGTTTAGAGATCAATAAATTATCCAATGAACAAGACAAAGAAGGGACAATCTTAGTGTCATTATATAAATGTCTCCACGTGAAAAACACCAGGTTGGGCATTAGTAGATCCAGGTTTCAAGTCCTGCTCTGGGAGTCATTCGATGTATGACCTTGAACAAGTAATTTAATCGCTCTGGGTTTCTATTTCACATCTATGAAATGGACGTTGGATTTGATGAGCTCTGAAATCCTCCTCTTGCTTGAAAATTATATTGTTCTATAAAAAAACGGATTTTAAATTCAAACCTCAAGAAAACCCCTGTATACTTGCCAAGAACCGTGAAGTTCGCAGGGCTCAAGGATGGCTTTTTTCTGGTCTTCTAAGCTGGAGCTCACAGAGCTGTTTCTTAGATTCCCACCCTGGGGTGCCCAGGTGCTTAGCCATCCTGGAAAACGCCTGAAACTTTGGCAGTGACTGTTCTGGAGCTGAAGGAACCAAGGGTGCAAAACTAAGAAGAAATACTGTGATTTTCACTGAAAATTACCATATCCAAACAAAGCTAGTATTCACACTTTCTCCTTAGCTTGGAGTTCTTCCCTGGAAAAGAAAAATCGCCGGCAAAACAGCCTCTAATCATTAGGCTCCAGACCAAACCTTTCGGCAGCGATGAGGACGGGTCAGAGAGAGCCTGGGCTCTGCTTCCAGGGCCCCCAGCGCCCCCCACAACCCAGGGCTTGCTGTGGAGTTGCAAGGGGAGACAGGCAGGGCCACCTGAAGCCTTCTCCTGCCTGACCCGGCTCCACATCTGTGGGGAAGGAGAGCCGTCTCCTCCACTCTCCTCCTGCACAAACCACAGCTCCTCTGGTTCCATCCCTTAGATCCAGTCTTCACTCTGAAGCAACCAGAAAATGTGTTGTGTACAGAGATTGATTTAGAACAAGGAGAGGGGGTGATCTTCAATGAATCTAGAAAAAGGAACTGTCTTAAGCTCCAACAGAAGGCACCTGGGTTAAATATAATGGATATGCTTCGTGCACGTGAAGATTATGGAACAAACGATTGGGAAGTGAAGTGCTCCTGGGCAACTCCCAGAAGGCCTTGCAGATCTGGGGTCAACCTACATGTGTCAGGAAGGGTTGGAAGGCCTGGGATGGGGCACACAGTTCCTTAAGTTATCACCAAAATCAGTTAATGAAGTGGCGGAAGCAACCAACAGCAAGAAGATGCACAAGCCCTCTGCCCCGCAGATTCAACGAGGAGGAGAAACCCAGTGTCTCTGGTGTAAATTCGCCACAACATGATGGTGTTGGCAGCTGTCTTTTGGAGACCTGAGCATCCACTCCCCTTCTCCGGGGCGCACAGACTTAGGACAGGGTGAGCCACATGTGTGGCCTCCCACTTTGGAGCCAGGAGCTGACAGAGCGGATGTTTACTTTCCCTAGCACACCTGGCAGATGCAGAGCACTGGTGATGACCCAGGCTCAGCCAACCTGCTCCTGAGACTGAATCATGAGCAGGGATAGAGGAATGATGCCAGGCTATTATAGCAGGGACAGTCGGGGAAACGAGGCAACGGCTGACCGGGCTGTGCTAGTTATAAGATAGTTACTCATCTTCCTGCTTCTTTGAAGGTCCTTTGAAGCACCTGTGGATCCTGACCATTTCCAGGGAGCAAATCCCATGGATTCTGTGATCTCTGTTCCCTGATGTTTCCTCCTCCCCCACCCTCCACAGCCATATCTTCCATTAAATCCTCTTTGCTTGCGTCAGCCATAATCTTGTTCTATGGCTGCATCTCAGAGCCAGGCAGAGGGATTGCCCATGGGTGTTGCACTGGCATTGTGCTGCATAAAAGCACTCATCTTTAGACTCTCCAAAGGGACAGTCTTTTTAAAACAATCTAATCTAACAACAGTCTAATTTAAAACAAACGACCAGAGAGTGGTGTCTTACATGTGATGGGTAAATGACCAGATGTAGAAAGCAAAGAATCCCCAGATAAACACAGGGAGAAAGGGATGGGAGCCTCGTCTCTGAAAACAGCTGATTTTCTTGGTCAATCACAATAATAGCGACAATATAACCGATATTTATTGAGCTCTCACCACATGCTGGGCTCTATTCTAGAAGCTCTTCTTGCTGTCATCCTCAGAACAACTCGGTAAGGGCTTTTGCAATGAATACTCCCACCACACGGATGCGAAAACTGCAGCCTAGAGAGCTCCCCCCACTTCCCAAGGTCCCAGAGCTGGTCAGTGATGGAATCAAAATTCAAAGCCAGGCACTCTGATTCCAGACCCACATACTCAATCCTAAACCACTACCCCGCACAGCGTTCGAAAGTCTGGAGGCAAAAATACATGGGCATGAGGTCAACGGTGTCTGAAAATAAAGTACTTTCTTAATCGGGTGGCTCTACTAATGTCCTGTTTGGTTATTCATCCCCTCTCTTTTACATACTGCTTTTGTATGTGTTCTGAATTTCAGATACTGCTTGCGGCCACCTCTGCAACTAGAGGATGACTGGGAGAAACAGGAAGGGTGGCAAAGACAGTTGATGAACAATTCCTGCACCCTTATTCTGGGCTAACAATCCCACCTACAATATCCCTTCCATCCTCACATTGCCATGAACCCCCTCCTACTAGTGAGGAAGTGAAGCTCAGAGGAGCAAAGTAACTTGCCCGATTTCAGTGATCCAGTCAGATGGTCTGAATCCAGAGCCCTCTATTCCTTCCACTCTCAGAGGAAGAGACTGAGAGCAGGTGTGAAAGTGAGGAGGCCCAGAGCCCTCTGTCAGCTCTGCACAAGGTCATTGCTGGCAGAGCTGTATTATGACTTTCATGGGCCCTGGGCACTTTTGCTTTCATTGGCCTCTTGTTTCATTAAAAAAATAAAAAATTATATGATTGCATTGATATAAAGACAAATATATTAGCATTATATATTAAAACATTTTCTTTGACCTAAAAGTTCTTTTTTTTCTTCCAATTTTAAAAAAATTAAAGCATTGTTGCAGGCCACTAAAAGTATTGTGGGTCCCAGGCACTTCTGATGAAGATGTCAGCCTCGATGGCTGGTTGTACCTTAGGGTCCATTTTAGGAAGTACATTGTCTCCTTACGTTAAGGGAAGCTGAATCCCAGAAACAGTGGAATTCCTGAACCACACTCCTTGGGAGCAGTGAGTGGTGAGAATACAAAACAGAACAACCTCAAGCATTGTAATGAATATTCACATGCCCTGACAAATCCTTTGATGATGCCTAAATAAAATGCTTCTGTAGGTATGCTGGCCCAAATTGGTGACAAATGGTCTGATAAGTACCTTGAATGCTGGTGCCATCATCCAGCCCTGGGTAAATCCATTAATCGCTCTAAGGCTGTTCCCTCATTTGTAAAATGACATGATAAAAGTCTGTAACTCCGAGGCCTGCTGTGGGGACTAAATGAAGTGACACAGATGAAAAGCTCAGCACTGTACCTGACATATGGTAAACACTGGATAAACGTTAGCTAAAACTATTAGGACCACCATCCTTATCATGGCTGCTTCTGCTTCAGCACCATTCTGCTGTGGCTTCTCATGAAGACCACAGACCAAAATGGTCTAATTTGGAACTCACCTGGCGAACTCAAGAGGGCTGTGACCATATCTGTACTATCTCAGATGAAGACTTAAGGTCCAAGAATAAATATCTGACTCCACTGTTTGGACAGATTCATAAAATGATCAACAGAAGACGGAAGTGATTACAAAGCATACAAACAAGAAAGAAAATAAAGAAAAGCCCAGACAACAGAGCCACTGACTAATGCAGCTATGGCTCAAGGAGAAAACATTCTCTGTGGAAAACATGACTCAGCGTTGTATAAATGAGGGTGCTCAGGCCCCCTATACATAACACACAGAAACAAGGACAGACACAACACAACGAGACCCGCCCCTGACCCAGCACAGCTGAGGGGAAGCCATTTCTGTCTCCAAAGTCAACAGCAAATCTGTACCAAAGTAGCAGAAAGAAAGAAAGCAGAGTACTTAGTCTGTTGTCACAAATTTTTGAAGTGTTTAAAAACATATACTAATCAGAATGCGCCAGAATGTGCAACTCCCTTTTAAAGAAGTAATTCAAGACAGTGCAATAAAGTATTTGAGGAGAAAACAAAGTGAAAAGGGCATAAATCCTACCCTGGGAACTGCAAGACAATCTTGAAAAAGGTATTCCTGTCCTGGCGGGAGGAAGATAATGCAGAAGAGATGAAAGAGGCACTCACAGAGAAAGGGGACTGACAGATAAGGCAGGGACAGATGGCAGCGGGGATGAGGGGAAACCAGCTGATAAAGAGCATCAGAAATCTAAGTGACAAAAAACATGCAAAGAGCATGTACACCAACTGTCTGTTGGGAGCAGCCCTGTTCCCACAAGCAGGGACGATGTACTCAGCGCTGAGCTAAGGAGAAGTCGTGGCAAACCCTACCCAGAGTCCCTTGATTTCACCCTATCTTCAACACCTGAAACAGGAACCTGTTCTTGGTTGTAAACAAAAGAAATTGAATGAAAAATGGAACACTTGAGCTGCCTGGCTCTCCAGGCAATTAGAATAAAGTTGGAATAAACGCCTAGCCAGGGAGCTGGCAGATGCAGTGAGATATTCTGTGCAAAGGCTACTTTAAAGAGAAAAGAAGACTCTTTGATTCCAGAGGAAAGGAGTCAGCAAATCTGAATGTGGAGCCTGAGGAGGAGGAGGGAGATCTGGGCCCTGCCTCCTGCCTCCCTTGGGCTGCCACTAGCTGGAGGGAGAGCCCCACAGGTTGGGCCCATGGGAAAAGGGGGTCCTGCTCAGAGGGCTTGTGCTGCCCCCAGGGTGAAGCCGTGCCTGGACAGAGGGGGCCAAAGCTGATGGCGTCCTTCCACCACTTGTCACCCTCACCCCAAGTGGACAAGAAGAATGCCCCATGGAGCTGGTGGGAAGGAGAAGGAGCGAAAGGTAACGCCTTACCCATAAAGGCAGGCTCCTCACTCCTGCATGCATGCATTCAGCCCTGCTGTCAAGAAGTAAGTGACGTCACTGCCACCACCCCAGTCTTGGCCCTCATTATTTCTCCCTAGACTATCATGATTAGCCCCCTTGGAGGTCTTTTTTGATCTATTCCCTCCCGCCTAGCCCTCCCTACACCCCCCAATCTCTCTGCCACACTGCCTGCCACCAGAGCGTTCTTTCCGACGCTCAAGTCTGCTCATGTCTTTTACTGCTTAACAGTCTCCAATGGCTTCCCATTGCCTATAGTGGTCAGCAAACCATGACCTGTGGCCCAAATCCGGCCTGCCAGTTAAGAACAGTTTTTGCATGTTTAAAGGGTTGTAAAAAAACAAAAGTAAAAAAGGAATACGTGACAGAGATGCACGTTGCCTGCAAAGCCAGTACAAATTCCTGCGTGCTGTGCAAGACTTGCCATTTATTGACCCAGGAATTCGACCTCTTGAACCAGGTCACTTTGCCCACTCCACTCGGCAGCAATTTGTAACCGAGTCTCCGCGTGCCAGCTAGCCTGGAAGCTCCCTGTGAGCAGGCTCCCTCTTAGCATCCTTGCAGCCCAGCACGAGGCCTGGCATCTTGTCAATCTGCAATGAGTATTTATTGTATTTCATTTGTTACCGAAGATGAGTTCATCTCAGGGCCAGCCCGGTGGCACAGCGGTTAAGTGCACACGTTCCACTTCAGCAGCCCAGAGTTCACCAGTTCAGATCCCGGGTGCAGACATGGCACTACTTGGCAAGCCATGCTGTGGCAGGTGTCCCACATATAAACTAGAGGAAGATGGGCACGGATGTTAGCTCAGGGGTAGTCTTCCTCAGCAAAAAGAAGAGGATCTGCGGCTAATGTTAGCTCAGGGCTAATCTTCCTCAAAAAAAAAAAAAAAAGATGAGTTCATCTCATCCATCTCAATCTCAGTTTCCTCATTTTTCAAAGGAGAAGTTTAAACCTGATGATTTTGAAGCCCTCGTAGCTCCGAAATGATATTTCAGAGTCTATTCTCTGAGAAATAGACTTTAAAATGGGATGCAAACTAGAAAAAACTTCACCTTTGTCTCCTCAAAGAATTTCAGAAAGCAGTGCTATCTCACAGCTCCGGGAGAGCGTTCTTTGCCTTCTGGTGAATCTTTGCAAAGAGCCTTTTCCAAGAGGATTTAGGCGAAGGGGCGGAGAGCACTTACTGTCCCGAGGATTCGCAGGGTGGAAAGGAGGCAGGATGTCACAGCAAGGCTCAGCCGCGAAGGGCAGGTCAATGGTCAGCTATCCTGTTGCTGGAAACTAGTTCACGGATTATTGTTAAACCTGGCTTCTCTGGCTGTCTTTCACGTTCTCTCTTTCTAACATCATAGGCAAGTGATCAAAAGATAAACCAACTGAAACTCTTGTGAAGGTTTGGTAAGAAAGAGGCCAGAACCATGGACTAACTTGTATATAGTAGACGCCTACTCTATTTAAAAAGGAAAAAGTAACAAAGGGCCAATTTTCTTCCCATTTATGACCCCAATCTAGCCCCAAAATCACTGTTCCCAGGTTCCTGGCTCTTTCCAGAGATATTGTACACATACCTAAGAATATAGATTAGATAACTATCCCATTTTTGTTAATGGTATCATTCTATTCGTGCCATTATGTACCTTTCTGTGTTTGTCTAAAAGTATATACTAGTTTGGAAGATTGAATAATCTTCCCCTAAAGATGCTCATATGCTAATTCCCAGAACTGTAAACCTTATGTGGCAAACAGAACTTTGTAGATGTGACTGAATGAAGGATCTTGAGAAGAGATTATTCTGGATTATCCTGGATTATGCAGGTGGGCCCAATGTAACCACAAGGGTCCTTATAGGAGGGAGGCAGAGGAAGATATGACGATGGGAGCAGAGGTCAGAGAGTCAAAGATCTGAAGACGCAATGCTGCCAGCTTTAAAGATGGAGGAAGGAGCTACAAGCCATGGAATGTGGGCGGCCTCTAGAAGCTGGGAAAGGCATAGAAATGGTTTCTTCCTAGAGCCTCTGGAAGGAATCAGCCTGCCAACACCCTGACTTTAGCCCAGTGACTTCTGACCTCCACATCTATAACATAACAAAGTTGTTTGTTCTATGCCACTAAATTTGTGGTCATTTGTTACTACAACAATAGAAAACTGATACACCTGGGGATTATTGCACAACAGTATATACAGATCCACTCCCATTCTTTTTACTGTCCACATAGTGTTTATTTGTATGAATGACTCACAATTTATAAACATTTAGGCCGTTTTCTGTGTTTTCCATTACAAATAATGCTATAAGGAATAGCCCTGTATGTAAATCTGTACACCTACGTGTGAGAACATTTGTAAGAAAACGCGGAATTGTTGCATTAAATTTTAATGAATGTTGTCAAATTTCCTCAAATGGCATTTATTTGCATGTGTGTGTGTTCCAATAACATTTTATTTATGGAAATTTGAATTTCATTTAATTTTCACACGTCACAAAACATTCTTTTGATTTTTCTCCATCAGTTAAAATGTAATAATCACTCTTAGTTCAGGGGCTGTATAAATCAGGTGGTAAACCAGATTTGGTCTACCAGCCATAGTTTGCCAAGCTCTGGTTTAGTCTAAGTAGTCTAGTTTAAGTTGTAAAAAAAGGGGCTAAGGTTCACCAATGTTCCCAACTGAAAAGTTTTATTAAAACACATGTTTTAGACATTTTCGAAATGTTTTGAAAAAACATTAAGTAAACTTAGTCCACTAATGCAAGTCACCGAAAATTTTTTCCTTACTGATTAGTTTAAAAAACTTTTATTACAAAAGTCATCAATGCAGATTCTACTCTGACTTTGTATTAAGTTCAGCCAAATTTTGTTATGTGAGATCATCCTTTAGGTTATTTCAGCTTGTGAACCGCCATACACTACAGCTTTCTGCCTCCACTAAACACTGTGATGGAGGTGGGAATGGAGGCCTTGGAGGGAAAGCAGAAGGCATGGATTTGGCTTCTGGTCTATCTGATTTTGCTTCAAGATTCAGAGATGTATAGGTTTATCACGCTCTCGCTAAACTGAATGACTTCAACCCTTGGTGTCCCGTTTCCTTGTTTTTTCATGTTTCTTGAAGTCTTGCCTTGCTGTCTTCACCCCTGAAGAAGCAGTCACCTCCTCCATCAAGCGACTGGCTTCAGGAGAGAAACACACACCTTGGGTCACCCTGTGAGGGACTGAGGCGTTCTCAGACCGTTTCTGTGGCCACGTGTGCTCCACACTTCTTGTTCCTTCTTGGGAGGGAATTCTTAAGGTTGTCTGTCTTCTCTGGATGCTGCAGAGCCAGGCCGGTGCGGGCAGCCTCCCTTTTGCTTTCTCCAGGTCCCATTGAATGCTGAAGTTTGCATACTTTCTCTCAATCCCGCTCACTAGCCATCTGCGAAGACTCACCAACCTTGGGTGGGGGTCGGGTGCGCACCCACAGCACCGGCCAGGGGGTGGGGGTGTGGGGAGTGAGATGTGTGCAGCACTGGGGTGTCCGTGGGCCGTCTGGGGAGATCCGCAGGCAAGCTGTCCCCAGCAGCTTGTGGGTGGGCTTCCTGATGGAGTCCGCAAAGTGGCTGGTAGAATTGTCCTTTTGAAGCCCTCCGAGAGCCCGGGCTGCCTTCTCCCAGGCCCCTCCACACCCCCACCGGTCGTGCAGCACACCCGGCGTTCTGGATGCGGGGAGAGAGAGAAGTGGGCAGGCTGCCCTACAGTTGGGGAAGCCAGACGCTCACGCCCACGCTCTCACCTCCCCCTTGGGGAGAAATCGCTGGCGAAAGGGGCTCTGTTGGCTCTGGGCTGTGCGCTGGGGGAGGAGTCACAGGAAAAGTGACACTGGTCCTCTTCATTGCGTCCAATCTCAGGTTTTGTTTTGCTCCCACAGTGTGCTGGAAGTTCGCGGGTCTCTGGGATTCCCACAAAGGTGCTCTTATCCGCGGATGATGGTCAACATCAGTGTTCGTTGGGGTAAGGCGGTAGAAAACTCCTGCTCCGCCATTTTGATGGCACCGCTCTTCTTAAATGACATTTTAGTATCACCTGTTGCTTTCCTTTGTCTGTGATTTGTCTGATCTAATTCACATGAACGCTCAGGAGAACAGTGGCTGGGTTTTGTTCTGTCTTGCTTTCACTTTAATCATAAACAAGCATCTTTGGGGCCCATTTGGCTACACGACCAAGGAAAGTCACCTCAAATTTTCAGCCTGTCACTGTCGTCTACACCAAGGCCCCTCCCTGAACTAGAGAAACATGGAGCAGTGGAAACGAGGGGCACGGCCACGCCTGCAGCCAGGGGCCTCCACCTTCTAGTAGAAAGAGTCTTGGGAGGGGCCTCTGTGGGGCGGCCCCTCTTTTCCAGGTGGCAGCCCCTGCGGCCCAAACTCCCTCCGTCAACCGTCCCTGCCGAAGAGGCCCCCAGAGCCGGTGTTCTGCCCCAGCTGAGCTCTCTCTCAACAAGTACTTCCAAAGGGCTCCACTAAGGGAAGAAAGTAATCCCCACAAGTTCAAAATGGAAAAGGACCAGCTTCTTTCAAATCTCGACTCTTGTTGACTTAGATATTAGAGTGGACTGCAACATAAATAGAAATTTGGAGTGTTGTTCTTGTTGTTGTTGTTTTGCTGAGGAAGATTCGCCCTGAGCTAACACCTGTGCCGATCTTCCTTCACTTTATACGTGGGTCGCTCCCGCAGCATGGCTGACAAGTGGTGTACCTCCACACCCAGGAGCCCAACCAGCGAACCCGGGCTGCAGGAGCAGAGTGTGCCAACCTAACCACTAGGCCACAGGGCCCTCATCCTGAAGTGGCTTTTTTTGGAAAAAGTGACTTGTTGAAGGGCATATACTTATTTAATGACAACTTATATTTATATATATGCAAGTATATATGCATAATTTTATATTAAATATACAAATATAAAATTGTTTTCTATATATTATATAAATGTAATTTTATATATACATATAGACAATCATATATAAATATATAATATATAAAATATATATTTATATATATATGTATGTGTGTATCTATAAAAAATATTTATAATTCCCAACCAGTGTGCCCACAACACCAGGCTGCCTTTATGGAGAAAAAGCGTGGATTCTTCTGCGCCTTGGTACAACTTGACAGACGTAGCAGTCTGTCTCTGAGGAACTTAAATGAGACACGGACAATGTAAATGAGGTCCCAGGGTAAGTGATGGTCTTTGATAAACACCTGATTAGACAGACATCCCTCGTTATCTATTCTATTGGCAGAGATGTCAGTAAAAATAATAAAGAGCCACAAAAGTTGCCAAGGACAGGCAATAGCTTTGGTTGGGCGGCAGGGGAGTCAGCCAGTCCCAGGATGAGGGAGGGACCTTCCAGGCTAGCAGGAACCTGGTGGACTCACCCGCAGTCACTTCACACGAAAGTTACACACAGTCGAGGAGTTGACATTGAAACACTTTTGTGGTTTTTATCCTAAGTCATCGCAGTCTGTCACTTACAAAAATATCTAAAATCAAAGTTAATTTACACAACACAGGGAGAGCAAAATGCACTAAAACTGTACAATATTTTCTTTACAATGAAAGACGGCTCCAAGAAACAAGGTTTGCAGTAACCCTGCCTGCTGCTAAGGCCATTAACCAGGAGTGGGTGCTGCAAAGTGGGGCTGTGGACCAGACTATCTCCCAGGGAGAAGGAGGAATCACAGAGATTTTCCATAAATCTCCTCTTCTGGCAATTTAAAAACCAGAAGGAGATAAATGAGTGACAGACTCAACCATGCCTGTCTTCAAGATGACTAAGCCATGGCTGCTATCCCTCTAATCAGCAGGAGGTAGTCTCCCTTCTCTTTTAATGAGGTCACAATCATCAGTCACTTCAGTATTATCATCTGACGTAATTGTGATTCTGTTACAGGCAGAGATTACCAGTGGCGGGTCTCGCTCTGTATCAAAAAGACAACCCCCACCGCTTTCATGGTGAAGCAAACTTGAGCAAGCTTAGACTGCCCCCAGATCCCAGATTCCAGACAGGGAGTCGCTCCCCGCCCCATGCTACTGAGAACAGTTTTCCTCATTGTGCACTGATCGTTGTAAGCAGATCCTGGCACGAGGAGGTCAATGGCCCTATCAGAATGCGCTCCTCAGCCATTCCTGTGCCTACTCAGAAAATCTCCTCTCTCTAACGGCAGCCCAACCGATGAATAATTGCCCTCTCCAAGATCCAAGAGCCAAAATCAAATTTCCCCGCACATCTTGGTCTCTGGCCGCAAATGTGGTCTGTCTCAGTCTTTCTCCTTGAGAGGAAAAGATGAGGAAAATTCCCATCTTGTTCCAACTCGTCCCCTCTGATGACTCCAAGGTCGGAAGCGTTTTCCATTCTGCATAGAGTAGATTGAATCTGTTGACTGAGTTTTCAAAGCGAGCAGGATTTTTTTTTGACCCAGACCTCTATCACTCATTATTGAACTTTAGACTACTTGAGCACTTTCAGTGCCACCTGCAAAATATTTTTTAAAATGTGTCACAACACGCATTCTTGGAAAATGGAATTTGCTCTTCTTAAGAGTTACTTGCCTGCATTATTTTCAACAGTGACTGATTTTCTCAACCCCTAGTTAAATTTAAACCATTCTGTGTTCATTTTCTCACCTTCATACCTTTCTAAAGCCATTTCTCCCACTACTTGGGGGAGATCCCCCCCACAATCCCATCTGATCTTCAAGTGGTCCCCAACTCTTGCAGCCTGGTGTCGATAACCTGATAGTACATAGTACCTGTACCCCTCATTTTGGTTCCTAGCTAGACTCTGCCTGGCATTTCATATAGCTATTTCATGAGGGTCTATCTTATCTGAAATTACGTTATAAATTCCTTGAGAACAAAAATGTTCATTTTCCATCTTCTTTCATGTGTGTGTCCCTGCTTACCCCTCCCTGCCTCCCATTGATCACCACATACCCTCATATGTGGAAAATCGTACATTTCTTTTTAAACTTGAAATTAAAGATGGTCCCTGACTTACCATGGTTCAAGTTAATTTTTCGACGTTATGATGGTGGAAAAGTGATATGCATTCTGTAGGAACCCCACTTTGAATTTTGATGTTTCCGTGGGCTAGCAATATGTGGTATGGTCCTCCCCTGTGATGCTGGGCAGTGAGGATAGCTCCCAGTCAGTCATGCAGTCACGAGGTGAACAACCCAACACACTGACAGCCATTCTGTACCCAGACAGTCATTCTGTTTGTGACTTTCAGTTCAGTAGTCAATCAATTACACGAGAGAGTCAACCCTTTATTATAAGATAGGCTTTGTCTCATATGATTTTGCCCAACTGCAGGCTAATGTAAGTGTTCTGAGCACATTTTCGTCACACTAGGCTAAGGTAGGATGTAGGTTAGGGATATTAAATGCATTTTCAACCTACGATATTTTCAACACTTAATGGGTTTATCTAGGACAGAACCCCATCATAAGTCTAGGAAGACCTGTACTCTAAACAAGAGAGCAATAAATGTGAAAGCACTTCCATAACTTTCCCTTTGTGATCCTTTTCAATTTGTACTTCATTCCAAGGAACGTGATTTAAAGCCAGTCATTTATTTTTTCTGCTGGTCCAACATCTAGGGAAAATTTTTATGCAAAGAATGAGATTTCAAGACTTGGGGAAATGATTCAAATCCCATTTTCCCAGCAACTGACATTCGATCCTTGTTTCTCATACCCAGTCATCCCTCAGCAAGGTGTGCTTTTATCATAATTATAGTACACATTTCATTGACTCCTCACTATGTGCTAGGTACCATGCTAAGCGCTTTGCATGCATTATCTCATGGAATCCTTACAACAATCCAAAAAGATAGGATCTGTAACAACCCTTACATCACAGATGAACAAACCCAGAAATATAAAAATGAAGTAACTTGCCCAAGCTCATACAGATCGGCAATGGGTGAAGCCAAAATTCAGATCCAGGTTTGTCTACACCCTTGCTACTCAAAGTATGAGTGTGGACCAGTAGCATCAGCAGCCCGTGGAACTTGTTAGAAATACAAATTCTCCACTCCCACCCCAGACTTACTGAATCGGAAGCCCTGAGGATGCGGCCCAGCAATCAGGGGTTTAGCAAGGTTTCCAGGTGACTGATACACTAAAGGAGTCAGCAAACTTTTTCCTAAAGGGCCAGATAGTAAATATTTTGGAATTGCCAGCTATATACAAAAACAGCCATAGAAAATACATAAATAAATAGATGTCACTGTGTTCTAATAAAACTTTACAAAACCAGATGACCAGCCCTTGGGCTGTAGTTTGCCCATCTCTCTAATTCTTACATAGGAAGTGTTCTGAGCATAGCTAGAGCAAAACTCTACCTTATTAGAGATAGGTAATATTCTCAGTGTAAAAAAGTTTTAATTAACAAAGGTTAGAGTGATTCAGAAAAATATTTATAAAGCTTGTCAATTTTCTTTTAAGTTAACTTGTCCAGTGAAAATTATAACAATGTTTTGGATAAATTGACTTTATGACACATGACAGATTAAAATATTTTTTGTTTAATAACCTTTAAGCTTTAACTTCATGTAATAAAGTCCCTAGCCTTAAATGGATTTTCCATAGAATTTTTTGAAGTATTCTTTTGTAAATTAAGGTAATATTTGTATGGGATAGAAAATGTGCACTATAAAGAAAGAAGTAAAAGTTCTATTCGGCCACCTTTCCTGTGCCCACCCTCACTTTCATTCAGCAGAACTAACTGCCGTTGCTTTTTAACTCTTCTGATAATGGCCGTTGTAACTCTAAACCGTGTGTATCCACTTGTGTTTCCTGATTCCACTCTCTCTTTACCAAAGGTAGGAAATTTTGTGCACCTTCACAACTTCCCACCTCACCTCTTGCCTCAATCATCCAATTTTGTTAGTTATATATATATTTTTTAGTTATTTATTTATTTAGCTGAGGAAAATTCACCCTGAGCTAACATCTGTGCCAGTCTTCCTCTACTTTGTATGTGGGTCACCACCATAGCATGGCCACCAATGAGTGGTGTTAGGTCCGCGCGTGGGGACTGAACCCAGGCCGCTGAAGTGGAGGGCATCGAACTTAACCACTAGGCCACCAGAACCAGCCCCACTTATATTATATTTTTATGTTGTCAAAGTTTATGTATTTACATTATTTAGTGATTATGAAAATGTCATCAGTGGCTTTTCCATTGATTGGTTCTAAAAGTTTAATCCCACAGTACAGTACTTACAGCATTATAATTATATAGATATTATTCCAGGCAGAATTAAATAATGTGATCGAGCCCATAGAGAAGGAAACGTAGTGAATCCCATGTCATAAACCACTGCCAAAGGAGAATGTCCCAAACTTCTAGGTCATACTCAGCTGCCACTGTTTCTTCTACCTCATCGTTGTCATTCATTCTTTTTTTGTTTTGCTCAAACAAAACTTCTTGAGTTTTTTCATGTCCGGTGCATAGTTTATGAAACTTACTGCCTTTTTTGCTTGCCGGAAAGTGTCTTTGTTTTGCCTTCATCTTTGGTGGATGGTTTAGCTGGGTACAGAATTCTCTGTTCAAAAGCAGGGGTCAGCAAACTACGGCCCACTGCTCAAATCCAGCCCACTGCCTGTTTTTGTAAATAAAGCTTTCTCAGAACACAGCAATGCTCGTTCATTTGTATATTATTTATGGCTGCTTTCATGCTACAATGGCAGAGCTGGATAGCTGCAACAGAGACCGCTTGACCCACAAAATGTAAAACATTGACTATCTTGCTCCTGACAGAAAAAGTTCGCCTGCCTTTATTTAAAATCATTACATATCAGGATGTTGAGACACTGCTCCATTCTTTTCTTGCTGATGAGAACTTCAAGGGCTCTGCTCTGTTGTCCTATGTTGCTGATGTCAGTTTGATTATTAAGCATCTATAATAAGCTTGCTTTTTCTCTCCGAATACTTTTTTGAATTTTTTCTTTATCTTTGTACACCTCAAGTATCACCATGTTTTGTGTGTGTGTACCTTTTTTTTAATTTACCTTTTTTAGTATTTGGTGGGACTTTTTAATATGTCTTCCTTTATATAAGGTGATTTCCCTCTACTATTTATTTGATTTATCCATTTTCTCTGTTTTCTATTTCTTTCCTATGAGGCAGATATTAAACCTCTCGTTCTATCCATCATAGTTGCTAACTTTTCTCTCATACATCTTTGTTTTTTTGCTCTACGTACTAGAAGATTTCCTTTATTTTTCTTTTGAGATTTTTCTTTAGTCATGTCCAATATATTTTTCAATTCAGCTGTTTAATTTCTCATTTTAACAATCAGTTAAACAACAATCAGTTGTTCTATGTGTTCATATTATTCCTTCCCTTAAATGAAACTGGTATCGTCAAATATCTCGTGTTCTATCTATGACTGAAGGACAAGGCTGACAGGCACAGGCAACCTAAGTTTCTCAGGACTGTTTGTTAAATGAGGGAGTGCAGACACCCAGTGAGTGGGAGTATTGACAGGCAGAATTCCCTACTGTCCAGAGCCATCCATCTGGAGACTCCCAGGATTGCTCAGGGCATGAGGAACTTTGGCACAGACACCTGAGCAAAGCTTCCTACGCTGGTATCTGCTATGGAAGCCCAGGATTACCTCTAGCTTGCTTCTTAAGGCCCAGCACCCACCTGCCTTACTCATCAGTCTTCAGAAGTTTCTTGGTTTTATCCAGCTGACACAATTTGCCTGTTTGTTTTGAAATTGAGAAATGGAGTAGAGAAGGAAGAGGAAGGAGGGGAAAGGCCCACCTCCACGACCCATTCCTGGTCCTTTTTGCTTGATAACTCCAAGCTAGAAGCTTCTCCAGCCCTCCCATATTTCTGGAATCCCCTTCTCTGTTTTTTGTTTGCTTTTTGTGCAAGTCCATCTGCTTTCTATCTACTAGCATTTATTCACACTCTGTGGTTCCTTTATTGATGTTCAGCACTGTTGTGGTTTCATTAGGTAGACTTATAGATGGACAGACAATGGACAGTTAATCATGTCAGTCATTTCAATGGGACCTTGAAAAAAGGTGAAGGTTGATGCATATGCTCAGTCTGCCATCTTGAACCAGAAGACACTCAGCAAAGTTTAAAGTTTACAGAAATTGTCTTGGGGGAGCCATCTTTACCTTTCCCTCCTTCCACCCAATCAAATTATATTTTCAGGAAATTATCTGATAAATACATATATGATAAATACATCATCCAATAAGTACTTCTGTTAAATACATACACACACACTGAGATAATGGGAAATTTCAGAAGCTTAATTTTAATAGAAACAAAAGAGTTTGGCTTAAAAAAAATGAGGTTATCATTTGAGAATTTCAGGCACCATGAAATTGCAAACATTCAAACATTTTATGGAAATTTTCCTTTTATAGGGAATTTAATTGCCTGAGATCAATGAAGTTTCAATCTGAATATCCCTGAACCCCAATATGTCTACCAATCATATGAACTAATGACTTTTGGTGATATTTTTGATCAACTGAGGAAGCAATATAGTATTTTAAGAAAGGCCATAGATCAGACCAAACCAACCACATCAAGGTAATTCTAGACATCTCATTTTTCAAAATGTCTAATACTGTAGGGACCTTTGAAAGTTCATAGAAAAGAATTATAGATAAATCCACATATATTTCAAAGAAACTTCTAAACCAAATACTTTGTCTCATCATAAATAATACCTTATCCAGATGTAAACAAACCAGAACCAGAATACATAGCCAGAATTGGAAAGGAGAAGATGTGTGACATATATAAACAAACAATCCTAGGGTAGTAACTAAAAGAAAAATCATGTTTGGATTTTTAACTCTTTTATTCTAAACATAAAAGAAAACACATAAGCTAACAGGAATAATTGAATCTTTGTACTTTCATCCATTATTCAAAAATCCTTGTTTTTATTGTAAGAGATATGTATTATAATGCATTAGCATAAGTTATTATAAATGCAATTGTAGAATAATTAATGTACCGGAAACTTTTTTAAACTTGACAGTTGACACATTTTTTGGTCCCCTTCACTTTGCCAAATATAAATCAAAAAATAATTCCTTATTCCCAAACTAATCTTAAATTCTGAACCTTTTTGACTTTGAAGCTGCTCTTTTTAAGCATGTGTGTTCACACGTGTGTGCATGTGTGTGCACACACATAACCCCTGCTTTTCATATCAGTGCTTGGATGGACAAGGCCTATGGCCAGATTCAGCCATACTCTCCAGTGATCAGGCATGACAGAGCTGGAAGGAAAACATCTGGTCCAAGGCTGCCGCTTGCCTTTGTAGCGGTGAACTTTCTTTGATCTCCAGCTGGAGTTCTCTACCCGTCTAGTAGATCAATTAGCTAATAGACCTTTCCCACTACCAGTCCCACTAGCTGACTACCTCGGATAGAAATACGGTCTATTTATCAATCCTTCTCTTCCCCTTTTACTTTAGGCAGATCCTTTTTTCCCTTGAAATAACATAATTATTAAACCACTTCAGTCACTCTGTGGTTAATGATTCCCTCCTTTCGTTGGTTCCGCTCTCATGCTGAAACCTCTTGGTGGGTTTTAAACACACCACTCCATGGCTACAGTTTCATTCCTTACTACAATTAAGGTTAGGAACAGCTTGAAATACCATTATTAAAACCAGCATCTTGTCCGGGGTCTCCTAGTTCGCTTAGGGAACTGGAATTATCAACTTAGTATCTATTTCTCCAAAAATTCAGAGGTGATCTAACATTTTCACTTGTGTTTCATTCTAACAAGCTTAGTTCATTTTCCTTCTATTATGAAGATCTGTCCTAGGAATTTAAACAAACACATTCAATCTTTTCCTAAGAATTTTTTAACCCATTTACAATGATGTTAATATCAATGCTATTTAGACAAGAATAATTACTTGTCAGGAAACCAAACTGAGTTATTTTAGGCCTTACATATAGAATTCCAATTAGTTTAAATGATTTTAGTGGGGTCAAAACATTATATCTGAACTGTGTTTTTGCCCCTAACACAAAACCATTATCTTGTAGTAAGTTTACCAGTCAAAAAACTGCTCTACAATAGTTCCTGTTCTTAAAAACAAAATTAGCCAGTTGACTACTCCTCAGGCACAATTAGACCAGCTGTGCACGGGGACAGTCAGAGACACATAATGCTCCAGCGAGCTGCTGTCTGGCGCCCTGCACAACACGTTTTACTGCAAGAGGCCCCAGTCTGAGGCATATGCTGGGGCCAAAATCAAACTGTCCGGCACCAACGCCGGCCGCGATTGAGATACCTCACTGGGGATAAAACGTGGAGGCTGTTTCCCAGCGTGCAGCAACACCCGGGCAGTTGAGAGCGCTTCGCCCAGATGAAATTGCAAAGGGAATTTCAGGAGGCAGAATGTAATTATCCCCTTTGGAGTTTGGCATGGACAGGAGGATTAAACAGTGCTGTCCTTTGTCCCCAAAATAAAACGTGCCAGCAGCTCTATGGCAGAGCCAGCCAGGAACATGAGGAAGGAGCCTGGAGTCTTGTTTGTTTTCAGCGTCCCACTTTTCACCTCCATAGATCACCAATTTCCATGTCCTCAGAAAACTGGAACAGTCCTCAAAGTGGCCCCTTTTATATCACGTTACTACCACTTTGAGTGCTTTTTAGAAGAGCCAGATATAAATGCTCAATCATGTCCCTGTGAGCCACTGTCCCTGAGCTCAGTTAAAATGGAGAACTACTTAGAACAGGGGTCTCCAAGCTTTGCCTTGTAGAAAGCTCAACCCTGGGCTTTGGTACAGAACTTTCCAAAGGCCATGTTAGATAGTAACTACCAGTGTAACTAGTCTTAAAAATAGAAGTAAGGCAGCTGCAGACTCCAAAGGATGTCACATCTCATTTCCGTAACCTTTACAATAAGGGGCCAGCCAGTGGCGCATGGGTTAAGTTCCCACGTTCGCTTGGGGGCCGGGGAGGGGGGGGGCCAGCATTCCCCCTTCGGATCCCAGGGGCGCACATGGCACCGCTTGGCAAAAGCCATGCTGTGGCAGGCATCCCACATATAAAGTAGAGGAAGATGGGCATGGATGTTAGCTCAGGGCCAGGCTTCCTCAGCAAAGAAAGAGGAGGACTGGCAGTAGTTAGCTCAGGGCTAATCTTCCTCAAAACAAAAAAAACAAAAAAACTTTACAATAATTACTTGTAATTAAGGGTGGTAGGAAATTAACTGCTGGGTGTGGGTCTTGACAGGTTCACCACCAGGTACGTTCACAGAATTATTGAAAGTCAGTTAGCTGTTTGATTTATGCCAAAGTACACCCACAACAGCAGCAAAGCCAGGACAAAGCAGAGGTTGCCTTGGACGTTCACAAGCTATGCTTTCCCTCAGTGTTTACTGAACTCTGCCCTCACTCCCTTGTTCAAGGCATCCTTAACATGACTCTCTTTCCCACTTTCTCCTTCCTATTGACCATTCTGAGAAGGTCATTAACCTAAATGACTTTATCCCCGGATCTGACACTCACTCCTTCTAACATCTTTTGACGCTGATCCAACTAGCACCCCAGTGATAACATGGCCAAGGCCCATGGTCCTGACTCAAGGCCCAACTTGCTGATGAAAGCTAAGAAACAGAATTCTGGAAACCCTGAGCCTAACTCCAACAACACCTGCACCCTGACTTTCAAATCCATGGGTCTCCAAAAGGAAAAAGTCTCCAAGTTTCCCAATCCTGGTTAGTCCTGAGCCACCTGATACTGATATGTTACAGCTGACTGAGTGAACTAGAGGTCAAATCTAGGCTCAGTTCTCTCAGGTGATAACTTTCCTTCAGTGTTTGTTCTAGATAACAAGCATCCTCTTGAGGATGGAACTAGTGAATTTCTCTTTCCCGAGAGCCACACTTCATCGAGTGGCCCAGGTCAGATTTTATGACGTGCAAACTTGGTGGGGAATAAACATCACCTAGAAGTCTGCACATTTCCTACTCATGCAATTTTGTCACCTCCAGTAAAAATGTCCTGGGTCAGTTTCCTACGAAGAATCAAATTGTGATTCTAAGTTAGTCCTGAGTAGGGTCTTTCAGGTCAATATTTTGCTATCCCATTTGGGCTTTTTAAATAAAAAGATTGAATTTTTTTAATCCAAAAAAATGAAATGCTCAAAATAACCAACAGATAGAATGTCTTCTATGTGATGGTCCCAAATCTGTTTGACTCTAAACTCAACACCTCCCCTCGCTGCCTCCCAATTACCTGCCGTGGGAAATCCTTTGGACAGACACTTGCTTGGTGATGTGCAGGACTTCACTGCTTTCCATAAACAGGAAACAAACAAGGAACCAAAGGTTTTAAGTGACTGGCTAGAGCCACAAAGTGAACGTGAAACAGTGGTGCACACGTCCTCTTCTTCTGTAAGGTCATGGTCAGATGAGCTCTCTGGGGAAGCTGAAGTTAGGCCAGACAGGGTGACCAGAGCATTCGACTCTGATGGAACAAAGAAGCCCCCGGCCCCAGCTCAGCCACTTTATGCCCCTCAGCTTTTCCTTGAAGTCCCCTCTCCACTCTCTCGTTTTCTCTGGAGTCTGTCTCCAGTCAGGTCTGCGCTTCTCAAGTTTCTCATTTCCTGCCTCTTGGGAACATTCTGTGTGGTGCTTATTTCTCTCTGACTCCATAGGACGCTCTCCGAGTGCTGAGTTTCATCACCTATTGTGCTAGGCTGAGAGACCCGTTTAGCAAAACTCCTCTGGCTTATGGACTCTGGAAAGCCTCTGTGGAATCAGCCTACTTTGAATGGGACTTCCATTTCCTGCTCTGGCCAAAGCCAGGTCCCCTTCCCCTTGGCAGCCATAGAAACATTGGTGTTTTTCACCCAAAGTTCACAATGGGTTAAGTTTCTTTTTCACACTTGCTCCAAATGCTTGTCTGATCTCTGAGGAGGACTTGTGATTTGATGACATATAATCTAAGTAAATACACTCAATTCTAATTGATGGGTGAAAAAGAGACTCCAAATTTAAAACAAGCCTTTAAAGAAAGACTAGAGGCTCCTCAGTATCCCCAAGCTTGGCTCGGACTGCCTGTGTTACCCACACTTCTATAGTCCGGCTTCTGCTCCGCCAGATGGACCTCCCATGGAGCAGGCTCATCGGGACATTACTTTAACCGACGGTGAAAACACGCCTTCACTCTTGCTGAACTGATGGGCCCCTGCCAACAGTCCTTTTTGACAATGAATGGGTAGCAACTGACAAACAAGGTTTGAAGATTAAATATCATTCCTTTGAGGCCTGTGTCTGTCCCAGTGTTCTCAGTTTTGATGCAAACTTATAAATTAATTTCTGTCTAATACTTTATTTTATGCACATAGATCATTAGCAACTATTCAGCCCAGAGCCATAAACTACAGGAAAACGTGGGGCACCCGGGAAACCCTAACTTCTAGACTCAACCATGATGCTAACTCCCCGAGGGTCTTTGTGGAAGTGACGTAACAAATCTGGACCTCAGTTTACTGATCTGCACAGAAAGCCTCCAACAGGATGATCGCCTAGGTGCCTACATCCTTAGGAAAATTGAATGGCTCTGTGTCAGCCTCGACATCTGCCACCCCACGCCCAATGCAAAGTTTTGTTGCAGGTGCCACTGCAAAAGGCACGAGCACAGCATGGACAAGAATCCCAGTGAGTCTTCCTAGAGCCACTTCATTTTCTCTCTCCATCATAAGATTGCGATAACCCTTTTGTCACAACACCACCAATGCTAGAAATAGAAGGGAACCCAGATGGCTGCTGCTTAAACAAAAACATCCACATGGAAAAGCCTGCCTTGGAAAAATTAAGGTAAACATCTTTTGGACTTGTTGCTGTTGACAGCATGTTTTCAATTTGCAACGCAAATTCATCGGAAGCCTTTCTGCCAGGGAACCGGATGGCCCTGGGAATTGGGAATTGGTAATGAGTCGTGCAGCCTTTCAGGCCTCGGTTACCATTCTGAACAGAGCCCAGCTAACACTGAATTACCTGATACTGTTGGAAACCTTTGCAACATGAGCCAAACCCCTGGATTCATTCCCTAGCTTAAAACATGAGTTAAAACAGTGTCTGATTGGCATTTATAAGAATTAGGAGAGAAGCGTGCACCGGGACGGAAGTAGACGATGAGAAAATGAGCTAGGGGTTCTGTCTTAAAGTCTGAGGTTTTTCCCCAGGATATTCCAGGGGAAGTTTCCAAGGAATGTCCGGCCTAGAGAAGTGGAATGAATGTACACCTCACATTCTTGAAGTGTCAAAAATTCCAGAGTCTTGGAATTTTCATTTCTTCCAAATCACTCTCCCAGTCCAGAGGGTCAAACTACTTTTGTAGCAATTTTCAAGGTGAAATCGATGTTACTATTTATTATGTGCTCTAAGGGCCCACCTTTTCTTTAGAAAACAACAGAAGTTTACCATTAGAGCTTTACAAACCAACCAAAACAATGAATCTTCTTTTCCAAGAGTTGCCAACATGAATTCTGACGTTACGATCTGGTCTGCTGCATTTTATTTTCAGAATTTGAAGTCATCCTCGGGGAACCATCTAGCAGAAAAACAGAACTTTTACATCACTAGCTTTCCCTGCCTATTCCAGTTCCATATTTATATCACTACTTTTCCTTTACACTCTTTGGTTTATAGGAGCAATAATTTTCCCTCATATATAGTCCAACGAACAACCAATTAACAAATGCCCAGAGCGGTAAGCATTCTTGGCTGCCTTGCCGAGTCAGTCATTAATTTGGTGAAGGAAGGGCTAACAAACTCATAAAGGGGAACTTGAATTTTAGAAGTTAGTTCAGTTTTACATTATTAAAAAGGAAAATGTAGTAAAAATAATAAGAGCTTTGCCAAAACTCTACAGCAAAGTCAATTAGTCCCGCAAAGAGTCTGGGAGTCTGCGATCTGAACTTGCATTTGGAACCACTTAGCCTATTAAAACAACTCCAAACTTCATCTTTTGCAAATCATATTTCAATGCTCATGGCTGGATCCTAATGAGTAAAATTTTTTCGCCATCCTTGATGTAGCACAGTTTAAAGTATTCCTTGTGTCTGCATATTTCAAATATACACAAGTGACTTCATATACGCATACTCTCATACATATATATGTACACGCCTATCATAAAAATTTCCTACACTAAGTATAGTCTTATACAACATCTAGTAAAATATGTGCTGCGTTATATATTGGTATGCTATATACTTTTAAGATGCCTTTAAAAGAAAATTAATTTCGAACAGGAAAATAGCAACACTGACATTACAAGTCTATGGCAAAAATAAAATGTATTTTATCCAGAAAAGAAATCATTTTTTTCAATTTCCACCATATTTCAAGTATGAGGCGGTGCTGTTTCTTTAATTAAAATGGTAATCAACTCAAGACATGTCATTTCTTTATCAGCATATCACTGTGGGCAATAAATATTTTGTTGTGCTCTGATGAATGAGAAACAGTTGAATTGCTAAGTGAGATTATTTTCATAGACAATTCTTACAAAATAGTGTTTTCTAATCAATTATATGCAGTAAGCGATAGGGTTGGCTTTTTTTTTAAGAAAAATATATGCTATTTTATTAAATTCTAACAAAAATCCTCCAAATTCCTTAAATGAAAATAACGTTGCACATTTTCAGACCCATGGCTCCCATCTCTCGGCCTCTGTACAAATCCCAAGCGACTTCTATAGGTTTTCAAAGGAAGATTCAGCTCTAATTAACTAGAATTCTGTCCATATTTTGTTTTTCTACTACATTGAAAGACTAGCAGGGGGTGACCCTACAGAAGAGAAGATTATTAAAACTTTAATAACCTGAGCCTTTGAACCTTTCCAAATTCTTTACAATTTTCTCACATTTCCAGCCCAGAGGTCTGCATGTAGTTAGAGTGCCAAGGTGAACTTTTTGTTTACAATTTTATTCACCTTATTTATTACCTCCTTTTAAAAAAACAAAAGAACACACAGTAATTTTATAGCTCCTCTACGCAAAGGAATTTAGTTATTCTTAAAAATAAATTTGCAAAATGATTTTTATCCATTTTTAAGTTAAATATTTCCAACCTCACAACTATTTCTTCCCTGCTGCTAGAGGTAAATTGTTAGGCAACCTAGCAACGTGGCGGCTGAATCACAGCGTTCTTTTCAATCAAGCTACAAAGCTTCCAACGACTGAAAAGAGAGTTCCCTCTGGAAACTTGAACTCTCGAGATTGTTACAAAAGAAACCAAACAGGAGGCATCCTTGAACAAAATTAGCTGCTTTCTGTTTCGCCAGAGAGACGGGTATTTGCATACAACAAAAGCCACAGCAGAATGGCCTTTCCTAGAACTCAACATGGCAGTCGTATTATCCCAACTCCACGTACTTACAGCCCCCCAATAGCCAATTATGACTTTTCTTTTAATTAAAAAAACCCCAGTTATCCAGTGAACCCATTGCCACTAAACTGAATGATTTCACTTCACAAACATCGTTGCTCTGTAATCACGAGCTGGCAAATGAAGTGTGAGTAGCTGCGTTGAATGGTACTTCCAGAAAGTTTCCTAAAAGGGAGCCAGTGGATCTTCTTTCGTTCTTCTTTCTGCTGAATAGAATTTTAGTGTGATGGCTGGAACTCGAGCAGCCATCTTAGACCATAAATCCAAGAAACAAAAGCAAAGGAAGACAGAGCACTGAGAGAGCAGGAACCCAGGTCCCTGGTAATCATGGAGTTACCTTCCAGCTATGCAAGACCTACTGCCAGAACTATTTTAAATATGAAAGAGAGATAAACATCTTTATTGTTTAAGCCATTGTTATTTGGGAATGTTTGTTTAATGTGACAAACTTAGTCCTAACTAATAAATCACCTGATTTTTTTTCTTTTTTTAACCCAGTGCGTTTTTTGTTTGTTTGTGTGGTTTTTTTTTTTTTTGAGGAAGATTAGCCCTGAGCTAACATCTGCTGCCAGTCCTCCTCTTTTTGCTGAGGAAGACTGGCCCGAGCTAACATACATGCCCATCTTCCTCTACTTTAATGTGGGACACCTACCACAGGATGGCTTGCCAAGCGGTGCCATGTCCGCATCAGGGATGCAAACCAGCAAACCCCAGGCCGCCGAAGCAGAATGTGCGCACTTAACCGCTGCATCACTGAGCCGGCCCCTAAATCACCTGATTTTAAAATCTCTATTTACAGCTATATTCTGCTAGTTGAGAAAGAGAAAAGTGGTCCCTGATATCTAGGAGCTGGCCTCATACTGTCAGCCAGGATTTGGTGTTGCTAGAAGCTGCACTGATATTCACAATTAGGTCTTGGCATTGTCCTGTTGCATATAAGCAATTTCACAAAACATCAACATCAGACAAGGCCACTCTGTGACTATGAAGGATGAAGGCAAGAGTAGGACCACCCCATATCACGTCTGAACACAGACAAAATGTGAACATTGTCCAAGCCACAAAGTTCCAAATCCTCCCCTCCATCCTGTCTAATATGGGTGTCTGGTGTTCTTTACCACTCACAGCTCTCTCATGGCTTTCCTCCTCCTGCCTCCTAGATAACGTTTATTAAGATGCCCAATTATAGTTGGTTCCACTTACTAACAGCATCCAATTCAGAACAAAGCCCCATCTCCTTGAATCCTTTCCTAAATCACCTGACACAAACCAAATCTTAGAATGTCCTTTCTAACATCCTCCTACAGACACGCCACAGTTTTCCATGGTGTATGTTCTTCCTCATTTCAGTGAGTCAACAAACCCCATTTGTTCAGCTTCAGATGTGTTCCTGGAGGTCTTCAGCTAGTAGGCATTGATACAGCTATGCTCGCATCTCCTTACAGCAGAAAACTAAAGTAAACCTACTCCCCATATCAATTTATAATTCAAATGATCCCACCCAAATGAAAAACTCCAACTTTCAAGACTCTAATCATTTAAAAAAGCAAAACATCAATTTGTAAACATCAGAACTCATTGGAATTATCCCCTTATGGTATTGCTGTGGCTTGGAACAGACCCAGTCTGAACCCTCTCCATGTACCAAGTTTGCAATAACTACAGCAAGGTCAGCCCAATGCTCTGTCAACTCAGGAAAGCCTGCAGCATAGAGAGAGAAACGCTGTGCTCTGTCTACTTTTTCTCCCTGTCTTCCTTTTCTTCTTTGTTCTGCCAGCTCCCTCTCCCTCTCTTTTTTGACTTCTTCCCTGCTAAACTTCAAACTTTTCAGTAGTTCCTGAGCTGGGTTCACTCAGAGCTGAAGGTGGCTCTGTCCTGGACTACATCCTTAAGTCACATTTGTCACATCCATCATTCATGGGCAGCTCTTGTTGCTGTCCTTTCTGCCACCCTGCCACTCAGAACTTGTCCCTCCCACACTTCTTTCTGCTCTGTACCTGCCTAAGAATAAGCATTGTTATCTCATCTTCTCAAGCAAAGTCATAATCTCTGTGAAGTGCTCTAAGAGACGAAAGCTAGAGGTAACTTAATTTCTCTTCTAACTTCTCTTTTCCTTCCTCCATCCCCTGATCCACATGCTACGTTAAACTAAACTTCCAGAGACAACACCCTTGTTTTTATTGTCTAAATCAAAGGCATAACTCTCAAGATTGACAAACAGAAGGGAACTATAACTTGCCTGTCATGAGGCAAATATTTTGCAGCAAGTGATGTCTTAAGATGTTTTTCTTCCTCACTCCAAATAAGCATCAGTGCTAAAATTATCACCATTCCATCCAATTCTTAACATTCTTTGAATGTCTGGTCCCACCTAAATGCCCAGGACAAAAATAGGTTTAAAGAAAATTGGTTAAATGATTTAATTAATTAATCCTCTGTGCTAAAAACCAATTCAGTCCATATTAACCAAAGAGAAGAAAAATCAATAGGGTGGGCAAGGAAGACAGTGACATGAACCAAAGGCAAAGGGCCATTGTCTTCTATTTTCTTAGTGGTTTGCAAAGAACCACCTTGCAACTTGAGGCATAAAGAAACAAGCAATAGGTTAGGAGTCTGGTTGCCCAGGTTTTCAGGAGATCTGAAGTCTGTTTGTGTTTTACAGTTTCTGGGTTTTTTTGAATAAACTTATATATGGAAGGCTAACCGATACACAGAAAAGTGCACAATTCCTAAGTTCATACAGCTCAATGAAGTATCACAAAGTGAACACACCTGTGTAAGCGCCATCCAGATCAAGAAATAGAACATTACGAGTGTCAAAGAATAACCAAAGACCGTAATTGAATTCATAATGAGGCTGAATCCACAAGCTTACAGAGCAAGGGAGAGCCACATTAGTCTCTCTCAGTGCATGTGTGAGGGGAAGACACAGGGCACAAAAGAAGTTCCCTCCAAATAACATTGGCTTCTCAAAGACACTTTTCAATTGAGTACAGAATGTGATTGATAAATCTCTCCTATGGATTGGTCACACCACAGTGTGACGTCATTTGGGCGGGCATTACATGACCCCCTGCTCTCAACAGGTTCAAGATGAGTCAAGGCTCAAGCAGACTTGAAGTCCTCCAACAGACAAGCCCTAATGGACACAGACAAGGTGCCAGCAGGAGATGACTTTGATCTGAACATACCCGAGCCTGTCCTCATCCCTCTTCTCAAACACTACCCTGTCCATTCTCTCCCCAGGAAACCACTACCCTAACTTCTGACTTCACAAACTATTTTTGCCTGTTTTTCAACTTAGGTAAGTGTGCTAATATTCTTTTTTTTCTTGAGGTAAAATTCAAATAGCATAAAATCAACTATTTTAAGATGAATAATTCAGTGGCATTAAGTTCATTCACAATATTGTACAAGCACCACCTCTATTGGTTCCAAAATTTTTTCATCATCCCAGAGTCCACACTCACTAAGTTCATCTCTCTCTGTGGTCCCTGGCTACCGCCAAGCTGCCTTCTGTTTCTATGGATTTACTATTCTACATATTTCATATAAATGGAAACATAAAACATGTGACTTTTTATGTCTGGCCTCTTTCTCATGGGATAATGGTTTTGAGGTTCATCCATGTTGTAGCATGTAGTAGTATTTTCTTTTTATGGCTGAATTATATTCCATTGTATGTATATACCACAATTTGTTCATTCATTCATTGGTGGGCATTTGATTGTTTCCACCTTTGGCTATTGTGAATATTGCAGCTATGAAGGCACACGTGCAAGTATTTGAGTCTCCACTTTTAAGTACTTTGGGTACCTAGGAGTGGAATTGCTGGGCCATATGGACAATTCCATTTAGGTTTTTGAGGAATCGCCAAATTGTTTTCCATAGCAACTGGACCATTTTACATTCCCACCAGCAATGTATGAGGATTCCAATTTCACCACATCCTCAAGAACATTTGTTATTTTTCATTTTTTAAATTATGGACATCCTAGTGGGGGTGAGGTGGTATCTCATTGTGAGTTTGATTTGCATTTCCCTAACAACTAATGATGTTGAACGTCTTTTCACATGTTTGCTGGCTATTTGCATATTTTAATTGGGAAAATACTATTCAAGTCCTCCACCCATTTTTTAAATTCGTTGTTTTTGTCTTTTTTGCAGTTGAGTTCTAAGAGTTCTTTATGTATTTTGGATACAAGTCCCTTTTCTGGCGTATGATTGGCAAATATTTTCTCCCATTTTGTGAGTTGTCTTTTCACTTTCTTGATAACATCCTTTGATGCAAAAAAGTTTTTAATTTTGGTGAAGTCCAATTTATCTATTTTTATTTTTGGTGCTTGTGCTTGTGGTGTCATATCTAAGAATCCATTACCAAATAAAGTCAGGAAGATTTACCTCTATGTCTTCTTCTAAGAGTTTTATAGTTTTGACTTTTATATTTTGGTCATTAATCTATTTTGAGTTAATTTTTACATATGATGTGAGTTAGGGGTCCAAATTAATTCTTTTATATGTGGATATCCAGTTGTCCCTGTAACGCTTGTAGAAGAGATTATTCTTTCCCCATTGAATGGTCTGGGCACCCTTCTTGAAAATCAATGGGCCGTATATCTGTGGGTTCATTTCTGGACTCTCAACTCTATTTCATTGGTCTATACGTCTATCCTTATGCCAGTACCACACTGTTTGGCTACTATAGCTTTGTAATAGGACTTGAAATAGGGAAATGTGAGTCTTCCAAATTTGTTCTTCTGTTTCAAGATTGTCTTGGCTGTTCAGTGTCCCTTACAATTCCGTATGAATTAGAGAATTGGTTTTTCCATTTCTGAAAATAAAAGAAGGCCTTTGGAATTTTGATGGGGATTCCACTGACTCCCCAGATGGCTTTGGGTAGTATTGCCATCTTAACAATATTAAGTCTTCCAACCCATGAATAGAAAATGCCTTTGCATTTATTTAGGTTTTCTTTAATTTTTTTTAGCAATGTTTTATACTTTTCTAGTGTACAAATCTTTCTCCTCCTTAGATTCCTAAGCATTTTATCCTTTTGGATACTATTGTAATGGAATTTTCTTAATTTCCTTTTGGGAGTGTTCATTGCTGGTGTATAGAAATACATCTCATTTTTGTGTGTTAATTTTGTACCATGTGACTTTGCTGAATTTATTTATAAGCTCCAGTAGTTGTTTTGGGATTTTCTATATATAGGATTTTCTATATGTTTATCTGCAAATAAAGATAGTTTTACTTCTCCTCTTCTGATTTGGACGCTTTTCTTATTCTTGCCTAATTTTTCTGGCCAGAACTTCCAGTGCAATATCAAACACAGAGGTGGAGTAGGCATCCTTCTCCTATTTACAACTTTAGAAAGAAAGCTTTCAGTCTTTCACTGTAGGTTTTTCATAAATTCTCTTTATCATGTTAAGGAAGTTCCCGTCTATATCTAGGTTTCTGAGTGTTTTTATCATGGAAGGATCTTGGATTTTGTCAAGTGATTTTTGCATTGATTGTGATGATCATGTGTTTTTTTTCCTTCATTCCATTAATGTGGTGTATTACATTGATTGATTTTCCTGTGTTGAAGTGACCTTACATTCCTAGGATAAATTCCAGTTGGCCATGGTAAATAATCCTTTTTAATATGCGTCTGAATTTGGTTTGCTGGTATTTCGTTGAGCATTTTTGCATCTATATTCATAAGGGACATTGGTCTGTAGTTTTCTTTTCTTGTGACGTCTTTGTCTGGGTTTGGTATCAATGTAATGCTGGCTGCAGAGAATGAGTTAGGAATATCTCATCCTCTTCAATTCTTTTGGAAGAGTTTGAGAAGTATTGGTGCTAATTCTTCTTTAAATGCCTGGTAGACTTCATCAGTGAAGCCATCTGGCCCTGGAAGTTTCTTTTTAGGGAGCCTTATGATTACTGATTCAATCCCTTTACTTCTTATAGCTCAGTTCAGATTTTCTCTTTTTTCTTGAGTTAGTTTCGGTAATTTTTGTGTTTCTAGGAATTTGTCTATTTCATCTGGATTATCCTATCTGTTGGCATACAGTTGTTCACAGTATTCTCTTATATCCCTTTATTATTTCTGTAAGGCCAATAAAAATGTTCCTCTTTCATTTCTGATTTTAGTTATTTGCCTCTTCCCTCTTTTTCTTAGACTAACTAAAAGTTTGTCAGTTTAATTAATCTTTTCAAAGAACCAACTTTTGGGTCTATTGATTCTGTTGTTTTTCTATTCTCTACTTTGTTTTTCTCTAATCTTTATTGTTTCATTTCTTTCGCTAGCTTTGGATCTAGTTTGTTCTTCTTTTTCTAGTTTTTTGAGGGGCAGTTATGTGACTGATTTAAGATCTTTTTTTCTTTCATAATTTAGATGTTTATAGCTATAAGTTTCCCACTATGCACTGCTTTTGCAGCATCTTATAAATTTTGGTATGTTGTGCTATCATTTTCATTCATCTCAAAGTATTTTCTGACTTCCCTTGTGATTTCTCATTTGACTCTTTGGTTCCTTAAGAGTACGTTGTTGAATTTCCACATACTTGTGAATTTTTCAGCTTTCCTTCTGTTATCGATTTCTAGCTTCATTCCATTGTGGTCAGAGAAGATACTTTGTAAGGTTTCAATTTTTTTCAACATTCTCCAGGGTAGACATATGGTATATCGTGGAGAACGTTGCGTGTGTACTTGAGAAGAATGTGTATTTTGCTGTTGTTGGGTAGAGTGTTCTGTATATGCTGATAGGTCTAGTTGATGTTTACCAAATCTTCTATTTACTTATTGATTTTCTGTCTGGATATTATATCCATTATTGAACGTGAAGTATTGAAGTTTCCACCTATTACTGTAGAACTTCTGTTTCTCCCATCAGTTCTGTCAAGGTTTGCTTTGTATATTTGGGGGCTCTGTTGTTTTGTGCTTTTATGTTTATAATTGCTATATCTTCTTGATGAATTGAAACTTTTAGTAATAAATAATGGCCTTTTTGTCTCTCAAAACAGATTTTACTTAATATCTCTTTTGTTTGATATTAGTATAGCTACCCCTGCTCTCTTTTGCTTCCTATTTGCATGGAATATCTTTTTCCAGTCTTCCACTTTCAACTTGTCTGTGATTTTGGATCTAAAGTGAGTCTCTTGTAGACAACATATAATTAGATCATTCTTAGCCATTCTGCCAGTCTGTCTTTTAATTGGTGAGTTTAATCCATTTATATTTAAAGTGATTACTGATAAGAAAGGACTTTTTCTCTTTTTCTGTTTTCTATGTGTCTTATTTACTTTTGTTCATTAATTCTTCCAATACTGCCTTCTTTTGTATTTGATTGGTTTTTTTTCTAATGCATCTTTTTGATTCCATCATTCCCTTTTCTAAATATTTTTTAGTTATTTTCTTAGTTTCTACTACACTTAGCATTCTAAATTTATAACAATCTAGTTTGAATTAATACCAACTTAGCTTCAATAGCATATGAAAATTCTGCTCCTATACAGCCCTGCTGCTCTTTTAATGTTGTTATTGTTACAATTTATGTATTTGTATATTGTGTATCCATTGCCATCAATTTATAGGTGCTATTTTATGCATTTCTCTTTTAAATAATATAGGAAATAAATAGAGGAGTTACAAATCAAAACTGCAATACTACTATCCTTTATATTTACCTACCAGAGTTCTTCGTTTATCCACATGGCTTCAAGTCACTGTCTAGTGTCCTTTTATTTCAGCCTGAAGAACTCTCTATGGCATTTCTTATAGGGCAGGTCTGGTAGCAACAAAATTTCTCAGGATTCTCGGGGAATGTCTTCAATTGTCTCTCAGTTTTTTTATGGATAGTTTTGCTGGATGTAGAATTCTTAGTTGACTTTTTTTCTTTTCAGCATTTTAAATATGTCATCCCACTGCCTTCTGGCCTTGTGGTTTCTGATGAGAAATTGGGTGTTAATCTTATGGAGAATCCCTTGTATGTGATGAACTGATTCTGTCTTGCTGTTTTCAAGATTCTCTCTGCCTTCGGGATTGACAGTTTGATTATAACTATCTTGGTGTGGATCTCTTTGAGTTGATCTTCCTTGGACTTCAATGAACTTCTTGGATTGCAGGTTCATTTCTTTCATCAAATGTGTGAAGTTGTTTGCCATTATTTCTTCAAACATCCTTCTTGCCCCTTTCTCTCCCTCTTCTCCTTCTGGGACTACCATAATGTGTTATGTTGGTACACTTGATGGTGTTCCAGAGATTGCTTGGCCTCTTCATTTTTCTTCATGCTTTTTTCTTTCTCTTCTGACTGGATAATTCAAATGATCTTATCTTCAAATTTTCTAATTATTTATTCTGCCTATTCAAATCTCCTGCTGAACCCCTCTATTGAATTTTTCATTTCAGCTATTGCACTTTCAGCTCCAGGATTTCTATTTGGTTCTGTTTTATAATTTCCATCTCTTTATTGATATTTTCTATTTGTTCATACATCATTCTTCTGCTTTTCTTTAGGTCTTTGATCATATTTAAGACAGTTTAGTTAAACTCTTTGTCTAGTAATTCCAATACTTGGGCTTCCTCTAGTGAAAGTTTGTCAATTTTTTTTCCTGTGAATGGGCCATACTTTCCTGTTTCTTTACATGCCTTGTAATCTTCTTTTTTGAAAACTGGATATTTTGAATAGTATAATGTGGTGACTCTGGAAATCAGATTTTCTGTCTCCCCAGGATTTGCTGTTGTTGATTGCCAATGGCTACATGCATCCACTTGTTTAGTGACTTTTCCAAACTATTTTTGTAAAGATTGTATTCCTTGTCACGTGTTGTCACTGAAGTCTCTGTTCCATTATCTTAGCAGTCAATGAGTGACATGACAGAGATTTTCTTTAATACTTGGAGCCAAAAAAAAAAATCCAGTTTCCCTGGTCTTGCAGCCTGGCTCTTAACTGGATCATTCCTTCAACACTAAGCTAGGCCACCTACAATTAGCCTTCACCTCTTGCTTGCGTGAAGCCCACAGATCCAGCACAGGCAAACATAGCATCCTCTCAGGTCTTTTCTGAGCGTGCATTCAATCCTTTGTATACACATTTCACTCCAACTTCTCCAGTTATACATGAGAGCCCTTCCAAGCCCTTATTCCTCAAATAAACCGCCTTCTCAGCCTCCTCTTTTCTATCTTTTGTTTTCTGTCTGATGCTTGCCCCACCCACCATCCCTTACCCCAGGTGGTTACAAGTAGTATATCTTTTAAACCTTTTTTTTTCACTAAATATTCTTTTTGACATTCGTTCATCTTATTGCATATAGCTGGAGTTGAATTTTTCAACAAATTCTGCTGCTGTCCTGAAAACCACTCCAGCCCAAGGTCAACAAAACAAAGGTCAACCTCTGTGCCAGTCCATCAGAGAACTACCAGACAGATCAAAACATACAACCAAAGTATTTTAAGAACAAGGTTTTCATTAGGCTCCTACACCAGCAAGCCACATCAGGAACAATAGCCTCTGTCCCATGGCTGCCACCATGCTGGGAAATGGAGGATGTTAGGCAGATGAGTGAAAACAGCATGAAGCTTTCTTACTAAAATTCAGCTGCCTTTTCTTCATTAAACACTCTTTTTGTTGCTGTAAATTTTCTGTTAGATTCCACAGCTCTGAAGTTTTCTATATGTATAAGTATCATATGGTTTAAAAATAATAGCTTATTACAAAAGTTAAAAATTGACACCTTTCCTGAAGCCTCTTCATGCTAATGCTTGGCATTTAGCTTTCCTGAGACCATGTCTATAGACTTTTTTTGAAGAGTAATTTCTTGAATCTCCACTGCTCATATCATTTCATGTTATTATTCCAGACACATGACTTTCTTTTGCAGGCAAAATAAGCATCTTACAAAGATATGGAGCATTCTGAGGCATCCCATGTTTTCCAGTCAAGAAAGTAGCTGCAGAAACGGAAAAAAATGGGATATTGTTATCAGACTTGGGGGTAAACAACATAATGAAAGAAAACTCCTTAATCACTTTGTAGCACATGAGCCTGTACAGACACGTAGATTTACCTACATATGTCAATGAACATGGCTGATTTGGGAACCAAGCTGCAGGTTCTTGTAGCACAAAATTCCAATACACATTTAGTAAGCTTGACCCAAATAAAAAGTACAGTTCAAGCAGTAGAGTTAAATTTATCATTACAACTTCTAGCCAAGCATATGTCAACTGTGTATTCATTTGAACAAAAACCATATGCACTTACGAGATGTCAGCCTTCTGGGTGTAGATACACACAGCCTAAAAATCATCCCGAGAACAGCTCAGTAACTGTCCTGCTGCAAAGTGTGAGGACAGAGCCACCTCAGGGATACAGAAAGCTTCACCACAGCCTCTGGGGCAGACCCTCCAAGTTGTTTAGGAATAAGGCACCTGCTCCTGCCCATTGTCTCAAGAACGCTGAGGTATAGGTGGAAATGAAGGAGGAATTAGCGGGATCAGATGGTTTCCAAATATGAGCCACAAGGCACTAGCTCATTCTGCCCTTGTCTGACATCTCCCTGTCTGACTTCAGATGTTTATTTTAACCTACTTTGAATTGTGTGATTCAGTTGGAGGGGAACAAGTAAAAAATATTGGGAATGGTTTGTTTACCTCTTGTTTCTCTAGGTCCATTTTTCTAAAGTGATTCAACAGGGAAATTTCTTACTTAGAGCCAGGTCTTTCCTCATGAGTTTAAAAGAGAGAAATAGGAAACTGCCATTCCCAAATTATGCCAGTTCATGCTTCACTGAAGTCCTTTGGCTCATTGCGATTCTTTGCCAGCTTTCAAGGTGATTGAACAACTGTTTTTCCTTCACTAAAGCCAAATGTCAGCCACACTCTGGCCCTCTCACAGAGGAAGAACCACAAAGACCTCCAATCGTGTCAAGTAAAGTCTTTTGCCATGAACGGCTCATGACAGACAAAAGCTATCTGTGTCTGTCACAGGCATTACTTTCTAGTAGACCACAGGTGTTACCAATAGACTGGGAGGGAAGCCACAGACTAGCTTTCCATCAGTGTAGTGTTTCCAAGAAGAGAGGTTTCCTGAAGTCCTTACTTGTATCAGACACCTCGCATTGGTCAAGGTGCCCCTTCAGCACCACTCCACATCCTCTCAGCCCCACCTGTTTCTTTTTGCAATCACTGCAAACTAGTTGAGACTAGTTCTGTGTAGAATCTGACCAGCAGGTACTACCTGATGGCACCCAGGCTAAGGTCCCCACTGCCAGCATCGTGGGTGACATGTGGGAACCAGCTTGACGTTTGTAACTGGGAGTTGGGGAAATGACAATTAATGCCCTGTGGGGCAAACCTTTGACCATGAGGGGAATGCAGCTAGTGAATAAATGCATCCTCCCTTTCTTTTCCTAGGCTGAAGGTTTCAAGACACATCTCAGGCAGCCCTACAGGATCAGGCAAAGCAGCTATGCCCAGCTCCGTAACGTATTTTTGTTACTGGCTCTCCTTCCTTCCTTGCTTCACATCCCTGTCCTTCCCTTCTGCTCCTGGTTCATACTCTCCGGTAAATAGAGTACTCGCACTTGAGCCTTGACTGCGTCGCCATATCTGCTTCCTGGAAAACCCAGGCTAAGATACTAGTCTATTAGCATTCTCCTTGTACCTCTGATTGAGTTTTCATTTTGTCACATTCTGAGAGAGAGAGAGTCCCGACCAAAAAAATTTTCTGTTCTCAAAATCCTGAAAAAGAGTAGTCCCCACTTATTTGGATGGAAGGAAAGAAGGAAGAAAGTGAAGGAATAAGGGAGTGAGGGAGGGAAGAGAAGGGAGGAGAAAAGAAAAGAAGAGGGGCCAGGAAGGGAGGGGAAGGCAGAGGAGGGGAAGAAGGGGAGAGGAGAGGATATCCCTCCTTATCTCTTACTCAGGAGACAGCTGCCTGGCTCCCCTGCTGGGCTGCTCCCCCCATGGCATGCTGTCCCATCTCTTCCATGTAGCTTTAGCTCATCTACATCTTTATGCAGTGTGCTTGCCCCTTTTCATTGTGTAATTGCACTTTCTTCGCTTTATGACCTCACAGAGTGCACAGTGCACTCGAGTTCTTGCCACTAACAAGAAAAGCCACGTGCATTTAACAAATTCAGTCTTCTCCCTTATGAGATGATGAGCAAATACTACATGGGTTTCTCAACCTTTGCATATTTTAGATGGTGGAAATAGAAACTTGACTAGTCTTTCTCTAATACCAACGTCATCACATCATTTGCCGGCACAACAACGTGCAGCTCCCCCTGCCATCTTTTCAAACCCTCGACCTTTTCTTTGTATTTCTACTTTTCTTAACTTTGAGAGTCCCCTGGCAGTTACATTCAAGGCTTCCCATCCTCCCCGTCCTTCCCCACTTTTCTCCAGCTATGCCCTTCCCCTGGATCCAAGCTCACCTGTGGTCATGCCACATATCACGTGCTCCTTCCGACCTCATACCAAATGCACTGCGCTGACTTTGCACACCTCTGATCACGCCTTCAGTCTCCCTCCTGTCCACAGCTGCACACTGAGCGAGTGTGGGGGACAGCCACACCGCCAACTGAACCCCTGCCACAGAGAGACAGAGAGAAACCACCCAACTCTTATTTTGTTCTAATGAGACCTTATAAGAAAGGATATCATTTTGGACTTAGATATCTTCATGTAATACATATTTGTAATGGTTTTTATTATCAGGATAGACTATTACCTATATATCATTTGGCAATTGGGAAAGTTGCTTTTGGTTTGTTTTTTTCCTCTGTGTCATGTATCTCTATCCACAACGTAAACAGGACTTTACTTCTCCTGCTGTTTTGTACCCACAGCCACAGCTCCCTTCCCACACGTGGAGTGTGCACCACACAGAGAAGTTCCTCACTTGCTACATCAGGAGGCGTGCAGGGGCTCCATTCACATCTGAGGCCAGACAGGTGTTGGAAAAGCTAGCCCCTGGTCCCTTTTCTGACCACTTTTCTAGGATTTCATGTCCACTTCTTGTCACCTGTGAGGATAAATAACTACCACTAGGATGAAGTCACAACTCTGACTTTTCAACTAGAGGAAACATCTTCTAGATAGACACACACGCATATATATGCATGTATGCAGTCATGGATGTAGGCATGTATATATATATATTTCCCCCCACTTTCCTGAGGGTAAGGCAGTGCCTATGGTGTCTGTCAGCTCTGCAGTCATTGAACAACGGCTTAAGTAGGAAGTTCATAGAAATATCCAATTGATATTACATTTGTCCCACTCCCTGTCTGTCTGCCTCCTACTGTACAAATGCTGCCTGCTCTCTTCCAACTGCTTATGCCCAAAACCTGGAGTCATCCTCAGCTTCTCTTTCTCTCTCATGCCCTTTCTATCAGCAAATCCTATTAGCTCTACCTTCCAAATATACTCAAATATAATTCTTGCCACTCTGGTCCAAAGCACCACCATCATTCCCTTGGACTGTATTTTATATCCAGCTAAACGTTCTCATCATCTCTACCATCACCTCCCCTTCAGCCTACTTTCAGCACAGCAGCTTGTGCAATATCATGAAAACGTAAATCAGATCATGTCACTCCTCTGCTCAAAAGCCTTCAATGGACCCCACCTCATATGGAGCAGGTGCCAAAGTCCATAAAACATCCTACAGGCCTGTCAAGTTCGGGAGCAGACCCAAGGCTACCCTTACTTCTGACACGCAAGAACACCCTCAGGCTCAATAATTCATTAGAACTCACAGAACTCACTGACGGCTGTTACCCTCATGGTTACAGTTTCTTACAGCAGGAGGCTACCGATTACATCAGCCAAGAGAAGAGGGGTGTGGGGCAGAGGCCTGGAGAGTTCAACACACAGAGCTTCCACTTGTCCTCTCCCAGTGGAGCCGTATACAGTGCTAACTTCTCCCAGCAATGATGTGTGACAATATGCATAGAGTATTGTCACCCAGAGAAGCTCACCCGAGACTTGGGGTCTAGAGCTGTGATTGGGGCTCAATCACATAGACGTGATTGACTGCTCGCATGGCTGACCTTTAGTCTTCAGCCCCTCCAGAGATCAAGCTGATATCATGCAACCCAAAGCCCCCATCCTAAATCATATTGTTGGACTATCCAGTGAGACCCAAGACCCCAGGTAGAAAGATATTCAACCCAAGGCCTTACAGACCACCTTCCAGGAGTCAAGAGCAAAGGCTAGACCTCTCTTTGGGTAAAGTTAATTCTTTACTACACCAGGCCCGATGAGCTCAGGATTTCCACTCCCTCGCTGGCCTCCCCACCCACCACTGTCCCCTTCATCACTCTCTCCAGCCACTGGCCTCCTTGCTATGTCCAACAGACTCAGAACACTCCCACTCAGGGCCTTTGCACATGCTGTTCCCTCTGCCTGCTACCCCTCCCCCAGCTGTTCATGTACTTTGTTCCCTTGCATCCTCCAGGTCTCTGCTCAGAATCCCTCTGCTAGTAAACCCCTTCCCCATCACTCTGTTTAAAATAGCAACCCCACTGCTACACACCAGCCTTCTCCAGCTGCCTCCTGGCTCTGTGGTCTCCATACCACTGAGCACTGTTGGATAAGTGTTTGTTCGCCATCTGTCTTGCCCTGTAGATGCTATGCTCCCGGCTGCCAGGATCCTTGCTGCTGTGTTCACCACTCTTTTCCAGCATCTACAGCAGTGCCTCAACCATGGCAGGTACTCAAGAACTATTCAGCGAGTGAATGATTCTATATGCCTCCAAAGCATGAATGAGGGACTAGCTGGCCTTATGGGGCAAGGAAATAGCTCCTCCAGGACTTGCCTTTGTTTCTTTTAGACAGTAATCGGATAAAACCTTTTTTTAAGTGCTAAAGAAAGAACTACTGTCATAACCTGATTTTATACTGAACTTACCTCCTGGCAGAGTTTGCCCATCCCCGGAGCCTGGAAGTCTTTGTTCTTTTCTTCCCTCCTTCATTTACCTGCTGGTGATTTTCCAGGGAATTACCAATGACGCCAGGGTTTGACAGATGGAGGAACTGGGCTGGATGATCTGTCAGGTCCTGACCAGCTCTTACAGTCGAGGTTCAAGTTCATGAACTATTCCTTTTGTACCCTTCCTTCGCTATCCTGGCTACCCTCTGACATCTCCCTATAGCACCCCCAGCAGCGGAGGCCCCCAGCCAAGTGGTGGCTGTGCCTAAGGGGCAGGCGGAAGGGAATGGTCACCTGACTGCCTCATCAAGGTCAGCTTTCTCCTCTTGGACACTGGGAATCTCTGAGGTGGAGGCACAGTCTGATAAGTGCTACACTCTGTGGAGGCCACCTTTATGGCCCCACGGGGAAAAACTATGAGGTCTTGGACCTTGGTCTCCAAGGCCCCTCACTGACACTGCCCTCAGTGCTCACTGCGTCTCCCTTAAATCCTCAGGCAGCTGGCTAACTGCTGCTGCAGCAGCCCACTCCACCTCCATTCTGACAATAAAATGCCCCCCCCCCACCCCACAAGCCCCCTCCACCCTCCTCTAAACATCTATCAGAGCAGCTGATCGCAATCAGTTGTCAGGCAAAGAGGAGCCAATTAAACAAACCCACACAAGGCTGTGTCACAAAGCCAAGTGCTAAAGGTTCCTGGTCTCTGAGAGTCCAAAGGAATCATCTAGAATTCAACAATTCACCTTGGCTGCACATTAGAGTCACTAGGGAAGCTTTTTGAAAACTCTGATGTCCAGGCCTGTCCCAGACCAACAGAATCACAACTCAAGGGCAGAGGGGAGTGGTGCAGGGCTTGAGGGGCAGGACTTGGTGCTGTCAGAGTTCCCTAGGCGAGCCCAGTGTGTACTCAGGCAAGAACCCTGACCACTGCTGCAGGAGGAATCTACGACAGGCCCTCTGGGGGCTTCCTGGGGATACAACCCCTTAGACCTGCCAAAGGCCAGAGATCCTAGTATGACCCCAGAGTGAACCCCCCATTCCATCAGATGGACTCTGCTCTATCTCTTGGTCCCTCTGCTCGGTGGACCAAGGGGCAATGTAGCAGGAAGAGGGGCTCAAAACAATGTCCTTTCAGATAGTTGCATTGACTTGAAGCCAGGAGACTTTACTCACTGTTTGCCCCTTTACTAGCCCCTTACAAACTCCTCATGCCCACCACACCTCACCACACCCAGGACAACATGAGCCTACGGTCTTGTCAAGTGACACTGAAAACCATGTCAGCAGTGACATCAATGAACCTCCTGTGTGTCTGTCTGGACAGCAGCAGCATCTTCTCAGGCGATGCCAGGAAGTGCTGTCACCTGGATGGCCCTGGTCCAGCAGTGCTGTTGTAGTAGGTCAAAAATTAAAGTCAAAACAACTCTTGGAACCCTTAGGGACAGGGATATAGCCCGCTGAACTTGCCAGAGCATCCTTCATCAGAAAAGGAGACAATGATTTCTAGCCAAACAGCTTTAGCTTCATCCATTAAAACTTACAGGGATTCTCTGCAGCCTGGGACCAGAGGCCTGGCCCCTGGAGGCTCTCCTGGTCTCTTGGGGGGCCCCCTGTGTTATACGAGTGGAGGGTAGGAGACAGGAACAGAGAGCAGGAAATGAAAAGGCAACTCTAGGTTGGCTCATTCTTTTCCTTTAGACAGTCAGATGATATATAATAGATACCACCTTTCTTGCCTAAAAATAAAACTCTGAGAAGTGATTTCTCATGGGTGTGTGTGCACGCACGTGTGTGTCTGTGTGTCTGTGTTGAGTCATCAGGCATAAACTTACTCAAATTCCAGCCTCCACACCTGCCACTTCCCAATGCCTGTACTCATCCTCCTAATTGTCAATTCTGTTGACTGGTCCCACTGGGTCACTGTGCAGCGTTGGGCAGCACTGACTGTTCCCTTCTTGAAACCTGCTCTCCTGTGGTTTCTGTGTCACTCTTTCCTGGTTCTCCTCTGAGCTCTTTGGCTGCTCCGACCCCGTCCTCTGCCTTCCCTTACATGTTAATGCTCCTGGTGTTCTGCCTTTAGCCCTCGTCTCTTCACACTTCCAGAAGACTTCACCTACACCCATGGCTTCAGCGTCACCTACGCTGATGACTTAAGCCATTTGTCTCCCAGTCACCCGGGAGAAACCTGGGAATCATTCCGGTCTCCTGCATTTTCCTAACACACCCACATGCAGTCAGGGACCTGGTCCTGCCTCTTCTAGCTCTTTAGCATCCCTCATGTCCTTGCCTCTCCACGCCCACATTGGCACTACATCATCTACCTGGCTTCGAGCTTCGTCATCTCTCTCCTGGACTATTGTCATTGTCCCCAAACAAGGCCTCCTTCCTTAGTCTCAGCATCCACTGTCCTTCTCCACATGTTAGCAAAGTAATCATTGCAAGCAGCAAATCTTCACATGCTCTTCCCCACGCTGGAATCCCACTTGGCAGCTCTGCATCGGGAAGCAGAGCTTGAGTAATATGTCACAACATCATAAATCGTGTTGAATTTGAGTGGAATCATGAGTGCTGGATCAGTCAGGGTTCAGCCAAGAAAGTGAAAACTATTCTAGATGTTTCAAACAGAGGAAATTTAATACAGAAAAGTGGTTACACAAGTGTTGGAGGGTCTGAGGATCCAGAAGAGAGTGAGGCAGTCAAGAGATTAGCTTGAAGGAGGCAGTGTGAGCAGAGTCTAGAATTCACACTAGAGTCTATCAGAAGTAGGAGCCCAGAAGAGATACAGTTACTGCTGGAGGTGTCACCTGGAGGAGAGAGAGTGAGCAAAAAATATGCTGGCTTCTCCCTACTTCTTACCCTCCAATCTCATTCCAGTGCTTCCTATTAGCCAAACCCAGCCAAAAGTCGGCTGAGGAATCCTGGAAAATGCAGTTCCCTGTAATATAGAGCAGAGCAAGGGAAGGGCAGAAAACAGATGCGATAGCAAACAAGCAAATGACTAGCATAGAGGTGCAGGACATTTATCTAGCTGTCGGGTTTTTTGATAGAAAACTGGGTTATAGGACCAATTCCACATGGGACCTCTGGAGAGCTGCAACTTCTTCGGCAGGAAGGTTTGCACAAACTTATCTTTCCAAAACCCCTTCAAATTAGTCAACTCACATATTTGTCCCCGAAATATGGAATGAATATTTCTTGGCTCAAATCCTTTCCTCCTGCCTGGAATAACATTCTTGCCCTCTCTACTTATTTAAATCCAACCTATCTTTGAAATCCTAGTTTAATTCCTTTCTCTTCCATTAGCATTTCCTGACCTCTACTCTCAAGATAGGGCAGACAAGTGTTATCAATTCTAGTCGAACATGCTATGGCTGAAAAGTTGCTGGATGCACATTTAAAATCTATTCACGATAATGTTAGTGGGACTTCTGATGTTTCTTTCCACGTGAAAGGACTTCCATTAATGTAATTTCTGGCTTCTCTCTACCTCTTACTCACTTTGTCCGAGAGAAGGTGGAGAGACTACACTGGGCATTCTTGGCTCAGCTCTACCCTTTTCTCCCTTGGGAGTGAACTTAACTGCAGGCACCAGGACTCTCTGTTCCTCCAGATGCTCAGTCTTAGCTGGTCCATGCCTACACAACTTGGGGATAAGTGTGTTGAATCTCGGAATTACTTTGCAGGTCCATTTGGTTTTCACAATGAGCTATGGCTTCTAACTCAGTCTTCAAGAAAAATAAAGGAATATTGTGACCTCATCTGCTCCTCTGGGTCTCTCAGTTTTTTGAGAACTTTGAGCAGGACAGAGAGGTGCTATTTATTGGTCCCCCAAAGAAATTCTAACATATGACTTTTATCTCAAGCTCTTATTCATCGATTCCTTAATATCCACTTTTTGTTTCTTAATGAAACACAATCTCTAACTCTGACCTGGTTCTTTCTGGACTTCGACTATGACCTGGCATTTCTCTAGTTTGAAATGCCAGCAAAGTGCACCCTCATTGCTCCTTCTGTTATGATTGTTTGATGTCTTCAGGTCCTACCTCCTTGCTCTTTACCAGAGAAACCAACCAAATTGGGACAAGTCATATCCAGCCCACAGCAAACTCTGACACTTTTGAGCCCTTGGTGAGGCATCATAGCATAGTTACGAAGAACATGGGCTCTGGAGCCAGACTGCCTGCATTTGAATGGCTTCCCCACTTAACAGCTGTCTAGCCTGGGGCAAGACACTTAAACTCCCTATATTATGGCATTACATAATAATTGAGGTTCATAAAGATGATGCGAATCATCAAGCAAAATTCGAAATTTGTTCAATGTGCTCTAAGAAGCTAGAAAAATATACAACACATTCTGGAAGTATTTATATCTACAATGGTTTCCAAATTGTTGGTGCTTAAATGGCTAAGCTTTGATTATCTTGAAAAACAATTTGGAAAGGATGACACAACTTCCTGACACAACTATATAATCAAAGCATGAATATTGAAATTCGGGGGGAGCCAACATAGTCGGGTGGAAGAGGTCTGGATTCAAGGGTAGACCTGAGTTTGAATCCCGTCTCTGCCACTTAGTGTGTAAATTCATGTAAGGTATTTCACCTTCCTAAGCACCTGTGTTTGTAAGTAAAAGTAGGGATAAAAATGACTATCTTGCAAAATCATCATGAAGCTTGCATGAAATCATGTAGGTACAAGAAGAACTGTGGGTACCAACTCTGGGCGGGGGAGGGTTCTTAGCAGCCACACCCCCAATTCATTGGGATTTGGACGAAGAGTCCTGCTGGGTGGAGGCAGACAGTATTCCTCTGCCCATCTACCAATTTACCCCATAGAAACAGGGAGACCCTTTGAAGGAAAAGGGATCTCTTCCCTTTGTAGTTTGAAATCATTAAAACATGTCTGATGGACTTGAAAGTACCAACCAAAGCCTGGTTACACAAGAGTACAGGATAATCAGGTCCCTGAGAATTCTTCCTGAGGGTAGGGGGAGATGAAATGCCAAGGTAAGTCTCTCTCTTGTTAAGCGCTGAGAAACAGTGATGAGCATTCACCCTGGGTCTATAAGTCTTCAACACTGTCCTCACCTGCCACCCTGGTGACAGGCTTATGCCTGGAGAATAGGTCATGTAAGTGACTCTAAAGTGCTTTAATGACGCCATATGGTACCCACAGAGCACATCCAAAACAGCACTCAGAGGGAAGCAGATAGCCTTAACTACTTACAAGAAAAATTGAAATAAATAAGACGTCTGCCTCAGGAAAAAGCAGACAAAAGGAATTAGTAAAGGTAAAAGCAGCAATAAATTTAAAAGGAAAAAATCATAGAACTAGTAAATGTATCAAAGAGCTGTTCATAGGAAAAAATACCCTTTTTTCTTTACCTGTTGGGTGTGAATGTATTACATATTCAAAAATTAAATTATAAGATAGACGGTAGATAGATAAATAGATAACAGATAGATAGGAAGAACAGTTGTTGAGCTGAGACCCCAGGCTGTCTTCGTTTCCTTGAAGGGGGTCAATAGTAAGGAAAGGGACAGTCTTGTCCTATTCTTGGACACCATGCTGCTGCCACCTGGGCTTGACAACAGAAACCCACTTTTTCAGGGGGAATGCCTCCCTTGAGGCCACATTTAATGGGATGGTCAGCCCAGCTTCCTTCCACTTCTTTTTTTTCTCATACTCACAACCAATCTGTCAGTAAATCTTTTCTTCTCTACCTTAAGAATATATGAGAATCCAACCACTTCTCGCTATCTCCATCATAGCCACACTGGTCCAAGCCTCTTCATATCTCACCTGGATTATCATAATCCTCACCAATCTCTCTGTCTCCACCACTGTCCTCTGAAGTCTGTTCTCAACATGGCAGCCAGAGTGGTCCTTGTATAACATGTCGGTCATGTTATTTCTCTGCTCAAAACTCTCCAGTGACTTCCCATCTCACTCAGAGTAAACACCCAAGTCCTTAGAAGGCCTAGAGGACCTTTGCTAAACGACCCCAATCACACATACACATATATACACACGACACACACTAATTGTGTGTCCTGCTCCTCTCCCCCGTGCTCCCTAAGCTCTGAACACTGGCCCCCTGGCACACTCCCATCCAGTGCCTCTGCTCTTGTGATCCCTCCTGCCTGGAATTGTTTCCTCCAGACAGCGCCTCTCTCCCTCACACCCTTCAGCTCTCTGATCAAATATCAGTTTATCAGTGAGGCCTCTTCTGACCGCCCCCCGTCAAATAGCACCTTCACCTCTCCACACACACCCGCTCAGCTAATCTTCACCAATATAACAGCAGTCAGTCTACCCTTCCCTGCCTATTTTCATTCACAGGTCTTAGACATACCATTTACTGCATTTGCTTATTTGTTTTCTACCTCCCTCCTCTAGAATGTCATTTCCTAAGGGCAGAGACCGGGTCTGACTTGTGTATGGTGTCCCGACTGCCTAGAACTATTTCTGGTACTTAGTAAAAATATAAGAAAGTGAATGGACAAATGACTGAACAAATTGGATGGATGGATGGATAGATGGATGGATAAATAAATAGATGTATCCGTGGTGCTGAAGGCAAGGGTACCACTATGATAATTATCTGGACACTTTTGGACATCCGAGTAAGCTGTTTCTGGGCTTTCTCCTTCTTTCTCCCCCATTTAGCCAAAGATAACCCAGAAAGAGCAACATTCTACTCACTTTGTGGGAGGAGCCCATGGATTTCAGCATCTCGGTGATGTGGGGACTTTCCAGATGCAGACACGTAGTGCCCAAGGCAACAACAGCAACAGTACCATGTTGGTGGCTAGCCTCTGGTGGCCCACCTCTGGACCAACCTACCTCCACACTCATGGCTGTGGAGTCCACCAGCCTCAAGTGATGTGTCTAAGTGTTTGCTCTTCTAGCAAAAGGCAAATGTGACTGGGATGGTAGTCCAGTGTGAGCGAGCATCCCTGGGGATCCTTCGGCATATTGGGTTGCAAGTCCCAGCGTGCCTGACTCAGAAGACATGCAAAAACATTTGCTGAATGAATGATAAGGGAAACACTCGATTGCCTGCTAATTTGGGCAGTTGAGGATCCAGAGTTGTATGTATGCTTGCCAATGAAAGGGAAATATTATTTTTACCCCAACCTGTGAATATTGTTTATATCTCTTGTAAGTGTTCCCCAGGTAAAACTCAAATATTAGTTCCTTCCTTATTTAGCCCCAAAATATCTAGCATCATCTTGGAGTATGTGCCTCCCGACCGCCCTGGTATACACATATACTCTTTGTTAACTAAGTATAGTTTCTCCAGAGAAACAGAACCAATAAGATATACGCAGATATATAGAAAGATATTTATTATGAGAGATTGGCTCGCGAGATTATGGAGTCTGAGAAGTCCCATGATCTACCATTTGCAAGCTGGAGACTCAGGAAAGACGATGGTGTGGATCCAGTTCAAACTCAAGAGCACTGACGTCTGAGGGCAGGAGACCATGGACGTCCCAGCTCACGCAGAGAGAGCAATTGGCCCTTTCTCTGCCTTTTTGTTCTCGTCAGGCCCTCAGTGAATGGAATGATGCCCACCCTGTTGGTGAGGGCCATCTTCTACACGTCTCCCGATTCAAATGCTAACCTCTTCTACGAATACCTTTACAGACACACCCAGATATAATGTTTTACCAGCCCTCTTGGCATCACTCAGCCCAGTCAAACTGACATATAAAATTAACCACTGCACCAAGTGAATAGCAAGCATAATATTTTTTCCCCATGGCAGTAGATCCAAGGGAAAACCTCTCAAATTCTCTTGTCCAACATAATAGGACAACATGACAAAAGGATAAAGGTCTTTTGGCATAGTACATTTGGTTATTAACTTTGAACGGTCTTTGTAACCTGGTATTAAATATGGCCTTTATGGTCAGTCTATGCAGAGTCATTTATGTCTTGTCTCTGCAACTAGATCCTTAACAGCTTGGAAAGAGGCATTGTATCTAAGACTGGGTGCAACTCTCTAGGATTTGATATTGGGCTCAGTAGGTAACAGGAGATGCAACCACTGGCCTCCTTAGGTTGAAAGTTGGATTGATTTTCTCTGAAATCTGTCCTCAGACTTGCTGTAGAAAGCCCTATCAGCAAGACAAGGGCTCTAGGCATATAATGATAATTTTTACATAAATTTCTGGATTTTTCTGGTGTTGAAAGTCACTGAAGTAATATGTGATCCTCTGGCCGCATAATGATGCTTCAGTCAACAAAGGACTGCATATATGACCGTGGTCCCATAAGACTAGTACCATATAGCCTAGGTGTGTAGTAGGCTATACCATCTAGGTTTGTGTAAGTCACTCTGACGTGCGCACAGCGACGAAATGGCCTATCGACGCATTTCTCAGGCAGTATCCTCGTCGTTAAGTGACGCATGACTGTACAACAGAAAGGGCAAAACAAAACAGATTGTAAGCAAAGTTCTCAACCGTTAAGGAGAGTCTTGTAAAGCAAGAAGGGACTGGAAGAGTTTGAATGGGCTTTCAAGTCTACAAAATAAAAATCGATTTAACTATTTGGTTTCATTTTCTGTCTTCCTTCCCTGCATAACTGAACTCTGACAAAAGGAATGGAAGCCACGGTCCCTCACTGCTCCTCCCGTCTACTCCAGCTCCTGCCTTGGACACAGACAACAAGCTGGAACAGCCAGCTGGGAAGCCCTATGCTAATGGCACAGCTCACACCCCAATAGAAAATCCATTGTTCTCTTGAGAAGAGAAAGTCATGCAAACGGGGAGAAAACGCAGCATTCAAGAGGCCTTAGGCAAGCAGCTCTTCAGAAACAATTATCTCACAAACTGGAGATGCACCGTTTTTTTTTCTTTCTACTTTTTGGCAAGAGAGCCTTTAAGAAAAGTGACTTACTGTTGCCTAACAGGATTAAATTCTTAACTGAAGCATTTTCGTCTAATCCATCCACTACTTTCTAATCCCCTGTGAGTCAGAATGTAAGGAAAAGTTTCTATTTTAACTCAAAACCCACATTCTTAGAAGTCCGCACACCCTTGCACGTTTCAGACCCTCCAGGCTGAACAGAGCAACCCCACGGACTCTCCAAGCGGAGGCCTCAGGGAGTGTTTGCAAAGGCACCTTCCCCTTCCATCAGCTCTGCTCTCTATTTACTACCTGACCTTGCCTTTGACTTTTTTCTTTCTTTCTTTCTTTCTTTTTTTTTTTTTAATGTGCACACATCAGAGATGGTCCTCCTTCAGGCAGATCACATTCCAGAGGTCTGTAAGGGAAAGGGTCGTGGAGAGGCGTCCCTGTGGGCCAACTCCATGTTTCATTCTATGACACAGATTTTATTCTGAAAAGTCTTAACTGGAAACTCACAAAGCAACACCAACTCATTCTAACGTGTTCCCTATTAGTAGTAATGTAGTAAAAATAATATTGAAGTCAGGGGGACTGGCCCGGTCGCCTAGTGGTTAAGTTTGTGTGCTCCACTTGGGCAACTGGGGTCCACAGGTTCAGATCCCGGGTGCGGACCTACACACCTTGCACCAAGCCACGCTGTGGTGGGTTCCCACGTACAAAATAGAGGAAGATTGGCACAGATGTTAGCTCAGGGCCAATCTTCCTCAAGCAAAAAGAGGAGGATTGGCAACAAATGTTAGCTCAGGGTCAATCTTCCTCACCAAAAAAATAATAATAATAATAATAGTATTGAAGTCAGAATGAAAATATCTAGATGTTAAGCTTAGTTCTCCTGCTTACTAGCTGAGTCACCTAAAATTTCTGAGTCTCAGTTTTCTCATCCATAAGAGGGGGCTAATAATACCCACCCAGGAATCTACAAGATATTCCTATTTTCCACTCTGAATTTTGCTTTTGTTTAAATTGTGTAGTGCCCTTTCATTTGAAATAAACACAGAATGTTATTCTAGAGTTATCTTCTACGGAGTCTACCCAGCCGCACAAATCTTGTTATCACTGCTCCTCTGGACAATCCTGCTGGCCTGCAAAAAATAATATTAATGTAATTTAATGCAGGATTATCAGGGTTTTTCTGTTTGGCAGGTGTTACTGCTATGTTGGCATAAGATTAGACTATTAGGCAAGGTAAATGTTTTGCAGAAGTATTTATTTCTCTAGCAGAGCAGGAATTTGCACAATTAATTCACTGGAAAGATCTACATGGATATATGATATGACAAGAGCCTTCCCAATGAAATACCGGCATTGCAAAGCAAACGAGCAGATGACTGACCCCTCTTAATTCAGAAGCACTTTGGAATCCCATTTATGCAATAGGAGGGAAGAGAAATTTGTTCTGAATTTCAGAAGTCTTGCTAGAAACTGAGTTTCTGGCTTCTCTGTGCTACACGGAACACTTTTCTATTCCACCGGCCACTCAGTGGCTTTGGTGTGTCCCCAGTCTCACACTGAAAGCACACAGACCCGTGTGCATTTGTGCAGCAGCTTTTCACTAAGGCACTCACATTTCTTGAGAACAAGAATAGACACAATGACAAATTACCTCTGGGGAGGAGGCCGCGAAAACACCCCACCTGCCAGGCCACCGGGTGATGTGGCCCGGGATATCAGGGCCCAGGCACCCCTCCCCTCCTCCCTCTGGTGGGATCAGAGAATGTTCTGGCTGACCTATGGGTAAATTGATTGAAGTACAAGATCTGAAATGTCGCAGCCACATTCATCACCTTCATCCTTCGCAATCAGAGAGGCACTTGCAAAGGCCAACGCTGTGGAGAGAAGGGTTGGCGGACGCTGAGGACGAGCTGGACAGCTGCAGCCTGGAGGGTCTCTCGCAGAAGTGGTTGGTCTGCTTGTGGAAAGAAAACCTTCTCTCTTGAACCAAGACCACGGAGCACCTTAACTTGAGCACCTGCATTAAAAGATCTCTTCGCATAGTTTTATTCCAGTTGTGACCTTTATAAAAGATGAATGGGTAGAGAAAGATCTGAGTTCACTCAGAGACTCTGGAGAGAAGATACCTGACCAGAAAGGCAGCTCTTGCATCCTTCCTAGAGTATACTGCAGCTAATAAAATGTTGCTCTGTCGGGCCATGGGAAGCCTGCTCTGATGCCAAGGTTACGTGAATTACACGGAGCCTCGCGATGGTTTATCTGCATCTGGCGCTTTTCAAGTGGTGTGTGTTCTCTTTGATCACCCTTTCGTCAGCTATGGGCGATTCTCAGTTTTCTTAGCAAAGTCTGTCAAATGTACAGATGTAAGCTTCAGCCGCACATCTTTTCAACCTGATTCATTCTCAAATCTGGCTTTGTGGGGCTCAAATTAATGACTTATTATCGTAATGGAGCCTGTGAGCACCACGAACTCAACCCGTGTGCCTGAGCGTCTCATGTCAGATGTTCGAGCTCCACGTGAATCATTTAGCCGTGTGTCCTTAGGCGTGTTCTACTTTGTAGGATACATGAAATTACTAATCCTTACATCTTTTAATGGCATAAAATTTAAAACCCGCAGATTATTAATACCAGATTCGTGCTTATTGTTTCATTATTTCTGAAATCGTGCTCCCTCATGAAGGATTCCAAATATCCTCATATTAATGTGCCGCCCTGGGGAAAAAAAACCTGAAATTGTCTTCCAACTACAATATGTGGCACAAGAAAAAGCATTTCCTGTGGAATTGGCCCTGAGACGCCGGTCCATGGAGGCCTGGTTTGGACTGCAGCGCTGGCTCACCACTCCTAGGCCTGCCTCTTGGCTTCTTCACCTGATGTCAAATCCTGCACACTGTCGCAGTCCACAAACGTCTGACTGAACTGCTTTTTATGACGGATTTACCTGAGCGCATTTTGACCACAATCTATTTCTGTTTCCTTACGACAAAGACCTCACACTCCAGAGGGAAGGCCTCTGGTGGCCCGGTTTAAGAGGATCTTTAAACGCACTTAAGGGTTAAGGATCTTAAGGGGAGTCGGAGAGAACTGGAAAGGGGCAGGTTTGTCCCTCTGCAATATGCAAATACGGATCAAAGCTGTTCCCAGAAAATGGGAGATCGCTCGCCTATTGAGAATTTTTTTTAATTCAAAATCTACCACAAAACAGAAGAAAGTGCTTCTCCACAGAAGGCCAAGTCGGAAGGAAACCAGACAACAGAAGCAGCTTTTGGTCCATTTCGTAGGCTTCTCAAATGTCCAAAGTCTAAAGCTCCCAACTTAACGTCTTAATCTCTTTTCTTCTTACTATCTCTTAAAGCACTGTTGTTGTTAATTCGGTTTTGGAGCAGGATAGGGAGAAGGAGAGAAAAAGTTATACTTAGTCTTAAAATTAAGTATATTAATCAAATTCAGCTTCAAATTTTCTATTGTCTGGTATTCTACGAAAATTCATTAATTAAATTTCTGCCTGATCACAGGAGATAAGGCCACCATCTTAAAAGGTTAACTTTTTCTTATGCTGAATATTCAACAACCTAGTGTGCAGGGCTGCCAGATTCTTCCTTGGTTAGAACGTGAGTCCTGCCACCACATCTGTCACTGACAGGCTGCCAGGCTGACGAGGACACCTGCTACATGATGAGCTGCGACGGACCTCAGGTCTAACCAGCTCAGGTCCCGGCCTCCGCCAGGGTTGGCAACACAGGTCGGTGGAAATAAACACCAAGCTAGACACAATCAGTGCAGTCAAACCCCATTTCCACCCGCATAAGTGAAGGTAAGGCAAGCGCCCAGACAATTTTGTCCGTCTCTTGGCCATCCATAAATCAGAATTAAACACACAAACTACCTTTTCAAGAAGATTAAAGAGGAAGGTAGGAGGCTAAAATATTAAATATGACTGCCCTTTGCAAAGCATGATACCATATAACTACCAAAAGCATTGTGTCACACGGGGGGAAATGGAAGGATTTATGCATTGACTCATGCAAGTTGAGAATATGGATTAATATTTACAGAGAGTCCATTAAACCTTATGTGGAGAATATCGCTCATTTGGATTTTGTTTGCTAGGTCAAAACATTCCACTTAATAATAAATAAATAAACAAACAAACAAATAAATAAAAATAAAACGTGGCGATGCTTTACACGGGGAAGAAATTAATTCTGCGAGCATCAAAGAGAAACCTATAATTGTAGAAATGTGGCCAAGTGCATCAACTTGGAAAATTAATTTAGCAGCCAGGTTGCCTTGACTTCATCTGCTACTCCTTTTCCAGAACAAGTTAAAAACATTAAAGATTTCACAAATAAGGATCCCATCTATCCTTTTAGTCATCAAGAAGTGGGGGTCTCTTTCAAGTTACCTGAGAAAAGTGATTTCAACGCTCTGAAAAATCTCCTAGTATTTTGACAAGAAATTCCAAGGTCATTTGACCTGGGCCAAAGGAAAAGAAAGATATTTTTTAATTAAGAAATCAATGCAAAAGCGAAATGCCTTTGCTCTAACTTCTCTTCAGTCGCTAAGAGACGCGAGGAAATCTGTGCGGGCTAAGCTATCTTTAATAACACAGATTCTTCAGAGCCCCTCCTGGGTGGGCTTCCCTGTAGTCCCCTCGCCCCAGAGGCTCCTCAGCGGAAATGAACGTTGACCCCACGCGGCTGTTGCCTGGAGGAGCATGGTCTGCAGCAAAGGGACGCCACCATCCGCGGCTTTGAAGCCACCTTTTACCACGTCATGTTTACGCCTGGCACCGGCATGAGCAGCGGGGATGAGGCGCTCGGGGAACGCACCTGGGGAGCGAGGCGCTGGACGCTCATGTCGACCGACCGCAGCCGTCTCGCATCCTTCCCCTTATCACGTTTCCGGGGGATCTCGCTCCCTCTGGGCACCTCCTTTCAGCTGCTGCGGATGGGACGCCTCCATCCAGCTCGGTTGGGAGCGAGGCGGGCACATCACAAAGGGCTGCGGGGCCTAGGGACAAAAGGGTCGTGCGGGGCCGCGCTCTTTGAAGGGGAGGCCCAGGCGTGCGCCATCGAGACGCGGAGACGTTTCTATTTCGAGACTGTCTGCTCGGAGGCTGAGTTTGCCACATCAGTGCCGGCTGGCCTGGGAAGGTTTTTCTAAAATAGCCTCCCACTTGTACTCAAAATGAAGCTGAACCCATTAATTCAAAACACAGCTCCGCGCTTCCTCCCCGCCGCTAGGTTCCCGCCAGACGCTGCCCCAGCACAGCTAACCCTTGCATTTGGAAGCCCGGATGGCTCCGGAGCGCCGAGCCCTTTAGGAGTTTGTCTAAACAGCTCCCAGCAGTGGCTCTCATTACAGGGAGAGCCCCACGCAAACAGACAGCCCCGCTTCCTTTAAACACAGCAATTTGGGCTCATCTGTTGCTCTCTGCTCCTTTTTTTAATCATTTGGACTGTAAAGTAATTAGAGGGATAGACATTCCAAAAATAAAAAGATCAACAGCTGAGCTTTATAATTCTAATGTAAGCACACATATCATTTCAGGCTCCCCTAGGAACCCTGGGCAGGTACGATATCCATAATCAAAGCATTTGCATACATTTCCTAATTACCACTCTTGCCCCTGGATTTTTGTTTTTGAACTTCCAAGCTCGCCAGTGCCGTAAAGGGTGGGCTTCATCGTCGTGCCCCGGCCTGGCTTCTCTTCTCCAGCACATCCTCGGCCTTCCCCACCCCTGAGCACAGCCTTGGCGCGTTCTGTCCCTATCAAAGCCCTGTGCGAGCAAAGAAAAATAGTATTTTGGGGGGAAAGAGTAAGGAGTGGTAATTATATTCCTAATCACATGTAATTTTAGAGAAAATGAGTAGATGTGAGAGGCCATTTAGCTCTTGACTCAGTGTAATTCCACAGTCTGGGACCACAGGCACCCCACTGTCACCTGGGCGTCTTTCAAAGCCACCCTGGGCTCAGCAGCCAAACGGTTAATTACAAGGGCGGGGCTGCTTCCCAGCATCTGCAGCCCTGACCAGGAAAACTGTCATTAGACAACAATGGCAGCTCTTTGCCCAGACCCAGAGCCTTCCTCCACCGCAGGGCTCCCCCAGGTTCTCTGCCCCACCTCCCAGGCGGGGAAGGCACCGGGACGCCAGAAGGCACAAGAACAGCAAACATTCCTGAAGCTCTCACTTTGTGCTAAGCACTTGTTCTAAGCACCGTAGAAATGTAACTCATTTAATTTGCACCCTTCAGTTAATGAACAAATGAATACTTTATTGAGCACCTGCTCCCATGGGCAGCACCGTGCAAGGCAGTCACCTGTGTTGGTTCATCTGCGAAGCAGGAAGAGTACCTGCTCAAGGTCTGCTGGGGGGACCGAATGAGACAATGCGTGTAAAACTCTGAACACTGCCTGACTCCAAAGTGCCACCGCAAATATTAGATATGAACACGCAAAACTCAGTGAGCGTAAGGCGTGTGTCCAGCGCTTGACAATTATCTTATTTAATATTTTCAATAATATTATGAAGAAGACTCTCTTCTTGTTTGCATTTCACAGAAAGGAAAACTGAGATTTAGAGAGATTAAAAAATGCGCAAAGGTCCACTTAGAAGTGGGATTTAAGCTCGGGAAATTTGACTCAGCAGCCTATGATTAAATTCAAACATCACGCTTTCTCCCTCCTCCTCGTTGTCCCTACCTCTCTCTTATCGTCTACATATAAATAGATGTACAATGTTGTACATCTTCAAATAAGAAACCTCACACAAGCAACCCTGTTGCTGTTAGAACCCGAGGGTTATTACTTTCTCTCAAAGATTCTCTTTTCTGAAATCGCAGAGCGTTTAATGTATCTCATGTTATATATGTGTGTGTATATGTATTTACACAGAGATTTATGTATCTACAAATCATGCATAGATTTTTATTAAAAGTTATGTTTTATTTGTATTGTATCTTAATCTCCAAAATCATGTTTTAAACTCCTTTACAACACCATATCTATTCTTTGCACGCCCCTCACAGCTTGCAATTTATATGCAGTAGAAGTGCAACAGATAGTGTGTATTAATTAAATTCAAAACAAATCAATGAGTATATATTGAGTAATAACGGAAAGCACTACTCACCATTTGCTTTTCATCCAAGGAAATATAACATGCCCAGAAATAAAAAATAAAGATAAATTCCCAGCATTTTCTGCACTTGGAACCAATGGCAGAGGCTCTCAAATAAATACCCTTGCTTTTTAATTAAATGATGATAATTTTTTAGACTGATACAGAGAAGGGACACATAAGGGTCCAATGACTTCTGGACTATAAATATTCACCAAAGTTGCACCCACAGCCACTCTCTATAAATGAAATTCTATTAATCCATTGACTGACAAGGAGAAAAGCGCAGAAAGGGGTCAGCGGGGTCAGCAACATGAATTTGATGTCACCCTTGCACGTTATGGTGGCCAAAAATAAAGGAAAATTATAATGGCCAAAGTAAGGACTTATTTGTTCAATACATAAGGATGGATCATCAAGTCCTTCTTCCACATTGAAGGGGGTACAGAGAAGTTTAAATCATGATTCTAGTCCCTGAGAAGTTCACCACTGAGTTGGGGAGGAAGCACACACAGAAGGACACCTTGCAGTTGTCTGGTGCTTTGCAGTTTCTGGAGCGCTGTCACATATGTTACTTAACTTAAGTGTGACAGAGTGAAAGCTGAGTCTCTCTGTGTGCAGCATGAAGCTGGTGGCTAAAGGGGTTGTCCTTCCTTCAACTCCAAGGAAGCCTTGGAAGAGATTTGCTCCAAGTAGCCTGGATCTCACCGTGACCACGTGAGACTCTGTTCTTCTTTGCTTCTTGGCCATCTTCTGACACAGAAAATGAAACAGAATGCTGTGTGTTCAGTACAGAAGGCTGTACTAGAGTTCTGTGATCCAGAATCCTCCACCCAAGCACGTCGATCAGAGATCGCCCATTTAATGTCCTCAGTGCATCAATTAAACAAACTTTTCTTAAGCATTCAATACAGCCAGCTGTGATGTTGGAAGATGGGGACACAAGGTGAATAAGACACTGTCCCTCTGCTCAAGGAGCTCAAAGTCAAATGGTAGAGGTGAACATGTAGACAATGACAATACAACATGGTTGGTTAACAGAAATAGAACAGAATGCCCTCAAAGTCCAGGAGAGGACGCCTTTCTGCAGTGAGGAGTCAAGAAGCTTGGCAGAGGAGGGGACATTTTCACAGGGTCTTGAAGCCTCTATAGGAGATGGCTTGGTAGAGTAGGAGAGAAGAGCATTCCAAACGGAGGCAACAGCATAAACTCACAGTAAGAATAGTACTGACAAAGCACTTTCGTGTCTATCATTTCATTGAGCAACTCAGGAGGTAGGAAAGACCAAGACTATTATCCCCATTTTCCAAGACCCAGTGCATTTCACTTTCCTAAAAGTTAGTATTAGCAGACCATTTAACTCCAAGTCCAAAGCTTAAGACAGACACAAGCATCTGAAAAAACGGAAGAAATTTTGTTCCCGAGAGGCCTGCCTTAACTGTTTCAAAGTTGGAAACTGACGACGGTGGAAGGAGCAGTGAACGCGCATAATTTAATGAGGCTTAAGAATGTTATACCTAGAGGTAGAGGGTTGAAGGGTCTCTGGTTGGATGTGACAGCTGCCTAACCTCTAAATCCAAGTGTCATAGAGCAAAGGAGGACCACTTCATCAATAGCACTTTCATCATCCCCGGAAGGAGCTGCACATTGAAATACAGGTGGTTTGAACTCCATGCCTTTCCTGGTTTGGGCCTCTGTCCAGCCAATAACAAGTTGATATTATCCATCACTTGCTTCCTCCTTAGCATTTGCAGGCTCTTCTTCATCTTCATCTTCATCTTCATTACTAAACAGCCATCTTCCTTCAATGTCTTCAAGAGCTGGACATATAGACAAAGGGCACATTTTTTTTCCTTTTTTTTTTTTAGGGGACTAGCCCTGAGCTAACATCTGCTGCCAATCCTCCTTTTTTTTTTTTTTTTTTTTTGCTGAGGAAGACTGGCCCTGACCTAACACCCATGCCCATCTTCCTCTATTTTATATGTGGAATGCCTGCTTGACAAGAGGTGCATAGATCCACATCCAGTACCGGAACCAGCGAACCCCGGGCCACCAAAGTGGAATGTGCAAACTTAACCACTGTGCCACTAGGCTGGAAAGAGCACATTTTTATATGCATCCAAGCAAAAATGAATTAAGCTCTCAGCTATGACAAAGTGTGATTCTTAAAACTTGAATCTGGTCTGCACTGATGGCATCAGAGTTGTTTGATTAAGATCCCACTATGTCAAAACTAATTCTTTAAAATGATCGTTTGGCTGCCAAACAGTACCATAGCAATTTCTCAGCACAAAAAATGCTAAGTCAGAAAGTGTCGTTCTTCTCAGTTGGTCCCTCAGGAGGAAAATCCCATAGTTCTTCCCCCCAAAAATCCAAGACTTTTTGCTTAAAATGTTACTTTCTGGGCATCAGAAAATTATAGCAAGAGTTCTTTCACTTTAGTTTTACTCAACTGTGAAACTTGCGCTCCAAAGCTAAAAGCACTCCTTAAAATATGCCACTGTTGACCGCACAGAGAGTAAAAAGACCCTTCCACATGGCTGGGAAGAGCCCTACCGTACAGACTTTACCCACTGTCCAACCAAACTTCTCGTGAAGTAGTCTAAAAGCTTGCTCCTAAGATTAGAGAATGAGATGAAATTAAATTTTAAAATTGCTCACCAACTAGTTAATCCATTTCTGCAATAGGCAGTGCCAATCCATTTTTTTCAGACTTAGAAAACAAGTGCTGTGATTCGCAGGCTTCCAAGTTGTACTTCCTGCCTTGGAATAAAAAAGGCAATTCTTGTGTTCTCCTGGAGAAGGGTAACATCAAGTTCATACAGCAGCTAGAAACGTGATAAATCCACCAGGGCCACAGTGATTCCTGCCTAAACTAACAATTCATTTCATTGCTACAGTTCACTGCTGTTGTCATCACTTTCATGCCACTAATTACCTTCCATCTGTTTCATGTTTGAAGTTTACAACACTTGCCCACTTTGGCTACACTAGTTTACATCTAACACCAAACACATGTTTACGTTTACCACATACCAGTTCTGCATTCTTGGACTTAAAATTATATCAATTTATAATCCCATTAATGGAAAACTTATGAGAAGGATCGGCTCCTTTAATAAAACTAGAAAGAATAACCATTTGGATGCTGTTAAGGACCAGCCCATACTGTAGGCTAAATGCTTCAGTTAGATGCACCGGCTCAGGTAAGGGGGCTTCATGAAACACTATCTTGGCTGCTGAGTTCAGACTATGGGACTGGAGCAGCCTGATGACCTTCCATTCTCGGATACTCCATGCCAAAGTCCGGTCTTCAGGGGAAAGATAAAGAATGATCAAAGAGAATTTTGGTGTGCTTTGTTCAAAATCAAATTTGAATTGGCATCCTCGAACTTTGCGTTTTTAAGGTCAAGTTTGTGAATAAAAAAGTTTTCAACTGGAAGAACGAAAAGGGAGCCAGAGGAACAGTGTGTGTTACCAACTGGCAACGGTCTCCCCATATATAGCTCCCTAAAACAGGGCTGGATATGTGTTTGGACGTCTATATCTACTGCTGAATGGTGTCCAAAGAAAACTGCAGATAAGAACATTATTTGGATCTTGGACCATTTCTGAAGGATTTCAGTTCTATTAAAAAAAATACTTTGGGAACTGTAAGGGATTAAATTCTGCTCCCACACGCCTCCTTCCACTTAAAGGAGAACCACCCTTTCCCTTCAACCAACTGCATGAATTTCACTCCTCCAGCCGAGGGCTGGGCTGAAAGCCTTGCTCTCTTTTGGAGTCCCACATCTACTAGCAAGAAACTTGACCTGCGAAACCAGTCAATAAACAAGAGATTTGATGACCTTTTGATGATCCTTCTAAGCAGCATTCCTTTAAAACAAAAAATAGCCCTCTATCTAGAATAAACTAGTGGGAAAGTACTGGTCTAGCAGTCTGGATGATAACAGTAGGTTCTGGAAGGAAATAAACCATGCAGGCTGAAGATTAGTAAGTATTCCATCTTTTGTCACCACATCGCCTAGAGAGCTTTCCCTAGATGCGTAAGAATTTTACATTAAAAATCTGCCATCAGATGAGATCAAAGTCTGTCCATTCATGCTGTTCTAAGGAAGTGCTGACTGAAAAGCCGTTCTGGGTTTGTCTGAACTTTCTGGTCAGAGGCCTTTCTCTTTTACCTCGTGACCCACTCAGCCAACTCAAAGCCCAGGCAGCATTTCACCCCTTGGGGTTGTTGCTGGCTCCGGACATCTCCCCCCTCACGGGGACTCTGCAATTCCTCCTCACGTGGGCAGCGTGCTTCTCTGGGTCCTGTTCACCTGCAAACCCAGATAGACCCTGCTCCTGATCAATCCAGAATAAAGATGTGCTGCATGGCACAGTATAAAAGGGTGGAGGGAGTGGGGAGAGGGAGACAGGCGCCTCTTCATTGCCCTCAGCAGCCAGAGCACTGGGAAGTCATATAAAGGCTCTTAATTCATGCTTGCAAAGCAATATCAATGCCTTGCATCTGGGATCCTTTCCTTACACCTTGGGGATTTAAGTGGGAACCAAAAGATGCTTGAGGAGCCTACAGCCCTCTTAGAAATTCTGCTTGGACCTCAGAGCCCTTGCTGTTTGATCTGAGATGGGATCATTTTGTCTCAGGCTATGAACAAACTCAGCAGAATTTCAGTTCAGTTCAAGCTCGAGCCTCACAATACTTTATGAGAAGTGGCCGGACTCCCCACACCACTTCAAAAGCACCCTCCCCACCCTCAGGTGAGCACACACACACACACATCGTTCTTTCAGAATCAGATCTCACACTCAGCTGCCTGCAGACGCCTGTAACGCAGTGTGAACAGGTGAAGCCAGCCGTGGTGGATGTGGGGGAGACCTCCTGGGAGACCCTACATCACATGTCCTTCTTGGAAGAGAAAGTCGCTACTCAGCCTCAGGGAGCAGGGCCCTGCAGAAGATGGACCCAGAGCCTGCAGATCTTACACATTTAACAGAAATGCTGGAAATTCAAATTTATACATGAAATCTCTTGATTTTTAAATGTTCGCTGAGAAGCATTAAGCACCGTGCAAGCCGATCTCAAGTGTCGGCGAGCTGCCTCGGTCGGGCCCCAGCCTGCCAGCTTTTCACTTTTGCTTTCAAACCTGGATGCATTTTCTGGGTGAATCATAGCTTTCAATATCTATCTCTCTTTCTTCATAATAACTATAGCTGGTCATAATCTTCTGGATGATTGATAACACGCTTTCACAGGCATTATTTCATTTGAACCTGACCACAAGTGTATAAGTCAGTTGTTGTCATTAGAGTTGCCTTTTTACAGATAAGCAGACTGGCACTCCAAAGGCAGCGTGACACAGTGGTGGGCCCATGGCCTTCAGCACCAGACAGGCCTCACATAGACTTACCGCTTACTAGCTGGGTGACCGTGGTCAGTGTCCTCTGTTTCCTTACTTCTAAATATGTGGCTATCGAGAGAAGTGGGAATAATGCGAAAAAGAATCTAGCCAGGTGCCTGGCACATCGTGGCTAATAAATAGTAATAAACGGTAGCTTTCGTGATGGGGACCAACCCCAAGGCCACAGAGCTGGGGACTGGTGGAGCTGGGACTTCAGCCTAGGTCTCCCGCCCCCAGAGGCCTTGCCCTTCAAATGCGGGCTCTTCTGGCAATGGCTGCAGAGGTGAGCAGCAGCATTGCCTTGTGCTAGAGTTGGTGCTATCGGCTAACAAAATACCTTAACACTGGGGATCTTGCTTCTATAAGATGTGTTGGTCCACTACAAGATTGCCTTAGTCTATTCCGTCTGCTATAAAAAAATACCACAAACTAAGTGGCTTATCAACAATGAACATTTATTTCTCACAGTTCTAGAGACAGGGAAGTCCAAGATCACGGTGTCGGCAGATTTGGTGTCTGATGAGAGCACACTTCCTAGACAGCTGTCTTTTTGCTGTAACCTCACACAGCCGAAAGGGGCAGGGAGCTTTCCTGGGCCTCTTGTATGAGGGCACTAATTGTGCCCATGAGGGCTCCACCCTCAGGACCCAATCACCTCTCAAGGACTCCACCTCCTAATACCGTCACCTTCAGGGTCAGGATTTCAACATATGAAATTGGGAGGGGCACTCAAATATTCAATCTATATAATTACCAATTCTGTAAATTCAAACGTGCCCCTGTTTCCTCTAGATCTATCATATTTTACACAGAAAGATATGTATAACACATTGATCACTGAAAAAACAGCTTTCCAAACAGCTTATATAATGTGTAACCATGTTGCTTTCTTTAAAAGTGTGTGTGTGTGTTCATGTGTGTGTGCGTCTACGCATGTGTGTTTGTGCATGCATAAAAAAAGATCTGGAAGGACAAATATCAAGGTGTTAACAGCGGTCATCTCTGGATGGGAAGGTTTCCGGGTGTTGCAATTACAGTGTTTTTTAAATTTTCTTCTTTTTATTTATCTGTAATTTCTAATTTTGCTCAGATGCTCGTGTAATACTTTTGTAATAAGAAAAAACCTTTTATCCGTTGAGGAATAGCTGTAGCATGGAATCTCTGCCCAGTGGCACTCCTCACCTTGGAGTTGTTTACAGGCACCTTGAGATGCTAGAGTTGGCAAAAGCTTCTCTTTCGACACCAACTAAAGCCCTCTCCTATGGTAGTCACAAGGACTGGAACATGGAACCTGCTGGGTGGCCTTAAAAGTCCCTGTTTCAGACTTGCAAAAGTTCTACTTCTGGAGAACTGCTTTTATAATATTAGGGGACTCCATCATTCTCACGGAGAAGCTTTACCCTCGAGCATCCTGGTGCTAGCGTCGAGCGTTAAAGCAAACCTCACCACAGATGGTGTTGCCCTTCTCTCTCACCTCTGTCTTCACTCCCAAAAGGCAAAGACAGCCGCTCGAATTAAGGACACACGGGTGGGCCCTGGCTTCTTCGATCAGGATTTACTCATAAGGTACTCTGGGATTGCCTTCCGGATGTCTTTCAAGATAAAGAACATTTGACAATGCAGCAAAGATGTGTCCTAAGCCCCCTGCTGTACGCTGATGGACTTGGGGGTCCCTTTGGGATAGAATCAAGCACCCTGGAAGTCTCTGGCTCAAGCACAGCTCTCAGGGACCCCTCGTCCTCGGTGGAGTCCTTCCTGCCAGACAAACGAGTCCAGACAAAAGGGCCAAGTCTGTCTGCTTTGCCCATCCACCCGCCCATCCCGTGAACCTCCTCGCCTCTGGACACCTTCTCTCCCTGGCGCCAGAGCCTTTGCACCATCTCTGTCCACTCCGCCTTCCCTCCGTGATCTGACCATCCGATCTGGATCTGCTTTTCATTTCCCATTCTGAACTCCTCTGGGCCTGAAATTATCTTTTCCGCCCCCCATCAGAATTCCAGCTCTTAGCTGGTCTCCAATGAAGAAAATAACAAACTTGTTCATTCTGAAATTGTTAATGACCAATTTGGGTTTATGGATACACGTCCCAGGAATATTTGCTCTTGCAAACAGAAAAGATGGGAAACTAGAGAGGGCCAGGCCTGATCCAAAGGAAGCAGTGTCTGAGGTTGTGCTCATGGGCAGTGCAGGCTAGGAGAGGAGACATTTACAGTCCTGAGCGTTCCAGAACCCTTGACTGTGAGCCACTGCGGCCTCATCTGCATGGGAGCCTCGCTCTGTTTTTGACACAACCACTATCAGAATCATGTTACACAGACGGCCCCTTTGGAGTACTCTGAGGACCTTTCTCACTGCCAGGAGCTAGATGCACAGTTCCCCTTGTCCACTTAGCCAGACCTTCTCTGTCAACTCCTGAACGACAGCCTGATGGAGGAAAAGCCACCAGGCTAGAAGGCAGAAGCCTGGCGCTGACACATGTCCGCTACCCACTCCCTCAGCAACCTTGGGGCAGTGCAACGGCCTTGGCCTTAGACGCCTAGCTGCCAAATGGAGGGATCACGCTAAACCATTGGTTCCCAAACTCTTAGATTTTACAGCAAAATTTCAAAAAGAAAGGTTTCTTTGGAAAACATTTATTTTATCTCAAAAAGATACTTTTAAAAAATCATGTAATAAAAGGAGGTATTTTACATCAAAAAGGGAGGAAGAACAAAATCTCAGAGTAAAGATTGGTCCTTTAAATTGAATAAATGTGGTTTCTTGGGAAAACTCACCATAGCCTTCATTTTCCTCTGTAACTACAGACGAGCGCTAGACACTCTGGCCTGACATGACCCCTGCGCTCCCTTCCAGCACGGTACCCTAGAGAAGGAAAAGTGAAAAAGAAAAAACGCAAACTGCTAGGGCAGTCAGGGCAGCTCCTTCAAAGCCGAGGAGGATGCTTTAGAACTTGGGAACATTTCAGGCTCCACATTTCAGCAAAAGCTTTGCAATCCAGTAAGACTTTAAGAGGAAGGATTTAAAAATCCATCTGTTTGCCTTGGGGGACCCAGAGCAAGAGCAAAGTTTCAAGCTGACAGGCTCATGATATTATAACATATTCCTTAGGCAATAAAGGATGAAATACATGACTATATGCTGGGGGGTTGCTCCGGTCTCTCATTTATACAGTTTTTAGTAAACTCGCTTTCTATACTCAGCTGAAATGGCTCCTCCAAAGCCATTCCCAGGATTGAATAACTGTTCACTATGTCTTCAGGGAGGGTTCCAACTGGAGTCACGAATCCCCATGAAAACGTGTGGGAAAACATCCTTGCTCTTTCATTACATCTAAAATGTGATCACCAGATATAAAAACACAAAGAGTGGTTACATTTTAAAGGTGAGCTACAGAACTAAATTGAGAGTTGACTTAATCCCATTTTTATGGGCTGATTAATGTCCCGAGTGACCAGGCTGGGGAGGAAAGTTAATGCCTGTTTCCGTTAATGGAATGCACCATGCTTCTTGGCTTTTATCATGACAGCACGTCGCTGCCACTGTGGGTTCGCACAGAACAAGATTCAAAGCCATCATCAGAGCTTTCCTTGTGCCAAATGGACTCAAAATTATTCACTCACCAAAATTCCCACCAGTCAGTGCTTCAACCCTTAAGGGAAGAAAAAAAGTAAAATAAACTGGAGGATGAGATTTCTTCACAAGAGACTAAAGTAGTATGTTGGCTAACAGGGTCTATCTGCGATCACTGAACTCTGAGTTATGTCGAAAAGACGTATGAACTCTGCCTCAGTAGTAATAGTAATAGCTACTTGTTGAGTAGCTACTCTGTGCAAGGAATCGTGCAAACACAGTGCATATTTTTTCTCATTTCACCGGCTGAGATGGTGGATATGAGCCTCGAAGAGATGAAGCAACTTGTCCAACGAGCAAACCTAGGCTTCCCTGACTCATGAGGCCACGCTGGTCCTCTCCGTATTGGCGTCTCTGACTGAGCAGTCTCCTGTCTACTTTGCTCAGCTTAATTTACCTGCCCTTGTGCCTCAGTTGAAAGAAGACATCCTTTCATTCGTTCACTGAGTCTTCAGTGTAGAAATTATAATTCTTCAGAGTTCCTTCCAAAAGCAACATGACAAAAAGCAACCTTCCTCTTCCCTTCTCACACATCTCCCCCAAAAACCTGAGGTATGTGGCTATTTTATTTCTCATCCCTGAATAGATAGCTCAGTAACCCAAGCAAGTCACACTCACACCCCTATGAAAAATATCGATTATCACCATAGTATTACCAAAACATTTATATAGTGCTTTACGTGTCACAGAATTCTTTCCCATAAATTACATATTTCATTTGATAAATTACCTTGGGCAGAGGGTGGAGGGAGGGAGATAAATTATTCAAGTGAGATTTGGTTTGGAAGAATAGCATTTATAGAGAGTACCCAGACCCACAAGAAATGGCTTGTCCATGGTTGTTACAGAATTCAAAACAGTTATGGGCTACTGTCACTTGATGGTGGAGTATTTTGGTTTCCAACAGCACCTATGTTAGGCTAAATTGTGAAGACGGTAACATCTTCCAGCACATCTGCCCTTGAATTCTGAGCCCTTTTCTACGAATTGGGGTATCTCCAATATCCATCCCACCTCAACCCTTCCTCTATCCTCCACCAGCATTAAAACTCACTTTCAAGAAAGAATAGAACGTATCTACATTAAGTGTAACTGGTGGTAGACCAAAATGTTAGCTTTTGCCCTAGAACTTTTATTAATAGGGATTCAGTGTCTTATCTACCTGCCATTTCCATCTCAATTGATGGTTTTAAAACTGTGGCAAATGAGAAGAGGTCACCTTAGTCTTTTTTTAAAGGAAGTTATCCATAAAAAGAATAATCGGGAGTCGTCCTGGCGGCGTAGTGGTTAAGTTCGTGCACTCCACTTCAGTGGTCTGGGGTCCAGGGGTTCAGATCCCAGGTGCAGACCTGCACACCACTCATCAAGCCATGCTGTGGCAGCATCCCGCATACAAAGTAGAGGAAGATTGATAGATGTTAGCTCAGCAACAGTGTTCCTCAAGCAAAAAGAGCAAGATTGGCAGCAGAGGTCAGCTCAGGGCCAATCATCCTCACACAAAAAAAATAATCATAATCACCTGTAACAGTTAGCATGTATGTAGTATCTACTATGTGCCAGGAACTGTTCTAAGCATAATTAACTCATTTAATCCTCCCAACAGCCCTTTGATGTAGGCGCTACTATTACTTACATTTTATAGATAATGAAACTGAGGCTCAGAGAGGTTAGGTGACTTTCCTAAAGGCATATAGTTAGAAAGTGACAGCTGGGATTCAAAGGAAACACAATTGAGTTCTAGTCCTAGTAATTCCACTAAGTAGTTGTGTGACCTTGGGCCTGTCACTCGACCTCTCTGGCCTATCAGGAAAGGGCATTGGTCTAGTTACCTCTAGCTACGCCTAGCTCTATAATCAGATGAATCTAAGCTCCTGTGAGAAGTCCCTCACATCCCCCCTGAGAGCTAGAGATTAATTCATTCTCATGGTAGTAGGTATGAATCAGATCTTCCTATTTTAAAGCCCAGTGGAATCCCAGGCATGAAATGCATTCTCTAAACATTCCGTTATTGTCATTATTACTACTACTTGAATGGAAACATCAGCACTAATTTCGCCTAACCCTTTCAGAGGTTGTCTTATCCCGGATCCTTTCTTATTCACCATTTAGATGATAGCAAGGGCAAACAATTTATTATTTGTGCTGAGGCATCTGGCTTTGTGCTCACTCCCCTCCCTAAATTACCTCCACCCTGTCAACTCCAGTGATGGATTGTTTATTCCCATGACTGCTTTTTCAATCCTAGGCTTGGAAAAAAAGGAAGATAGCTACATTCCCATCAAGCTCATGGTCAACTGTCTGATTCATTTTCTCTTTTGCAAATTCTTCTTCTCTCTTCTTCAGGCAGCACTTCTGTTAGAAGAGCTGCTCCCTTAAAGAATGCCAAAGGCCTCAGGCCCCCCTGTGAGGATCCTGCGCCTGAGTGCCTTTCTTTTCTGACTTTGGTACTGAAAGTCTGGAGTAAAGTGGACGTGATTTTGACAGCCCTGTTTGGAGGTTGTGGTTTGTTTTGTTGTTTTTTTGCCTGAGGTAAGCATCCACGTGGGATGATCTAGGATTGCTCACAGGAAGCGAATGCAGCCCTCTCCTCATCAGCGAGGGGAGCTTCCTCATCGCCTGGTACCCTCAGCTGACTTCTGTTGAGATGCTGCTTTTAAGGTGCTACTGCAACACCCCCACCTCCAGGAAGACACATCCTATCTCTTTCTTCGTCGTGAAGCTTTGTTCAAACCTGTTTAAAGGCAACAACAAATAGAAAAGGAGAACACATTCCAGGACCAGATCACCACCCAGAATGATATCCTGCTTCTAGAGAAAAGGACACTTCTAGAGCAACTCACAGAGCGAGAAGAAGGGACCCAACAAATGGAGAATATCTGCAGTCCTGAGCAGCGTGCTCTTCCTGGATAAAGGAAATAAGCAATTACAGGAGAACAGTGTCCGGCTCACACAGCAGGTCGGCCTCTCAGAGCGCGTCACGAGCAGCGTCCAGATTTGCAGAGGAAACAGTGAACCCTTGCATTTGAAGCAGTGAGTAAGATACCGCCTTTACCAAACTCCAGTTTTTCTGGAATTGGTTTGACAGAGTCCGTTGAAAGTCTGAGAGACTGAAGAACAAAACCCAGAAGAAGCAAACCCAAGGCCCCCTGAGTCTCCTTCATGATCATAGGACTTCGAAGCTGAGTACACAGATGTGGCTTCTCTGAAAGAGAACGAGACCAAAAGTCAGAACCACAAAATCCCGATGTCTAAACTACACTCATCAAACCTGCTGATTTGAAGCTTGGATGAGAAGGTGGAACGTGACATGTAGAAGAGTTACCACAAATCCCCACTGGACGTCAACCAGGAGCCTTAGAGATGGCTGATAAGTTCTTTAACCTGTTCTAAAAAAAAAAGAAAGAAAGTTTAAACATGATAGGCATTTTTAACCTCTCTTTAGTACAGATGATTTTGTGTAGAACTGGATTGAATCCGGAGCACATTTGTGTCCCATTCTGTCAGTCGTTGCCTTGCCCAGAGCAGCCGGGGCTCTCTCTGCTGGCCACTGGCCATTTTGAACCAGACCTGATCAGAACAAGCTCCCTCTTAGGAGCCCCATCCAGCAGCAGTTAGAATCTGGAATTTATTTTGCCCTTGTGATGGTTAATGTTATGTGACAACTTGACTAGGTCACAGGGTCCCAGATATTCGGTTAAACATTATTTCTGGGTGTGTCTGTGAGGGTGTTTCCGAATGAGACTAGTGTTTGAAGCGATAGACTGATTAAAGAAGATTATCCTCCCTGTGCAAGTGGGCATCATCAGTCTGTGAGGCCTGAATAGAGCAAAAGGGTGGAAAAAGAGTGAATTTGTGCTCTCTGCCTGACTGCCTGCTCTGGGACCTTGGTCTTCTCCTGCCCTCGGACGGGGACTTACACCATTGGTTCTCCAGCTTGCAGACGGGAGATTGTGGGAATTCTCCGCCTCTTTAATCTTGTGAGCCAATTCCTATAAGTCTCTTTATATAGGTAGGTAGATAGATAGATACCCCACTGGTTCTCTGAAGAACTCTGACTAACACAGCTCTCATGACCCACAGGAGGTATGCAGAGTTTCACCGTCTCATGCTGCTCCTGTAAAGCAGTGCTCTCCAAATTAGGGGCAGGGGTACATTGGATGGCAGGAGGAAATTATGATTTCTATTTAATTTTCTTTTTAGGTTAACAATAAGGAATTGCTTCACTAATATGTCCAATACACAGAGTGATGGTCGTCATATCTATAATTTATGAACAAATACACATGTATTGGAGGATATACAAGCTTCGTTGTCTGATTGGGTACACTTTCTAGCGCTGTCTGAGCAGATGCTGTAAGGCAGACGTTCTCCAAGTGTGGTCTGGTCTGGTCTGGGGACCTACAAGTCTCCAAGACCCTTCCTGGGGTTCTTCTCATAATAAATGGTCTGTCTTTTTTACTCTCATTTCTCACTAGCGTAAAGTGGAGTATTCCAGAGACTACATGATGGATGACATTGCAACAGATTGAACGCAGAAGCGCGTATGAGAATATAGCCATCTTCTCTCAATCCATACATTAAAGAGACTCTCAAAAATGTACAACACTATCACAATTCTCACTAATTTTTTGTTTTGGAAAATACAGTGACTTTTTGTTAAAAATAGATTATCTATAGTAGCACGTAATGGATATATAATTGTTATTTTTAAATATGGTAATAAATATTTTTTTAATTTCTCACAAATTTGTAATATGATAAATATCTATAGATTAACCCACATTAATTAAAGCTCTTTTTGGTCTTTAATACTTTTCAAAGGTATTTGTATAGCAAAGTTCAGGCTTCTGCTTAGGATATAGAAAGCTGGAAAGAGCATTGCTCCCTCACATACAACAACAACAAATTGCAATTAGGCAAGCTGTGAGTTCACAACTTTCTCAAACCTACCAGAAAGATGAGGTTTCAGGGCCACTAACTAACCTGAAATCTAAGGGAAAACTGAGCCTCCTGGGGAGAGAGAAGATGAACATGTGATTACCTGGGGCAGAGGCTGCCAGGCGCCACACAGCCTGTTAAGGAGAACTCAGTTAAAGTGGCTAATGAATTGCTAAAGGCCAACTGCAGGTTAGTGTGAGCATACAGAACTCCTGGGAGCCTCAGATACTAAGGGACTTCGCACCTACTCACAGGCTCTTCTCCACAGACTTCACTGAGGGCTCGCAGGAAAGACCGGGGCAGGACAGGAGTCCTGAGAAAGGCTCGTGGTTCAGGCCAGTGGGAACAGCAGCAGCAGAAGGAAAGGTACAAAGCCCCAACTCGATCCTTCTTCTCTATCTTCCCTATGGAACAAAAGCCGTAAACTGCTATAGGAAGGAGAGAAATCTCTGTCATCCTTAGGGCACTGCTGAAGACCCATCAAAGTGACGGAAAGAGAAGAGAAAAATTCCTCTAACCCTGGCAGAAATATATTTTCGGTCCAGACCATTAGAAATTTTCTACCACCGGGGAAGGTCAGGGGTCGGATCACCGGGAAGGACCCATCGCCGAGACCCAGGTACCAGTTTCTGAAATACACACTAAAGGCACACCCAAAAGTGCTTATTTCCACTCACCTCAGCCTCTACTGTCTTAAACAAGGTGTCTTGTTTTTTAAAAGGAAAAAAGTATGAGGTATAAAAAGAAGGCAGAAAAATCAGCAAACTGTCAAAATTTGTGAATCTGTAGACATGACATAAATGTTAGAGCTATCAGGAAGCAAATTTAAAATAACTATGATTAATATATTATGGCTTTGATGGGAAGGATAGACAACAGGTAGAGCAGGACGGCTAGTTTCAGCAGAAAGACGGAAAATATAGGAAATGATGGAATGCAAATGCTAGAAATGGAAACACAGAAACAGCGATGAGGAATGCCTTTATGGGCACAGCAGTAGAAGCAACAAAGCCAAGAAAAAAACCTGGTGAACTTAAAGATAGGTCAATAGAACTTATCTAAATTGAAACACAAAGAGGAGAAGAAAAGAAAAGAACAAAGCATCAGAGAGCTGTGGAACAGTATCAAATGGTTTAATATCCGAGTAAACTGAAATCTCAGAAGAAGAGAGAATGGCATAAAAATAATTGAAGAGATGATGCACAAGACTTTGCAGAAATTAATAAACACTTGAAAAGGATTCTATACACATGGGCCATATTCAAAATGCTGAAAACAAAAGACAGAAACCAAACCTATTCAAGGGAGCCAAAGAAAAAGACGCATTGCAGAAAGAGGAACAAAGACAATACGGCAGAAATACAGCAGACTTTTCAGAAACTGTGTCAGCCAAAAAAGACAAAGAAATGACATCTTTAAAGAACTGAAAGAAAAAAACCGGCAACTCAGAATTCTATATCTGCAAAAACTCCTTCAAAATTAAAGGCAAAATGAAGACTTTTTAGCGCCAGCACACTTGCATGACAAAAAATCTTTTAAAAAGAAGTTCTTAGAACAGAAGGAATATGATAACAAATAGAAACACAGCTACACAAAGAAATGAAAAGTACTGGAAATGGCATAAGTGAAGGAAAGCATGAAATTTATTTTTCCTTTATTTTTAATGGCTCTAAGATATAACTGACTGTTCAAAGAAAAATAATAGTAGCGTATTCTGTGTTTATAGAACATAGAAAACAAAATGTATAATAATAGCACAAAAGGAGGAATTGGAAGTACACAGTTGTAATATGCTTACACTACATGTTAAGTAGTAAAGCCTGGAGCAACTACTAAAAAACAACAACAAAATTAAGGAATAAATAATAAGCCAATAGTGGTGATAAAATGGCATCACAATAATGCTCAATTAATCCAAAAATCTTCAGAAAAAGGAAAAAATAAAGAATAAATGGACTAAATAGAAGTGTCTAGAAAGATGACAGATTTTAATCTAACTATATCAATAACTATTTTAAATGTATAATATCTGAGCATAACAATTAAGAGAGTATCTGACTGGATAGAAAGTAACCCAATTACATGCTGCCTTATATTAAGATATAAATAGTTTTAAAATAAGAGAATGGAAAAAGATACATCACACAAACTCTAATCGAAAGAAAGCTGGGACAGCTGTATTAGAAAAAACACATCTCAAAACAAGGAATATTACCAGGGAAAAGAGATATTAGAAATGATAAAGTGCTTAACTATCAAAAAAGATTTAAAAATCCCAAATAGGTACGCATTTAATAATGGATATTCAAAATGCATAAGGCAAAAACTGACAGAACAGAAAAGGAAAATAGACAAATCCGTAATTATAGTTGGAGACTTCAACACTCTTCTCTAAGAAATTGATAGAACAAATAGAAAATCAGTAAGGATATAGAAGCCCGAACAAGACTATCAACCAATTTCACCTAGCTAATATTTTTAAACACTCCACTCAAAAACAGTAGAATACACATTATTTTCTTTTTCCTTTTTTCAGTTATATTGAAGTATAATTGACACATAAAATTATAAGCCATCTAAAGTGTACATTGTTGTGATTTGATATACGTATATAGTGTGAAAGGATTCCCCCCTTAGTCACCTATATCACCTCATGTATTTATCTTGTTGGTGGTCGTTTTTGTTTTTGGGGTTTTTTTGGTGATAAAAATTAAATTTTATCCTCTTAGCAAATTTCCATTATACAATAGAGTATTATCAACTATAGTCACTATGTTTTACATTAGATCCTCAGAAATTATTCATATTATAGTTGAAAGTTTGTACCCTTTTACCAAACTGTCTCTATTTCCCCCAGACCTTGACAATCACTTTTCTACTCTCTGTTTCCACATTTGACATTTTTTTTTTAGATTCCACATATAAGTGATACTATGCAGTGTTTATCTTTCTCCACCTGATTTATTTCATTTAACATAAAGTCCTCAAGATCCATCTGTGTTGTTGCAAATGGCAGGATTTCCTTCTTTCTTATGGCTGAATAATACTCCTTGGTGTGGAATAATATTCCATTCCATATATACACCATATCTTCTTTATCCATTTATTCCTTGGTAAACACTTAGGTTGTTTCCATATCTTGGCCCTTGTGAATAGTGCTGCAATGACATGGGAGTGCACATATCTCTTAGATATCCTTTTTTTATTTCCTTTGGATATATACCCAAAAGTGAGATCGCTGGATCATATGGTAGTTCTATTTTAAATTTTTCATGGAATCTCCATACTGTTTTCCATAGTGGCTACACCAACTTACATGCCCACCAACAGTGCACAAGTGTTCCCCTTTCTCCACATCCTCGCTAATGCTTGTTATCTCTTGTCTTTTTGTTGATAGCCATTCTAATAGGTGTGAGGTAACATGTTTTGATTTGCATTTCCCTGATGATTAGCGACGTCAAGCACCTTTTCATGTACCTGTTGGCCATTTGTGTGTCTTCTTTGCAAAAATATCTATTCAGTTCCTCTGTCCATTTTTTAATTGGATTGTTTGTTTTACTATTGAGTTGTATGGATTCTTTATATATTTTGGACATTAACCCATTGTCAGATATATGATTCACACATATTTTCTCCAATTCTGTAGGTTGCCTTTTCATTTTGCTGATGGTTTCCTTTGCTCTGAGGGAGCTTTTTAGTGTGATATAGTCCTACTTATTTATTTTTGCTTCTGTTGCCTTTGCTTTTGGTGTCAAATCCAAAAAATCATTGCCAAGACCAATATCAAAGAGCGAACCACCTACATTTTCTTCTGGGAATTCTATGGTTTCAGGTCTTATGCTCTAATCTTTAATTCATTTTCAGTTAATATTTACATATGGTGTAAAATAAGGATCCAGTTTCATTCTTTTGTATGTGGCTGTCCAGTTTTCTCAACACCATTCACTGAAGAAACTATCCTTTCCTCATTGTGTATTCTTGGCTCCTTTATCATAAATTAATTGGCCATACATGCACGAGTTTCTTTCTAGATTTTCTATTCTGTTTCAATGATCTATGTGTCTTTTTTATGCCAACACCATGCTATTTTGGTGACTATAGCTTTGTAGTATAGTTTGAAATCAAGAAGTGTGATGCCTCCTGCTTTGTTCTTCTTTCTCAAGATTGCTTTAGCTGTTTGGAGTGTTTTGTGATTTCATTCAAATTTTAGGATTGTTTGTTCTATTTCTGTGAAAAATGCCATTGGAATTTTGATAGTGATTTTATTGAATCTGTAGGTGGCTTTGGGTAATATGGACATTTTAACAACATTAACTCTTCCAATCCAAGAACGCAAAATATCTTTCCATTTATTTGTGTCTTCTTCAATTTCTTTCAACAATGACATAGTTTTCAGTGTACAGATCTTTCACCTTCATGGTTATATTTTTCCTAAGTATTTCATTCTTTTGATGCAATTGTAAATGGGATGGTTTTCTTAATTTCTTTTTCCAATAGTTCTTTATTATTATATAGAAATGCAACAGATTTTGTATATTGATTTTCATCCTGCACCTTTACTGAATTCATGTATTAGTTCTAACAGTTTTTTGGTGGAGTCTTTAGAGTTTTTTATATACATGATATCATGTCATCTGCAAATAGTGACACTTTTAATTCTTCCTTTCTGATTGGATGCTTTTTATTTCTTTTCCCCATCTAATTGCTCTGGCTAAGACTTCCAACATTATGTTGAATAAATGTGGCTAGAGTGGGTATCCTTGTCTTGTTCTGATCTTAGAGGAAAATCTTTCAACTTTTCACTGTTGATTATGATATTAGCTGTGGGCTTGTCATACGTCGCCTTTATTAGGTTGAGGTACATTCTGTCTGTATTCAGTTTGTTGAAACATCATGAATGGATGATGAATTGTCAAATATTTTTTTGCATCTATTGAGATGATCATGATTTTTATCCTTCATTTTGCCACATTGATTGATTTGTGGATGTTAAACCATCCTTGCCTCCTAGAATACATCCCATCTGATCATGGCATATGATCTCTTAATGTACCGTTGAATTTGGTTTGCTAATATTTTGTTGAGGATTTTTACCTCTATTGGGGATATTGACCTATAATTTTCTTTTCTTGTAGTGTCCTTGTCTGGTTTTGGAATGAAGGTAATGCTGACTTTGTAAAATGAGTTTGAAAATGTTCCCTCCTCTTCTATTTTTTGGGAGACTTTGAGAAGGATTGGTATTAATTATTCTTTAAAAGTTTGGTAGAATTCACCAGTGAAGCCATCTGATCCTGGACTTTGGTTTTTGGGGATATTTACGATTACTGATTCAATCTCCTTATTAGTAATTAGTCTGCTCAGATTTTCTATTTCTTCCTGATTCAGTCTTGGTAGGTTGTATGTTTCTAGGAATTTATCCATTTCTTCTAGATTCTCCAATTTGTTCGCATATAATTGTTCATGTAGTCTCATGATCCTTTGTATTTGTGTGGTATCAGTTGTAATATCTTCTCTTTTTCTAATTTTAATTTTATTCATGTGAATCTTCTCTTTTTTTTCTTGGTAAGTCTAGCTAAAAGTTTGTCTATTCTGCTTATCTCTTTGAAAAACCAACTGTTAGTTTTGTTGATGTTTTCTATTATCATTTTGGTCTCTATTTCATTTATCTCTGCTCTAATTTTTTTATATTTCTTTCCTTCTACTAATTTTAGGCTTAGTTGTTCTTCTTTTTCTAGTTCCTTAAGGTGTAAAGTTAGCTTGTTCATTTGAGACTTTTCTTGTTTCTTGAGGTAGGCATTTATCGCTATGAACGTCCCTCTTAAAACTGCTTTTGATTCATCCCATAAGTTTTGGTATATTGTATTTCCATTTTCATTTGTCTCAAGATATTTTTTGATTTCTCTTTTGATTTCACCTTTGATCCATTGGCTATTCAGTAGTGTGTTGTTTAATCTCCATATATTTGTGAATTTTCCCATTTTCTTCTTGTAATTAATTTCTAGTTTTATATCATTGTGGTTAGAAAACATGCTTGATTGATTTCAATCTTCTTCAATTTATTAAGACTTGTTTTATGGCCTAATATGATCTATCCTTGAGAATTTTCTTTGTATGCTTAAGAAGAATATGTATTCTGCTGCAGTTGAATAGAATGTTATATAAATATCTATTAAATCCATCTGGTCTAACATGTTGTTTAAGTCCAATATTTCCCTACTGATTTTCTCTCTGGATGATCTATGCATTGTTGAAAGTGGACATTGAGGTCCCCTACTATTATTATATTGCTATCTATTTCTCCCTTCAGGTCTGTAAATATTTGCTTTATATATTAGAGCGCTCCTCTGTTTGGTGCATAAATATTTACAAATGTTATATCCTCTTGTCCGATTCCACCCCTCTATCATTATATAATGACTTTCTTTGTCTCATATTACAGTCTTTGTCTTAAAGTCTATTTTCTCTGATATAAGTATAGCTACCCCTGCTTTCTTTTGGTTTCTATTTGCATGGAATAACCTTTTCTGTCCCCTCACTTTCTGTCTGTGCATGTCCTTACATCCGAAGTGAGTTTCTTGCAGGTAGCATATAGTTGGGATTTGTTTTTTATCCATTCAGCCATTCTATGTCTTTGGACAATTTAGTACTTTTACACTTAAAGTGATTATTGATAGGTATGGACTTACTATTGCCATTTTGTTCATTGTTTTCTGACTGTAATTTATTTGCTCCTTTCTTCTCTTGCTCTCTTCCATTGTGATTTGATGATTTTTTTGTAGTAGTATGCTTAGATTTCTTTCACTTTATTTTTTGTTTATCTGTTATAGGTTTCGCTTTGTAGTTACCATGAGGATTACATAAAACATCTTATATTTATAATAACCTATTTTAAGCTGAAAACAACTTAATTTACAACACATACTAAAGCTCTACACTTTTACTGTCCCCCTCATATTTTATGTGTTTCATGTTACAATTTACATCTTTTTACATTGTCTATTATCAAATTATTGTATTTGTAGTTATTTTTAATAGTTTCATCTGTAACCTTTATACTAGATTTATAAATGGTTTACCCACCAGCATTACAAGACTAGAGTATTCTGAATTTAACTATGTATTTACCTTTACCAGTGAGATCTATACTTTATATGTTTTCCTGTTACTAATTAGCAACCTTCCATTTCAATTTGAAGAAGTAGCTTTAACACTTCTCATAAAGCCAGTCCACTGGTAATGAACTCCTTCAGCATCTGCTTGTCTGGAAAACTTTTTGTTTCTCCTTCAATTCTGAAGGACAACTTTTCCAGGTAGAATACACTTTGAATATATCGTATTTTGGCCTGCAAAGTTTCTTCTGAAAAATCTGCTAACAGTCTTATGGGGGGTTCCCTTGTACATAACAAGTTGCTTTTCCCTTGCGGCTTTTAAGATTCTCTCTCTCTCTTTGTCTTTTGACAATTCAATTATAATGTGCCTTGCTGTGAGTCTCTTGGATTTATCTTCTTTGGAACTCTCTGGGTTTCCTGAATCTGGATGTCTGTTTCCTCAGATTAGGAAAGTTTTCAGGCATTATTTCTTTGTTTTCTGTCCCCTTCTCTCTTTCTTCTTCTTCTGCGACCCCTATGATGAGAATATTGGTTTACTTAATGGTGTCTCATAAGTCCTTTAAGCTATGCTTTACCTTTTTTCATTTGCTCCTTCGATTGGATGAATTCCACTACCCTGTCTTTTGAGTTTGCTGATGCTTTCTTCCTCTTGATCTAGTCTTATGTTGAATTCCTCTACTGAATTTTTTGGCTCAGTTATTGTATTCTTCAGCTCTGTAATTTTTATTTGGTACTTTCTTATATTTTCTATGTCTTTGTTGAAATTCCCACTTGTTTATGAATTATTCTGCTGACTTTGATGAGCATCCTTATGACCATTATTTTGATTTCTTTATTATGTAAATCACTAATCTCTGTTTCATTAAGGTCTGTTTCTGGAGTGTTCTCTTGTCATTTTGTTTGGAACATATTCCTCTGTTTCTTCATTTTCTTTGACACTCTGTGTTGGTTTCTGCACATTAGATAAAACATTTACCTCTCCCAATCTTGATGGAATGGCCTCATGTAGATGAATCTTATTATTCAGCCCAGCCAAAGCTCTTGGTTGTCTCTCAAACTTTTGTGATTGTCCAAGCTGTTCTTAGTGGGTCCCAGTAGTGGAGGGTGTACCAAGACCTATTTCAATGTGAGCATGTTCTCATTCGCCTGATGTGTAGGAGTTGCTCATCTCTTTTCTGGATTTCTTTCAGAGGGAATTGTTCCATCTGTAGCTGTAGATTTGGTATGTCTTGGGTGGAGATGAGTTCAAGAGCCTCCTATGTCACCATCTTGGACCAGAACCCCTACCTTTGGTCTAATACATGTTATTTTCAAGTCCTAACACCCAACATTCACTATTAGAGAACATATTCTGGGCCACAAATTTTTTTTTTTAGGATTGGCGCCTCAGCTAACGTGTGTTGCTAATCTTCTTATTTTTTTTCTTCTCCCCAAAGCTGCCCAGTACATGGTTGTATATTGTTGTAGGTCCTTCTGGTTGTGAAAAATTTTTTTAACAAATTTTTAAATTTGAAATTATACAAAGTATGTTCTCAGACCATAATGGAATTAAACAAAAAATGAGCTTTAAAAATCTGTAAAATATCCAAATATTTGAAGATTAAACAGTACACTTCTAAATAATCCATGAATCAGTGAAGAAATCACAAGGAAAATTAGAAAAAAGTTTGGATTAAATTGAAATAAAAATATAGCATATAAAAATGTGTGGAATGCTTACATTAGAAAAGAAGAAAAGTCTTAAATCAATTATATAAGCTTCCACCTTAAGAAGCTAGAAAAAGAAAACTAAATTAAATCTAATGCAAACAGAAGGAAGGAAATAATAGAAGACAATTAATGAAATGGAAAAATATAGAGAAAATCAGTGAAGCCAAAGCTACTATTTTGTCAATAAAACTGATAAGCCTCTAGTCAGACTGAAGGAGAGGAAAAAAAGGGAAGACACAAGTTACTAATATGAGAAATAAAAGAGGAGAACTTCACTACAGATCCTACAGAAATTAAAGGGATAATAAGGCAATATTGCAAATAACCCTATGCCCTATAAATTTAACAACTTAAATGCAATGGGCAAGTTCCTTGAAAGGCACAAACTGCCAAAGCTCACTCAAGAAGAAATGGGTAACGTGAATAGTCCTATATCTATTTAAGTGATTGATTTGTGTTAAAAGCCTTCCAATAAAGAAAACTCCAAACCCAAATTGCCTTACTGGAAAATTTTACAGAACATGTTTAAGGAATAAATAATACCAATTCTACACAAGCTTTTTCATAATATAGAGGGGGAAGCAACATTCCCAACTTCCCAGCATGACCCAGATGCCAAAACAGGAAAAAAAAATCACAGGGAAAGGTAACCACTGAGCAGCATACGTTATAAACATAAATGCAAAATCCTCAACAAAATACTAGCAAATTCAATTCAGTAACACGTAAAAATGACGATACATTTGATAAGTGGAGTTTATCCTGGGCATGCAAGGCTGATTCAACATTCAAAAACCAATGTAATTCACCTCATCAACAGACTAAAGAGGAAAAACCATATGATCATCGCTGTAGATGCAGAGGAAGCCTTTGACAGAATCCAACATCTATCTGGGATAAAAAAAAACTCTGCAAATTAGGAATTGAAAGGACCTTCCTCAGTCTCATAAAGTGCTTTCTTCTAAACCCACAGCTGTTATCATACTTAATGGTGAAAAACTTAATGTTTTCTCCCTAAGATTGGGAACAAGTCAAGGATGTCTGCTTGACTTGTTCCCTCCTATCCAACGTGATAATGGAGGCCCTAGTCAGGAAAATAAGGCAAGAAAAAGGAAAAAGTTAATACAGATTGAAAAGAAAGAAATAAAATTTCCTCTCCTCCCAGGTAATATGACTCTATGTGGAAAATCACAAAGAATCTACAAAAAAACTACTAGACCAAATACGTGAGGTTAGCAAGGTCACAGAATACAAAGAAAATATTTTAAAAACCAATTATATTTCTATATACTAGCAATGAACACTAGGAAATTGAATTTCTTTTTAAGTGTATAGGGAATCCTGAGGCAAATAAGTTTGAGAATTGCTGCTCTAAAGAAAGCCATGAACTAGAGGTCATTGCTTCTCACATGCTCTTCAGGGTGAAAAATATTTGACCCTTGTCCTCTTCATAAACTCCATCCACATTTAAAGAAGTGATACTTTTTCCCCCAAAACACCATCTCCTGGTTCTCCAGAGCAGTGCTTCTCAGACTATCTGTGACATAAGACCAAATTTTTCCCAGTCTATCACAGAATGATATTTTGTAAAACACAATAAAAATAAATGACTAGCTTAAATGAAATTAAAACCAAAGATATACAAAATAAAGACCTATTGTCATATTAGATTCAACAGACATAAAATTACTCCATCAAATTGCTATAAAAGTTTCTAGATGCTTACTCTCAATTTTTGTGCTTATTTTGTCATAAACCAGTACAAAACACTTTGTGGACCAGCCCCAACCACAGACTACACTTCACGTCATCTTGTCCTAGAGTTTTGCCAGCAGGAACAAGGAAAATGGAGGGAGTTATAAAAATTGATGAGGAACCCAACAGTCCAGGAAGGGCCAGGGTCTAACTTTGCTCCAAATAGGTGCAAACCGAGAACTGTTGCTGGCAACCCTGCATTTCCTTACACCGTAGTCTGAGCTCTCGAGGCTCTGGGTACCAGATCTAACTGCTGCCTGGAAGTCCACGTGTGACCCCGGGGCAAGCTCTATTAAATGTTAACCTTTTCTGTTTGTGTCCCTGTTCCACACCCAGGAAAAAAAATTTAATTTTCTCCTAGTCTTCTAATATTGCTTTGTTTTCTTTCTTCCCCCTCATTCTCTTTGTTTATTTTCATTTCATCTCTCTCTCTCTCTTTTTCTCTGGGTACATATGCAACCACAGAACACAGAAAATCAAAATGAGTCAGTTCTGCATAGCACATGAAGCGTTCTTGAAAACAGTTAAAACTTTCTTCTCATTCTCTATCCAGAGCACCTCTTAATGTGATGATATAACCACCCAAGAATTTTCTCTCTCTTTCTCCTTCTCTTATACATTTTTAAGCAAAACTTGGAAAAGTTAACCATTGACTTTTTATATGCTACTCCTTCTGGTGACCCTTTGTATGCTAGACTCAAGCTGAGCATTCCATGTGACCTGATGTCTTACCTTTCTGATTCTAGAATTTTATCAGTGCCTCACAATTCCCATCATGCTGCTTGCTTGAGTTCTAAAATATGAAATGTTTATCATTCCATGAGAAGCTGAATGTCTCTGGACTTTTTGATTATGCTGGAACCAGAAGGTTAGTCTTCCATGAATTCAGTCACGTAAACAGTTCCCACTATGTTGTGTTCATTGACTGTTTTCTGAAAGGAAATTGCTTTAGGATAGTGTTATAAATAAAGGGAATGAAGTTGTCAAAGCATGACTGTGAAGAAAGTTGTTTGAGTCTCTTTTGCTAAAAAAGACGCTGCCGGGTACAATTAGTTTCTGAGTGCTATTGAAGCTTTAGAAATACAATTCGCATACAGTTTGACATTTTATGACTTTACAAAATATATCGCAATACTATTCACTGAAATTGCACCAGGATCCCTCTGTTCCTAGCTAAGAATTAAACATCAAAACTAGCAAAAGAGTGAATTCAACACATCATTTTTTTCCTACAATTACTATGTTTCCAAGGGAAAAATTACTTATTCAAAAAAAAAATGTCTTTCAGAAAGGTTCACTAATATAAACCACAAAAGGTCACCAGAATCAATGGATTTCTGCTTCTTTTGGTTAGGAGGCTGGCTTGTAAGAAGGTAAGAAGCAGCTAGAAGGAAGAGAGCGGGTGAGATTGCATTTTTACTCCCTTCCTCATCCCTCTCGAGAACCAGAAAAAGGAAAGCTAACAGTGACCTCCCCTTATCTCCCACAGTAAGGGAGAAAGGAGAATAAAAATCATTTCCCCATAGCTGCCACAGCAACAGATAAAACATGGCTCGTCCTCAAATAATTAAACCTGGAAAGAAGAGAAAAACTTCTACTCCTCCCCCAAACCCCAGAAATAAGGTCGGCAGAGAATTCTTTTCTGGTTCCGCTGGGAGGGATGGGGGGCAGGGGAGGACTTGGCAGAAACTGTGTGACTTGAGTTTAACGTGGTCTTCTCTTTCTCAAAGCTAGAGTCTCTATGGCAGACAAAGTGCCAGTGCAAGGTTTCCCTTCAGAAATAAAACTTTGTGAACTTGATTTTATTTTCATCACAAGTTTTCAGTATCTGTTGGGGGGAATGTGACCCAGTAATGTGGTCCTGGGCAGAAGTCCCTGTTCACAGCATTGTCGCAGGCGAGTCACTTAGCCAGCTGTGGGGTAGATGGGAGAAGACCCAAATTTGCAATATTCAAGCACCATTTAAGTATTAAACATTTAGGTGCAGGTCAACAAGAAGCATAAATATTTCTTCTTGTTGTTCCTAACCAAGACAGTCTACTAATCTTAACATTTCAGCTAAGTGTAGAAAATTTTCAAAAACAACAATTTCATTGTTATATAATATCTGTCTTAAGTAGGGAAAAGTACAAAGGTCAGGGTTATTTTTAAGCACAACTGTTTCTGAGGTTTTTTGTTTTGGTTTGTCATTTTCTTTCTTTTTTTTTGTCGAACTTTTTGTTTTGTTTTGTTTCATTTTTATTCAGGACACTCTAAGAAAAATCAGCATGTTTGTTTCAAACTGTACATAACAATGGTGCCACTGCTTTTGTTAATTATGCTGTTTGGACTTTTCTTGCTCCTCACTCCAGCCCACGTTCTAAGCCTGAGGTTTATTGTAAATGTAAATTCAATTACAAACAATATTCCAAATGGGTAGTGCTTGTAATTGATTGCAAAAAGGAAAGATGGCTTTAAGGATATAACTGTGGTATACACCATTTTCTGTCTTCTTAAAGCAAACTTTACGATTTAATTATAAATGTCAGAGAAAGGAGAAATGATTCAAAATCCATATTGAGACAGCAATGGAAGTAAAAGTCTAGAAGAAATAAAAGTATGGAAACACATGAGAAAAAGCTTACCTTTATTTCAAAATAATATTTTAATAATAATTCTTATTTCATAGTACTTTTCCCAGGGAGATCGACAGGACCTTACTAGCATGACTACATTTGAAGTAGGAGAAAAACAGTGGCATTGTGATTCTCATTTTACAAATGAAAAAGATGAAGGTAGAAGATGGCGTGATTAGCTAAATCTCACCGGACGGTATAGAATCTTTGAACAAATTGCGTCTTTTTCAAAAACTGACTTCACTGTAGTTGTACAGTAGCCAACTGTGCAGTGAACTGGAGCCACAAGTAACATGCCAGCGGAAGAACAGCTGGAGCTGTGGTCGCTGTTATTGATCACCTGTGCTGTGCCAGGCATTGTGCTACAGGCTACACAAGGAACTTCCAGGACGCGCAGGAACTCTCTGCAGCTCCTCGGCGGGTACCACCAGAGCTACTAGCGCAACCCGAGACCAGCGCTGCTTGGGTCCCACCTGGGCACAGGGAACAAGGCTCCTGCGACAGAAGCCCAGTGAGCCTTCAGGGGGTCCACATCCCCACTAGGCGTGGCCAGGGAGCAGGGCTCAGCCACTCAGACAGCCCAGGTGGAGCCTCTAGCCAGATTAGCAAGTGGGTGCCAGCCTGAACAGCTGCCTGCCATGGGCACCAGTTTGGCCAGAATGCCTGTGACATCTCCCGATACTGAGACCTAGATGGCCCCTCCCGCACCTGTCAGTTCAGAGAAGTGTTGTGCCAAGCTGGAGCATGTTGCTCTACGGGGAAGCTCTGACAGGCTCCCTCCCTTGTCACAGGTGGCACAAGGTGAGGTTCACGTGCCTTGCCTTCCTCACAGCTCCACCAGGCCCACCACCTTGACTTCTTAGAGAGGCCTCCCTGGGGGGGTCTGGAGAAGACCTTCTTCTCCATTTTCCACTCAAGTTAATAGACTGGAGTCGACTGCGAATGTCACCTACTCAGTTTCATCAGAGAACCAAATCAATTATATCAGAATTCAGTGAAAGCTGTCAGACAAGGGCCTCGGGGAATGAATATTGCCTTCTAAAGTGATGATGAACTCAGAGCTCAGGGGCTATGTGGACACCAGAGAAATTGCCAGTGTATTCTCAATCCTATGGGGTGGTGGCCTCCCCCCTCAACCACCGTCTTGGCAGTGAGCTCTCCAGTTTGCCTCATACCCCCTAAGTCCATAGGTTCCAATCTGACATTATTATTGGGTAAGGAATACCCACCAGGAAACGTAGGGTTATGTGTGTCTTGGGAGATCAATGAGGTGAGTTAAAGGTGATGCTTTGGTGTGTAGCCAAGTTTATAACTAAGCAAGCAAGAGTCCAGTGCTCCAGGCCCAGGCAGACAGGATTACTCAGGCCTGGTCCAGGATTGGCCTGCCAGCCTGACATCATGGCACCAAAGTTAATACAAGATTGCTTCCCAATTAAAGCCGGAGTCAAAGGTCTGTGTCCAAGCAAGCCATTGGAAGACAAACAGCCTGGGCAGAAAAGCAAAACCCAAATACATGATGGAAAGAGCAAAAGGACATGAAGTCAGAGCAAAAGGGGACAGAACCAGCCTGACGCAGAACCCAGAGAGATGGCCTGAGCTGTGGAGAGTCATAGACAGGCAAGAGACCTCAAGCCTAGTGGGAGAGTGGGGGTAGAACACTGTCCTCAGCAATAAAACCCACGTCCAAGGGGGTCATAAGAAACGGGGAAGGGGCAAGACCCAGAATGGGTAAAAAGATTCAGGAGCTGGTCAGCTAGTGAGAAATGTGCTGGAACTGCCTTCTGGGTCTCACTCAGCAAGTGCCCGCAGGAAGTGGCTGGTGACTGCTTGAAGATTTTGTGCAGATGTGGGACACACATAAATTCCTGGGCTCGGGGATGTCCCACTGGTGTGTCAGTTTCTCAAGTCACATACACAGGAGGCTGACTTGCGGGAACACTAAAAGATACACAACAGCCTTCATAAGGAACAATAAATGACAAATTGGTAGATTTACAATGGGAACTCCTATTACCAAAGCTGTATTGTAGTTTTTAGTCCAACAGATTTCTTAGAATCACAGATTCTCATGAGAACAGTCCCCACTCAGTTTATGGAATACAGGTGTGGTCTGGAACAAAATTTTAAGACACTACTTCCCTTCCTGTGGGGGTGACGTTCACCAACCATTCACCTGGACCCCCAAGCAGCAAAACAGAGGCCAGTGCCAAGGGCTTGTGCCACCTGTGCTCAACGCAGTGAAGTGTGGCTTGGCCCTCTGTCAACTAAGTCAGCAGAGCTGACAGGTGTGTATTCATTAACAGGATGTGCAAAAACAGGTATTTGCTGTAAGAGGGAGCAGATAACAGGCCTTCCTGATTTGGGAGAGTGTTACCACAAACTGCTCCGTGCTGATGGCGAACACTATAATTGTTCCTAATAAGTAACATTTTCCTGCAAGGAATATTGTAGTTTCAGTATTTTACATCAAAACTAAGTACTTTCTTACTGTCTTGAGCAAAATATAAACATGGAAGGTTAAACTGGACAAATTAAACTGGACACTCACAGATAAAAAACATTTAAACATCACTGGATCTTTGAATCTATTCCTTCTGGCTCTCCAGGTTGTCAAGTAGGCATGGTGACCCCTGACCCCCACGTGTCTTTTCTAAGCATTGTGAGGGTTTATGAAGGAACTCTACCTAGCAGTAATGACTAACATTTATGACTTTGCGAGGAATTGAGCTATATCTTTATTTGCATTATCTCATTCAATCCTCTCAACAAACCAAAGGGCTGATGCTATTATTATCCTCATTGTGTAATGAGGAAACTGAGAGGTTAATGAGCCTGAGGTCACACGACTAGTAACAAGCCAGCTCTGGACTCGAACCCAGGTCCCTCGGAAGCCAAAACCATGCACATGCATAGCTGCTATAAAGACTATGAAAACGTTAGGATGAGCTCTTTCAACAAATGCTCTTGACTAAAACAGGTTCATACAAAGACCCAACTAGTGAGAGACTCATCAGCAGATTTTCTTCTTCAGCCCTAGGAGGGAGGTGCATTTTCCCAGAATAGGTATAAAGATGAAGCCAAAGGAAACGGCCAATTTATTTTTTTCCAGACGAGGTATTTATGTGATGGATATTCTGAAGAGAGGAACTTTTTTCCTCCCGGTTGTTTGCTGTTTTGGTGGCCTGGCCCTCGCCAAGAGAGCGCAGAGGAACTCCAGAGCGCTGGGAGCCAGCGGCTTTCCAGCAGGTCACCCCCGTCTGGGTCAGTCCGGGGACGGCAGGGCACTTCCGCTCCCGAAGCCCAGCTCGAGTTAATGAAAATGCTGGGGAGCCTGCTGGACCTAATTCATTGCTGAGAGCCATGAAAAAGAGCTCCATAAATCTTCTGCCCTGGAAGAAAAGGTCGGCTGCCCACGTTGGGATAAACAAATTGAGCATTTCAAAGCAACCTGTTAGCTACTCGCCCCAATTTGCATACAAATGCCAACAAACAGCTTCCCATTGTCAAACAAGATGGTTAAGGAGGTCGGGTTTTATTGTCCACCTATATGTTTGTCACCGTCCAGTCCCTTGAAGGATGGACCTCGTAACCTGCTTCACAATCAGGCGTCAGGCTGGGAAAACGACCCTTGACATTTAGCGATCCCAGATGGACGACAGCCCGTCCAGCCAGCCTCCGAGGGCAGCTCGGCCCCTGCTTGTCAGCCTGGGAACTCGGCAGCCAGACGCGAGCAGGCCCGGGGAGCCCGAGCCCGAGGGGAGCGTGGGGTGCTTGCAACCCGGCTCCTGCCGAGAGAATGCTTTTTCCTCTTTCAGGCAAAGAACTTTGCCTTTGAAAATGTTGACTACCGTGCTGCTTTTAAAGAGACAGGGCTTCTTTCCCACACTTTATTTGTAATTTTAACAAACATTACCAGAAGCAGGTTGACGTTGGTTTGAGTTAGGGCTCACAGAAAATATAAGTATATGTATATACAAAATATTTTTAAAGAAATAAAAGGAATTTGAGAAACTAGAAACAAGGTAAGGATTGGAAAGGCGTGAATGAGCACCCCTTGCACACACATTTTTTTCTAAATTTACCTTTGGTTATTTAAATTTATCTATGCATAAGTAATTTTCTTGAGTACACTATATAATAATATAAGAAACAAATATAAAAGTCTAAATTGTCTAAATAAACTGTAAATGGATGCATAAGAGCTACGTGAGTTTTGAGGTAAAAGGTAATCTTTTAATGAAGATACTAAGTGTTTGTTGAGGGACGGTAATTTATAACTTTTGGTGTATCTTTGAATGAAAGATGCAGCAAGCTATTTGTTGCTTTTATTATAGCCTCTAGTCAGAGGTTTACTTCCAGGAGAAGAAAAGAGAATTTGCCAAAGTTGCCCCAGTGTGGGTGGCACAAGCCACTGAATGAAATACTGCATCAGCCTGGTGATACCAGATTCTTTACCCAACAAAACTCTCACTGGCTTGTTCCTAACTCCCTGGAGAAACAATGTTTGAGGAAAACTTTGGATATGTTAAAATATTAAAATGAAAGTACAACTCCTGGTTTAATGGGGAATGATGATACACTTCCTGGTGAGAATTAGCATCCTTAAATTAGCCTGGAGACTGCCTCAAATTTAAAAGGTGGGCAGAGCCGGTTGACTGTCAATGCTTCATTAATTTTCAGATCCATTTGAATGGTTTCTCCTCGACTCCCTTCACTAGCAATTTGTTTTCCTTGAGGCTTCCCATAGGAAGCATATTTATAATTTTCCCATAGGAAAATTATAAATCTGTGAAACAATAGTTTAGGGTAGAGAAACTAAGAGAAAGACAGTATTTATTTACTGTCAGTTCGAATTCAGATGCCTGATAACAAAGAGACCTTAATCTGTCCTTCATCTCATCCTCTCCTTTCCTTGGACTGTGGAAAAGTACAAAGGTTATTGATCCTACCTCCTCCCCACTGGGAGTTCACAGTTTGATCTCTAAAGCCAGGTGAGAAATACCTCATTTACCAAGGCAACTGTGAATAAAGTCTATGGTATCACGTCCACTAAAGTGAGTGAACCTCTAACACTTGAAAAGTAAGAAACTGCTTTTAGAAGTGTGGTGTTTTTCCACTGTCCTCATCAGTTCCCTGGGGAAAAATCCAAGGGGAAGAGACCAGGGATAAAGAGCTTTCTGTATTTCTCTTGGTTTTAACGGCTAAAACAATTTTTGTTCCATTAGGTTTGTAATGCGAGATCTTTCAGAGTGAATTTACACAACAGCCTCTGACTTTATTAATTCATCACAACTAACTTAGTCTTCACATGTCTAAAAACAAATTGCTGACCTCACAAATTCCAGCGTCTACTTACTGCCTTGAAAATTGTTAAATGTAAAATTATTCCAGGATTCCAAAGACTGTTTGGCTCGTATGACATATATATATACATATGGCATGCAATAAGATGGTTATCAACTCATCTTTCCAGGATTCTGCTCAGGTTTAGTCCAACATCAATCTAATCTGTAAGATATAAGTAGCTAAATACAACCCGAAATAACCCTTAAAAGGCCATCTGGCTCGAGGCTACTAGGTGGGTGAATCCCCTACTAATCTCGAGGAATGACAAATGCCTTGAGATATTATCTAACTACTTACCCAAAGTAACTCCCAAGATTGCTTATCAATGCATTTCCATTTACCCCATTCATATTCATAGAATGGGGAAAGTTTGCAGAAACGTGACTGGTAGGCCTTCCCTAGTAATAAATACTTTGAAACTCTAGAAAGTAGATCCACCCGAAAAGTCCTGCCTTGATGCAAGAAATAAACCCCAATCTGGTTAAAATCAGCTCTGCCACATTCCCAGTTCCATCTCCAAATTTCTGGAATGGCAGATAAGTGAATTTCACCACCATGCTACAGGACAGTGCAGTGTCAGCAAATTAACAAGGATGTGTTCAGAGTCTAAAACTGTACCCACATTAGGAGTTGTCAACATTTGGAAGAGCATCTAATTTCACTATTTCATTGGATCTCAAATTCTCAGATGAAGAATCTGCCTTTTTAAGTGAGCACAGTGAGGGCAACATGGCAGGATGAATTCGGTAGAGGGAAGGGAGTGAACTGGTGTCTGGAGTGGTTACTTTCTCCATTGTAACTGAGACCCACAGAGCAACTAAATTCACTTCATCTAGGGAAATTAAATGGCTGCTTCACTAAGTAGTACCTCTCCCCCCCAAAAAATTCACAAAGTCCCCAGAACGAGTCTTGGAACTATTGTATTTTGTTGAGAACACCCATGGGGCAAATGGTAATTGATAGTAGCACTTGTTCAGAAAGCATCAGTCAGACACAAACTGTTCCAGCAATTCTGAAACTTTCTCTGTCACCTAACTTGGCTCTCTTGATTTTCTCAATGAATGAACCATCCGGAGCAGCTGAAACTCTACGAGAACTTCATTCTGCCAAATACTGAAAAACAAAATAGGTGTCTAAAATTAAAATGTTCTTATCAGTAGCCATCTAGATCATTCCAAAAGGAAACAATTACAAACCATCCTAATTTATAGGTAGGAGAGGCTAAAAGCAGCAAATTGAAACCAAATATTAAAAATGTTAAATCCAGTCTGCAGGTGACTGAAGGGCCTGCAAAGCTCAAATGTGCAAAGATCTGAAATATTAAAAAGTCAAGTAAAAATATTCACTGTATAAATAATAGGCACAAATTCTCAAATTTTGAGGACTATTGGACTGTTCTAATTCATCCAAAACTCTTGCATGCATTAATAGGAATAGCTACTGTGCCGCCTCACAATAATCATATAAAGTATTATTATTGCCTCCAATTTATAGGCAACAATCCCAAGTACTCAAAGAGCTGAAGCAGTATGCCCACGTTCACACAGCTACTGGGGACAACGACAACCCGAGAGCCCAGGCTGCGAGACCCCACAGTGTACTTGATCACCACCTTGGTTGACGTCATCCTCATGACACCACGTAACGTTTGGAGGTTTAAAGTTAATTGGGCTAAGAGACAGAGAAGAGGACCAATTAGATGTTATAAGGAGAAAAAGCTGTCCTGGCCCCAAAAAGGCTCGTTCCAGACTGTGATACTAGATGCCACTGCTTTCAAGCTTTTAGCCTATAATCAACCCATATTGAAACCAGATTTACAAGCTGTTCAGAGGAGAGCTTTGTGATTTTCTAAAGCAGACATGTTTGGTATTTTAGAAGGTCAAACCCCCTATGGTGCAGTGTTTTTAATAAAATCAGTTCAGCAGAAATTAGAGACACACCAGTCAATTTCTAGGAAGCCTCTGAGCGATTCAAAATGAGGAAAAATAACATAAAAGACATAACCACGTACAGATCAATTTTTTCAAAAGGGGTAGAATGTGAGGGGTGTAGATACAGAAACATCATGGCAAATTTGGTCTCATTTGTCTCTGGTTTGGGCAAATTTCCACTCAGAAAGGAAAGTTACTTTTCTGGGGAGTTCTATGTCAATATTAAACAAGGGCTGTTCCTGGTTAGCCCAGCCTTGTACTGACACCTCAAAGTAACAGTAAACATCTCCACGAGGGAAAAACAAACACACCAGTCATCCCCACTCTTACATCACCGCGTCAGGTAGGTAGTGATTTCATGAAGGGTCCTTTATCTCCGCTCTTGGCAACTCCTGCGCTCTCACAGGGAAGCAAAAGCAGACTCTATATTTAGTTCTTAGTAAAAATCAAATTTGAGAAACCTGCAGTATTTTCGTCGAAAGGCCAAGTCATGTGCAGATCTGACTTTAGGATTGGTGGCAAGGACACATGCAAATACTAAATGAACGAGAGGGTATCAAAAGGAGAGGATTCGTTATTAGGAAAAGAGACAGGGCCAGTCTGTAACGTTGACTAGAGCTTGAGCCCTACAAAACTCAGTCTGACAGCGTGGGCACAGAGCCCTCACCCCATCCAACAGGGAGGGGTAAACAGCTCTTATGAATTTACAGGAGAAAGAACAAAAGGCAGGTCAGGGAAAACAGAACCAAGTGCAAACACTTTTCATTCATCTTCATTCAACTTCTGTCATTTTATCACCACCGCAGACCCAGGCCTTTCCTGGAGGATGGGGTTTACTAATTTCAAAGTGTTTCAAAGCATACAACTTTAAATGCTTCATTGTTTTCATTTCCTAATGAATTGTTGAGTTCTTAGTGAACTGGTTCTTGGAAGAAATGGGATAAATAGGAATAACAGCAGAGCAGGAAAATTAACTACACGGAGCTGATATAAAGGCCGGCCGCTTCAAGGATCACTGAGCTTGCCTGATGGTCTCTATGAAATGAGAAGGGCACAAGGAGCAAGTCTTTCAATCTTCAAGCTACAGAACTCCTGTCATTCGATCTAGAGCTGGAAAGCGGAGGTGAGGGTGAAATTTCACCAACTGGCAATTTTGATCAATTCTCTTCCCTCGACAGGTTTGAATAGTAGGTCCAACAATTCTTTGCCTCCCTCAAAAATTGACACACCTTATATAAATCAGAAGTCATGCATGCGAGAACTGTCAATCTCAAAAAGCACAATACAAATGCCGTTATTTATTAAGATGCGTATTTATTCCATAGCCTAATTTGTTTGGGGTTGTGGTCTATTAATTATTAAATAATCTAGGTATTCATTTTTAGACCAGTCATTTCAACTCAGATTCTTCCATGACCTTGGCTACTGCATCTGTCCTAAGGGACCCAAATTAAGCTTCTCATAAAATATTCCAGAAAATATGCAAAAAAAAAATCCTTTAACACTCATCAAAGAAAACCCCGTATTCAACTATGTAGACTATAGGTTAATTTTTAAGCAAAAGTTTCAAATATACAAAAGAATCAAGAAGATAACCCTACATGGCAAATTATTCTCATATTTAAGATAACAAAGACTCATTTTGAGGGAAAAGTACACAAATGTGGCACGGGTTTAAATTCAGGCTGGGCAGTATCGCCAGACAGAAAGTCCCACAGGAGGAGGAACACTGTTAGTGTATTAGTTTGTAGCTAAAGTCAATGTTCTACTTGGTTCTATTAATAAAAGGATAATTTGGGGGAGAAAGTTGTGTTATTTAAATCTCAATTGATATATGTTCACTATTGAAAACCTTTCTAAAAATTGAAAAGTAAAAAAAAAATGTTAGAATAACACTGTCGAAAGAAGGTTTGAAAACTAGGAGCATGGTACAATAAAATTTGGCTAATTTGGATCCCAAATATTTAATTTGGTTTGAGATAAACTGATGAATTAATCAGCAGTAAAAGTAGACAGAGAATAACTTTAACTACAAAAAGAAGTTTCGTTTAGTAGGGTTTTTTTTTTTTTGATTGGAGGTAGACACATTTAAAAAAGGTACTCCAGAGCAACTAGATGAAGTTGATAAATATTAATTACCTTTGCTAAGGAGATTTCAAAAATTCATCGATCATATCTGATGTGGTATAAATAAGTTTTAAGATTTCTCTTAAATGAAAGCTAAAAACCAGAATGATCCTAACAAAAGATGTGGGCAGGACACTGAATGGTGGGCAGTCCACATTTAGAAATTCTCCACGCAGTACGAAAATTACACATGTAAGAATAAACGAGATCTTGGTCTTCTTTTTAAAAAAATCATCATCAAGCCAAATGCTATAGTCAAGACCCTACCATGAGCAACAGATCTCCACTTGTATAATCAACATGTAGTTTCTTACACTTCCCACTTAGGTTTTAATTTATGACAGGACACCACTAAATTTCAGACAAAATATATATATATATTTTTTAATCTTTACAATAAATCAAGCTGTAGGAGCTTCCATAGAGCACATTTTAGTTTATTAAGTACTCGATTCCAGCTCGCTCAGATGCAAATAACCCTGGTAACAGTGTGTACGTAGTCTTCTCTTTGCTTTTAATAATTTTAAAGCAAATAACAGATTTGACTGTGTTTAAGTCTGTGCAAATAATCCTTCAGAAGAAATATCCAAGATTCTATTTGCAGAGGTCATTGTGTCTCTCAAAGATGATTACACGAGTTTGTTTTTCTTCAGATAAAGTGCTCCTGTCCAGCAGAACTCAGAGGCCTTCAAGCGTCCAAGAAGTCCAGCTCAGATAAGACTCCGTCATACGAATTCCAGCTTCCCGTGCCCACTGTACATGCCCCAGTGAACGAGCGACAGGATCTTATCGTTGCTGAGGTCTGCTTGTCTCATCTTATCACAGGTCAGACAGCAGTTCTCATGGCCACTCACTGGCACCATGCACTCCAAGTCTAACTTGGCCACCTGCCCCTTCTTGGAATGGTGTCCGTGAAAGCTGTAGTGCAAACGGGAGAGCATCTGCTGCCGCTGATCGTGCAGTCTCTTGTTTTCACTTCGAAGCATCCTCAAGGCTAACATAATGAGCAACACTAAAATCAGGCCCCCGGCGATGGGAACGGCGATCACGGCTGCCCGGAACCACAGCTCTTTGGAAGACGTCAGCTCCTGCACTTTGGTGATGAGGTTTCTGCTACCGTCATGCTGATGCCTGTTTCGTTGTCCTAAAGGAATACAAACGAAATGATCAAACTATGCTAGTCTCTTCTTGTAGAAATTCAGGATCGTCTACGCATTTTACGTATGGCACTCCATTAAAAAGAATTTACCAGGAAAGCAACGATATATTGAAAATAAATGTTGCAAAACAGTGTAAAGAAGCTACAAAAACATTTGTTTACAGACTGTCACTACTGAGTAGTAATGGTCTTTTAATGTCTTCAAAATGTTGAAAAAACAGGCAAAACCTATTATGTAGACAGACATCTAATGCTCAGGCAGCCATAAAAGCTACTCAGGAGAGATGCATCTTTGCATCCAGCCATGCTTCTCCCTCTGGTGTCTCTAATTACGTTAACAACAAAATCAATAGCAGACATACAAAGTCGTGGCTGTCACAAGCCTATAGATCAGGCAAGCATTCTGGTTAGAAAGGGCTTCTCCCTACCTGAGGTGTCTCCCTTGGGAGGAGAGAGAACGTCGTGCAGGCCTCTGTAATTGCACATGTCTTCATGACAGCATTCCAATGTGGGCATGGTGGGGCCAGAGTGGTTGTGTGCCTGTTTGGCTTGGCAGATGTCTGCTGTGCTTGCGAGAGAGTCCAGGCAGCCATGGGTGAGCGGGGAATTTGTGTTCTGAGGATCAAGAAGTCTGGAGAAGCAGGCGCTCAGCTCAGATTTACACATGTAGCCAGTTGCCACGCAGTGGGCAGCATCACAGTAGCATCTGATTTCACCTGAAAACAAGGAGAAACGGCATCAAACTGCTTCAGAGACCAGATAAAGCATCTCCTTAAGCAATTTCTAAATCCCCAGTTCCAAGGCACTAACTTTTAGAATGCCAGGTGAGCGCGCCCTGTAGCCTGGAAAGCCCTTTGTGCAAGCCAGGGCTTCAATTTCAATCCAGCAAAAAGTAATTTTACAAATGTTTTAATCTAGATAGCAGGGAATCACTGTTCAATTTAGATTTCTGATGAGTTAGCAAGTAATTAAAAATAATAACTTTTATTTCTGAAGAAAAATAATCACAATTTCTCCTACTGTAAGGCAAATTACATCGTTTATTCATTTTAATCCTCCATGACCATACAATATAAAAATGCTAGGATTTTTTATTTTGTCAGGATAAATATTTGACCGGAACTACAGAATTGTTTATTACCTTGAAGGGCTGTGCCAAGATTTAAGAGCCTGCGCTAACACCTTATAAAGTTATTAACTAGAAACACAACAATCTAGAAATTGCTCCGGTCAGGAGGTTTTAAAACTATGAAACTGGGCAGCTATTTGCAACCTCTCTAGAAAAGGCAAACTTTGCCTATAAAGATCTTTTCATGCAGAGGAACTTTCAGTCAGTATATTGTAAAACAGGAACTAGGCAGTTTACAATTAGAGGTTTGCTTGCCAAAGTCAATTTCTTTCAGCCCAAATGGAAAGTTGTAAAACTGGGGGCAGGGGGAGGGTGTAAACGCCGGGGCTAACATCTCCCTAACTCCCCAGTTTTACATGGAATTCAACATGGGGTCTAAAAGGGGAAACACCGAAACTGAAAATCCTCTGCTGGTTGAATGAAAAATCCTTAAGGAAACCTCAAATTTTTCTACAGGAAGTGATTAAAAGTTTCCTTTATAAAACTTATTTTGTGAGTTGCAAGTCATTATTAACACTTTGTGGCAATGCAAGATCTGAGGCTTTCAACATCAATTTCCAGTCGGAATCATCTGGGTCTCAGAGTTATCACTAATTTGCTATCTGACACGGTGGACTCCAGTGACTGTCACATGCCACAGCTAAAGCTACTGGAACTCGAACCAATGCACACACCTCTTCCCAGCTTCCCAGCCTGAAGTTCTGTCTAGTTACTGAAACCTCCGCTCTGAAATTAAACACACTGCGGCTTGCCCCCTTACAAACCTCTTCCCACCCTCCCCTTTCCTCGTCCTCTCCGTGAATGCCTGAGTAAGGTGTCTCACTTAATTATCTGTTCAAATTCCAGGCCACCGTACGGTATGCTCAGTTTCACCAGAGGCTGCTTGCTAACGCTTCGGTTCTAAAAAAAAAACACCAGCCAACTGAACACCGATCTTGGGCAATCTCGAGTTGAACCACCCAAAGGTGGAGGTCTTGCTCCCATCCTAAATCTGCACTGGCTGTCCTGCGTCTGGGCCCTAGCCCCTTCTCCAGTAAGACCTTCAAGTTGGAATCCTGCTATGCAGAGGCTCGTTTCTCCTCTTTCCAAGCTTGATGCTCACGGGTCTTACATGGATGCGATGATAACTTCCTATCGCTAGTCTGACAAAGTCCATATACAGATTTAAAGTAATAAAACTGACTAAGAGTCAATTTTGACCCTCGTCACTCAGACCTAGTGCAGAAAAAGAAAACGGAATACAAGTAAAGTGCTGCTTAAATATTTATGGGAGCCTATTTAAAATCCTGTATTTTCAATGACCTAAAACAGTCCAATAAAATTTTGACAGGTAACTAGGAAAGTTCTAACATTTTTTTTAATTGGAGCCACATTTGAGCAAGTTGAATGGACTTTTGTGTTACTGTATTAAAACTATATTTCTGTCGTTTCATAAAGTTTCTTCCTGTGGCACGCAAAAGGCCAGAGAGGGGACTGGTATTTTGAAACAGTGAACAATGCTCTTCTGTTTCCCCCCCTCTCTCGTTACTGTATGTAGCGATTAAACAAAAATGTCTGCTTTAGTCAAGATGGCTACAGGAGAGGCTGCTGGCTGCTTTGAAAGCTTTTGAAGTCCACAGCAGTCAGAAATCTCTGATCCCCTAATTATATCATTATCAGGCGCATAGTTTCGGTATCTGTGACTTCATGTCAGCGTCTCCCTCCCGGTTCTGCCGGCCTTTGATAGGGCCAGGAGGCTCGGCTCTGCAGGCTGCGAGGGCTGTTATTTAGGGTTAATTACACCCTTCCTTCCAAAATAAATAAACACTGTAGCACATCAGCCTTGCCGGGCTGGCTTATCCTTTAACCTCATGCCTGCTACATGGCAATTAGAGAAAAGTGGGGAGTGCAAAAGCTAAATAACACTTCCTATTTTTTTTTTTTTTAATTTATCTGTTCACAGAACAGTAGGTAGAATTCATGGCAGGGGAGGGGAGGGAACCTCGAAACCTAGAGGGAGTTCGAGTTATTTCGATCTAAAAGGTGCAGCCTGCTGGGAAAAAAGGAAACTGACCGCTGCGTTTTTCTTTTTTTTTTTTTTTTGAGTAGCGTTTGTAGAATATGAGGTCAGTGGGAACTGGGACCGCTGACGGAGCCTGCTCCTCCCAGGCACCGAGAGGCCGCGCAACACACGCTCCTGCACAGACACATGCACCTCGGACCTACACTCGCTGGCTCACAAAGCCACTCAGACACACACACAAAGACAGACTCACGGACACATTCAAACAGAGACACGCTCAAATACAGAAATCTATCCCAAGACAGAGAGACACACACACTCTCGGGCACGGGGCCCCTGGGGGCAGGGGTCTGCGGCCGCCCCCGCCCGGGTCCCAGCCAGTCCTCAGTCCCTGCTCCCCGGCGGCGAGCGTGCCCAAGTTCACTACAGACAGATGTGCAAAACACTGACAACCACTTGCTCCGAGGTCTGACGCCACCTCCACGCGCCGGGCCCGGGACAACCGAGGGGACGGCCGCGAAGCCACCGCCGCGACTCCGAAGAACAGGCAACTTGTCGTGACCTGCGGGCTCCAGCGCGGGAGGAAAGCTCGCCCGGCGCTCACAAAGCCTTGGCAGCCGGCTTCAAAGGCCCGCGGCGGCGGCGGACGCCCGGGAGCCCCGCGCCCCTCCCCGGAGCCCGCGCCCGGCCGGCGGGCACCCACCTTTGGTGAGCAGCACGGCCATGGCACACAGTTCGAGCTGCAGCCAGATGAAGATGTAGCTGGAATGGCGATCCATTGACGCCCCCGCCGGCTCCCGGAGCCGCGGCGCAGCTGCAGCCTACGACTCCCGGCGCGCGCCGAGCATGAGTGCTGCCCGGGGCGGCGGGCGCCGTCAGCGACGGGGCGGGGGGCCGGGCCGCGGCCGGCGCATGGAGCGCGGCTGGAGGGCGCGCCCGGGAGCCCGAGGACTTCCGCGGGCCGGCTCTGTGGCCGCCGACCCCGCGCTCCACTCGGCGCCGCAGTCCCGGGAGGGCTCTCGGCCGGCCGCTCGGCGCAGGCAGAGGCTCTGGAGCGCGCGCAGCGACCGCCAGCCGCGAGCTCCAGCCTGCGCCCGCCGCTGCCGGCCCGGCTCCGCGCCGTAAATAGCGCCCCGCGCCGGGAGCCGGCCCGGCGCCGCCCCGCCCCCGGCCCCGCCCCGGCCGCGCCCGCGCCGTCCGATTGGCCGCCCGGCTCCAGTCCATCAGCGCCGCAGCCAGGGGGCGGGCCCCGGCGCGGGCGAGGAGGGACCTGCCCGGCGGCTCCCCGCGGCGCCGGCGTCGGGACCTGTGGGCCGGGCGGCTGCCGTCTCCCGCGCTCCCCCTCGCGGAGGCCCGCGCGTCCGTGACCTTCGGGAGGAGCGGGGCGAGCGCGGCCTCTGGGTCTGTCTCCGGCGCCCGCCTCCGTGACCCTCACGACTCGGCCTCGAGCCGGCGTCCCCAGCCCGTGGCTGCCGTTTTGTTCTCCGAGGCGCGCGACAGCCCCGCGTGGCCGCCCTCGCCCGCCGCGCGCGCGCTCTGGGAGCCCCCGGGCCGGGCGGCGGTCCCCCGCGTGCGCCCTCGGCGCGGCGCCCCTGCCGAGCCCCGCTGGCTCGCGCGTGGCCGAGGGGGGGCGTCCAGTCCGGAGCCGGGAAGGGGGGCGGCCGGGCGCGGGGCTCTGCTTTCAGCCTTCTCCCCCCGCTCCCTCTGAGCGCATCCGCCTCGCGCCGCCCGCCCTGTGATCAATAAAGCCCAGACAGACAGACTGTTGATCAGCAGGAGCCGCTGAGTTCTCCTGGGTAGACCGGGGACGAGTAGCCGGCTAGAGACACTTAACGAAAATTAGCAAATCCAAAAGCACCCGGCGCCAGCGAGACGACACAGGCCGAGACTGACACTCAATTAACCACCCCCCAAACAATCGCAGGCAAACACACCGGCTGACCCTGATCAATATCAGCCCCGCAGTGATCTCCTCCCTGAGATGCTAATTCATTTATTAGGACCTGGGGGGCTGCCGGCCCCGACGCACCCAAAGGCGATCCTGGAGGTTTTGCTGTTGCTTTTTATTTTTTTGGAGGGACGTTCAGCTTAAAACTTATCTGAGGGATTGCTCTTTTATCTCCTCCCCCCAAAACCTGAGATTAACAAAAATCAACCCTTTAACATTTCCCTACCCCTTAAAGTGTCAACAGAGGGTTGGGGGAAAAGCGCATTTAACGCTGCGATGGGAGATGGAAAGTCAAACCCTTTAGGACTAGAGTGCAGAGTGAGTTTTAAGACTAAGAAAAAAACACGTATGTCTCAAGACTGAAAAGCAAGGAGAATCTTGTAAATTAAAGTTGTTGAAAGTCCACAGAACTGCAGGATGTAGTTAATGAAATTGCCTTTGAAAAATAACGTTTATATGCAGAAAAAATAAAATAATTTCATAAACTGTTGTTCTGCCCATTACTTCACCAGATCAAAACTGCATCTAAAAGGAGGGGAGGGCAAGCCCAGCAGAAGTTTTAAGAGGAAATTAAACCGGTTAGGGCACCGGGTAAACAGCAGGCGATTCTCAAGCGGTGGCTGACAGTGAGTCGCAGCCGTCTGATTAGAACTTCCTGACGTCTCGTTCTTTGACAAGTTAACTATTCTAAGGGGTTCAGGCAGACAATACTTTTGATGTAATCACACGCTATCTTTTAACTCTAGAGAGTCAATTATTAGCTAAAAGGAAACTTGGAGTTTATTCATTCAACTATTTTGCAGCGCCCACTGTAGGCCAGGCTCACAGTGGCTGGGGTTATAAAGATGTCTGAGCCTACAGAGTAAATCACAAACAATGGAGCTGGATGATGACAGAGATTAATGTGCACAATGTTATGACGCATAAAGAAAGAAGAGATAACTAGCCCAGGAAGATAAAGAAGTCCGGAAGGAAGCAGTGACTGTCAGGCATGATGCCTAATGAATAGGGAGTTGCAAGAGGAACATTACAAGCACAGAGGGCCCAGGAACGTAGGCATGAAATTCACTGATTGCATTGGGGGATGTGGGTGGTAAGCTGGGACTACAAGCAACTCTTTGTTGCTGGAGCAGAAAATGTGACGCAAGGAGTGGGCAGAGAGGCACTAGAAAACAGCTATATTTACCTGTGATGCAGATAAACACTTTAATGGAAGACCGTGTAGGGGATATGTTGATGAAAGTTGTATTGTAGTAAATACTTTCTGAGTGTCTTCCCAGCCCAGTTCAGAAATTGTCTCCTTTCACTGGAGTGGGTACTGGCAGCCAGACCACAGTACTCTGCCTCTATGACCATAGCTAGTCACATGACCCCAGGTGGGCCAATTGGGTTCTCTCTTCTGGATCTTTGGACAGAGATGCTGGTCAGTCTCTAGAGGTCACACAAACTCAGAGCCCACCTGTCTGCAAAGAAAAAGAAAACGACAAAGATGTGCAGAGTGGCAAAGATGGAAGTCCAAATGGATTTCCAGTCACTTGGCCTCCCTCCCTGTCCTTCGGTTCCATATTGAGGTTAACACAGTAAGCTTAACAAGTTCCCCTTTTTACTTAAGCTTCTTTCACTTTCTGCCCAAAGGTCTGAGCTACGATACTTGTAGTTTATTGAATTAATATTGGCTTTTATCATTCTAGGATGTACACTTTTTTGTTCCAAACACAATTCAGAATAAGAACTTGTGATACGTTCTTCAGACAATGATTTCAACTCTTGTTTTTATTATTAGTTTAATGGGCAGACTTCTTAAATGGCTAGAAATTAGTTTTAAGAGAAACAAGTCTGCACTTTATCTAATGGTTTTGGAGCAGACATGGACTTTTCAACTAAGTGAATGAGAGTGTTTGAATCAATGTGGAAAATCAAAGTTGGTTTAGGGATAATATGTCAATTATAAGGCCAAACCAATAGTTGAAAGAATAGACAACAATTTTAATTCAATTTCAGACTGTTAAGGAAAATTGCTTCTCTACAGAATTTTCTTTGGATTTTGTGCATAATTCAGTTATTCCTTTCCTACATGTAGGTTGATGAGTAGAGGGGAAAATAGCAAAATCTAGTGTCTTGTGGAAATTTAAACCAAGAATGACCAAAATTCTTTTTACTCTTATGAAGAAAATTCTGAAAATACGAGCTGGGAACCAGCTATCTCTACGCAAGAACAGAAAGCTAGTTCTACACTTAACAAACTGAAATAATTAAGCATTATAATAGTTTTATTTTAGTACCTTCAAACAGTGTTCTAGATACGATGTATCCATGGGCAATAGATACTATATAATCACAGCACATCACTATGATACATTTTTATGGTTGTCCTACACTACAGAATAACTTTTTAAGCTTTATTACATAAATAGTAAAAACAACAGTTTTTATGTCTCAACCCATTGTGTTAACAAAGCTGTAAGTACTCCATCAATCTCTGCTCACCCAAATAAAGCCATTGTTTCCCAAAGTTATATGTGATCCCCATTTTCAGCAATGCTTCTCTTTGCACAATACAAATGAAAAATAACTCTTGGTACATTTTGTTCAGAGAAAAGCAGTTGTGTTCAAGTTCCCCGCTGGCAGACAAACAACTCTTACCGTCTAGTGATAGAATCTAACATTTCTGCCTATTATACAAATTCTGCTACCAACTGATGACCACAGAGGTTAGGAAACACTTTGAATTCCCAGTAGCAGCATTTTTGTTCTCAGGAGAAGTTAGGAGTTCAGATCTAAAATTTACCTTCACTGGAATAAGGTCAAAGGTGAGAGATGAGCCCAGCCCAAAGGAATGGCTGCCTAGTGAAGTGTTTTTTTCTTTTTTTCCTCCAAAATGGAAAAGGAGATAAAGGACTAACTGCAGAGTCCAGGAGGTGGTGTGGTAGGACCTAGGAAGAAAGGAGAAGACCAAAGCTCACAGTCCAAAATGCCCATCCTCCCACAGACTGGCAAATGCTATCGGGTCTTACAAATAAACCGTAGACTTATCTGTCGGGTTAAGGTTTTCCCAAGAATTTTTAAAGCAACTAAGTTTAGAATACAGTAAGAAACATCTCTGGTTAAAGAACATGACTTTATGAACTTAACAGTGGGTATTATTTGTAACCAAATTGTATCAAGTATTTCTGTAGGATCCTTGACCACAAGCTGCAGTCTTCATCCTATTGGGTTATGTGAATGTGACCCCCAATTCAGCCAGTAGAACTTTTAGAAATGATTCAATAGCCTGCTAGTTTTGCGTACCTGACGTCAAAAACCAGTTTGATTCTTTTTGTTCTTTTAGATTTTTTTATTTTTTCCTTTTTCTCCCCAAAGCCCCCCAGTACACAGTTGTATACTCTTAGTTGTGGGTCCTTCTAGTTGTGGATGTGGGACACCGCCTCAGCGTGACTCGATGAGCAGTGCCATGTCCGCGCCCAGGATTCGAACTGATGAAACACTGGGCCGCCTGCAGCAGAGCGCGCAAACTTAACCACTCGGCCACGGGGCCGGCCCCCTCCTTTTGTTCTTTTAACTAAAATGGTAAATTAATCTTTTAAAGCAGAGAAATTACCTTAAACAAATTCCTACCTAAAAGATCATCGTCGAATGTTGTTCAGTAATGCAATGAGTACCATCTTTGAGTTCTATCTCCCTAACTGACAATACTTCACTTGTGTTTTTCAGGATTTTTTTCAAATATTCATGTACAAACCATTGAACTTCAGAAACGTTAATATTTTCATTAGATAACCAAACGTCTAGACTTTTGCTTGAAAGTGGCTGATACCTTGCGTCCTTTCCCTTGGCCGAAACCCACCCTTGTCTTCCACTGCCCTCTCCTCCTCCTTTGGTGGCCCGAAAATGACTTCTCATCCTAAAGCCATTCTCTTCTAATACTGACCTTCCAAAGTGAAATCTCATTAATAGAACAGAATGACGTCTTTTGCAGTAGAACTTTGAAATTACTTATACTTGCCATCATGTTTTTGTCACTGCCATTGTTTTTATCTCATCATAATTTCTGAGGAAATAATTAGCTATAGAGTATTTGTTTTACCATTTACAAAGTACCAAGATACACGTTATTTGATATATGAGTTCAACCCACGAAATGAAATGCCGGCCAACAGAGCACATCTTCTAATACTTAATGCATTTCAGTGAAATTTATTCTATGGGCAGAAGTTACGGAGAGAGCTACACGGTTGCGTGGAGGGAGATCATCAGTGAACAGAATTCTTCTTATTCTTGATATTAAGGGGAGAACTGACAATGCATTTTTACCCCATATTCAATAATCTTCCTTTGTTCCATTTGGTCACCTACCAAGCAACCTCCTATTCTGCTGTGAATTTGTTTAAACACAAATAACCGTCCACTGTCCCATTCATAGTTTAGTATCACTTACTTATATTTTTAGCCTATTGTTTCAAAGGCATCATTTAAGATATGCACATTTATAATACATTGTTCAGTCAGACTTGTTTAATTAAAAGGAAGTGAGACCCACTCAAGATTAGTTAATTTAGGACGGGTTTCTTGTGCGGACACAATAGGCTTATTGTAAGGATACAGCTAATTGGTCATTTATAAGCATGACTTCTCTTCCCCGGATGCCAGCCTCCCTGGAACCGGAAACTAGACTAGAGTCTCTCTTTCTCAGGGTCGTCTTTGCTTCCTGCTAGTGAGCTGGCATCCTTTCCTTATTTATATTTTTCGCCCTCTCATAACTTCCGCTTGCTTTTATCCAACCATAAGCCCCCTGCACACAGAGGCGATGCTCAAGAGATGCCTTTGCCTTCTGCTGCTATTGCAAACTACCTCAGCCTTCGATTTCCCAATTCCAAGTTCCTAAGTGACTCTGACACGCCAGTTACCCAGCTTATGGAGAGACCATCTCAAAATGGTCAGTTTATGGCCCGTTCAGCTATGGTAGGGTAGGGTCCTGGCTGATATAAAACATGGCCGCTGATCCTCATCAAGGCTGTGGGCCAGGAAGACCAGGAGACGTGGGCAGGCCAGCACCATATATATAGGACATATGTATATGATTTACATATGACATATACATATATGATACACACATACAAAGTTATCATTTAACTCACCTATAAGAACGTATTAGTGAGTGGAGTTAAGCTCATTCCTTTTAATTATTAATTTAGTGTAAGCGAGTTTGAGTGTTTGTTGTCATCAAAAGTAAACAATGTAACCAAATGAAGACGGCCCATCTTATACGGACTAAAGATCACAGCCTTTCCAGAGTCCAGGACCGCTTTAAACTCTTGGATTATTTTTAATAAACAACAATCTTGAATACCTTTTTTGAGTTGACCATGGTGACTAAAAGAGCTTTTTTACCAGTTTCCTGAGAAAGATAGGTATTTGGAGGGAACAACACTTGGCTTTTTCCACACATGTAGTTTGGATACGGGAGGCCGAGTGCCTGCATGTCTGAGAGCAAATGAGAGGGCTTACCAGTCCATCTGTAACACACGAGCAAAACCTGTCAACTTAGAAACAACCAAGGGGCCGGCCCGGTGGTGCAGCAGTTAAGTGTGCACGTTCCACTTTGGTGGTCCGGGGTTCGCCGGTTCAGATCCCGGGTGCAGACATGGCACCACTTGGCACACCATGCTGTGGTAGGCGTCCCACATATAAAGTAGAGGAAGATGGCCACGGATGTTAGCTCAGGGCCAGTCTTCCTCGGCAAAAAGAGGAGGATTGGCAGATGTCAGCTCAGAGCTAATCTTCCTCAAAAAAAAACCCAAAAAGTCAAAGCAGTCACTTGCTTCCTTAGAGTTCCACCCTCTCTGCCTCACCCCATGCCACTTAGCTGTTCCTCGTACAATCACAGGACTATAAAAAGAAGCAACATTGTTTCCAGGGTTACCAAACTTTCCTTTTCTATCTGGCTACTCAAGGAGACTATGCACCCTTAAAGATCAGAAAACATCTCTATCATTCTTTCTATTCCCTTTGAAGCCTTTCACAGTGTAGTCCTGAATAAGTTTTATTGTTTAATGAATTAATGTCACTGAGTGAGTTTTGAACGGAAACAATATAACTTTGTAGACAAGGACACAACACTAAACTAGGAGGCTGAAGACCTGAATTGTTATCACGTGCCACTATTCAGTGTGTTATCACGGACAAATCGATTGTCCCCCCTCTGCCTCAGTTTCCTCTTTAAAATGAGGACTATAGCAGTAGGTGGCCCAGCTGGCTCAGGGAGGCTACAAGAGTAACCTGAGATCATCTCGTGAAGTTTTGTCAACTGTGAAACCCTACAGAAATGTTAAATGATTTTCCTTAGAAACAAAGAATTTATTCAAATCTATTTTTTGAAGCATCTGAATATATTTATGGTAGCTTCAGGACTTCCCAGCTGGTTTCAGGATTTTCTTCTGCCCGGAGCTGAGGATTTGAAGCAACGAAATGATTTGAAATGATGCCACTGCCAATCCAGCCTTGCTGGGGTGATGATATCTCTCTAAACACAGCATGAGCCTTGCCAACATAGGTTAGCTCCCATGACTGGTGATAGTCCAAGAATCAGCCAGACAAATTGGTTGGCTAACTTACCATTATGCAAGAAGTTTAGCTGCTCACAAGGAGCCATAATTCATACCTCTAGTCTTCTGGGAAACACAGGAAGTAACTTCCACCTTGTAAGAGGACTCCTTTGGATTACCAGCTCCAATTCAACGCAGTTTTCAAAGAAGTCTGATGTTCCTTACTCACTGTCAGAGGGAAGCACTTTCCAATAAAATCCGGATGGATTTTGGATGCACTTGCCGTGAACTGCGCTCATAAAGCATACACTCTTTTATGAAGGTGATCAGTGAGACTACTGAAGAGGCTCCCGCCCTCAAAATGCTTACAATCCTGCCACCCTTCTTTTAGGTGACTGCCCAACTTTAACAAAAGTTTGTAGAAATGGAGGGGGAGGCTGGGGAAGGGTGGTGACATTCCTTTTTTCCTAATTTCTTCAATTCATGCCGTGAAGATCAGCAGTTTTTCTGGAAATAGCTGAGTTCCGGCTCCTGATAGATGCAGAACAAGCAGAGAAAAGAGCCCCCGCTCCCCTTTTTTTTGTCAGAGGTGAGGTCTGGAGCTACAACCAAACCTCTTCAGGTCTACAATCTTTTTGTTTCCATCACACAGCCAAAGTCCAGCACGAGTCAGGAGATGAAGAGAGAGGGATAGAGGGATAGGGAGTAGCCAAGACTGAATCTTCCATATTAACAGATTCCAGGAAGTTTGGGGAAAGTTAACTCCAGGCCCCACCCATTTTTACTGGTTCCCGGTTTATTGGAATGGAAACAGAGAAGGACCTGGAGATACTAGTTTAAGTATAAAGTAAATGCAAAAGCAGGTCCCTCTAAGTTTCCCTGGAAAGAGAGAAAGCAGCAGCAGCAGGGCCATTTCGGCCCATCAATGGGATCTCAGTGTCCGTTCTGGGGAGGCCTCGGGCAGGGAGAACGTAGGCAAAGAACAGATGGATGCAGGGCAGAGCGAGGCCGGGAGGCGGACCCAGGCGGACGGACGGGCAGACAGCGAGCGAGGCGCAGAAAGAATGAGAAGGAGCGAGGGATCCCCCGGGGGAAAAGCAAACGCCGGAGAGGCACCAATTATTCTAATTGAAGGTAATGGTGCCGAGGCGCCAGGGCGCTCCGCTCTGTTTTACATCAGGCAGCCCCGACCCGGACGCGCCCGCGCCGCGCTCGCTCCGCCCGCGCCCGCCAAGTTCAGGGGCGCGCCGCCCGGGCCCCGACGGACAGACAGACAGACAGACGCACCTGCGCCGCCCGCCCCGCTGCTCTGCCTCGCCCGCCGCCTCCCTCACTTGTGACTAGTTGACTGACACTGACTTGTCCCAAAGTCACAAAAGGGGGCAAACCCTTCTGATCTGGACAGATTCCCCCTAACCCGGAAGGTAGCCCCATGCTTGTGCCACCGCGTCCCTGCCCTTCAGGCTATGGCTGTCCGTCTTACCGCCACCCTACGCCTTTCCCTTTTCCCTTAACTCGGGGAACTTAAGTGGGATCTTCAAAATAAGCCCCGTGGGAGCAAGGGAGTGAGTGACCATGGTGGACAGGATAGAAAAGGGCTTTATTGTTGTTCAACTGCTGACCAGAGTGGGTCCCTGGATCATTTAATGTTAAGAGGTCAGGGCTAATGGAATGGCAACTCTCCTGACTGGCACCCTACAGCTCTGGAGGGGGGGCCAAAGGAATGTAGGGACCATGAGTGAGGTGTGTTTTTAAAATCTACATATATATATATATATATTTTGTATAACAAAAGTGATGCATCATTGTAGAAAACTTGGAAAATACAGAAAAGAAGGGTGAAACTTGTGTGGCTGGAGCAGGTGGCAGGGTGTACTGCTCCCTGCCCAGTCCCCTGGCCCCAACACCAAACACAGTGAAGAGGCAGCAGGGTGGTCCCCCGCCCCCCACCCCAGGGACAGGGGGTGTCCACAAGTCACTTGGAGCTCAGCCCCTGACCACTGTGTGATTCAGTGCAAACAGCGCTAAGCCTCTCTAGACCTGTTTTGTCATCTATCAGATATGACGAGTAGAATGAGCTCTAAGATCATTTCCAGATTCCGTGAAAGACAGCCCCCAAAATGAAAGCAGGGTCCAAAACAGCAAGTGACATTACCTCCTCTATCAAGTCAAATCAAGTGGAGTTACTACTTTTCAAGAAATGCTTTAAGAAGGCCTTCAAAAAAACAGCCATATGGCCTTATCAATCTTTTAGGAGCTCTGTCCCTTAAAAACAGATGTGAATAATACGACAAGTCTTCGGGAGGGCAGCTTGGTGCCGATACACGGTAGAAAGTCCAACACAAAATGGTGACCGTTCTCCTGGAGACACCCATCAGACCATTCTACAATGCGGAGCTCAATGCAGACTTTGATTCTTTGATGACACAGTGTGTGTGATCAAACTGACAAATGCATTTAATACCACGCTTCATGGTAAACGTGAAGGGAAGACTTTCAGTGATAAAGAGGAGATTTGCCTGTATAATTACAGAGGGCACAAGGACCAGTGGGCACCAGCTCACTTAAATAAAGCTTAAAATAAGGAAGAACTCTCTAGCATTAATGCTGTTTGGAGAGGCTGTGGTTCCCAGGCACAAGAGGAAGTCCGGTGATGGACACATGAACTAATTGTTGGAGCAAGTGACACTTTAAAGTCCCTTTCAACACTGAAATGCTATAATTATGGCTACAGCTTCCAGTTATCATTTCCTTTAATATCATAGATGACAATGTTGTGTAATTTTCCAGAAATAGGAAAAAGGCTGCACACTGGAACTAGGGGTGAGGACCTAAGGGTCAACTCACACTGTCCTGAGCTGGGCATGACCAAGGATGTCCAGCTGAGGGGGTCAGTGACGGCTGAAGGTCAGCGGTCACTCTCAGAACAGGCTGTACCCCTGAAGCTGGCCAGGACTGTTGGGAGGCGGTGCCTTTTTCTAATTCACAGAAAGAGCATCGCGTGGGCCAGTCACAATCCTAGGACCCAGCCCTCACTAACCTAGCAGGACTAGTTCATTGGCAGGGAATTATAGCCAGGGCTGCAAAGGGCGGTGGCCCACGTGCAGTCAGCTGACACCTCAGATCTTAATTCAAGTTTGCGATCCACACAAGACCGAGAAGAAAAATCTCAAAACCATTTTAAATTGATACAGCATCTCCCAAACTTGTACTGCGTGTTACCAAAAGGCGCTTCTTTCTCTTTCCTGATAGGCATCCAAACAATGCCTCATGTCCAATCTTCTTTCAGTCGACAACTGGACGGATTTAACTCTCAGTGGGAATAAAGACAAATTCTGCTTGGCTGGTTCTAGCAACCTTCCTCATAAATCAGTTCATATCATACCATAATTTCAGACCAAAAACAAAAATGGCAGAGGAAGGAGGAGGGAGAGAGAAGGAGGAAGAGACAGACAACCCACTCATGTCCCATATCTTTCTTCATGGTGTAGTTGCGGTTTATTTTCCCAGCTTTTACTAACACACTATTTTAAATTCCTTGGTAAGTTCCCCTTGCGGGGCACCTGGAACTGGACGCTCCAGAACCAGGAACAGAATCACCATAACCCAGCCTAGCGGCTTTCCTTCTTTTGAAAGCATCGTCCTCTTCAGCGTCCTTCCTAAATGTCCCGCACGTCACAGGGCCCGAAGCAACAGTAGCAGCGCTCGGAATAGCGCCTCTGCTCCCAAACACCTGGCCCTCTTTAATCGCACGTTTGAATTCTTACACATGCGTCATTAAAGCTATTTAAAATAATTTGTTCATGCTCTAGAAAATAATTATGTAAAAAAAAAAAAAACCCCCGCCAGGGTAACCCTTTTTTCCTAAGCCAACACTGGAACTTTCACACCTATCATCACTTTTATTTTCTGGAGAGTAAAACGCGTTCGTCTTGGCGGCCGGGCGCTTTCTCCACGTGTGTTCGGGGCGCGCATCCTCCCGCGGAGGGAGCGGCCGGTGGCGTGTCTTTGTCGCCCTCTCGTGGTGAGCGGGAAGCAGCGCCCGGCTGGGAGGACGGCGCGGGGAGTTCGCCGTTGACACGAGAAGCAAGGTCATTCTCTGGAAAATTTAGACCCACTGTTTTAATGACCGCGTCTCACTGTCATGCGGTGACCTCAGTAGGAGGGCTGTAAGCCTTGTTCCCAGAATCTTCTTAGGGCTTCAGACAATAATGAACAAGCTCCCCTCTGTGCGCAAGGCCAGGAGAAGGTGGCGGTAGCGGGTCCAGGTATGCTGTGGAGGAAAACAGTGAACATTGTTCTACATAAGACGCTCTTGCTTGAGAGTCTGTGGCTCTTCCCAGGGAGGAGTTCATCTTCTGGGCCACCCTGGTTCGTTCTTTGGTTTTTAATATTTTTTAATGGAAATATGTTATGACCAGAAGCACCACATGACATTGCTCCTCCTCTCTAAATTCTCAGTGTGTGCATTGTGTCTACAAATCCACAAACTGTTTTGGCCAACTCCAACTTTAGGAAGCAAACAAACAGAAAACCACTAAACAGATGAATTAAACAAAGATACTCTCCTCTCTTGGTCCACGTAACACCAAAGGGTGGGTGACTGCTATTTCGCCCATCGCTAAGCACCAGCGTTGTATGGATGCAGTCTGGGGCTGCACACACCTCCATGTGACATGAAAATCTGCCTCTTAGTCAGGTCAACATCAAAGCCGAGAGACTAACAGGATAACTCAGTCTCCAAGTCCACGTGAGTCACCACCATGCTAGACTGATCAAATTAATCAAACAGCTCTGGGTACTAAGAGCTATGTGATGCCACGTCAGCCACTTTTTAAATTAAATCATGGAAATGATCACGTCTGTTTCTGACTTTACAGCTGAGGAAACCAAGAGGAGGTTGGATGGCTCCCCAGGGTCACTGCAGCGGCACCAAGACCCTGGGCTCAGGGCACTGCCTGCTGGCCCATTTCACAGGTGGGAAGCTATGAAGGGCCATCACATTCATTGGCAAATAATGGCCGGTTTCTCCTTGAACAAAGATATGAAAAGAAATTGTTAGTGTTTCTGAGCTAAGTTTCCATAGAAACAGGTTGGCAATATCATAAAGTAAAGTAACCTCTTGACAGATGAAGTCATTTGAAGGAGAGGAGAAAAGGAGAGGAGAAGAGAGAGAGGAGAAAGAGAACTTTTACTGCTGAGAATCAGGGCTGTTTATGAGTTGCCTGATTCATTGCTTTCCCATACCTCTCTCAGGTCTTCTGAGCCTGGAGTAAGGATGTGTGGGAATGGACTGTGGGTCTCTCTTGCATTCCAGCTTTCCTTGCAGGAACCAGCCTGTCTGGGTAGCTGTCAGTGATCATTGTCCCTGATGCTTGATTCTATTTGCAGGCTCCTTCTCCAGTGGAAAATGCTCTCTGGGAATCCCCTGACCCTGACCTTCAGCACTCGTTAGGTGCATGAACAGAAGCAGCTAGGAATTATAGCCTTCACACCAACGAGGATCCTCACACCAATCAGGAAAGCGGGTTCCATGGAAGGGACACCTCAGGGCTCCCGAGATCCATATATGACTTCCGTTTTGAGCACGATGGATGGGAGACCCACCAATCACTAAGAACCTGGAGATAACTTCATCTTTCAGCCCAAGAACAAGGAGAGTAGCCGTGACTTCCTCTGGGGCTCTGCCCTCTGGGTTAGAGGTAAGTGAGTCTAACCAAATCCGGCTTCTCCACCAGACCTTGCTCCTCCAAGCTGTACCTCTTTCTCTGAGTAGCAATTGCTTGGGACTTTGTGATCTGGATGCAAGCGAGGCACTAGGATGTAGGAGGGGAGTGCTGGGCGGAGAGTCACCTTGACAGCAGCTCTTTGCTGAGTCTGGATCAGATGGCCCCTTGGGGTTGCACAAGTCTCAGCTACAAAATAAGCCCACCTGAAAATAGCTTCTCGAGTCCCTCCTGACTCTGGAATTCTAAGCCTCCTTGTACCGCCTGCTCATATCACAGAGGATGAGTAACAGGCTGTTAAAGCAGGGCCCTTGTTCTTGGTTTCTGCAGAGGCTCCGCGAGACCCGGTTCCATGGTTCTCAAACTTTGTCATGCGTCAGAATCATCCAGAGCAATTGTTAAAACAGGTTAATGGGCTCTGCCCCTAGAATCTCTGATTCAGGAGGTCTGAGGTGGGGCCTGAGAATTTGCATTTCTAATAAGTCCCCGGGTGGCACTGATGCTGCTGACTGAGGACCACGCTTTGGGAGCCTTTGACCTAGAGCCACACAGGAGGCACCAGGTGCCCTCCCCACTCCTGCCCCTGGTACCCAAAAGACACGAAAGATTGCCGAGCGATTGTAAACCTGCTCTGCCAGCGAAAGGGACAGCCTCCTCCGGACAGACACCTAGACCTACACCAACTGACAGGATCCTAAATAACCTATAACCTCTTTCCTAAGGTTAGGCTCATGGAGACGTATATAACGATAACGAATATTTATATAGTGCTTTACGCTTTTCGAAGAGCTTTGCTTTACCTCATCTGTTCCTCCTGACAATCCCATGATGCAGATAGGGAAGATGGTATCATCCTCGTCTTCAGAGGAGGAAACTACCGTTCCAGGCCACCCCGTGTTTCATCAGAGTCGCACAGCTGCAAAGCAGTGCGGTGGGGACTCGGGGCTCACCAGGGGCTTTTGAGTCTTCTGTGTTCTTCATACCTTACCAAGCTGCCCTGCAGTGTACTCTTCTGGGTAACTGGGGCACTGTTTCTAACCCAATAATTATTTCTTTGAGGTGCTAATTAGTTTAACACATGCAAAGCCATGTTATTCCGAAAGTCATTTTCTCTGGCTCAGTTGTCACAACCCAGTAGAAACCTGAGCTGGCAGCCTTCACTCTTGCGTTAGAATGTGGCAAATCTAGTGAAACAGTGCGTTAATTTGCACTGTATTTCAGTCATCACCATTAGTGGTAGCAAATAATTTTTCTGCACGGCCCGATGTACAAAAGAAGAACTCCCTGGATAGGATTGTCATAGGTGAATTTCAATAATTCCTTCCTGGTTTGGATTTTTTAAATCTCTGATCACTTTCTTGATTTCCTTCTGTCTTCAGTTAATGCGGTTAACAGCAAGTCCTTGGAGATATTTGGCAGACAGGTAATATAAAGTGATGGCTGCAAAGAGACAGAACAAGGCCATCCCCCTCTGTGCACACCCCTTCAGTATCAATAAGTTTAACATCATTAATAACGTTCCTTAAGCAGTGTGTCAGCCTCTTTCTCTGTTATCCCTTCAGGGAGTCCTGCCTGTGAAAAGTCTCTCATGCTGAATGTTCCAGCGCATCTACAGGAAATTCAGGCTTATTTATTAGGATAAAAGAACAACTACAACAAAAAATCACCTATCATCTTAAATGTTTCTCCTTGAGGACAAATGGACTATCTTATAATGACTCACCTGTGCTGGTTGTATTGTGAAACGTTGACTCTTGGAATAGAGGTTTTGCAAGAGATTAAAAACCTTGCTCATTCATCCTGAGAGTCTCACCCCAAAGCAGGGCACAGCATCCCTCATTAGTGATGCTGAGAGGTGGGGGCGGAGCAGGGGGAGTATGTTCTGACCAGTGACAATCTCCCAAGCCACACAGTGCTGAGAGAGCTGGGCTTTCTGGTCTTATAATCAAAACCTAGTTCCACCCAAGCCTGATGCTCTGAGACAAGATTCTAAGGAGAGAGGGAAGGGAAAATGGTGGTGGTCCTCTGGCCAACGTGAAGTTGGGTAGTTAGTCTCCAGCACCAGGTGGAAAGAGATGGGCCTGAGGGCAGCAGTGATGGAGCAGAGAAAAGGCAGAGGCTGGATTGATGGATGGCAGGGAGGTGAACAGCGCTAGCAGTCGGGGAAGGAGCAAAAGTGAGTCTTTTCAAAAGTCTTTAACGAGTTGGCAAAATGATTTTTAGCAAACTGAGAGTCACCTGGAGTAGTCAGTTGGTCTCTCCCCTGATCTTCCTGGCTTGGATTTTACACATTCAACCAACTACCTTCTCACCTAAATTTGGTTGCCTCACTTCAGTAAGGGTCATGCTGCTTTTTCAACTATTATATGGGTTTGGGATACAAATCACTGGCTTCTGAGTTAGTGGTCCAAAAACGATGCTTTTCTGCCCATAAACCTCCTGGCCCTATATCCACCTAAAGCATTTCTCCTCGAGGGCCCTGGGAGGCAGTGGACTGGGGTGTGAAGGACACACTCTGAACTCAGTGCTCCACTTGCACCCTGGCCATGTTGTGACTGAGGCTTGACTCTTAAAGTCTTCTTTTTTAAATAACAAAGGATTTAAGGGAGCTATTTGTTTGTAATATCCTTGCTCTTGAAATCTTCAAGTCTTCCTAAGCCTCTACTTTCTTATTTTTAAAGCAAGAATAAAATAACTATTTCACGAGGCTATTGAGAGGAAAAGATGAGATATTATATGTAAAACCCATGGCACAACGCCTAGCAGAGTCAGTTCTCACTACAGTTGGCTATCCTTAGTACTTTGGTTACCTGGTAAGGGAGAAGCTCGGAATTTGAGGTTCTTGGCCAGGAGCTATGTGTTGCCCAGGTTATAGGATCTGAGAAGGGATGCCCCAAAATGTTCCCCGCTTCAGTGTCTTCTCCACTTCCAGCTCCATTTTCTCATGTACCAAGTGGAGATCATGGTGATAATTCCTACCCTCCCCACCAACCCACCGGACATTATGAGGATTGACTAAAATATCACGTGAGAAACCATTTTGTAAGCTGTAAAGATAAGCTACTAATGTTCTAAGGGGCTGATATCTGAGGCAGGACTGTGAACAGGAGAATGAGAACAAAGGAAGAACGGGGAAGATGCTGAATACAGACTTCCCCAACTCATAATTATGCCCACAGGCCACCATAGCTGTCTCGGAGAAGTCCAGCTCCCACAATGCCATTATATTGCTGGGACTTGGTTTGTTCCATAGGCAACATTTTGATGTTACCTACTGTTGAAACTGAGATGCTCCAGACTCTGCTCATGTTTGCTGGGTTGCTGACAAATATCATACAGATAATGCCAATGCTACCATTTGGCAAGGATGCAAGGCCATTAGGCTATAGGGCCCTCACTCCTCCTACAGGCCAGTGCATCCCCATTCTTAGTCCATCAGCACTGGAGAGAGGTGATGTGTGTGTGTGTGGGGGGCGGGGGGGGGCGGGTAGCTATTGCCCTGGGCACTTCTATTCCGCTAGATGAGGACTATCAAGCAAATGGTGTTCTGGCAAAGTGTGGACATTTGCTGTCCTACCCAGAGCTGACCTTTGAACACGTGAGAAAATGAATAAACACAAAAGAGTTAGGTTATCACAAGGCTCATTTTCTTTTCAAGTCATGAAAGTCACAACATGTGTGTTGAAGCCTGATACCCTCTCTGTTCCTCCCTCTTGCTACAGACTCCTCACTAATAACATTATGAGCTCAGGCTGGAATGTCAACTTGAACTTTAGCATTCGTGGCACAACCAACTATAACTCAGTGTAAGCATACTTTTATTTGATTGAGTGTTCCAATTTACTATGCACTTCCTGAGGCCCCTGGGTTAAAACAACATGATCTAATGCAATGAAAACCTGCAAAAAATATATGTTTTACTTCCAGTAGCACAAGGCCAATTGAACCTACCCAAAGCATACTGAAAGTGTTAATCAGCCTGAAGACTAAATGGTTTTCTCTCCTTTGTTTGCATTACACATTCAACCCATAAGCCCCTGAGTCTTGTGATGACACATAAACAAATGTACACAATTTCAGGAATAACCAAGCATCTCTTGGAGCTAAAACACTGTGTTAATAGTGAGTACCTAGGCAGGTTCCTGAATGTTTTGAGGCAGATTAGGCCAAGGAGAAAAGGAGTTCAGTGTTCAATAATTAATTCCAATTCTATAACTCCTGCCAAGAGTGTGGAGTACGACAACTTTATAATATTCTTGAGGACATAAAACCAGGAAAGGGGCCAGGGAGAAGGTGATACTTGACTTGGGCTTTAAAGCAAGGACAGGATGTGGTAGCTACAAAGGGGAAAAGAGGACCTGCTGCAGATGGAGCCACACAAATGAAGGCAGGCACGCGCCTGTGAGCATGGCGTGCTCTCACCCAACAGATATTAATAGAGCATGTGCCATGTGCCGGGAACGGGGCTAGAGGCTGGGATACATCCGTGAGCACACATATCTCCTGGAACTTACATTTTCATGAAGGGAGACAGACAACAAAAAATAGCTGAGTGAGGTATAGCAGTGCCGGATGGTCATAAGTGCTAGGGAAAAGAATAGATCCGGGAAGGAGGATGGCAAGGCCTGAATCATGGAGCTGCTCTTTTAAATAGTGACCAATGGATGCCACTCTGAGGAAGTGACTGTTTTAGTAAGACCTGGAGGAGGTGAGGGATGGAGTGAGACAGCTATATGTGGGAAGAGTGTTCTGGGCAGAAGGTGCAGTAAGTTTAAGGGCCAAGAAGTAGAAGCCTGCCCAATAGTGAAAGCCTGCATCCTCACATTCTCAACAGGGAGATACTGTCCTAAGGGGGTGAAAATTCATTCTTGGAGGATGAAAAAAATCTTACTCTTTTAATATATAAAGCACATATAGAGATAGTAGATAAATACAGCATATAGTGTATTCGTGGCATTAAAATATCACGGGGTGGGGGGGCTTGATTAGGAAAAAAGTGTCTAAAAAGGCATTTCTCTTTTGCCGTTGGTGGGAGCAATATTTTTTTTAAAAGTTGAGAAACAGTGAGTTAGAGGAACAGAAAGGAGGACCAGGTGGCTAGAAGGGAGTGAACAAGAGAAAGAGTAGGAGAAGAGGACAGAAAAAAAATGGGGAGCGATCTTATAGGTCATCGTAAACCTTTTGGCTTTTACTCTGAGAAAATGAGGGACATTTCGGGTTTTTAAAGGAGGAGTGATATGACTTAACAGCTTCTAAAAATAGTCCTCTGGCTGCTGTATTGAGAATAAACTGTAAGGAGACCAATTGGAGCTTATTGCTATGGCACAAGCGGGAGATGATGGCACTGAGTCGAGGATGGTAGAGGTGGAGGTAGTGAGAAGTAGTGGATTCTGTATATATTTTGAAGATACAACCGACAGGATATGCATGTATTGAATGTGGGGTATGAAAGAAGGAGAAGAGTCAAGTAAGACCCTGAGGTTTGGCTGGAAGGATAGAGTTGCCTTTGTCCTAGAGAGGGACCATTGAGAGAGGACTGCCAGGAGCTTGAGTTTGACATGTTAAGTGTGAGATGTCTATTATCTATCCAAATATAGATGTTGAGTAGGCAATTGAGTTTAGAAGTCTGGAGTTTAGAGGAGAGACCCAGGCTAGAGATATACATCTGGGAATTGTACATGGGACATGGTAGTGATATTAAAAAAAAAGATTGGCAAGAGATCTTAGCTCAAGGCCAATCTTTAAAAAAAAAAGTGGTAAGCATCAGACTTCTGGGTCAAAGAAGAAATTATAAGGGAAATTAGAGAAGATTTCAAACTAAATGATAATAAAAGTACAATATATCATTGTTTGTAGAATGCAGCCAAAGCAATGCTTATAGAGAAATATAGACTATAGTCTTTTAATTTAAAATCTAGATGCCCAGCATAGCTCATTCTACTCTTTATTTTGAGTATTTCTGAAGTTTTAATCCTGTCCCAACAAGGGAGATGATCTCACTGAATGGCTGAAGCTCTACAAGCTTATTGCAGAGCCCCACCTCGAACTCCAGGGAGGCGGTTTCTCCAGGCAACCTGCTGGGGCTACAGGAACACAGAGCAGAAGGCAGCCCTCAATACAAAAGCTGCAGGCCTGCTTTGATACAGATTTCTGCAAGGCTGCTGAATAGAGGCCATGAAATACAGTAGGTTCCTACAAAGTCCAAGAACTTTGAACATCACTATCCTAAATAAACTCTAAATGAGGAGATGCCACAATAAAGCGCCGAAAACTGTAAGGACTTTTTCCCAGCTCAAGTCTAGATACGTCACAGTTTTTTGGTTTTAGGTCCAACCCTGATTCGGTTTTCAAGATAAATAAACCCTCCCAAGACCTGATCCTGCAGCTTTGCTTGAGCAGACCTCATCTGACGTCAATGCAAGGGCTGCCAGAACAAGGACTTCACAACTGAGGCTTGAGCTAGTATTCATCCGGTGCCTACAAGGCTCTGCGAAGGGGCTGAGCCTCTGGAGGAAAGATACATAGAGCCCTGACAGCAGTTCTGTTGAAGTGTCACCAGGCACAAACAGTTTCTAATCACAGTGCCATTGTAGAAGTAATATTACATTTCCCCTAGGATCATCCTTAGTTGAGGCAAAGAACAGGTGAGCGCATCCCTCTGGTAGGCCCTTTCGTGTATCTGAAGACCATAGGAAGACACGGACCAAGCTTTTTTGTTACACTAACATCCCAGTTCCTTTCCAAGGTTTGGTCCCCGCTGTGGCTGCCCTGTGCGCTTTCCTCTAGCGCTGGGTACCGTTCCCTTCTTGCAGAGTTCAGCGCCAGATGCCACACTGTCTGGTAAGGGTCTGACCAGGACAGAAAACTGACAACCCTCTGCTAACTTGTCAGCCCTGCCTCCCCCTTAGCAATTCTGAGCTCCTGTTGTGTGGGCTACCCTTCTTCCCCCACTCCACCTGCCTTGATGACTGGGATTTTTTAGAGCTGTGAGGGGCAGGACTTGTGCAAAGCTTGAGAGTGAACAGCACTTGTGAACAACACTAATTCCATCTGTCTTGCTTCTTGGTGCACTAGCTGGGGTCGGAAGGCTTCATAGCTGCCTCAGTGCCTTCCCTGCCAAGAAGAGATGCCCAGACCTTAACTTCCGTGTGAAGCAGCCTCTGCACCGTGTCCACCCCAGAGACTGCCTCTTCTGCTCACAGCGCAGGTGAGGAGCGAGCTCCCCGGCTGCAGAGGCAGCTGCAGGGCCGCAACCTGAAGTTCCACACGGAGTCTCCAGAGCGGTGGGCAGGGCCTGGGAGGGCCTGCAGGGGATGGAGCAGGAGGGACAGAGCCTGCGTCTAGGCCTTTCTCTGCCAGCTTCATCCACGTCCACTCCGCCCTGGACACTCTGCACGAGGAGAAGAGCTTGAGGTTGACAGTGAGAGAAGCTGCCTGCTCGGCACCCCCAACCCATGGCTGAGGGGCCTTCATCCACCGATGTTTGCAGCAAGAGGGGCCAATGCAGCAGAACTCACCCCCCAGAGCCGGGAAGAGTCGGGAGGCCTGTGCCCATTTAACCACCCCAACTCCCTCAGGGAGCACCTGGAACCCATAATGGGGCCTCCTTCCCCAGAAGAAAAAGTGCTCCTGCAGCCTACTTGTTTAACTCCTGGAAGAACGGCTAGAGGTGAGGGGTCAGGAAGAGCTGCTCCCTAGAAAAAGAAGAAGCACAAAGCTCTGAGTTCAGAATAGGTCCCCAGCACAGTCTATCAATTTGTGTTATGGAAATATCATCAGTTTTCACACTTTAGAGCTAATTGCTTGAATGATCCCCTCCCCAGTGGATGTGAGCGTATTACTAGGAGGAGGAAGGGGGAGCAGTGGTTGCAGAGGCAGAGAGGGGTGGAGAGTGGGGAGGAGAGAAGGAGCTGTGGCAGGCATTCGGATGCACTTCCTGGGGTCTAGTGGCTTTATTTGTCCCACAACTTCCTTCCCACCTTTCTGTCTTTTTAATGAGCATCTATGGGCTGCCCTAATTAGAAGCTGTGTGTGACTCACCGCCTTTGTCCAGGACCCCTCCAGAAGAGGCCCTTCCCCCTGGAATCCCCGTTTCTTTTTCCGCAATGCTACCCTGACCCTTCTGACAAGGTTGGCTTGGTCCAACCAGGGAAAGAACCAGATCCTTTGACTCTAAGTTAAGTCATTGGAGCAAAGGGTACAAAGAAAAAAGCTAGTGGTTAAGTTTGGCCTGCTCTGCTTTGGTGGCCCAGGTTTGGCTCTTGGGCACAGACCTACACCACTCATCAGCAGCCATGCTGTGGCGGAGACCCACATTCAAAATAAAGGAAGATTGGTGCAGATGTTAGCTCAGGGTGAATCTTCCTCAGGAAGAAAAAAAAGGAAAACTACTTTCTCTCATAATTAAACTCGTTAATTCCACTGGAAGCCAAGACAAGATGAGCTGGATTCAGACATTTCTCTAAGTAGGGGAAGGACATCAGCTCAGGCCAGTGGTCTGATGGCTTAGGAGACACCTGTCTGGCCAGGACCCCGGGTACTGGGCCAGTAGCACCCAGCCCCTCACCCCGTCACTTTCTAGAGGAGCCACCCCAACAGGCTAACATCACTGCTCCTCTGAGCTCCTCAAGGGCTCCTGGGCGAGGGGTGGCAATGGGGTCCTTCTGCTGGATCCCTGGGCCCCTTCCTGGGTGCTGCCTGCTATCGCTCCCAGTGCTGCAAGGTGCCGAAAGTGACACTGTCATTCATGGGCTTCAGTGCACAAAGCTGTGCCGTGTCCTATGAAGAACTGGGGCAACCGTCCTATCTCACTCATTGGGAACTTTATTCTTTCAAAAGCCTTGGCGTCACCCTTGACACCTCTCCTTCTCTCACACCATACATCCAGTTCATCAGGCAACGCTGTTGGGCTGCTTTCACAATCTTCCCAGAATCCTACCTCTTGTCACTGCTGTTGCTGCCACAGCCTGGTCCAAGCCCCCAGCATCTCCCGCCTGGACCATTGCAGTCGCCTCCTGAAAGGTATCTTGCTTCTCCCCTCACCACCACCCCATTCAGTCTTTCTCAGCACACAGCCCCTCAAAATGTAAGTCAGATCACGTCACTGCTCTGACCAAGACCCTCCAATGGGCCCATTTCACTCAGAGTAAAAGCCAAAGTTCTTTCAATGCCTACAAGGCCCCCTGGGATCTGGACACCATTACCTATCCAAACTCATCTCCTGCCAGTTCCCCTGACAGTCAGTCCACCCATCACACAGTAGGCATGCTCTAGCCTGGAGGCCTTTGCTCCAGCTGTTTCTCTGCTTGATGTTCCCCCAGATGTGGACAACTCATTCATCTCCTTGAAGTCCTGGCTTCCATGTCACCTGTCGATGATGTCAACCCTGACCATTCTATTTATTTATTATTTTATTTTATTTTATTTTATTTTTAATTTTTTTTAAAGATTTTTTTTAATTTTTTTCCTTTTTCTCCCCAAAGCCCCCCAGTACATAGTTGTACATTCTTCGTTGTGGGTCCTTCTAGTTGTGGCATGTGGGACGCTGCCTCAGCGTGGTTTGATGAGCAGTGCCATGTCCGTGCCCAGCATTTGAACCAACGAAACACTGGGCCGCCTGCAGCGGAGCACGAGAACTTAACCACTCGGCCACGGGGCCAGCCCCCTGACCATTCTATTTAAACAGCAATCAGTTCTCCCACCACCGGCACATCTGGATTTTCTTGTCCTGCTCTGCTTTTTCTTTATTTATATCACTTATCATCTTCTCACTCACCGTGTAATTTACTTATCTATCATGATGACCGTTTGTTGTCTGTCTCCCCATGCGAGGGTGCACATTGCGTGGGGACAGGGGCATCTTTGTTCACTGATATATCCCAAGCACCTAGGGCATTTTCCAGAACATGAGTAGATGCTCAATTAATATTTGCTGAGTGAATGGGCAAAAAGAATGTCTCTCTTTACCAGTAGACGTCCCAGCTTGTCCCTTGGGCACCGCAGCCACCCTGCCCGTGACTCCCGGAGTCCCTGGTGAAAACACCCTTCCTACGAATTCGTGGGTGCATCGGAATCTCTAGAGATCACTGCACAACTGAGACTAACCTGGCATCACCGGTTTAAATCAAAGATGGAAGAAGATACGAGAAAGGGTGGGAGAGCTCCCTGGATGCAGCCTCTTCCATGAGGCTCCGTATCAGAGGACGCAGAGCACAGTGAAGCATCACCTCCTCTCACCCAGGAGCCCTTGAGGAGCTTGGAGGAGCAGTGATGTTAGCCTGTTGGGGTGGCTCCTCTAGAAAGTGATGGGGTGAGGTTCCGGGGATGGGGGCCTGCCTTAGGTAGGCGAGGGCAGGCATCAAGGAAACTCCAGGAGTGACCATGAGAGGCCATCTCACCTGCGCCTACAGGTCCACGAGTCCTGAGGGGCACTCGAGGTTTCCCCGTCCAGGTGTGCTGAGGACCGCGCTGGGCGGGGGTTCCTGCGTGCCGCCAGACACACAAAACAAGATTGTTAAATAAAAGAAAAACCTACCTTTGTTTTTGTGACCCTTTATCAGTCCCTCGCTGTTAGACCCCAAAACCACCCCTCCATCCAGTTGGGTTGATTGCTTTTCTTTCTCTAGAATTCCTGAGGAGGGCAGAGCAGGTGGGGTTGTGCTTCTCCAGATGCCAACCAGGAGGAACCTTCATGGTCCAGTCTAGGACTCACGGTGGTCACGGTTGTTGAACTAGACTCTGTCTCCTCGCCCATGATTAGCCATCTTTCCCAGTTCATCCAGACCCCACCCCTGAGGATCAGTTCTGCTATCAGCCCCTGGCTGGCATCTTCCTGTGTAGCTGGATCGGTGTCCACTTTGGGCTATTGTCCACCTTGACTCCTGACCCTGTCCCACCCACTTGCCAGTGGAATGCTCCTCAGATGGCCCACTTTTCTCCAGCCACTGTTCCCCTATTTCTGACTAGCCAGTTTCTTTCTCCTCCAAACCAGTCTATGGCACGTTGGTGCTGGCACATTTTGCAGTCAAGCCTGCTTGCATGTTGGGGTGGGGGAGTTAGTAGGTCTCTGCCAGCCACAAGCTTTCAGATTTTTCAGAGTGGCTAAAATAGGGTGGGCAGGCTGCTTCCTGACACAGCCCAGCATATCCTTCCTGCAGGTTCCATGTCGCTCAGTTTATGCCTCTGTTCCTTTCTTAGGTCCTAGGCGCCACCCTAGACTGCTCATCTCCAGTTTGTCCATAGGCTTGTCAGAACAGTGACTTCGGGGATGTTCACCAGCTCTGAAAACTCTAACTTTATAATTTAAACATCAAATGATAAACGTGCAGCCAAAGAAATAGCCGAGACAACCCAGCGACTACTACACACGAAGCAGGCTCTCCAAAGGATGCAAATCTGAGAGCAGCAGTGGGCACTGCTTGCCATCCAGACGGCTCAGAACTATGAGTTCAAACGGAACAGTTAGAGAGCTTCCAATCAAGGGCTGAGGGAATTTGCCCAAGGGTGTGATTGCTTCCAGGTTGAGGGTGGGGCGTTTATTCATTCAACAAACCTTTCTTAAGCACATACGTGCCAGGTCCTATTCTAGCCTCTGGGGACACCTCAGTAAAGAAAACAAGGCAGACACAGCCCCCACCCTTGTGGAGCTTGTCACTCAAGTGGTGGGAGGGAAGTCACAAATACATCAAAAAGAGACAGCTTCTCTGAGGCTTACAAATAAATTAACGTAAACTTAGAGAGTGACAAACACCATGAAGAATGTTTCCAGAGTAATAGGGTCCTGAAGGAGCGGGAAGGGACGGCCCCCTGAGAAGGTGCCACTGCAGATCCGGATGGTGAGAAGGACCAGCCACCTAAGGATCAGGGGGAAACAAAGTCCAGGCAGGGGAAGCAGCTAGTGACAGCAGAGGAGATTTGGGTAAGAAGTGGCATTTGTACAGCTACTTAAGGATGCTGGGTGCAGATGCATGGAGGGAGAGGAGGGCATCCCCAGGCGCCGCAGAAAGCCGGAGGAAAGGTGGGAAGGTCCGGGGCATGCCATTGGAAGGAATGATAAGTTGGCTAGAAAGTGGGGTTGAGTCATGAGAGCTGGGGGGAGGGCTCTGGGACAGCTTGTGGGCTGGGATGAGCCACCTAGAGACCTTTGGGTCCTTTCCACCCTACCACTTAGGAGTGGCTGACACTGCCACGTGGGGCGAAGCAGCTAGTGAGTACACTCAGATGGGAGCTTTTTGAAGAAGGAGAGGGCTTGAATCTCTCCAGCCACGGTTCCTTCCAGGGTGCTTTGTGCTACTATTTTCTGGACCCAAATCAGAACCTTGTCCATCCAGTCACTTTACTGCAGGACAGGCTCTCTGAGGGCTGGGTGGATGCAGAAGCCTGTGACACAGTCCTGCTCTGAACACATGGGTGCTGTCCACCTGCCTAGCCCTGCAAAAGAGTCCACTGTCCACCCAACAGGGGTAAGTCTGGAAAACAGTTTGACTAGAGCAGAGGCAGAAGAGGTTTTCAAGAGGATAAAACCAACAGTGACTCAATCATGGAGAGAGATGAATAATCATAACGAGAGCCAGCATGGCGTGCGTGCTCGTGTCATTTCAGCACTGTGCTCAGGGCTGTCCGTGCATTGTCAAGCTCATCCCTCCCAGCAGTCCTACATATGATTAAAAAAAAAAAACAGTCCGTCCCCAGATCAAGTTGATTGTCAGCGGCAAGTCAACTCTGAAGGGACAGAGCCTGGGTTTGAATTCGGTAGGTCCGACTCCTGAGACAGTGCTCAAAATATCCCCCCAAAAGAAGTGTGTTCATTAAAATAAGTTCTCTGTCATTTCCCCCCTTCCTATCTCTTCAGGGGCTGCTTGCAGTTGTAACATTTCCTTTGAAAGCATAACCTTTCTCCTCCAGGCCCATCCCTAAAATTTCTTGGGGAGCTTCCCTCCAGTTTGGACTATCTGGCTGAATGCAGCCCAACACCGCCACCTGGTGTCAGCAGTGGGATGGCCCGGCCCATGAAGAGCTGGCGGCCACACTGTTGAGACCTACTCTGACGCAGCTTCAAACACTTCGCGTATTTCTTTTTGGTTTCGGTTTTTGTTTTTTTCTGACTGCAAAAGAATATGCTCATTGTAAAACTTTCGAGTATGCTTGTGAAGAGTGATTCTAAAAGCCCACTTATCCAGCAGAAAGCTGAATCAGCCCTGCTTTGACCTCTGCATGGATATTTCTCTAATTTTCCTTAACCTCCAAATTCCTCCGAATTGTACCTGCACTTGCCATAAGTAGTGTTACGGTTATGTAGTGTAAGCGCCTGCTTCTTAGGAGAGCCACACTAGAGAGCGTAGGAGTAAGTGCCAGTGTCTGCAACTGGCTTTCACCCTCAAACAGAGGATGGTGGCGGGAAAGGACATTGTTCTTGAATCTAGATGGGAAGTATACCAGGGTTCATGGTACACTTCTTTCAACTTTCTGTATGTTTGATATATTTCAAAATAAAAAGTCACAGGCATCACTGGGACGTGAGGAGAGAGGAGAGGCCTGGGCCAAATGTCAACTACCCAAACTCAGGAATGCAGACCATGAGTGCCCTTCATGTGAGAGGGCCTTCCGGGGTCTGTGTATTGCTTATGGGCAAACTGATTGTTTTGGATTGGATTCCAGCCAACATCCTCAAGGGTAGCATCAAGCCTTCTTGGAGTTAAGTAGCTTTCCCCCGCTTGACAAGCTTGGAGACTCCAATCAGATGAAATACAGTAAATCTTGCACAGCCTTAAACAGAAGAGCTTCATGTTATGATCAACATCAGTGATTACCTGGAAGACAGAGAACGCAGGGCGAGGGGTCCTTGTGATGACTGGCCACCGAGCCATCACCACTGGCCTGCAGCAGAGGCTCTGGGGTTTGAGTTGACTGGTCCATTGATCACAGTTTCCCTTTTCTGGCTGTTACCAGGAGCAGTTCCATCCTTTCCTCTAAATATTGGACACATTTCCCCTCACAGGCTCTGCTTTGTCCTCAATAGCAGCTGATCTTGCTTTCCCGTTTTTATGCTAAAGCAGGAAATGCTGGATCCTAGCAAAAGGAATCAAAAACAGAATGGAAAATCACAATAGGTTGAGAGACTCAGTTGAAGTGCCCAAAGTGTAAGTTGATACCTTTTGAGGGGAGCGGCGCTGGGGGACAAGGGAAAGGGAAAATTTGAAAAGAGCCTGACCACACTGACCGACCCTGTGAACCAGAGATGGCCGTCATTTCTGAAGTTAGTCACTGAAAACTTCTTGTCGTGGGCACATATTTAGCTAGAGCGAAGGTGTGAAGATTTTTGCATCTTCTTCTCATAATTGGAAATACCCCTGAGGGACACAAAGGCAGGGGCAGGGCTCTGTGTAAGCAAGCCTCTCTCTCCTCTGATCTGAATCCTTTTCCTCCAGGCCTGCAGTGAGATTTCACTAAGGTAACTCGCCTTGCTTTAAGAACAGGATTTGGAAGTCCTATTTTGCAGGGCCCACCCTTTTCACTTCCCCTCGAGGCTGGTCCTGGCTGAGAAAGGATCTGCCTGTCTGCTGTCTTTTCTTTCAGTCACGTCCGTCTCCAGTACATGGGAGACTGTGGCTGGAGGATTTGTTCACACTTTTGTTAACGAAACATGTTTTACTGTGACAATACTAGTAGTATATGCAGAGGTGTGTGGATAACTATTTAACAGCAGGTTTTGGGGAGTGAAGCCTGATTTGAAGGTTACCCCATTTCCATGGGGTAAGTGTTACCACCACGGCCAATTTCAAGCTGCCTACATGAGGTCACTAAACGCAGGGTTGGGAATAAATGCGCACAATTGCACAATCAGCTGTCTTGAGCTTGGCTCTAGGACACCCCTTAAGACCAAGGAGAAAATGCAAAGCATACAGAATCATATTAAATGAAAATAAGTCTCTCTTTCTTCCTTCACTCCTAGTCACTCTCTTCAAAGTTAGCCACTATTAATTTATGCATATATTCCAAATATATTCTGTGTGTATGCTTCTTTCTGTATATGTGTATATCTTTATGCATCTGCTTTTTAAATAATTGCTCAGATGAATTCATACTCTACTCACTGTTTTGCATCTTGCATCTTTTACTTAATAAAAATCTTGGAGATCTTTCTTTATTAGTACTGCTAAAAAATTCAACTGAGTAAATTTTAAAGATCTTATTGGCTTTATTCAACCATTCATGAATTGGGCAGCATCCTGTCTAGTGGTTAGAAGGGAGCTGTGCAGAATGGAAGGGTCGTACAGGCAGAAGGGAGAGGAACAAGGAAGTTACACAGGCAAAAGGCAGATTGCTTGTGGCAAGGTCACTTTCCATCAGGGGACGGCAGGGCTCTGTTTGACACGTGACCTCACTGGTGCTGACCAGGTGATTCCTCATTGCTTAAGATTCCATTTCTGGTCAAGGCTGAAACTGCAATTAAGTCGCAGTTTGGTGGTGTGGGGCTTAGCATAAGTGAGTCCATTTTGGAGTTTTGGTTTTTGTGCGTGTGTGTGTGAGGAAGATTGTCCCTGAACTAACATCTGTTGCCAATCTTCCTCTTTTTGTTTTTTCTCCCCAAAGCACCAGTACATAGTTGTATATGCTAGTTGTAAGTCCTGCTAGTCCTTCTCTGTGGGACGCTGCCACAGGATGGCTTGATGAGTGGTATGGCAGGTCTGCGCCCAGGATCCAAATTGGCGAACCCCAGGCAGCTGAAGCATGGCAGGCAACTTAACCACTATACCAATGGGCCAGCCCCTGGAGTCTTTTTTTTAACAGTATATACAGTACATACAGATCTACAACATTCCGTCTGATGTCTGCATAGCATTCGATGTGAATGTCGATAGCGTGATGGGAATGTATCAATGTTAATTACTACTCTCCTCTTCATAGATGTTTAGTTTACTTCTCTTTTTTGTTGTTGCTAATATAAACAATGCTATAATGATCATTCTAGTATATATCTTGACCTACTTTTGTGACTATATCCATGTAGCAGTGAACTTGCTGCATCTTGGGGTAAGTGCTTTTAAAAATTTAAAGATATTACCAAATGAGTGCCTGTTTCCCATGTATTTAACAATATTGAGTTTTATCAAATTTTATGATTTTTGTAATTCTGATAGTTGGAAATTGACATCTTATTGCTTTGATCTGCATTTCATTCTCTCATGCATTCCAGAAGTATTTATTGAGTGCTTACTATGTGCCAGGCACTCGGATGTTTTACAAAAGGCCCAATAAGTGGTGTAATGAAGCTATTCTCCTGAATTTTATTATTTATTTATATTCCTTCTTCTGGGAGCTGCTTATTTACATCCTGCTGCAGTTTTTGAGTTGCTCCTGTTCCTCTTTCAGATTTGTAGGTACTTTTTGTGAAGATCTGTTCAATTTTTCATGCATGGCAAATTTTTCCCCAGGTTGTTTTTGGTATGTTGAGTTTGTTTAGGATTTTTAAACTTTGTTTTGTCTTTTCCATAGAGAAGTTCTTAGTTCCTATGTAGTAAAAATAATCTTACTTTATGGCGTCTAGGTTTTGTATCTGGCTTAGAAATGCTTTCCCTATCCAAGATTATAAGTAAATCCTCCCATGATTTCTTCTACAATTTTTATATTTAAATTTTTAACATTTAAATGTTTGCTTCATCAATAGAAAGATTCAGATCCAGATTTATGACTCTTAAAGTTGCTGGCCACTTTCCCCCAGTTTTGTATACTCACTATTTCTACATCGATTTGAAATGTTACCTTTATCACATCCTAAATTCGTATTTGTATTTTCCAGTTTCTTCTGGACTACTTGTTGTGTTCTGTTACCTTGTGTACTCGTTATACAATTTGTGCATTTTATGTAATATTAATGCCTATAATACATAAGACATTATAGTGATATGTTTTAATATATGTTTAAGATACCTCCCATTGGCCATTTTTTTTCAGTTATACAAATTTTTTATTATTCCTCATAACAATTAGGATGTTTTTGCCTATAAGTCACAGAACACCCAACTGAAAATAAGGAAACCTTGTTATCTCACATAACAAGAAGAGAAGATGAGTTGTTCCCAGGACTGATGAACTCACAGCTCAAGCAGCATCGAGGATACAGACAGGCACTTTCCATCTTGCTCTGCCGTTCTCAGTGAGCGTCAGAAGAAGGCTGCAAAGTTCCTGCCATCACAGCAGACACAACATCCAGCAACAAAAGGATGTTTTATCCCATGTATCTCAGGGTTTTTTTCCCCTGGTTTTAAAAATATTTTATTTTGGAAAAAGTTTAACATTTACAAAAGTAGATAGATAGGATATCTCTGATATTTTATATGATAAACCCCTGCTCCCATTACTCAGTTTCAACATTTATCAGCTCATGTATAATCTTTTCCATTTATATCCCCACACCACCACCTCCTACCAGATTATTTGTTATTTATAAATCCCAGCCACTATTTAATTCCTCCATAAATATTTCAGTATGTATACATCCAAAAGTAATGACTCTTTTTAAAAAACATAATCCAAATATCATAATCATATCTAAAAATATTAACAATAATTGCTTACTATTATCAAATATAGTTAGTATTCAAGTTTCTCTAATTATCTTATTACTATTTTTTCTTTCTTTCTTTTTAATATTTTTATTCAATTTATTTAAACAAAAAAACAAAAGCAAAAACGGTTCCTCCATTTCCCACCACACCCGCCTCCCCCATCTCTGGCAGCCGCCAGTCTGTTTTCTGTATCTATAAGGTCAGTTCTACATTTTTTTTTTCAGATTCCACATATAAGAGAGGTCATAGAGTATTTGTTTTTCTCTGCCTGACTTATTTCACTTAGCATAATGCTGTCAAGGTCCACCCATATGATTGTAAATTGACAAGATTTCGTCTTTTTATGGCTGAATAATATCCTATTGTGTGTGTGTATGCCACAATTTCTTTATCCATTCATTCATTGATGGACACTTAGGTTGTTTCTATGTCTTGGCTATTATAAATAAGACAGCAATGAACATGGAGTGCGTATATCTTTTTGAGTTAGTTTTCTTTTTGTTTCAGATAAATACCAAAGGTGGAATTGCTGGATCATATGGTAGTTCTACTTTTACTTTCTGAGGAACCTCCATACTGTTTTCCATAGTGGCTGCACCACTTTACATTCCCACTAACAGTGCACAAGTGCTCCCCTTTCTCCACGTCCTCATCAACACTTGTTATTTCTAGTCTTTTTGATAATAACCGTTCTAACAGGTGTGAGGTGATATCTCATTGTGGCTTTGATTTGCAGTTCCCTGATGAGTAACGATGTTACCTATTGGCTATTTGTATATCTTCTTTGGAAAAATATCTATTCAGATCTTCCACCCATTTTATAACTGATGGCTTGTTTTTTTGCTATTGAGTTGTATAAGTTCTTTATATATTTTGGTTGTTAGCCCCTTATCAGATATATGATTTACAAATATTTTCTCCCATTCAGGAAGTTGTCTTTTGATTTTGTTGATGGTTTCCTTTGCTGAGCAGAAGCTTTCTAGATTCGCATAGTCTCATTTGTTTATTTTTGCTTTTGTTGCCTTTGCTTTTCATGTCAAATTAAAAAAGTCATCGCCAAGTCCTACGCCAAGGAGCTTACTGCCTATGTTTTCTTCCAGGAGTTTTATGGTCTTATATTTCAAGTCTCCAATCCATTTTGAGTTAATCTTTGTGTATGGTATAAGATAGTAGTCCAGTTTCATTCTTTTGCATGTGGCTGTCCAATTTTCCCAACACCATTTATTGAAGAGACTATCCTTTCCCCATTGTATATTCTTGGCTCCTTTGTTGTAAATTAATTGACCATATGTTTGTGGGTTTATTTCCAAGCTCTCTGTTCTATTCCATTGATCTATGTGTCTGTTTTTATGTCGATGCCAAACTGTTTTAATGACTATAGCTTTGTAATGTAGTTTGAAATCAGCAAGCACGACACCTCCAGCTTTGTTCTCCCTTCGCCAGATTGCTTTGTCTATTTGGGGTCTTTTATAGTTCCAAACAAATTTTAAGATTTTTTGTTCTATTTCTGTGAAATAAGCCATTAGAATTTTGATAGGGATTACACTGAATCTGTATATTGCTTTGGGTAGTATGGATATTTTAACAATATTAATTATTCTAATTCATGAGCACAAGACTATCTTTCCATTTATTTGTGTTATTCAATATCTTTTATTAATGTCTTGTAGTTTTCAATATACAGTTCTTTTACCTCCTTGGTTAAATTTATTCCTAAGTATTTTATTCTTTTTGATGCAATTGTAAATTGCATTTCTTAATATCTTAATTTATAAATTGCATGTTTTCTTAATTTCTCCTTTTGATAGTTCATTATTAGTGTATAAAAACACAACAGATTTTTGTTCATTGATTTTGTAACTTTACTGAATTTTTTAATTAGTTCTAACAGTTTTTTGATGACATCTTTACAGTTTTCTATATATCATATCATGTCATCTGCAAATAGTGACAATTTTACTTCTTCCTTTCCAATTTGGGTGCCTTTTATTTCTTTTTCTTGCTTAATTGCTGTGACTAGGATTTCCAATACTATGTTGAATAAAAGTGGTGAGAGTGGGCATCCTTGTCGTTTTCCTGATCTTAGAAGAAAATCTTTCAGGTTTTCACCATTAAGTGTGATGTTAGCTGTGGGCTTGTCACATGTGGGCTTTATTATGTTGAGGTACATTCCCTCTATACCTGCTTTTGTCAGAGTTTTTATCATAAATGGATGTTGAATTTTGTCAATGCTTTTTCTGCATCTATTGAGATGATCGTATGATTTTTATCCTTCATTTTGTTAACGTGGTGTACACGTTGACTTATCTGTGGATGTTGAACCATCCTCATCCCTGGAATAAATCCCACTTGATCATGGTGTGTGATCCTTTTAATGTAGTGTTGAATATGGTTTACTAATATTTTGTTGAGGATTTCCGCACTGATGTTCATTAGGGATATTGGCTTGTAATTTTCTTTTCTTCTGGCATCCTTGTCTGGTTTTGGTATCAGGGTAATGCTGGTCTTATAAAATGAGTTTAGATGAGTTCCCTCTTCTATTTTTTAGAAGAGTTTGAGAAGGGTTGGTATTAATTCTTTGAAGCTTTGGTAGAATTTACCAGTGAAGCTACCTGGTCCTGGACTTTTGTTTGTTGGAAGGTTTTTATTATTGATTCAATCTCCTTACTAGTAATCAGTCTGTTCAGATTTTGTATTTCATCATGATTCAGTTTTGGTAGGTTGTATGTTTCTAGAAACTTATCCATTTCTTCTAAGTTGTCCAATTTGTTGGTGTGTAATTGTTCATGGTAGTCTTATAATCCTTTTTATTTCTATATATCAGTTGTTACATCTCCTCTTTCGTTTCCAATTTTATTTATTTGATTCTCTCTCTTTTTTTGTGGTGAGTCTAGCTAACGGCTTATCAGTTTTGTTTATCTTTTCAAAGAACCAGCTCTTGGTTTCATTGATCTTTTCTATTGTCTTTTAAGTCTCTATTTCATTTATTTCTGCTCCAACATTTGTTATTTCTTCCCTTCTGCTAACTTTAGGCTTAGCAGTTCTTCTTTTTCTAGTTCCTTGAGTTGTAATTTGAGATTTTTCTTGCTTCTTCAGTTAGGCATTTATCACTATGAACTTCCCTCTGAGAACTGCTTTTGCTGCATCCCATACATCTTGGTATGTTGCGTTTCCGTTTTCATTTGTCTCAAGGTATTTTTTAATTTCTCTTTTGATTTCTTCTTTGACCTATTGGTTTTTCAGTAATATATTGTTTAATCTCCACCTATTTATGAATTCTCCAGTTTCCTTCATGTAATTAATTTCTAGTTTCATACCACTGTGGTCAGAAAAGATGTTTGATATGATTTCAACCCTCTTAAATTTATTAAGACTCGTTTTGTGACGTAGCATGATTTATTTTGGAAAATGTTCCATGTGCATTTGAGAAAAACATGTATTCTCTTGCTTTTGAATGGAATGTTCTGTAAATATGCAGTGAGTCCATCTGCTCTAGCATATTATTTAAGGCCAATGTTTCCTTATTGATTTTCTGTCTGGATGATCTATCCATTGATATAAGTGGGATATTAAAGTCCCCTACTGTTATTGTATTCCTGTCTATTTCTGCCTTTAGGTCTGTTAATATTTGCTTTATATATTTAGATGCTCCTATGTTGGGCACATGTATGTTTACAAATGTTATATCTTCTTGCTGGACTGACCCTTCTTTGTCTCTTATTACAGTCTTTGTTTTAAACTCTATTTTGTCTGATGTAAGTATAGCTGCTACAGCTTTCCTTTGGTTTTCATTGGCATAGAATATCTTTTTCCATCCCTTCCCTTTCAGTCTATGTGTGTCCTTCCATCTAAAGTGAGTCTCTTGCAGGCAGCATATAGATGGGTCTTGTTTTTTAATCCATTCTGCCATTCTATGTCTTTTGATTGGAGACTTCAATCCATTTACATTTAAAGTAATTATTGATAGGTACGTGCTTATTGCCATTTTGTCAATCGTTTTCTGGCTGTTTTATAGTCCCTCTCTGTTCCTTTCTTCTTCTCTTGCTCTCTTCCTTTGTGATTTGATGACTTTCCTTAGTGCTATGCTTAGATTCCTTTCTCTTTGTCTTTCAGGTATTTACTATAGGTTTTTGCTTTGTGGTTACCATGAGGTTTACATATAACAACTTATATCTATAACAGTTTGTTTTAAGTTGATAACAACTTAAGCTTCATCCTATTGTAAAGCTGCACATTATTACTCTCCCCCCACGCATTTTACGTTCTTGACATCACATTTTACATCTTTTTCTCTTTTATCCCTTAACTAATTATTGTAATCATAGCTGTTTTTCCTACTTTTGTCTTTTAACCTTCATACTAGCTTTATAAATGATTAATCCCTACCTTTACTATAAATTTACCTTTCCAGTGAGATTTATTCCTTTACATGTGTTTTTGTTATCAACTAGTGCCCTTTCTTTTCAGTTTAAAGAAGTCCCTTTAACATTTATTGTAAGGACTGGCTTACTGATGAAGTCCTTTACCTTTTGCTTGTCTGAAAAACTCTTTGCTTCTGCTGAAAAATCTGCTGTTAGTGTTATGGGGGTTGCCTTGTACATAACAAATTGGTTTCTCTTGCTGCTTTTAGGATTCTCTCCTTGTCTCAAAAGTTTGACATTTTAATTATAATGTGTCTTGATGTGGGTCTCTTTGGGGTCCTTTTATTTGGATCTCTCTGGGCTTCCTGGATCTGGATGTCTGTTTCCTTCTCCCAGGTTAGAGAAGTTTTTAGCTGTTATTTCTTCAAATAAGATTGCTGCCCCTTTCTCTCTTTTCCTACTGTAAGCCCTATGATACAAATGTTAGTCTGTTTGATGTTGTCCCATAGGTCCCTTAAGCTATCTTCATTTTTTTTAAATTCTTTTTTCTTTTTGCTATTCTGATTGGTTGAGTTCCACTGCCTTGTCTTTGAGTTGACTGGTCCTTTCTTCTGCTTTATCTCATCTGAGGCCCCCTAGTGTGTTTTTCAGTTCAGTTATTGTATTCTTCAGCTCTGTGACTTTTTTTTTAAAGATTTTATTGTTTTCCTTTTTCTTCCCAAAGCCCCCCAGTACATAGTTGTATGTTCTTCATTGTGGGTCCTTCTAGTTGTGGCATGTTGGACGCTGCCTCAGCGTCGTTTGATGAGCAGTGCCATGTCTGCGCCCAGGATTCGAACCAACGAAACACTGGGCCGCGTGCAGCGGAGCGCACGAACTTAACCACTTGGCCATGTGGCCAGCCCCTATTTGACACTTTCTTATATTTTTCAACCTTTCATTGAAGTTCTCACTATGTTCATCCATCTTCTCCCGAGTTTGGTGAGCATTTTTTTGACCATTACTTTGAACTCTTTATCAGGTGAATTACTTATCTCTGTTTCATTACGTGTTTTTTCTGAACTTTTATCTTTTTTTTCATTTGCAACATATTCTTTTTTTTTTTTTTCATTTTGCTTCCCTCTCCATGTTGGTGTCTATACAATTTATAAAACAACTACCTCTCCCAGTCTTGAAGGAGTGGCCTCGTGTAGGAGTTGAACCTTGTCATTCAACCCTGCCTCAGCTCCTGGTTCTCTCTCAAACCTCTGTGCTTTTCCATGCAGGCTATTATGTTTTTAATAGCTCCCAGTAGTTGAGGGTGTGCCAAGACCTGTCACTGTCCCAGGGGAGGATCTCAGCACCCAGATTCAGGCTGACTGGAAGCCAGACTCTCAGGCATCAACTTTTAAAAGTATACTATTATATATTTTCCTATGGGACTGCAAGCATAAGCCTCAACAGCCACCAAAGCCAGGAAATCTGTAGGTATTCCTGGAGCAGAAGTCACAGAAATCAGGGCTCCAGCTGAAAGTATAAGCTCCTTTCCAAGTGATACAGGCAAGCTGGAGCAAGGAAGAGGGAGAGTGCCAAGATGGTGTCCACAGCCTACATTCACTGAGAGCAGCTCCGGAGGCCACTAAATGTGTGCCAAACTTAATGCCTGCCCCTCAGGCTGAAGCTCCAGGACAAGCAGAGGAGTCCTTTGCAGAAAGACTGGGGAATGAGCTTCGGTCCACTGTCTGGGCAGTGCCCTGGGAGCCTGCCAAGAACTGTCTCTCCAATTTCCACAGTCCTGTGGGACCCAGTATGCAAACCCCCTGGCCACCAGAGCCAGGCAATCAAGGGGCATCCCATGAGCAGCAGCCACAAAAACCAGGGCACCAGACATAGAAACCACGGCACCAGACACATGTAAATCTCTCTTCCAGGAGACACTGGTGCTCTGGAGGGCAGCAAAGTGTGAGTGCAAAGATAGCACTGCCCTACGCCCTAGGAGGTCTCTGGAAAGGATTACAGTCAGTCCTACGATGCCACGAGTGCCTAATCAGAAGCCTGCCCCTCAGGCTGAAGTCATGATGATCATCTAAAAGGCCTCCTTCAGAGAAAGGCTGAGTTTGGGCCTGTTGTCTCTTGCCATGCCCTGGGGATGGTGGCTGCTGAAGACCTCTTTCTCCATTGGTTATAGTCCTGTGGGGCCCACAAGTGCAAAAATCAATGCACCAGACAGGGGGAAGAGCTCCTTTCTGGATGACACCAATTATGACAGTCCCATAGAACCAGGAATGCAAGCTCCCCTGGCCTCCAGAGCCGGGCCATCAAGAGGCATCCCCTAGGTGGCAACTGCAAAAATAAGCCTTCAGATGTGTGGAAAAGCTCCCCTCCAGGAGACACTGGTACTCTGGAGCATGGCAAAGGGAAACCACAAATATGACACCCGCCAGTCCCCTTCCTGGGAGAGTGTTCCAGCAGGCTCCTAAATGTGTGTGTTAAATTACATGCCTGCCTCTCAGGCAGACGCTTTAATATAAGCAGGTAAGCCTCCTTCACTTTAAGTCTGGGCACGATGGGCTGCCTCTGAGCTGGGCCCTGGGGCGAGTGATTCTGAGTGGCAAAGCCCTTTACCAATGGCTTCTCAAATAGCTAGAGTCTTGTGGGTCTCTAGCCATGAGCTCCACTGGTTTTCAAAGCCAGATGCTTTGGGGGCTCATCTCTCAAGTGTACATCTTAAAAGCTGGGATGCCTCGTGTGGGGTCCGAACCCCTTGTCCTCAGGGAGAAGCTCTGGTTCCAAGTTCCCTGTCAGTTGTGGGACGCCTTGCTGGGAGTGTGGTTTATGGTGAGATTGTGTCTCAGCCTCTCCTACCAACCTCTGGGTGGTTTTCTTCTCGTCGTCTGATGTATAGGCGTTACTCAGCCAGCCTTTAAGTTTTCTTAAGAGGAAATTGTTCCACATGTAGCTGTAGGCTCAGTGTGTCTGCGGGAGGAGGTGAGTTCAGGATCTTCCTATGTCGCCATCTCGAATTGCCATCCTGAGTGGACTTGAGCCTTTTAAAAAAGAATTTTCCTAATAATCTGTACATTTATTTTTCCAGGTGAACATAGGTATCATTCTATCAAATTCTCCCCCCAAAATCTTGTTGGTATTTTATTGGAATTACATTGAATATATTGAGGATGTTGACACTTTTTAAAATTGAGTTTTCCTATCAAGAATATGAATGTTTGCTATTTAAGCTGTATTCTGTATCCCACAGAAAAGCTTTAAGGTTTTTTCACATAGACCCTATATATGTCTTTTCTCCCCCCAGCTTTACTGAGAAATACTTGACATATAACATTTTGTAAGTTTAAGGTGTAGAACATGATTTGATACATGTATATATTGCAAAATAATTACCATAAGATTAGTTAACATATCCATCACTTCACATGATTAAGTTTTTTTGTAGTTAGAACATTTACTCTCTTAGCAATTTTCAAATATACACTACAGTATTAACTATATTGATCATGCAGTACATTAGATTCCCAGAATTTGTTCATCTTATAACTGGAAGTTTGTACCGTTTGACCAATGTCTCCCCATTTCTCCCACCCCCAGCCCCTGGTAACCATCCACCTACTCTGTTTCTATGAGTTCGGCTGTTTTAGATTCCACATGTAAGTGAGATCATGCAGTATTTGTCTTTCTTTGACTTGTTTCACTTGGCACAATGGTCCATCCAAGTTGTTGCAAATGGCAGGAGTTCCTACTTTTTTTGAATGGCCGAATAATATTCTATTGTATATATACCTTTTCTTTATCCATTCCTTCATTGATAGGCTCTTGTGTTGTTTCCACATCTTGGCTATTGTGAATAATGCTGGAGTGGACATGGGGTACAGATATCTCTTTGAGACAGTGATTTCATTTCCTTCAGATATATACCCAGAAGTAAGATCACTGGATCATATGGCAGCTCTACTTTTAATTTTTTGAGGAACCTCCATACTGTTTTCTGTAGTCACAGCACCAATTTACATTCCCATCAACAGTGCGCAGGGTTCCCTTTCTTCCACATCCTTGCCAACACTTATCTCTTGTTTGTACGATGATAGCCATTCTCACAGGTGTGAGGTGGCATCTCATTGTGGTTTTGATTTTCATTTCTCACATGATTAGTGATGTTGAGTATCTTTTCACATACGTTTTGGCCATTTGTATATCTTCTTAGTAAAAAAGTCTATTCAGGTCCTTTGCCCATTTTTTAATTGGATTTTTTTTTTTTTTTTTTTTTTGCTATTGAGTTGTATGAGTTCCTCATATATTTTAGATACTAATTTCTTGTCACATCTATGATTTGTAAATATTTTCTTTCATTCCAGATTGCCTTTCCATTTTGTTGATTTTCCCCCCGAGCAAAAGCTTTTTCATTTGATGTAGTTGCACTTGCTGATTTTTGCTTTTGTTGCTTGTGCTTTCAATGTCGTATCCAAAAAACCATCGCCAAAACCAATGTCAAGGAACTTCTTTCCTATGTTTTCTTCTAGGAGTTTTAGAGTTTCAGGTCTTATATTTAAGTTTTTAATCCATTTCAAATTAATTTTTGTGAGTGGTGTAAAATAAGGGTCGATTTCATTATTTTGCATATAAAGATCCAGTTTCCCCAACACCATTTATCGAAGAGACTATGCTATACGTCTTAATTTTATTGCTATAGTAAATTAAATCTTTACTTATATTTTATTTTCTATGTAACAAAGCTACTGATGTTTGCATATTATACTAGTAATTAACTCTGAGTTCTCTTTAATATTTTCTTTTTATTTTCCAGATACATATCACTGAAAATAATCATAACTTGCCTTCCTCCTTTACACATTTATAGCTGCTTTCCTTTTCCCATCTAATTGCATTGGCTAGTACTTCCTAAAGAGTATTGAAAATAACAGAGGAGACGAAAGTCTTCTTTTCTTCTTGAATTTTATGGGATTGCTTCTGGTGTTTGGTCATTGAGCATGATATATTGAACTTCACATAGCCGTCCTGCTTCTCATTCCTCAGATCTCAGCTCAAAGGTGATGAGTTCAAGGAGGCTTTTCTTAACTATATGGTCTAAAATCCCTAACACTCACTCCCTTGTGGGTCTCTAATTTACTACTACCTTGGTTTATTTTCTTCACAATCTATATCTGTGTTTATTGTGCATTATCTATTATGAATTTTTTATGCATTTACTTTTTCAAATTATTGTTTTGCCTTCACTTAAATGTTAGCTTCACTAGAGCAGGAACCTGGTCTTGTTTTTGTAGACCTAGTACCTAGTACCTTTGTATTTCTTGATCAGTGAACACTAGACTTCCCTGCTGAGAAAAAAATGAACGCACTTCTATTTCCTCCCATCTTCTCACCGTGTCTCATTTTATTATTTCAACGTTGCCACATTTTACTACACTAACATACCATATTTCCCATCGTTGTGTAGTTGCATATGTAAATTGCTTCCATATCACCAAACAGTGCTTTTATCAACAGTCTCCATTCATCTCTTGGTTAGATTTTGTCAGTTATTGTTTTCTTCAAGGTCTCATGAGTGCAATAATAGTCTGACCCTTTCATGTTTGGGAGTCTCTTTATATTTGAACAATTTACTAAGTAAAATATTTGGGTCACAAAACATGTTTTAGACATTTTTCAGAACTTCATAGACATTGCTCCATTGTCTTTTGTCGGGAAATGTTGTTCAAACTGGCATACTTCTCTCTTCCCTTCTTCTGCTAGTGGGGTTAGAGGTTGTATTGGCTATTTGCTTTTACTTTTGGGTTCATTTTTCTCCCTTTTCTTCCCTTCTCAGTATTGCAGGGACTATCCCAAGCTCTCCAGCCCTCTTGCTTCCTTCCGGGAAAGTTCTGCCAGTGTAGGGAGAACTAGAGGAGGCAGGGGGCGGCCTGGGTTTCTCCCCCTCTCTGCTTCCGATGGCATCTTAGTGGCTTTGTCTTGCCCTTGGATCCAGCTGCCTTCATGCTGACCCTCTGTCCATACTCCCAGCTCTCTCCTTTTGTCATTTCCTCCAGTCAGGCCTGCTTTGGTTTTATCCTCCACCAGTTTCAAATTCCCACCTTTTGAAATACCTAAACTGGCTTCCATTTTCTGCTTGGACCCTGATTAATTCAGGGGTGATTAGATGTGCTAAACTATATCAAATTTTCTATCTTCCTTTCTCTCCAGCCATCACCTTTCAAAGAGTATAGCACAGTTTTGTGCTTCTTTGTTTTGCTATTTGTGGAGGAATGTTTTGGCTCTTTAAATACTTGTGTTTTATTAAGCATTGGGGGCTATTTCATCAGCTGTCTTCTCCTGCTATGCATTATCAGCATTTTATACAGCGTCTTTAGAATTCTTATGCTTGTCAAACAGGTAGAGAGAGCTGTAGTCACAGATTCTGCATTAGAATTTTACATATTTGAGCTCTCACCAAAAATGTTTCTATCACTTCAACAGTTTTAACTCATAAAGATGATAAAATGTCAAGGCATCAAAATGAAAAAAAAAAAAGTGAAATTTAAGCAAGAGGCTTATTGACTTGAAAGCTTAGACTGACTCTCTGCTCAAGTTCTCCTCTTTAATCATGTTTTTTATTTTTTAAATAAAAACATTTTTGAAAAAATATTAAATACAAAATTGAGCAATCTTACAGAGCAAATATTTTAATGTCTACTTCATTCACTCATTCATGGAAAAATATTTGAGCACCCTCTACGTGCTGATTTTTCTAGGTGATGTGGATATACAATACACAGAGATAAAAATTATTGTCCTTGCATTCTGCTTTTCTCATCCAAGGTAATAACCCCAGAACTACTGAGAAGGAAAGAAAACTTATTGTGATCCTAACACACACACAGGGTTACCAAATTAGGCAATTAACATTAGGCACCTTAAAAAAGGACAAAGATGCCTGTTTATGAAGTACATACAATGGCATCAAGTACCTGTCCAGTCAATCTTCTTACCTCTTTCACAAAGGCAGGGAATTCTCACATCCCTGCCATTCTCCTATAGGACAGATTATGTGTAGTACAGATGTTCTATTAGTGACACATCTTAGAATGTGATCCAAGTGTTGCCTGTCTACACTGTTGTCCTAAAAAGCCAAATGTCTGGTTGGATGTGAAGGTGTCACCTGAACCCAAGAGATGGGCCTCTTGAAGCATCCTAGCACAGTCCCCAACTCCCAGGCCTCACTCAGTCATGCCCTTCAGAAGCTAGGGCCAGTTCCTGCCGGTACATCTCCCCAAACTCATCACAGCAGAAGTAGCATCTTGCTTCTCATTTGCGTATTTAGTTCTCAAATGCGTTCACAGGCAGCTCTAATTATTACTGGTTCAGTTGATTAATCTCGCTGAGAGAGACCACATTTCATAGTGCTAACAATTAAAACAGGTTTGGAGTTAGGTTTTGGTAACCACTAGTAAACTAATAATTTCTTAAAAGAAAAAAAGCTGGTTGCTGTTCCTTTCCTATCTCCCAAGGTGAGTAGACTAAAATCAAACCATGAAGAAAAAACTTTCAGTAATCTTTGTAAATTTTAATTGATTCTGTCCATAGCCCTTTAACATTCATAATTTATCCAACAAATATTTATGGAGTACTTATGTATCAGACACTGTTCTTTCGAAGAAACCTAGAGTGAAGAAATAGCGATGGTCTTCTCTTAGATGGGAGATGAGGAAAAGGTCTCTTTGAGGTGACCTTTGATAAGAAACTGAATGGACAGCAAACTGTCCAAGTCTCCAACAACAGAGCTTTCCAGCAGAGAGAAAATGCAAAAAACCCTTTAGTGGGATTGTAGTGAACAAGGGAGAAAACTAGTAGATGCAACAAGATTGTGATATTCAGGGGCCTGAACACACTAGCCACAGTAGGAGCTTCGGATTTTGTTCTGAGTGTGAAACCGCTGGAGGATCACGAACAGAACGATGTGGTGTGGTTTACATTTCACCCTGGCAGCTGTATGTGAACAGATTGTGTATGTGTGGTGGTGGTGAGAACAACAGACGGCAAGTTAGGTGGTACGGCAGTGGTCTGGTTCAAAGATGACCGTGGATTGGACTGGAGTGGTAACACGGGAGGTAGTAAGCTCTCAGATTCAAAAACAAAACTTTGAAGGCAGAGCTTGTGGGTCTTGATGATGGATTAAATACAGAGTCATAAGAGAAAAAAATAAAGGATAACTCCTCTGTTCGGGTCTCAAGCAACTGGGGGGGAATGATGGTGTCAATTATTGAAAATGGGAACACTGGACAATAAAGTCTGAAGCATAAACCAAGATTTCTTTTCCACCGAATTGTCATGTTAAGGTTAAGTACCTAAACTGACCATTGTTGGGAGCTCAAGAAAGAGATCAGGACTGGAGATAATTCGGATAAAAATGAACTAAGAGTGAGACTCTTAGAAGCCAAGGGTCTGGATGAGATCAATCTAGGCAGACTGCAATCTGGGGCACCCCCAAAGTCAGACATCAGGGAAAAAGAAAAAGGATACAGTAAATTATGACAGTCTAAAGAATCCCAACTTTAAGCCAAAATTTTCATTGCAATAGTTCAATTAAGATGTTGAGACTATTGGGGCCGGTGCTGCGGTAGAGTGGTTAAGTTCGCGCGCTCCGCTTCAGCGGCCCCAAGTTTCGCTGGTTGGGATCCTGGGTGCGGACATGGCACCGCTCATCAGGCCACGCTGAGTCGGCGTCCCACATACCACAGCTAGGACTCACAACTAAAATATACAACTATGTACTGGGGGGATTTAGGGACAAAAAGCAGAAAGAAAAAAGAAGATTGGCAACAGTTGTTAGCGCAGGCCAATCTTTAAAAAAAAAAAAAATGTTGAGACTATTGAAACATGACTACCATTAAAATTTTAACAGTAATCTGGTATTTTTAGTTTCCTTGAATATAAATGCAAATGCAAATTATGCATTCTAAGGCTTTCAAAAGAGACTGTTCTGAAATAACTGCACAATATAGTCAAAACATATTTATTACTTTTTAGTGTCATTTTGTACACTCCAGTACAAATACAAGAATATAGCCATATTTACAGATATTGAAAAGCAATCTGTATATTCAAACCCTGTATCTAAGTACAGTAGCTTTAAATTCTGAACTACAAGAGCTCTGGTTTGCAGAGTGAACTCCTTCACGCCCTGCCTCCTCCCCTTTGAAATAATCTCTTGAAGCTAAGGCTGTGTTTAAACAGAATAGATTGCTCTTGAAATGGGCTAACAGTTCATTCTCCGCAGTTTTAAGCACCTCCTTTTCAAGATTTTACAAGTGTGAAACATATATAAAATTTAGAGGATAAAACCATTCATTTGGATTATTAAAAGAAGCATGTCTTTAAAAAGGGTGGAAGCATGCAGTTTTCAAGGTGCTTAAAATCTGGTTATAGTCCAAGTTTTAAAATTAAAAGTTAATCAAACTAGTTAAACAGAAAACAAAGGGAAAAAAGGAAGCTGGTTCTTCAGGGGAAATACTAACAGGCTTACCTTCACAAAATATATTTTATTACAGTATCAGTTTTTAAGGTCTGAATGTAATACTACTAATGTCCTTTTTAAAACAAAAATCAAAACCCCGAGGTTTCCGAAGGGCTATTCATATTTGTTTGCAAATGAACTGAACCAAGGTGCCCACCAAAATGAGATAGGTGTTCAAAGCCAAGGCAACAGGCCAACTAGACAGTCTCAGAGATTATGCCGATTTTAATAAATATCCCCTGGTTAACTCAAAAACGTTAGTAGCTGGACACCCATGTCTGTATTAAAGTGAAATATTTAATATGATTTACTAAAGAATAATAAGTGAATCAAATATTGTAAAAATATTTCCAAAAACTTTTAATTTTGTTTAAAAATTCACCAAGAAATTTCAAATTAGGAATCTTCTCCTATATATACGTGAGCAATTCATTTAGGAATGTAAACATTTGTTAAAGCAAAGGAATAAGGTGACATAGATCAATAAACTATTAGCAAGTCAAATTCAAATTTACCTTAAATCACAAGTCAAGCTGTTGTCTGACCAAGTCAAGCTGCTATCTGATCAGAAAATATTTGCATACTACATCACAAATTGCTCACTTCTTTCCCGGAAAGACAGAGGACTGCATCTGGCTTAACATAGTTCTTCAGTTTCATTTACATGCACTAACCAAGTCCAGCAAATGTTAACAATCTCACAGGTATGAACATTTCATGACGATAATTTATGACATGTCTTTTCTTACATTTTGAAAGTACTCTCAAGTTACAATAAAAAAAAAATCAGTTGCCAGTATAAGATTTTAATTCCTCTCAATTAAACTGGAACATTTTTTGTATTTTAGAAAATATCCATACTATTGCTTACAGTTTACTTTTTAAAATTAAAAAGCCTGAGCATTATCTTCTATACTTTAAATATGCTTAAAGCACAAGAGCAATTTCAGAAGTTTAGTATTCCATAATGTAATCACATTAATGTCTATCATCACAAAATAAGCCCTTGGTGCTGGCAGTTCTGAAAGCACATGAATACATCTGCCTCAACAGGAAAAAAAAGTCTCTAACTCAGGTAAGATTTTCAAATTAAAAGATTTTTCTGCATAAAGAAACCCTTGTTATTTGATATAATACTGGCAGTGTCATGCTAAGGCCATGTGACCAATATTTTAGCAAAGAAAAAAAAAGCCAAGGTAATTTTATAGTAGCAATAGTTTCTTTTTTTATTTTAATATACTTTAGGAAACAATATACAAAGCTGAGCTTTCCCGCCATTTCCAGACAACAGCAGGAAGCTCCAATTACACAAACTGAGCGTTTTGTGATGGCTAAGAACAGGAGTCAGCACCAGACTCGAACAGTTAGCTACAACACAAGCACCCTTCAAAACGAAATGTCGTAACAGCGAGACAGGTAACCAAGGCTTAACGAACGACAACCACTTGGGAAGTGACTCAATCATTCTTGTTGAATTTCATATTTCATTAAATATCTTATACACAATTTCCTGTTAATATGCTTTAAACAAAACCTCCCTTAAGGAATTATTTCAATTAAGTATAAATAGTCAACAAGAATAGTTCTGATAAAGAATCCCCAGGTAGTTCAAATTCTAATATGCATTGACCGAAGGAAAAGAAAAATAACAATTTTTGTTTGTTTTAACATGTTTATTACAACAGATACAATTCACATCTGACTAGCTTTGTTTCCTCTTTCCCCTCCCACAACCATGTTCATTGGGCCATTTCCTCATAAGCGAGCAATCCATGTACTTTCAGCACACATGCCCAGCAGTACTTTTCAGTCCATTCTAAGAGGGTGCAAATGGATTTCAATAATTTATACAAACAGTGGGTTATGCTCAATCACTGCAAGTTGAAGCTACTGTACAGAGGAATGAAAGGTTATAGAAAAGTGCCATAGCAACAGTGCCTTAAGAAGGGAGAAAAAGAGGAGCTTTAAAAAATGGACAAATCAGATCGAGGATTTCAGAGGGAAATGGAACACACAGGAAATGAAAAACATTTCTCTGCAAAACAAATGGAGAAGCACTGCTCTTGATCAGGTGCAAGTGTGAAAACAGTTGTTTCATGATATTTTGTACACTGCCGATATGGTTCAAAATCGTATCCTTAGACACAGATCGCCTGGCGCTTGCACTGAATTTTTGAAAATGCAAGATTTCTGAATGATAAATTAACCCCCCAAATTTTTTTTTTTAAAAAAAAGCTAATTTTGCAGACAGGTTTACATGTAAAAGGCTAGGTATTTAGCCACCTCAGCATTGATTAGTTTTGGATGTCTAAGCTCTGTTACACATGGCTTCCCATGGCTTCACTCTACAAAACATATTTACAACGTGAAGAATACATCTACAAGAAATCTACATTTCAAGGGTTTTACAAATCAATCTTGTATCTTTCCCCTGAATTGACTCTCACAGACCCCGTCCCCTTGTCATTTCCTTTGCCCAGCTTAACGGTCCAAAGTCTACTTAAATGCAGCTCAAAAATGTTAAGATTGGGCAATAGATTTACAGTTCCTGTACTCAAAACCATGTGCAATTATTCACATCTTCACACCATGAAGGAATTCTGATTTTTTAGCTTTTCAAGTTCCTTAATTTGTTGTCTCAAAAATAGTATCCTGAAAAATAAAAGAAGGCATTAGAACCTGTGTTGTCATATAAACGTTACAGAAAAACCAAATTTTTAATGACAGTATCTTATGAATAACTACTAGTTAAGACAAAACAATTAAAAACTGATTAGTCTACAGTTAAGACAAAATAATCATTGAATATATGTAGTGCTTCACTGTATCATCACACACACACACACACAAAGCAGCAGATATTAAACATGAGATAAACCTACATTACATGTTTTCTGGGCCACAATACAGTAAATCTAGGATTAACCAGATGCAAGCAGCTCAGTGTTTTGAACAACTCTTGTCAATATAAATGTAGGTTCATAAAAATGGAGCCAAGTCAAAGTCCAACTGACAAGTATATTTAAAACAAAAGATAAAACACAAAATCCATAGCTAACTAGATTTCCATAAACTTCAGAAAATCACTCCTTTTCTGACCCCTCTCTTCTGTGAACTATGCCATTTATTGCCTGTAGCAGTGAATTAGGCATAATCATATATTAGCTTGATATCGTGTATACTGTTTCAATAAATTGCAATAAATAACAACATAATTTCCTAAAAGTCAAAACATCTGTTTAGCAAGCCAAAATGAACTTTTATGCTTGTTAGAACTACTTCCAGGGGCTGGCCCAGTGGCGCAGTGGTTAAGTGCGCATGTTCTGTTCCGGCAGCCTGGGGTTCACCGGTTTGGATCCCAGGTGTGGACATGGCACAGCTTGGCAAGCCATGCTGTGGGCAGGCGTCCCACATATAAAGTAGAGGAAGATGGGCATGGATGTTAGCTCAGGGCCAATTTTCCTCAGCAAAAAGAGGAGGGTTGGCAACAGATGCTGGCTCAGGGCTAATCTTCCTCAAAAATAAATAAATAAATAACTTTTTTTTTTTTTTAAAAAAAGAACTACTTCCAGAGCAATCCTAGAGTAAAAACTTCCTAGTTGATATTCAAAAAGTACCTCTAGATATTTTAGTAATTGAAATAAAAATTTTCTTTTCCAAGTTCACTATAAATCCCAACTTGGTTATACTAAATATTTGTGGTTTCAAAACAAGATTAACTCCACCTATGACCCAATGACTTATACAGACAGGACGTGAAGCCACTGAAGTTTGTCCTCATACTGTAATAGGCACTTAAAAAAATATCTATATGATTTATCAGGGTGTAGATATCCTACCTAAGTTATAACAGATTAAGAATTATGAGACAATAAGAGTTCAGATACAAACAATAAGAAAACACTAAGATATACATCATTAGAACTGTTGGGACAATTAAATCCCTACTGCAATTTCCAAGATACCAGTGACACAAGAACAATGTAGACAGTAATTTGAAATTTTAACTAAAATAAGTACCCTCACCAGTAGAGTGCTACCCTCAATTCAAGAGGGGACCCTTTATAATGAGTTGATATCAGCAATTCACTTCTCAAATATTACTGTATCTTAAAGAGTTATAAGAAAAAAATCCAATGAAGCATTTAACATGGGTTAAGAGAAAAAATCTAGATGCCATTCACCAGGAATATTATTAAATTATGGAAACAAAGTTAGATAGCATTTTGGAATATGATACAATATACTAAAAAGAACTTCAAATTTCAGAAATAAAATTTGATTTTTCAGTTCAATTTAAGATATAGATATAGATATATATATATATATATATATATATATTAATGCTAAGAAACATAAAAATTTATTTCACCAAAAAGCTTACCTTTGCTCTCGCAAAGTTGCTTGAATTTCACATACTCGGACTAGAGATCTTAAATTTTTTAACTCAGTACAAATTTCTGACATGTGAACACTTCCCATGTTATGGGCTTCTTCTCGCAATCTCGATGCCTATAATAAAGAAATGAAAATCACACAAAATATGTCACATTCACATACAAAAAATAAAACATTAAATTTCTGAGTAGAACTTTACACAAAGATTACAGAATCATCTTTTTCCCTTTAAGTCCACAAAAATGGGGTGAATCTACTGCGAGTTGTTCTTTTTTTTTAAAGATTTTATTTTTTCCTTTTTCTCCCCAAAGCCCCCCGGGGTACATAGTTGTGTATTCTTCGTTGTGGGTTCTTCTAGTTGTGGCATGCAGGACGCTGCCTCAGCGTGGTCTGATGAGTAGTGCCATGTCCGCGGCCAGAATTCGAACTGACGAAACACTGGGCCGCCTGCAGCGGAGCGTGCGAACTTAACCACTCGGCCACGGGGCCAGCCCCCTGCGAGTTGTTCTTTTAAAAAACTGTCTCTAATGGTGGAAGGTACTTAAGATTTCCCCTTTAGGTTTCTTAAAATATTATTTCCAATCTCAGAAAAGTACAGCACTAGGACAGGAGGACTAATGATGTGTAGTTAATAAAAGATGCTAGGGGGCTGGCCCAGTGGCACAGTGGTTAAGTTTGCACGCTCCACTTTGGCAGCCTGGGGTTCGTGGGTTTGGATCCCTGGCACAGACCTACACACCGCTCATCAAGCCATGTTGTGGTGGCATCCCACATATGAAATAGATAAAGACTGGGGCTGGCCCCATGGCCGAGTGGTTAAAGACACATGCTCTGCTTCAGCAGCCCAGGGTTTTGCCAGTTTGCATCCTGGTATGGACCTAGCACCTCCTTAAGCCATGCTGAGGTGGCGTCCCACATAGCAGAGCCAGACGACCTACAAATAGAATATACAACTATGTACTTGGGGGCTTTGGGGAGAAGAAGAAGAGGGGAAAAAAAAAATGGAGGACTAGGTACAGATGTTAGCTAGGTTACCAATCTTTAAAAAAAAAAAAAAGCAAAAGAGGAAGACTGGCACATATGTTAGCTCAGAGCCAATCTTCAGGGGAGGGGGGATGTCAGGGGGTAGGTGGGGGTAGGGTGGCAGCTGGGTCAGCCAAAGCAAGTTCAGGTATAACACTGATAAAAGGGCCTCACTGTATTCACATTATCATGAGATACACAACCTATCTCTGTAAACTTACAGAACACTTCAGACAAGACAGTTATCTGATAAACAGGAGAAGCCAATGGCAGTAACTGGAATATCCTAAGGTCCCTCAGCCCATAGCAAAAATGCTTCCTAACTTCTAGTAGCTAGTCTAGTGGGAGAGTCATAAGATTAACAGTACTAACAGATTCTAAAAGTACCAGAGTGGCAGGCTGAATGGAAAAAGCACACTGGCTTTCAGCCACATCACTGTATCAACTGGGTGAATTTGGTATCATGTATTTGGTCTTAAGGGCCTCATTGGTAAATGGGAAAACTCATTATTGCATTGGTTAGCAGTTTTAAGAAGTGGAGAAAATTAACATAAAGCCCTTAGCACAGAGTTAAATGCTAAGCACTTGATAATGGTAGGTATAACAATAATTACATTAAAATATTTTATGTGAAACCACAAAAAGTTACCTCATAAATACCCTAGAAGTACCTATCAAATATTTTATAAAATGACTATAATCTAATTAGAAATTAGTGGTTTTAAATATAGGTTGAATTCAGTGGTCCAGATTAGATTTTCTAACAGTAGAATTAAGATATATTTTGCTAGTCATCTGAAGGTAAAGCATCTGCTGTGAATCATGTAACATACCTGCTTCTCCGCATGATCAGCAGGCCATCCTTGAACATGTTTGATGAGATTTTCATTGAAGTGTGCTGCTAGCGTAGGTGTTAATGAACACGTAGATCGGGCAGATGAATTCTGTGGTACAACTGCTGCATTTGATGCATTACTACTAGAAGTATGATTTGGACCAGGTGATGGGCTTCTCTGGCTACTGGAAGAGAAAACACAATTGTATGTGTAGTATGTTTAAAAGTAGTTTCTGAGTATCCTAGAAATTGTCAATACTTTCTAATAGTTTAAAGATACCCAAATTCCTAAGAAAAATTTATTTTAACATCAAATAAATAGAATTTAAAATCCAAAGTATATTTTTATCATACATTCGTCAATACACTTTTGGGGGAAAAAAAAGACACCTTTAAATACTAATGTCAGAGTCAAATTCAAATAACAGTACTCTCCAAATGTGAGAGCAGAACCTGCTGATTTTGAATACTGCAAACACTAATAAGAATGTAACTAAGAAAAGGTCACATTTTAACAATTGTAGATATACGGCACATCTGAATATTATATCTTAAATACATGTAGATAAGGAAGGGAAAAATATGTTGTCTTTGTTTAAACAACAGAACAAAATACTGAATCAGAGGATGAAGTAATGTGAAGCAAAACACAGGCATATCATAGGATAGCAATGAATGAGTTTAGTGGCAAAATAACACCAAAAAAGTAACACTCTGAAATTGGTTATCTTCTTTTAAAACTGTATGGTTTGGGCTAGGGTTTGGGGAATATGGTAGTGAGAACCAAAAATTTAATCACCCAAGTTGATTTCCTACCTGCTTCACCAGACTTGGCTCTGAATGAATTTCAGTTATTTCCAAAAACTAAATCTCCCAAAGGATGAAGAGTTTTCATCACTGAGGATATTTAAAATAATACTGCAGCCTCTAAAGACAATTTAAAAGAAGAATTTCCCAAAAGTGTTCTGAGCAATGGCAACATTGCTGGAGTAAGTAGACAGCTTCCCAAGGTGATTATTTTGAAGGGAACAACTCTCATTTGGATGTGTAAGTTCTGAAATGCTTGTTTAGAAAACAACAATAAAAACAACAGTTGAATTATTTTGCCACCTCATAGCAAGAAATAAAAATAGGAAAATCAATCAAATGAAAATCATTTGAAGTTGTATCGTTAATTAATAAAGAACAGGGACAACAAAATACAGCTCTAACTGACAAGCAATCCGTATAGGGTCAGAGTTGAAGCTACCAGGAAAGCTGACACATACCAGTTGGAAAATACTGGCCCATGTTTTAGGCATGAGATCTTTGACTTTGTCAATATACTCAAATCTAAAACTGCTATGAGGTTAAAAATGATGTCATTTACAACAAAGTATTATAAAATCATGTGCCCTCTTTATGCAAGTATCATATACTTTGTTACTCCCATATTTCACTAAGTGAAATTCTAAAGAAAGAGACACTTTCTTCAAAATAACCCAAGCTTCACTCCTAGAGACAATAATCTACTTGTAGATGAGATCTGTCCTTGTAGATTTTATAACACAAAACTAAATTAGGCTATCCATGGATTCTTCCAAGACCAAATTCTATTATACACACATATTTTAATATTCGAACAATGCAGCATGCCATATTAAGGAAAAAATAATGTTATCTCAACACAGAGTATCAACCTACTTTGAGCGCTGAAGACTTCGAGGAGAGACAGGTTCATGACCTTGCTGCTTGTCAGCAGTTACAGGCTGCTGTGTGGCTGATTGTGAAACTGGTCCTTGCTTGACTACTGGAGTACTGACCTGAAATTTCAAAATCTAGTGAGATGGGCTTCTATTTATCACACAGGGCAAACAGCATGGAAACCAGATAAAAGCAAAAGTTCTATCAATGAAACTTTCCAATTATTTATATTCTTCAGTGATTTTTAAGCTAACGAGTCGTCCTAATTCTGTTTCATAATAAGATTAATATTCGTGATACAGACATATTTAATCATGTAAACTGTCATTTACATATCCCAAATCCACATACCTCTCCAAATGTAGTTAATAATCTTAAAAACACTGTAAAATCTAGACATTTAAAAAAGTAGAATCAAATGAGTTTCCAAAGGTGGTGTACTGGGAAGAGAGTCAAGATCTGAGACTTAGATCTAGTTTCTTCATACAATGGCCCAGGGGCACCAAATTACTTTCTGAGCACACCAGCATAAGAAAACAGTTCTCCTTGGGGCCGGGCCTGTGGCTGAGTGGTTAATTTGGCGCGCTCTGCTTTGACGGCCCAGGGTTTCGCCGGTTCGGATCTTGGGCGCGGACATGGCACCGCTCGTCAGGCCACGCTGAGGTGGCATCCCACATGCCACAACTAGAAGGACCCACAACTAAAAATACACAACTATGTACCGGAAGGCTTTGGGGAGAAAAAGGAAAAATAAAATCTTAAAAACAAAACCCCAAAACACCCAGTTCTCCTGATTTTGAGCCCAGTTTTCTTTACAATACACTATAATACCTCTTCTGATTTACTGTTACTTCTCTATCAATAATAATAAATGTTACTATATCATGCAAATACAGCTGCTTGAATCCCAACCACATAAGTAGAGAAATGTATAGACTGCTCTATCAAAGAATGAGCCTACATAAAATTCAACTTGAATGGTTTTCATAGAGATGTTACCCTAGAGAGGCAGACCAAGAGGTCTATGACTGCCAGTGGGGATACATACACTATTGATAGTCAGATGCCGCAGAGAGAAAACAAGCGATTTTAAGTCTCAAAGTAAGGCACAAAGGCAGATAAAGCCAGCTGTGATTAAGTCACATCCTCCGGCGGCAGAGTTTTTTGTTTGGGGTTTTTTCTGGATGATTAATATTCTCTCAAACAAATGTGGATAGGCCTGCTACTTCTGAATATAAAAGAACATGTTCTTTTATAAAAAACATTTTTATAAGTTCTACATAAGATCAAATGTCCACTTATTTTTAAAAATGACTACAAAAGGTTTTTGGATGTAAAACTGATAGCCATCTGCTTCAGGGATTTGAAATGCTAATTTTATAAATGACTGTAAAACTAACACTACCACTTAGTTCACTTTTAGTCATCATTTATTGTACTCTTAAGATACCACCCTGATGCTAAGTTTTGAGCTCTAAGAATAGGGTCTCTTTTGCTGAAACTCACATTTTAATTTTTCTCCCATCAAAATACAGGTAAACAACACGGAACTGAATAAAAAGCTCTAACAAGAGTAACTCAGAATTTAAAAAAAATCAATCTAGATCGACCCTGAAGCATGTATAATAAATGGTTGAAGTAGGGAAGAAATGAGCCAATAGGAAGACCTAAAAGCTGGCCTACCATCAATTTCAAGCTATGTTTCAAGGCATTTTTATTTTTAGGCATCTGCCTACGATTTTATTTGAATAAGGAACTCTTCAGCAGAAAGTCTGAAACAGCCCACTATTTTACAACAACTAAAAAAAATTTCCTCCTATATTTACCATTGAGTAAATACAGACAAATCTCAATGTTTTACTGGTGGTATGCTACAAAGCAAAAAATGGGTATGATCGGGTTTTGCCCATGAATTTGTGGGCCAAACTCAAATGATGTAATACAAAATTTGACTGCAGCACTGTAAAGTCCTGTTCACAGACCAGTAAGAAGACACCAGCAGTCTTCTAACTCTGCTCTGAGGAGCCATCCATGGAAGATTTTGCTTGGATAAACACAGGTAGTACAGCTTAGTAAAATGGGTTCTGTTTCAGAAAGACCTAGGTCTCAAATTCTGACTCCACCAGACAAACTAGATTTAACCAAAAGTTTAGTTTTCTTATCTGTTAAATGAGGCAAATAGTGGTTGATTCTCATGATGTCAAAGTTAAATACATATAAAGTTGTTAGCAGAGAAACAGGCTCATTTCTGAAATAAAAGCATGGGAAAAAAGTCACTGGGAAACGTGTCCTCTCATTATCTCTTACAGTTTGAAAACTCTACAAATATTAAGACTCAATTAGTATATCCTTCTTTATCCCGCTGTCCATGTTAGAAACCCCAACGCCAATAAAGAGAATAGAATCAGTGCATAAAAGTGGTACAGATGTAACTCCCTCCTCCATCTCCCAATTAACTGAGATTCTAACCTGCATCTGTTCACACTCACTGTCATTCACTCCACCACTATTTCATTCTCAAAAAGGGTCTTCCTACAATACAGACTCTAAATTCTAAATTCTAAAACATTATTAACTTGTTTTTCCAAAAGTAAGTGGTTTCTTTTCCAAATTTCCCTCAAAGGCGACATACCTTTGGCTGTGATGAAACGGGAGGAGTACTAATCAAAGGTTTGATAGGGACTGTGTTAGTTTGAGGTGTGCTTATTCTTGGAGACACATACGATCTTGGGGATGATGCATCAGATGTTAAAGACATTGGAGACTGATTAGATGGCTGGGCTGTAAAAGAGTGAAGTAATTAATTTCAAATAAATCCAAAACCTCTGTAATATATGTGGGGGAGATCTTTGCATCTGTCTACATGTCCCATGTCCCCCAAAGAGAAAACTTATCTGAAAAAGTCAGAATGAGGTACTCACTGGGGCCACACTAAATAAACGAGCTGTGGGACAGAGATAAATTAGCAAACCCAGTGCAGGCCCCCTCTCTCTTTCTAAGGCTGGAGCAAGAAGGTAAGCCTGAACCTATTCTCACATGAAGGCATCCTCACCATCCTCATTTCTTCTTTCTTATTCTACATTTAGGTCCCGTTATGCCCCTTAGTCTCCTGCCTCATGAGGCTAACCAGAGGGTTATAAGAGTCTTTTCACAATTATACTTCAATTTTAGACCACGTATTCCTGCTCATTTTATCAGCTTTCTGAATTGGGGCTGGGGAACAAGTCAAAATGACCCTTTTCATTTCCCTTTTGTTCCTAAGTGTATCTCTTTCCACTGGATAGTTTCACGGAGAGGAAGGATAGCTAACTCAAGGCAGGACTCTTAAGCATTTCTGACTAGTTTTTCTAGTCAAAAACTATCTAACATCAACTTGAACCAAATTTTCACTCCTAAAATATATTCAATGTTTCACAAAGATTGAAGGCATATCATAGTTTACTTTCAGCTTTGGAGTAAAATATCTTACTAACAACTTAAATTCTGAATTATATGTATATACACTAATACAGATTTGATGACAATACTGTAAGATAAATTTCAAAGCTTGTTCATCTAAAAAGAAAAGGTAAATGAAAATACCATGGAATAAAATAATGTTAAAAATCAAACATAAAATAAAGTCATTATTGTAGCTAATGTCTTCAAACTCTTTTTAAAAACTTGTTATTAATTCCCTTCCCCAAAATCAAGATACAATTCTAGAGATGCCTAAGAATATGAATACCTTGTGTGGAGAGTTGCGCAGCTTGAGAGATCAAAGACGTTATGTTGAAAGCAGATGGTCCAGCAGTGAGAAACTTATGGATTATAGACTGCAGTGAGGCTTGTGTCACAGCTGCTGTAAGAACTAAAAACATTTCATATCTTAAATTCAAATAAAACACAGAGGCATGCATGGCATTAGCACCAACTCGAAAACTCAAGAACCACCCACCCGAAAGTGCGGTGTTTGAACCCAGAACTCTCAAAATCAAAGTCAAGAAGAAAGGCGTAACATAATAGGTCTAGACATGTGAAATGATCTGAGGCAGAGGAAAAGAAATTTAATGAGTTTATAATAAACAAAAACCGTATTCTTTACACTAAACTTTAGGTGTTCAGTTAAAAAAAACTCCTCGATGAGACTCTTTAAAAAACAGTAAAGTGTGTTCACTGGAACTTCTGATTATACCACAAACCTATCCATATAAAGTGTGGAATACATGACACGGAATTAACTGGATAAATGGTAGCTATTTCATGTAGCTGGTTTATGAGACAAGCTAACCATGCCCTACATCAGCACCCACCCCAACAATCTTATAAAATGGATATTAAAAAGCTGAATACTTAGGAATATCATGTATTTTTGAAGCATAAGATCTTTGATTATTGACATTTTCCTACGCTACCGTTTCTTCAGTTTGTTGCCCCACTTTGCCTAGTAAAACGTTAACAAATGAAAGAATGGCACTGCTATCTTAGAGAATAAAATCAAAATACAGAAAAGTTGAGGACAATAAGAATAGAAGACTAATGACCAAGTAGCCTGAGATAGCTCCATTTTTAGGACAATGCCTGAAGAACTTAACGACTTAACACTATCAAATATATTATATCAAAGTGTACACAAATAGAAAATTTTGCAACGCTCTTCGTATTTAATGGTTGAATCTGAATGTTTTACGAATTAAAACTACATCCACTTTTATTCAGACTTCTTTGAGGTGGCTGCCTAAATACTTTAGTAGCATACTGAAATGCAAGGTTGGAATTAACAATGCAATAAACTAGGAAAAATAACAAAATGTTATCTATTACCTCCCTTCTCAAATTTTTTCCAAGTATTCTAAGAAGGGACTACCCGAATTCCTACTCTTTTAGTAACTAGCATATTTTTAATATTCCAAATAATTAATTACCCATACCAGAAGGTTTTTTTTGAAATATGGCGGATATCAATTTTTTTATATCGGTTTTAGCAAACGTTCTTTGCTTCATTTTTACTTAAAAAAAATCACCACAAACATTAAGCAGGCAGAACAGTTTATCTTCAGTAACTACCAGGTACATAGTAAGTCTTGAAAACTATATAGAAAATCCAGGCTATTGCTAACTTGATTACAACACCAAAGGCCTTAAACTGTGGGGAATATAAATTTCAAAGAATGAAGTTCAAATGGGCACTTCAAAATGAAACAAAGACTGTTCCTAAACTGAGGATTTAGTTACTAGTTACATAATTTTGCAAAATGCACATGGATTTTTAAAACTTGTTACTATGAAAATTTACCTTCATTTATTTTGGATATGTCCACATTAGAATTATTAAGTTGCAGTGTGGCTTGCAAAGCAGGAAGCAACTGTCTAAGAAGATTTGGGTCCTGAAGTAATGGAGGTATTGGTGACTGTGGAACAGGAGAAACAGGGATTGCTGAAGCAGATGTTGGAGGTGCAGATGTGGGATTCAGTCCAGAGGCAGAAGACGTGGAAGGAGTTGTGCAAGAATGTGATACAGATTTGTCTCCTGACGTAGATTCTAGATAAAAAGGAAATAACACGGCTGAAAAAATTACTTGAAAAGAGGAAACTGGAACCAACACCAAACAAGCAACTTCCATGTACCAGGCACCTAACTCAAGTAATCTCATTTAATCTCTACAAAATAGCACACAGAGGGGGCTGCTCAGTAAGTATCTGACTAGAAATAATGAGGTATGCATTTTTATATCCCTATTTCATAGGTGAGAAAATTGAAGAAGAAAGATTACATAACTTGTTTCAAGTCACAAGACCTGGTAAAGGAATAATTCAATCCCATCCATGTCTGATTTCAAAATTACCATACTGTTTATTAGTAATGCTGTCTCAAAACACAGTTATGTACTAACCACACAATCAAGAAGCTTCTGTTAGGATAAAAGGACAATTCTCCAGAATTTAACTTATATGTCTGATACAATAAGGTGAAAGTGTTTATGACCACAAAAACAACATGACAGTGACTTTAATACAAATCAGGATAGGTACCACAGTGAGCAACCCCATATGGGCTAAGGATATTGATAAGAGGAGACTCCTACTTTGAACTTCCTATCCTTAACTATTAAGCTTTAGAATTACATCTTTTCCTTTTGTAATTAAATATATAAGGCAATGAGCTTTTTATCATTTAAAGATTATTAGCACTAAAAATGACATTTTTAATTGCAAAAAAAACCCCCACAAAATCCCCAGCCTCACTATTTTAAAAAAATTAAAAATGTGTAAAATATGCATGAAAATTCTATTACCTGAAAGCTGTGATTGTAAATTATTTATAAAGAGTCAATACAAGTGCAATCAAAACCCCAATAGCATTTTTGGTAGCATTTGACAGGCTGATTCTGCAACTTATTTGAAAGAAGGAAAGGCTAGTAACAGCCACAAAATTCCTGAAGAAAAAAACATGGCTGGTGACGTGCCTTAAAGATATAAAACATTTATTTAAAACAAAACCAATTAATGGTAGACTAACCTTTTTTTTTTTTTTTAAAATATATTTAAGTCTTTAGAACTAGAAGAGGGAAACAGAGGAAGGTATCTTTGACATCAGGATGCAGAAAATTACAAAAACCAAAACAATTAAACCTAAAGTATTGGTAACCAAAATATTTTAAGGCACTCCTGTAAATCAAAAAGGACATTCATAGAAAAACGAGCAAAAGACATGAAATGAAAAGACATTTTACAGAAGGAGAAACCTGAATGGTTAAACAAACTGAAAGACACTCAACTTCACTGATAATCATGAAAATGCAAATTAAAGCAACAGGATAGCCTTTCCCGCTCACCAGATTGACAATAATTTAAGTCTGACACGGGCCAGCCTCGTGGCCAAGTGGTTAAGTTCCTGCACTCTGCTTGGGTGGCCCAGGGTTTCGCTGGTTCGGATTCTGGGTGCAGACATGGCACCGCTCATCAGGCCATACTGAGGTGGCATCCCACATGCCACAACCAGAAGGACCCACAACTAAAAATACACAACTATGTACCAGGGGGCTTTGGGAGAAAAAGGAACAATAAAATCTTAAATAAATAAAGTCTGACAACATCAAATGTTAGCAAGCAGTAATGGGAACACTTAACATTTCTAGTAGAGACTAAAACGATCTAATCACACTGGAAAAATAAGTTGGCGTTATCTAGAAAAACTGTAGATGCACACGCTTCATGACCCAGTAATTCTCCTTAGGTACACACCCTTAGAGAAACTCTGATTTACATAAATCAGGAGAAACATTCGACAATTTTTATAACAGTATTTTGCTTATTTTAGCAAAAACTAGAAACAAACCAAATGTCCACCAACAGGAAAATGAACACAAATTGGTATCTTCATACCATGGGACTTCACTAATACAGTGACTTTAATGGAGGTAAGAGAGAATTAGAAACAGAGGTCCCATGGTAATGACATTAAGACTGGACTATTCAAGATGTTCATACATCTTCTCTCACAATATTGACCTAAAGACTAAACATGAAAATTTGCTAAAGTATCTTTAATTTTCCATACATACTCATTTCTTGAAGATTTTCAAGCTCATATATATGTTATATCACTGAATTAAAACTGCTATTATGATGTATAGAAGTTTTAGGAACACTGCATTTGAATATTACACTGCTACCTAATAACTAGATGTTCATTTTCAATTCTAGGAACTAAATATTCATTAACCTTCATGGTCCCAGAGATGCTGGGAATTACTAAGCAAGCTTATTGAAAAGGGACACCTCTATCAGCCTTTTTACACCACTCCTGTAAGAGTCCAAAGAACTAGGGGAAATAGCTCTTACAACATGGACCTCATAGCTGCTTTAAGTTCATTTCAAGGATGTGCTGATCAATTATGATGAACTCAGAAGGCCTAAGACATTTTAATTTTTATAAGGCAGATACTTTAATTCTCCTAATGCATACATTTTAAAAGACGGTCCATAAGTCTAAGAGACCACCTATCATTTTCAGCTTTGCTGTTTTGGATTCACAGACAAGTATAAACTTGAATGAACTAAGATTTTCCTTGTGAAAACCTGCTGTCAGTTATTACATTGTATGGGGCAATTATAGACTACAGGAGCAGTTTTCTCCAGATCATATCCCTTAAGATTCAGCTTAGGGGCGTCTTGATTTATGATTAGAATGAATCAAGTTCTGTATTTTTACATCCTGCATGAACAATTAAATTAGTACTTAGATCCCTCTGCAATGATCCTTACTCCATTATTACTTTTACTGTGGTTTTTGCCTGCTTTCAATGACAGGAGTTGGAAAAGAAGGTGTGAGTTGTTTTCAAATTTGTTTTGGTGCTGCTAAATCTATCCACAAATTTGAAAAATTAATACAGGCTTGAAAATTCTTCAATGTTGCTTTTAATGCAAGAAAAGGAAACATTCCAAAATAAGGAAACTAATACATATTACCATACAGAAATAAAGTCACAAAAACTAAACATCCTTAAGTTGTGATTTTAATACGGAGAGATTTCTTCTGAGAGCTTTGTGAGAGACGATGGATGAAGAGCAAGGCAACCAGTTGATACTACTTAATACTTATGGGACCTTCGAGCAAGTGACATTTCTGAAAGCCAGAATTTCTCTATTAAAAAGTCTGATTTTGAGGGGCTGGCTCTGCAGCCGAGTGGTTGGGTTTGCGCGCTCCGCTGCAGGCGGCCCAGTGTTTCGTTGATTCGAATCCTGGGCGCAGACATGGCACTGCTCATCAAGCCACGCTGAGGCAGTGTCCCACATGCCACAACTAGAAGGACCCACAACTAAAATATACAACTATGTACTGGGAGGCTTTGGGGAGAAAAAAGGAAAAAAATAAAATCTTAAAAAAAAAGAAAAGTCTGATTTTGAGTATGAGTTTTCAAAAAGAAATGCTATCACAATCACCTGAAAATTAAAAAAAAAAAACACAACAGGCTGGCCAAGTGGCGCAGTGGTTATGTGTGCAAGTTCCCCTTCTCGGCAGCCTGCAGTTCGCTGGTTCAGATCCCGGGTGTGGACATGACACCACTTGGCAAAAGCCATGCTGTGGTAGGCATCCCACGTATAAAGTGGAGGAAGATGGGCATGGATATTAGCTCAGGGCCAGTCTTCCTCAGCAAAAAGAGGAGGATTAGCAGTAGTTAGCTCAGGGCTAATCTTCCTCAAAAAAAAAAAAAAAAAACACAAAAAACAAAAAACAGATACCAGGGCTCCATCCCAGATCTAATGAACCTGGGGAGACCCAAGCATATGTTGAACTTGTAAGAAAGAGCTCTATAGGTGATTCTGGCACCCCTTGCTGGTTATGAAAAAACAGATCAGAGAACTTCCCAAGATTCCTTTTAAGTTTAAAAACAAAATGAAACACAACCAAAACAAAATTAAAAACACAGCACAAACATGGAGGACTGAATGGAGAAAGGGTAAGATCAAAGACAGAAAAGCTAACCTACACTTTCTGGCAGGTATTCAGCATGCTATTTTCACTAGTAAAAAATAGCTCCATTCATCCCCTCTCCCTAAAAGACAACCATACAAAAGCCCATCCAAAGCATGTTTTAATATTATTTGCCTCAATCTACAAGCAAAATGGAAAATAACTGACTTATTTAATAATTAATATAAATATAAAATGCTATCCTGAAAGGTAATCTTAGTTTCATCACTAAAATATTATAAAAGCAAAGTATCGGTTAGGTGCTCCTCCTGTGTTCAGTGAGCCCTAACACAGATCTATTTATCTTACCCAGAATCTTCTATTATGTAGTTTACCATCTCTCCCTTCTATGAGAAAATGAACTCCTGCAGGAGATGAATTTTGTTCTATCACTGTAGCCCTGGTACAAAATGAGACTTGGCACCAAGATGGCATCAACACGTATTTGTTGACTGGATGCCTGATTCTGCAATAAAAGCCCAGGTGCATGTGAATGTGCTCTTTCACTTAACCTCTAGTCTCAAAACGTTGGCTAACAGGGAGGAGAGTCGAAGGTCTCCATAAATAATTGACAAAGCAGACAATAAATGGCTCACTTCATGCTATTTTCATAAAGCTGAGTAACATTATACAGTCTTTGAGACAAATTTAACTCATTTGGACTTATTTTAAATAATCTTATAAAATAATCAACCACTTTTTCCCGCCCCCACACAAAGGCAACAAAGCTACTGTTTGAAACAAGTACACAATCACTGAGTGTCTTTTCTACACAGATATTTAATTTTCATTAGCAGTTCTATTTGTCTAAAACCTTTTAATCTAGAATGTAATCTGTTAGGATGTGAGGTTAATACACCTAATCACATGTTCGTACAGATTTTTTTTTTTTAAGGAAGATTAGCCCTGAGCTAACTGCTGCCAATCTTCCTCTTTTTGCTGAGGAAGACTGGCCCTGTGCTAACATCCACGCCCATCTTCCTCTACTTTACATGTGGGACGCCTACCACCGCATGGCTTTTGCCAAGCGGTGCCATGTCCGCACCTGGGATCCGAACCGGAGAACCCCAGGCCGCCGAGAAGAGGAACGTGTGAAGTTAACCACTGCACCACTGGGCCGGCCCCTGTACAGATTTTTATCAAATGAAACAAAAGAAATATCTGGATCCTTGAAAATAGCTAAAGACAAATAATGAGTTTACATAAGAGAAGTAATGTAGTGTTTTACATTACGAAGCCATTTCAATAGGCTCTTCTGCTTTTTAAGAATATCAACCTCTAGTCTCATTCCTTAAATGCAAACTTTCCCAAGCATTCAAGAAACCCAGGTTACTTTAAGCATTTTTTCACAATTAGTCTTTGGCAGTAGAATGGTATCTGGTTTTAGCGCTAGCATTTTAATCGTGTGTGTGTGTGTGTGTGTGTTTGCACCTAGGATCTTTTTAAGGATATTTAGTGATCTCTTGCCAGGCTATTTTAAACTTAAATGAACTAAGTCACTTTCCTACCCGATATTTCTATGACTTATAGATCTCTAACCAATTCTTTACTTTAATATGAGCCATAAAATAAGTAGGTTACCCTTTGATTTTAATTTAAATTGTGTATATTTGTTTTGATAAAACCTTTTTCTCTTCCTTTATGCTTTTAATTATGTTATTCATTTATATTTCCAATTTTTGCCAGTAGAGGGAGTAAACTACCAAAGACTAGACTTCATATAGAAATCTATTACTAAAACCTAACTTTTTAAAGGTTTAAAGTACTATCATTCACTTCTTCTAATTATAGGCACCCTTTCAAAATATCCGACAGCATATACCAAAGTCAAAATTTGTTTCTGACCTACAATTTTTCTGGTATGCCAAATAACTCCTTTTCGATCTATAAGAAGATCTAAAAAGACAGTGCACTTAGAGAGTAAAAGGTACTAATTGCATTTCTAATCATTAATTTCCCATGATGTTCTGACAGCTGCTGTATTAATACTGAACAGCACATGTGAACAAAACTCTGACTACTGATACCACAACAGCAGCCTGCTTGTTCCACTGGGTAGTAGTGGTGTTACAAAGAAGAGTACAACATGGAGAAATTATAAAGAAAAACAAGGTATACAAGTGTAGTAGAAACAAACATAAGATTGCTAGGTGACAACACATGGTATATAATCTGTGACTTTCATTTTAACTTACTTTTAATTTTATAATTCATGAATATTTCTAATCATGTATCCATACAGAACTTTTTCTAAGCATTTAGAAATACACATAAATAAAATGTTGAAATTTTATAACAAAGATATATTTTTGCAACTTGCTTTTTTATTCAACTGAGAAAATCTTCATGGTAATGCATACAAAGGATAAGCCTATTTCAAAACTTTTCATAGATTTTACTAAAGTGACCTCTGTAATACCAACTTACAGACTTCACCAACTGTCTCCCTGAATTCAACTGTTAATTGTCACTAATCCTAAGGGTGAAAAAAAATCTCATTTTAGATTAATCTAATTTCCCATGTTTTGCTAATTTTTCTCTTGATATTTTCTATGCTAATAAAATATACATAATAAAAAATTTACCGTTTTAACCATTTCTAGGCTTACAATTCAGTGGCATTAAGTATATTCACATTGTTGTGCAACTATCACCACTACCCACCTCCAGAATTTTTTCATCCTTCCAAACAGAAACTCTCCACCCAGTTAAACAATAGCTCCCCATCTTCCCAGTAACTACTATTCAACTTTCTCTATGAATCTGCCCATTCTGGGGTACCTCACGTAAGTGGAATCATACAGTATTTGCCCTTTTGTGTCTGGCTTATTTAACTTAGATAAGGTTTTCAAGGTTCATTCATGTTGCAGTATGTATCAGAATTTCATTCCTCTTTAAGGCTGGGTAATATTGCGTGTATATATACCACATTTTATTCTTTATCTGTTGATGGACACCTGGATTGTTTCCACCTTTTGGCTATGGTGAATAATGCTGCTATAAACACTGCTGTAGAAATATAAATACTTGTTTGATTCCCTGGCTTTCGATTCTTTTGGTTACATACCTAGGTGTGTAACTGCTGGATCCTATGCTAATTCTATATTTCAATTATTGAGGGACTGCCAAACCATATTCCACAGCAGCTGCCATTCTACACTCCTACCAGCAATGCACAAGGGCTCCAACTTCTCCAAGTCCTCAAAACCACTTGTTATTTTCCACTGTTGTTTTTGTAACCGTCATTGTAATGGGTGTTTATTGACTAGACCAGACTAAATTCCTTCAGTAATGTATTCAGTCATTAAATAAAACGAGTAAATCTATGGCCAATCTTCTCTTTTTTCATGAATGTTTAGTAATCCTAAAAATTATTTTAAAGTAAAGCAACAGAGGGATGAATGAGGCCCACCACAGCCAGTTAATAACCTTCTGTTGGCTATAAAAAGCTACTGCCTTAACACATACTGAAAAGCCTTCAGGTTCATTCAAATTTCACCCAGTCTACAAATACCATCAAAATACAAAAGAGAAATTTATTCCAAGTGACAAACTCACACCTCATATTAATGAATGACTAATCTCCCTCCCAGTAGATTAAGACTATGGAACCAGCATAACTATGTGAATATTTAGCCATGCTAATCTTCTGAGAGCTGGCTTAACATCACTGAATAGGTCTGCTTATGTGGTTTTGTTTACTTTTCAAGCTTATCTACGCTAATAAATCATAACTCTAAAATACTAAATAAGAAACTTGTTAATTAAGGTCATTAAACTCTTCTGACTCTGGCATTTATTTGGCAAAGGAAAGAACAAGCACCCATATCTCTTGCCTATTTTGTCATTTCACAAATCTGAAAGGGAGGGTGGAGTTAGGTCCAGTTTAGAATGGTCAAAGGGGTACCAACAATAAAAATCCGTTTTAGATATTTTTGCACATCAGAGTTTCTGTTATTTTATTATATGGTTGTCCAATAAACTAATCTTGCCCATAGAAGTTCAAATGTTACCCTAACACAAACAGATACAGATCTAAAAGGAGGTACCTGACCCTCTTGTTTTGCCCTACCTAACATCAGGATTGTTCGCTGCAAAACCAGAGCTTCACAGCTTCTCCACACTTCTGTCCCTCAAGCAATCATATACTTCGATTTGTTAGGTTCTTTTTCTTGAAAGACACACTGGCAGTAAACAGATCTAAATCTACTGCTGGTACCCTTTAATTAGATGCACAACACACATAACATTCTTCTTTTTCTCCAAGTACATTTTTAAACCATGACCAATGCAGGTGCTTTCCCAACCCTCAACATACTCACTACCCTTCTTTCAGTTATTCATCCATCTACAACAAATATTTACTGATGACTATTACTTTTTTAAGCACTAGGGATAGAGCAGTGGTTAAGAAAACAAAGATCCTGCTCTTGTATTATTTAACACCGTATTCTACTGTTGACATCCTTAGATACAGTTCTGCTATACTATTAGCTCAAGAGACCAATCTTATTTGAACCATCAACCTCTTACTAAAATTATTTGTTAAGGAAAATCCAAACAAGCAAATCACTATGTTGATGAGAAGAGTAAACAGTAAGTTTAATTTAAATAAAGTGGATATCTCCATTGAGAAAAATATATGTATTTCAAATTAATGGATGCTTCACAAATTTAGACTAACTGGAAAACAATCTGAAAAGATCCAAATTGTTGTACAATTTACTTAAGGAAATAATATCGTCTTCAATTTACATGCCCCAGAGACATATTCGGAAATACTGTAAAATTTTCCCCATATAAATAGGCAATTCCAAGGTAACTGAATTTCTTCCTATAAGTTTAAAATCATATATAAAATTTTCATACAAAGTTTGTCATTAGCAAACATACTTTGCAGAATTTACACTTGAATCACCTATGACTTGTCAGGAATTCTGAATAACCAGAATCCAATCTGTTGTGTCTTTCACTACCTACAATTTTGTGGAAAGAACACAGATTTTGGAGAAGCTGCCTCTAATACCATGCGTTTAAACTGTGGCAATGTTCAGGCTCTTCATCTCTAAGAGATAATACCTTCCCTCAAAGTGCTGTTTTAAGGAAATAAATGAAAACGTATATAAACACTTAGCATCAAACCTAGTAAGCAGTTATTTTTTAATTAAGTTTGTCAAGAATGGTGCTTGAAGCATGGAGGGAGAGGGAAGAGGGGGAACAAAGAACAAGATAAAGTAAAACATAACATCTAACCCTAAACAGGACACAGTCTAATGGAAGGAACTAAAATTACAATGCGCTAAGTGCTATAAGAGACCGAGTGTTTGGAAAACACAGACTGGGAGACGTTAACTGACACTGAGAACCCAAGGACTTACAGAAAGAGTACTGGCTCTGAAAGAAAGAGTACTGAGTTCAAGAGAATGGGAATGTGGGAAAGAACATGTCCTTTTCAGCAAAGGCTCACAACATGAAAGAACATAACATGTCCTAAGAAATGTACAATTTTATAACAGATGAATTACAGGGAAGAAAGAATGGAATGTTGGAGATCAAGCTAGTAAGACAGACTGCAACCAGGTTGTGAAGTGCCTACTATAATCTTACTAAGAAATATAAGTATGGACTTTATCTTTTGGATAATGGAAAACCATCAGAAAATTTTAAGCAAGGAAGTGACACAATCTAATTTAAATTTTATAATGATGCCACCATAAGTGGATAGCCTGGGCACAAGGAAGCAGAGCAGTAATCAAAAGCTTATTTCAAGAGAGATGGACCTGAGTTTCAATAATAGCAGTGGCAGGAACAAGAGAAAGGATATACACAAATAAGATATAGAAGGAAGAATCTAAGATTTGTCAATGGGTGGATGGGGTAGGTGGGCAAGAAGGCAGAAGAGCAAAGAATAGCTAGGGGGATAGTGCTGTCACGTGCTGAGAACCTAAGAATAAACTGTGGGAAAAGGGATTGGGACATACTGTATTCTGAGGAGACATAACAAGTGCTTACAGAAGGGAAGCAGGTGTATGTGTGAATTAAGAATGAAGATTTGGGAGTTACTTATGCAGACAAGGTAGTCAAAAGAATGACTGACCAGCAAAAGACATGTTGAGCAAGAAGAAATAGTAAAAGACTGAACCTACTGATATTTAAAGGGCAAGATGAAAAGACAACTAGAAAATCTAAGAGTAGCAGTATTCCAGAAACCAGAGAAGGAAAAGGCTTTTAAAAGGGAGGTCAGAGCTAAAAAGTGTGACATGAACAAGAGGTGAAACGAAATAAAGACCTTTAAAAGGCCATAGGATGTTTTTTTTAACTGACAGATATTTTTAAAACATTTTTCTGAGACTAAAGAATCAAAATAACATTGTAAGAACTGAAAACCATAAGACCCTTTAGAAAGCACTACCACCTTAACAATTACTACATTAATTCGGATTTCATCTCCCAAGAATACTCTTTGTATTTTAATTCTGCATCAGGGTAAATACGACTTGTACATACAAATTTTGTACAAACCATCTTTGGGGAGTCTGACAACATTTGGAACTTGTTTAATGTTTAATGTATCATGCACCATACGATAAAAGTATGGTTTAGTAATGTGTAATAATTCTTACAAGGGAAATTCAAATAAAAGGAGAGAAAAATAGAAGCAAAAGAAACCCAATTATTTGAACCCTTTGTCAATAAATTAAATCAACATGAAATAATTAATGAGACAATAGATAAAAAGCTTAAAGACTCATCAGGTCCAAGGAGCATCTTCTAAACACACAGGACATTTAAAAGTTCCTTAACATTTACTGATGCCAATCTGCTAATTAGTCTGCTAATGAGTCTACCCACAATGTATTTACTTACTGCCTTTTAATTTCTTTAGTGTCTTAAAACATACTATTAAAGTGTAACTTTGGGATTGTGAAAGGTCTATGCAAATACACTTATCCCATCACTCTACTTCCATTACGTGTCACCTCCCAAGTAGCTGTCACAATTTTTCTGTAACTTCTTTGAACATGCTTAACATGTTATTAGCACTGAGTCGAATAAACACAATTTGGATTGCAAAGTTTAACTTCTTCTCTTCAGACATTAAGACTTTTTATCTTGTGACCCATAACTCAGTTTTCTAATTCAAAAACTGAAACCAGTAGCTGCATGTTATGTAGAAATGACAAGTTTTAAAATGTCTCTATTCATATTAAATTTTAATTAATAGAAAACTGAAACAATTTCTAACCTAAACCATCAAGACAATTATCACTAAAACCAAAAATTACTTCATACAAATATGAAGGGACAGTCATTTGGCTTTGATAAGTTATTTAAACCATTACTAACTGTTAAAATTAAGCACTCGACTTGAAAGTGTCAAACGCAAAAAACAGTTCTGAGGCTTCATAATTAAAAATTAAAATAAAAAGCTAAATATGGCTAACTCTAGACCTAAATCTATGCAGTAACATTCTAAAAAACTTTTAAAAAGAATTTATAATTAAGTCTTATTTAAGCTAATGAAAATAATGTAATATAATCAGAAACTATAGTTCAACGTGCAGCATCTAGTAATAATGGCATACCTTTTCTTTCTGTTTTCTGTGCAGGGACAGAAGATGTGGGTGTAGGCAGTTTTGATAAAGTAGATGCTCCATTAGCATCAAATGATTTCTTTGGCTGGTGATCAGACTGTAGCGTAAATGGACTAGAAGGAACAGTGCTTGGGGTAGCAGTTGGATGAACCACTGGTTTGATGGGGTGCTGTACTGGCGTAGAACTACTGTGAGTCTCTGCTCTTGGCAGTCTGTAGTCTCTGTCATTGTGTCTGCTTGTCTGAGACAAAATATTCTGTGGGAGCAAACTACTGGCATCACTGGAATGCTTGTCTTCCACTTTAGTTCACAGTTCGAAAAAAGAGATGTTGGAATGACAGAAGGAGGAAGAAAAAAGATTACGTTAGAATCCTGTCTTTAACATCAGCTAATTTACCAACATACTTGTACCTCTATCTTTTCATAAAACTGCAAGACCAGTTAGAGTCTGCAGTTTTGGCTCTAGCATATAAACATCCAAATACTGGAAGAGGAATTTTAGCTCAGCTATAAATATTAATCTATACTCAGATTTCAAGTGGGCTACAAGTCTTTGGGGATTCTTTAGCACCACACCGTAGTCCAAACAAAACATTAAAAAAAAAAAAATCAATATATGGAGTTATAACCTTTTACTCAAATAAAAAACTTTTAAATATTTTAAAAATAGAAAACGTAAATGGTTCGTTCTTTTAAAATATGGACCACAGGTTCTAATAAGTGACTGAATTATCCACAGTGGTTCAACTGCAAAGGAAGAGTAGCTTTACCAGCCTGATTTTTCTGAATACTCAAGCAGCTGATTAGTGGGCTCTATGTGCTAGGGATTAAATAAACTCATTGTGGGATGGCTGAATTTATGATGAACTGTGCATTCAATAAGTAAATCAATTCATGTTTTAAATAATGCTAACAAACATCAGTGTTATAAAATCAAGTTATAGATAATGCTATCTGAAAATAGAAGTCCTACATCTGCAGCAAAGTCAGAAAAATCTACTTGCTATTATCAGTTCTATTAAAAACAGGTCCTCTTCCAATTTAAAGCCACAAAAATATTTTAAACTCAGAAATAAGTACTTCTGCTTACACAAAAAGATTACAAAAGAAGAAAAATTTGAAAAATCACAGTAATAAAATTTATATATATAAAAAAATCGCTAGCTTACATTACAATACTCTAATCAGTCACTAAAGAATTAGAGCAATTTCCAAATAGAGAAACATCTTAAGATTCAAGTACATGGTACATAATGGTATTACCAAAGGATACCCTCCCTGATGAATATTGTGTTGTTTTTTCCAATTCATGCTTCCTCCAAGTCTAGAGACCAAGACAGCACAAAGAAGGAAGTAAGCTTAAGTCTACAAGTCAGTTTTCAAGTTGTCAGTGCACAACTCCTACATGTTACACCATGACAAAAGGTACTGGGCACTGCCAAAAAAACTTCACTCATATCCCAACACAAGCTCTTAGACTTAAATGAAATTTAGTGTTATAAACTACACATATATTATCAGAAAAATGAACAAATAGACTGAGCTATCACAGCAGAATGCAAACACCTGTTGCACGATATTAACTCATCAGTAAACTATCACAGTGCATGCACATAAAACTTAAGAATACTACTACAACAGAAGCTTTTAGGGTCAAATATAACAGAAATAATACCATGCCCAATTCCCACCAATCCTGTCACTTGATTACCTAGAACTTTTATTTCCTCAACCAAGAAAACACTCTTCCAGTTCTGTATGACTACAATCAAAATGTATCAAGTAAATGTATTCCCATGAAAATGAATGATGATACTACTTCTAACATTCCTAAGTTTTGGAGAAAAACTCCAGCAGCAGCATTAGAGGAACTGAGGAAGCTATAGCTCCAGCAGCCTTCTATTCCTTGGCAACTCTAGAGAGAACACAGTTAAAGCGGCGACTATCTGCATACCTCCCCCCACCCCCGCCACCAACAAGGATATTTAGCAAATGTCTGGAGACATTTTTGGTTGTCTCTCTAAAATCTGTTTTCCTACCTTTAACTCTTTACATATAAAATCCTTCCAATCCTCCCACGTCCCCTACAGACAGACAGACAGACAGACAGACAGACAGACACACACACACACACACACACACTCTCTTCTTTTGTTGGCAGTTAGGAACCACAAACCTTAAGGTTTACCCTATATGAACACCAAGGTACTAAACATATGGGAAAACTCTGCCAACATTTTTTGAATACACAAAGTGAAGCACTTAAATGGCTTAGTGACTTTATTACTACCACAACAAGTATAGCTCGGTTGACCAATTTAAAAAAAAAAGCAGCAATATAGCTAAGGTACTTTCTCAAACATTACTTAAAACTGAAAAAGTGTGATACATGACTACATTTCAACACAATGACAGATGCACTGACTCACCATCTGCACTTCTAGAAATTCAGCTAAGGAAGTAATCAGCTAAGTGCGCAGAAATAGGAATCACAGCATTGTTTACAGTAAGAAAAGGCTAAAACACCCAAGTATCCATGGATAGAGAATTATTTATAAATGAAGGCACATGGAAAAAATGAAATACCATGCAGTCAATATAACAAGTGCAGAATTATAAACTAACAGGGAAGCATATCCTTGAAATATTACTGAACAAAACAAAGGTTAAAAACAGTAGTATCTCTCATTTTTGGTGTAAAATACATAAATATGTAATTTTTATACACATTTATGTACAGATAGAAAAAAGTGTAAGTCTGCAAATGTTCTGGGTCATGAGATTAAAAATTTTTCCTTCTTCTTACCTTTTCAATAACAAATATCCCTTGCTTTTGAAATCACAAAGAAAAAAACTCACCTATTTTTTTCTTTGTTTTTGAAAGAAAAAGATGTACAAATAATTTAAAAACACAATTCTGATTTTATTTCCTTCAAGATGGCTTATTAAAAAGACAAAAATAATATTTTTACTTCCATCAGTATTTCTATAAGATTTCTAATTCCCCCCCATCATTTACTCTATTCCAATAGAGAGGTGACTTAAATGATAGGTTATGTGGGAAAGAATAAAGTAGACATACTAGGCTGTGATCTTTTTCCTCTCTCAGAACTATTAGCCAATAAGTGGAGAGGCCTGGCCTAAGAACTAAAAAAAAATTATTTTTACACCCATTTGCTATTTTTTCTTGCTACTCCTCCCCCAATTTGTTCAGGAGGCCCACAAGCTGGGTGGCATTCTTTTTTTTTTTTTCTAACTTGGAGAGTAAAACCAGTACCTCATCTTTAATAGTTTGCCAAAAGTCAGTTACTTAAGATATTAAGTGAAATGGGACTAGAACTTAAGTCTTCTGTCTCAAAATACAATATTCCTAATTTTATGACTTCAGTACTTTAAAAGATTTTGTTTTCTAAGAATTAAGTACCATTTCACTAATATAAATCAATATCCTCTGCTGAGACCAAATACATTCTCTACTTTTTGAGTTAGAGGAGGAGAATTCCAACACTTAAGCCTAAGAATTCCAAGAACACATCTTAAAATTGTTCTCAAAATTTCATAATTTGATAAAGAGTCTAAGAACTCTATGTGACATCTAAATTTTATCCTGGACAAAGGAAGCCACTGGGAATAGAATACGTTTAGTAAAAGTTTCAAGTTCAAATTTAATTTGAATTAAAACACAAACGTATGCTACCCATATTGTCCCACTTGGACAAAATCTAGCCTCAGAAGAACATTCAGGTGTGCACACAGCATGGAGATGTTACACAGATCTATGATCATGGTGAAATCAGTTTTCGAATATAAGGATAAACAAGTTTCTCACTGCTAACACAAAACACCAACAGGTACTTTGATGTCCCTATCTGTGCATGGCTACAATTCAATTATTAGATTGGCACCCAGGGAGTTTTGGATGGGATTTCAGTGTCCAGTAGTTTAACAGGACATAATTCGGGGGGGGGGGGGCGGGGGCGGGGCAGGAAGAAAGCTCTTGTTTTAGAATGAAGTCAATCCAGGGGCCAGCCAGGGGGCAGAGTGGTCAAATTTCTGTGCTCCACTTTGGCTGCCCAGGGGGCACAGGTTCAGATCCCAGGCACAGACCTACACACCACTGATCAAGCCATGCTGTGGCAGCATCCCATATACAAAACAGAGAAGACTGGCAACAGATGTTAGCTTAGGGACAACCTTCCTCTCCAAAAAACAAAAGAAGTCAACCCCCAACATGAAATTTTATTTTTCACCAACTCAACTGCATTATAGCCATTATGGGTAGCGATGAACACATGTGTACCACTCCATCGTGTACCCTTTCCCATCTTAGCAAACAAATGGTGAAAGGTGGGGGGACAGACCCAACATAAAAGAAACCCTATATATTTCTACTTATTTTAGTTGACACATGTCAATGGCTATGCATATTGATTTGTAAAGCAAATGAACTACAAAAATGAATCAAACCTTATACTGTTTCAAAGAAAAACATTAAATACTTACTTCCACTGGCAAACCCACTAGTGGCTGTTGCTTGCATCACCTCTCTTCTGTAATCTCTATCTTTTGGGAAGCTATTAACTGCCAGCTTGTTTGCTTCTTTTTGCCTCTGTTCTCTAAAAATCAAAAATAGATAAACCCATAAAAATTAAATGAGGTACAATGAGTCTACATATAACACTTTCAGCCAAACGCTCAGAAGAAGGGAACATGGTCATATCATTTAACTGGTGTGGGAGATGGGATGGAGCAAACATGAATGTTTCTCACTGAAGGCAACACTTTACCAATTATTTATATGCCATTAACCCTACAACCAAACCTCTGTAATATTAATTCTACATATATAATGGAAACATACTATTGTCTGACAAGAAATATAAAAATTTCTCTTATAAATTATTATAAGGGACATGCATAAATGTAGACTAATATAAATTTTTTAATTAAAAATATACAGACTGTTCACAAGGCCCTTGTGGACAGTTACTTATCTGTCCTGTATTTTTTTTCATCTTTTGTTTTTTAAGGTAAAGAGAAATTATGGAAAAGACAGACAATGGGCCAACCACTGCAATTAAACTTAGAATGTTTAATGTTCTAAGGTGTTAACCTGTAAATCAAGAACAAGAAATATTATTCAATTATATTAAGAGTAAATACCTTTCAAGCCACTCTTTCGGTTTTTCCCACTGTGAAACTTCTGTTCGACAATTGTAGTAGTATTTTTTCCCAGAAGAGCTAATATGCTCAGACCAGTCATCTGCAGAATCATAAGGCTTAAAAATATATTTTTAAAAATTAGAAAATGTTAATACTATCTAACCACTTGATATAAAATATCAAGAATATCAACGGCTTTCAAAGCATACATATGGCAAAAGACTTATGAGATAAAGGTGCCCCGACCTAGGATGCAATTATCTGCATATATATCTTAGACAACCTTGGTCTAAAAAACTTTCAAAGATAACAATGGAAAACCCTATAAAACATCAAATTAAACAGAATAATAAATATTAATTAGGCACAGGAAGAAAAATGCAAAATTAGCATCTTGAATTTAGAAAAGCATTACGAAAGTTCCCCATTATCCTAATTTTAACTGCTGAAATCCAGTCACATGGGGAGGGGTTGCTGGGAACCCACTCTCAAGTGACTCGACGGTATGAGAGCACATCACTTCCAAACTCTCTAAGGCACAAAAGTAATCACAAACAGTGTAACAAACAACAACCTGCCTGTATTTACTGCTACTTGGTGGAAAAATGCACAAAAACTTTTTTTAATGTAAACACAAAGCTAATTAAAAACTATAAATTTGTTTCACATTCAAAATCCATGAGATGGGTCAAGTATTAACTAAACCTTATCTCACAAAACATATAGGATCAGCAGCATCACTCATTTTTCCTGTAACTAAAACTGGTCTTCACAAGTTCTCAGATACAGTCTCCTTAAGGTATTTTATAGGCACTATAAAATTATAATAAAATTAGAAAAATCTGCAAGTCTCAGTTTTCATGGCACTCATCTCAAAAAGGGTCAAGTTTAAGTGCCTGCACAGGCCCCAGGAAAACTGGTAGAATCCCAAGTATACTTCTAGATGAAGGGCACTATTTTTTCAAAAGAGCTTTGAGATTAAAATGAAACAATGCTATACTCTGGTAGTCTTTCTTCTGGGTTCACCAGAGTGTATATCTACCAAAAAAAAAAAAAAAACCCAAAAATAAACAAAAAAAAAACTTGAGGAAAAGAACTCTTATGCCCTGGCTACTCAGTTTTAATTTTACCAAGTAGTAAATGAGCTGAGAGAACAGAACTTACGAGTTGTCCACAGGTCACAAAACTAGTTAATGGCAGAAGAAAGGACCAAAACTCAGGTTTCCAGATGCCCATTATTTAATACACTAAATCAACACCAACTCTGGAAACGTCGTTATAATTTTGAGGGTAGCTAAAGAAATACTACAGATTCTGCCATATGTTTATGCTCTCGGGTTTACGTCCCAAGAAAATGAAGCTATTGGAAATCAGTCCTCTGCCTCCAAACCTCTAAAATCAATGGAGAGTTAATTCTCAATCCCCCTAGTTTCCAGAAGTAGGCTACACCAAGCTGCAGGGACCCATTTTGAGAAGCCCAAATTCACAAAGTTCTTCTCTACCACCAACCTCTCCCTAAACCTATATTATTATGCAAACTGAGACCTTCTGTGGATGTATCTAGAAGATTTGGTTTACTTGGCAAGGGGTTATATGGGATTACTGGACAGGTCTGAAGACAGAATAAGATTTGAAGCAGGCAGACAGAAGACATCAAGAGTAGAGCAGAGTGGTCAAGACCAATGCTCTTGTTACCTGTCCTGGAAGAGGTAAGGAGTTTGCATCAGAATATGTATTCAACACATTGCTTCCCTCGCCACAAAGTCTTGCTTTATGAAAACGAAGAAATTCAGCTCAACCAAACAGTGTATTTAACAACACAATTTACATTTTGGCACAACCTCCAGGATAGTTAGAAGTTCACACATCAGAACTCTGAACAGCATGGGTCTACAACACTGCACTAATTTTGCTTATCAAATCCTGGGTCAGTACAAGTTAACGTCTTACTTAATGAAATGTGTTCCAGAGCACAAGATTACAATCACACACCAGTAACTTTAGCTTATCTTCTCCACCCCGCTTCCATCCTCAAAAAAGGTTATGGCGGGGGAACCCCTTTAAGCAATGGGGTAATTTTTAAAATGCTGATGTGCAACAGGAAGTGTTAAATTTCTTTTCACGGTTTTGTCAGTTTTACTGAGGTATAATTGACAAATAAGATATTTAAAATGTACATAGTGATCAGTTGATATACAAATACACTGTGATAGTATTCCACTCATCTAGTTAATTAACACATCCATCATCTCACATACTTACCTTCTTTTTGGTGAGAACATGTAAGTCCTACTCTGTTAGCAAATTTCAACTATATAATACAGTGTTATCAATTATTGTTACCGTATTATACATTAGATCCTCAGGTGTTCAATTTCTTGATTTTAAAAAAAGAATATCTAAAACTAAGAACAAACAAAAGGCCTGCAAACATTTCAAGGTTTCTAAACTGGGCTTGATGTAGTCGCCAACACATGCTCTAAGGCAGCAACTCTCCAACTGTTGTCCAGGAACCCTTGAAGGATCCCGAGACCATTTCACATGATCAAAACTATTTTCATAATAATACTAAGACAATTTTGTCTTTTTTCTCCTCAAGCTATCACAAGAACACAGTGGGGTTTTCTCAGAAGCTGTACAGATTTGATATCACAAAGACTGACTGCAGAGCAGATATGAAATTATAAGTACCTTCTATTGAGTCGAGCATTAAAGAGAAACTGATGTTTTTAGAAATAGTTATTTTTCATAAAAATAGACTGCATATGCTAACATGTAATGGGTTTATAACTGATTTTTAAATGAATTATTTTTCAAATTTATCAGTTTTAATTTTTAATATGGTAAATGCTGATGACAGAGTCCACATAAACAAAAGCTCCCAATTTTCATGAATAGAGAGGTCTTGAGACTAAAAAGTATGAAAATGGTTGCTCCAAAAGAACAGCACTAAACAGTTACTGAGGCACCTATCTGCTCTCCTTCAATTCAAAATGTCTTTTAAAACTCTTATATGAATGCTGCTTTTCTCTTCTTAAAAAAAAAAAGCATCTACTTTTCCACTCTCTCCCTGAAATACGGAGTCCCATTACTTCTTTTCTAAGTTAAACTATGGAAAAGAAACAATCCTGGAATTAATTTATGAATTATTAATAAAGAATAGTTCATTAAATAACAGCATCAAAGATGGCATTCGCTGTAACAAAAAATTTCATGGCATCCTAAGAGTTCTCTGATAAATTTCTATTTTTTTAAAATTAAGTAGACTATCTTCAGGCAAGACTGCTTACAAAGAACAGATTCTAAGGGCCTCAAACTTGGCTACAAAACATGCAAAAGATTTAATTGATAACAAAAGGAACTGGAATATAAATGCAAAGTTATCTAGGACTGAATTTAAAGCACTTCCAAGCAAATCAAAATTGGCGAAGGATACTTAGAAGGAAAGATTCCAATTATAATGTCTGTAAGTAGAAATAAAATATTTTTTCCTAAATGAAGACACTCAATTCAGAGGCCTCTAAAAAAAAAAACCCACAAATACGAATAACTAATCTAAAACAGTCTACGTAACATCTCTAAGTCCTATCATGACTTAGATTAGGAAAAAGGAGGCATTCAAGAAGCTTTTCCTAAATATTTACCATGAGCAAGGCTCTGTGTTAAACAACAATAAATGTTCATCATAGGACTTAGCAGGGAACTACATGTGAATGTCTTAACGTTAATACTGAAAAAATATGGTAATTTCAACTCACCTTTCAACAGTTCACTTGATAAATATACATAAATATAAATCACCCATACAACCAAATGTCTGTGTAGATAACTCTAATATTATTACTGATTTCCCAAGAAAGATTTAAAATGTGAAAACCTCAAAGAGAAAAAAACTCACTTTTTAAAAAAGCTATTCCCTATTTTAACCTGGGCTAAAATAACGTCTTAACCTTGGTTACCTGATATTCATCTATTTATTCTTTCATTATGAAAATATTAGATGAAAGGGACTTTTATGTTTTACTTACTACCTAAAAAATTCTACTGGAAGTGATTTTAAGACAAAGAAAAAGTCAGTTTACAAGTAACCTTCAGAAATGTTCAAAAGCCGACTTCCCAGGTAAGATTAAATTAGTTTGTAAATGACATATGATGTGTCATGCCCAGTGAATACAGAATAATGAAAGAGACCACTACTTGGAGGTTAATTACACACAACAGTTGAAATCTACAGACAGGGAAACCAATTCTGAAAACACCTAACATTTAATCCATTCTGGTAATGATCTTCAGTTTCCAGTCACATAATGAAATCCCCTGACACCCTTTATGGTTTCGGTCTTTCAAGCTTATCTGATGCTTATTATTTGTTCTTTCTGATTTTACTATATTAATCCATTTCTTGAAAATCAAAATAATCAGAATCTGTTTTCCTTGAATAAGGAATTTTTTCAGCAGACAAATACCAAATGTGAACTGTCAGTGATAAATGGAGCTTCACGTTAGCGCCATTTTAATGGGTCCATTTTTCACAAAAACAGAGATATTCATTCTAAAATCTTGAGTACATGTTTTATTGAACATGACTCATCACAAGGAGTTTGATGGTAACACCTGTGAAGGTTTATCAAGCTGTTGTATCAGCCTCAACACTACCCTTCTATATTCTGTTTCCTGATGCAGGGCTGGGATAATGCAAATTACATTCTATTTAGCCAGGTGACCTTCTGTTAGATTCTGTCAATACACAGTAGGCATTAGAGGAAGACTGGAAGGCAGGGAAAGGAGAAGCCTAGCAGCCACAGTTGGTTTCAGTTTCCAGCTCTCTGCTATCCACTCCAGACCAGAACTAGCATCATCATACCACTCAGAAGTACTATCACCAGCTCTGTAGGGTTCCTCATCTAAGCTCTTAGGTTCTGATAATCCCAAACTCTTCCTTTTATTTCCCAGCCCTAAGGGGTAATCACCATATATGTGTTACCTCAGTGTTCCCTTTTGTTTTTCCAGTCCTTAATACCTGCAGTATCTGCTTAACCAATTCTGTATATGAAATTTTCTGTGTAATCTAGACCTTGATTAACGCTATCTTTAAAACTACGCTAAATTTATTTTTATGATAATGTTATTATTGATGTCTCAATTTTCTATGTAAATATACTATCCACACTGCTTCAACAAGGGACAAGAAACAATAAACTCTGAGGGTTTTCAATGCCAATCAAGGTATGATGATCACCCAAATATCCAAGGCAAAATCTGTTGGATTCAACCTACACTTCCCTAGCCTTCTAGTTGTTCTTTCCTTCCTATAACGTATTTTCCACATTGCTATCTAACATAATTTTTTAAAATGCAAATATGATGTTACTTCACCAACTTCATCCTTCAATAGCTCTCCATTGCCTTTATATAAAATTCATATTCCTTGGCAAGATATACAACTCTTTGTCGTCTGGTCCCCACTTATCCCTATAACTTGACCTCCTGCCATTTTTCCACACTATGAAAATCCTTGCAAGTTCTCCGAACATGCTATGCTTTTTCACACTTCCATGTCTTTGCAGGTGCTGTTCCTTTACATGCTGCACAAACTGTAGACCTCCTCAACTGGCTAAGTCATATCCAAGCTGTTGGGTATCATTACGTATACTTTCATACCTTCCTCATCCAAGGTGGGAGGCCCACTCTTGAAGCTCCCAAAAGCAACTTTAACATGCACTGTTTTCTTTACTTTTCAGACTCCACCACAGGCCCAAAAGCTCCTTTAAGATGGGCCACATTTTGCTAGTTCTATGTATCTACAACCTAGCATATGCTTGGCAAATTGAAACCCTATTAAATTCTTGCTGAATAAATAAATGTATCAGAACTTTCATTTGAACCTTGACTTAAAAAAACTCAAACTAAGTAATAGCAGCTACTTCATTAACAGTTACTTCATTTTAGAAATATCTAAAATTCCTAATTGGGTTTCATGCCCTTGAGGACAGGGACCTTCTATCACTTGGGTCTAGCAGAGTGCTCAATAACTATATGCTCGAGGAAGCTTATATGTAATGGAAAGAGCAAGCTCAAGTTAAACCACTTTAAGTAACTACAGCAGTTTCACTTTATATCTCAGTTATTCCTATGGTAAAATTTTGCTCTGATGAATACCAAGATGGTATCTTCTGCCTATCCTCAGTTCTATAATAAGGTTAGCTCATTAGTTCAAATACATTAAGAAAAGGTCAAATTTGGTTAAAAGCTTTTTTAAAGAAAAGACATTAGATTTAACAAGACTTGTTGTGAGGGTTTTTTTCACAATAAATTCCAAAATTTACATACTTTTTAAGTTTATATACTTACTGCATCTGAAGTTTTGCTTGGATTATTGCTTGGATTAGAAGAATGTGAATTTGAACTATGAAGAGCACTGTGGTTGTGTGAGTTTTCTTGTGGAGAGTAACTGGTCCCTTAAAAAAATAAAGAGCAAAGTGAATTATAAGTTATATTTCATGTTTAATTTAAACTGGTTTCTATCATACTACAGATCACTGTATATCCCTAAAACATCATTTTTCACATGAGCATCAGAAATATATACATATTCATACTACTTATATAAAGTATTTCTAAGTCTACTAAAGATATGGCTTAGAGAGCACACGTACTACATGAATGACAACCTATGAAACATGGAATTTCATGGAATTATGTTATTTATAACATAAAAAAGAAAACCTACGGAACTATGTTAATTATAATAGATAAGCAAAACCTCATCTATATCATTTCTAGCAACTCGTAGGTGTTTTTAGAATAAAAGTTTTTTAGGGAAAGACAGAAACACAACGTACACAGAGAAAAATGCCACAAAAATTCAACTGATACAGAACTAAAAGTCACAATGATCCTATGTTTTTGCAATTATTTTTCAATTTCTTGAATAGTCTCCACCCCTTGTTTTTTAATAGTTTCGCCAATTTTTCAATTAAAACAGTATCAACTTCTCAAAAAGTTAAGTCTCAGGGAAGGTGTTCGCTTTTAAGACAAAGAAAATGATGTCAAGTCTCCTAATAACAGCCCAACTCTACCTAAAACTTGCTTTAAAGCGACTCAAATTTTATGAATATCCTATGCATTTCAGAGACCATCAGGGATAATAGTTTTTACTGTCTTAAGAAAAGCCAAGGTATAAAAATCTAACTTTGCAAAAATACTTTAACAATACAAAAAGGTTCACCACAAAAGTCTAATTGTTAGTATTTCAATTTCATTTCACATATTTTTCAGCATCAAGATAACATAATTCAACTTTTTTTTTTTTTTTTAAAGATTTTATTTTTTCCTTTTTCTCCCCAAAGTCCCCCGGTACATAGTTGTGTATTCTTCGTTGTGGGTTCCTCTAGTTGTGGCATGTGGGACGCTGCCTCAGCGTGGTCTGATAACCATGTCCGCGCCCAGGATTCGAACTAACAAAACACTGGGCCGCCTGCAGCGGAGCGCGCGAACTTAACCGCTCGGCCACGGGGCCAGCCCCAACTTTTTTTTTTTTTTTTTTTTTTTAACTTAGCTAGCAATGGTATGGAGGCTACACTATAATGAACAAAAACTGGAAGTGGGAAGAGCAATTTAAATGGTCCAGTGGTCCAGCAGTTAGTTAGAAGTCAGAACCAGAGTTGTTATGAGCAGAAATAAATAAGCATTCCACATTCTATGAAATAATTAATCTAGACCACTTAGCAAAACTAACAACTGAAACTTAAAAAACTGAACTGAAACTATTTCAATCAACAGGGAAAACTAGATGGATAAGAAAGGTGAACTGGGACAGACAGAAGATGACTATAAGGTTTTAGATATCCAAGTGGAAATGGTCAGCAGATTTATGTAGAACTAAGAATTCAGAAGTGGATTTGGGAGTCTCTTCCATTAGAGGTGAAAGACGGGGACTCTAACTTCACCTTGCATATAGTAAATAACCAATATGAGTCAGAATGAAGTAAGTGTATGGAAAGAGAAAAGGCAATGGCGAAGATATAACGTTGGCTAGGGGCTGGCTTACAAGGGAAGCTAGAAGCAGATTCAAAGACCTGCAAGTCCTCTTAGAGAACCACTGAATCCAGGGGTGGGCTGAGGACTCCAACACACTCAGAAACAAAGAAAAAATAAACTCCAAATTTTAAAGAAAACTTTAGATCTATGCTGAAATTTGCACTTTTCAGATGTGACAAAAACTTTTTTAGGGGAGGGCCCTGTGGCTAAATGGTTATGTTTGCACACTCCACCTCGGCAGCTGAGGGTTTTGCTGGTTCAGATCCTTGGGTGCAGACATGACACCACTCATCAAGCCATGCTGAGGCAGTGTCCCTCATAGCAAAGCCAGAATGACCTATGACTAGGATATACAACTATGTACTGGGTAGCTTTGGGGAGAAGAAAAAGAAGAATGAAGAAGAAAAAAAGACTGGCAGAGATGTTAGCTCAGGGCCAATCTTTCTCACCAAAAAAAAAAAAAAAGGAAGTGAGGAACAAGATTAAGATACAATATTTTAGTCAAAGACTAAAAACATTCTTAAATAGAATCCAAAACTAAGTGAAAGAGGTTTTATAGAAAGCATGTTACGGTAAAGCAGGCCAACAGAACTTTAGATTCCAGCCAGAAGAATGTGCTTAAGAAGTAAAGGGAGGGCAGATTTGCCCCTGAATAACATGACTACAGAAAGCTCAACAAAGCTAACTCTCTATAATGAAAGCTACCATTCATACTATCATCCCCAGGGTCACAGTAATGATGGTGGTGCTGGTTATGACTTTCCAGAGCCATACCTACAGGAAGTGCTACAACACAATGTTTCTTTGAAATCTATCTTATCTTAAAAACTCACGTGAAGTTTTGTATTCTACCCCATGATGAACCTGTGTGTTTCAGGATAAGAACATAAGTTTTTTATATTAGTAGTGTAATGTAGAGTCTAAGGCTGAGCAAAAGAGTAAGTGATTTGCGGGTGGTAACATATCCGGAGCAGAGGAGAGTCGTGCATAAAGCTTGAACTCAGAAGGTTTATGCTCAATCTAGCGATTATTCAAGTGCACTAAGGAAGATAACGTAAATACTGGTGAGAGATAATCTCATGGATGCTGTTTGGCCCAACAAAGTAATGAAAGCAAAAGCTGTTTCTATGGTTGACCGCCCTTTGTGCTCTCTGTACATTACCAAGAAAAACACTCACTACTTCAAAGAGAAAAAAAACAGCACCTTGAGAAAAATAGTATTTATAGATAAGTGGGATAAAACTGGTTTTAAATGACACACATTTAAACCAACCTTGAGAAATTAAAATTAGGATTGATGAAGCAAGTTTTAAAGGTTTCTAAGAAAGGGGTGCTATTAAGAATTACTTGGGGTTTTTTTTGGGGGGGAGTGGTGGGAATAAAGGGGTTATATGTTTATGCTTGCAGCCTGAAGAATCTAGAGGGCGAGCAAAGTTCTCCTGCCAGTGCTTAACCAAAGGCAGATATGAAACGGAGATGTAACAACATGATTGGATGCTGGTATCAGACTAGAATCCAAGGGTCAGCCACCTACAACCTGCTGGGTATGTTTTTATTAACACAGTTTTATGAGAACACAGCTGCAGCCAATCATTTAAGTATTATCTATGGCTACTTTTGCTTTTTAATTGTGACAATGACTGTGTGGCTTACAAGATGAAAATATTTATTATCCAGCTCTTTAAGAAAAAGTGTGCCAACTGGGCTAGATGCTAATCTAAGTAGTTAATATAACAATGCAAGATAACCTTTTCCGTGACAGAATCTTCAATATTTAAAAGGCAGAATAACCCCTACTCGGCATCCATCAAAACTTGAGAAGCCAGACTGTAAGGGTGAGGAGGACATAACCTACAATCTGAGAAAGACAGAACCCTAGAAGAGTACTCTGGGAAACAGGCCAAAAAATGTAGTGAAACACACCTGACTCAGCAAGATTGCTCAGCATGAAGCAATTAGACTGCCTCTCATTTAGATAAGGGAACTTGGAAATAAGAGGGAAAGCAGGAAGTATATACAGTTCTATAGGATCAAACAAAGCTGGGAAATGCAACCAGCTTTCCAAAAGGTGAAACAACAGTTTTCACTCTACTCAGGGGCAAAATATTACGGCATTTATGTCCTTATTCAGACATGACAACCATGAAAATTCACTACCAGATCCTTAGACTTAGAGATTAAATCTTAATGCCCTTTACAAATAACTAGAAGGAACAGATAAGGTATATCTATAATACTAAATGAAAGATTTCAAGGACATATACCACCCCAAGCTTGTTTTCAAACTAATTAAAGCAGATAATAGGTATGACTGAATAAGGTTTGGCAGTGGATCACGAACTTCCATTAAATTAAAAAAATGTCGACTTCTAGGTTGCATCTCACAGAGATTCTGATTCACAGTATATGGAATGGGACTCCAAGATCTGAATTTTTAATAAACACTCTCAAGATGGTTCTGGTGTGGTCAGTATCTGGGCCATACTTAATTCTGTATATTCCCTTCCATTGTCTTTGTTCCTCCTCTAATCACTCCAAAACCAGAGACCACAAACAATTAAAAATAAGGGGATTTCACAAAGAAAGCCATAAATCTGCAATGGGTATTTTTGCCACAAGACGGATGTCTTCCTGAAAAACCCTGAATTCTGCAAAATGGCACACTAGAAACAAATCTTATGAGAAAAAAAAGAGTAGGAGCAAATCACTCAAAATTATGCAACTTTCTTACACCCAGAGCACTAACACAAACTTGGACAGCACAGGAAGCAGCTCAGCATGGTTGTGGATTGTTTCAGGGGATGTTAAAAATGCAAAAAAACATTAGGACAGAAATGTGGCTTGCTGGGGCTGAGAACATGGGAGTAAAGCTCTGAGCACTGAGGCTACAGTTAAAACGAGAAGTGGAGAAGGTACAACTGGCCACAGAGCCACGCAAGGCTAGGGGAAGAGACTTGACTTTTCTTTGGGGGTCTTGCCAGTGTAACAGCTGGTTGAGGGCTTTGTCCTTTCTATTTGAAGGTTATAACCCTACTCCTGCTATTCTGATTCTCCTTGTCCAGAAAAAAACAATTTCACACATGAACCAACACAACTTCAGTTTATATTGACGTCATTCTCCAATTTACCAATTGTGTATGAACTAACTGGTGGTAAAAAAGCAAAAGTTGTAGCTAACCAGACTATGTCTCTTGGGGAGGGGGGAAACATGAGATGATGTGACAATAGGCTTGCATTTGACAGTAGCCTGTAGTTGAGTCATTCTCTCTACATACATGCTATCCAAATGACAGCCACTTAGTCACATATAGCTATTGAGTACTTGAAACGTGGTTACTCTAAATTGAGATTTGCTATGTGTGTAAAATACACACTGAATTTAAAGACTTAGTACAAAAAGAATGTAAAATACCACATTAATATTTTATACTGATTACATGATGATCTATTTTTGGTATATTGGATTAAATAGTATATATTACTAAAATTAATTCCAGAAGTTAGCTACTAGAAAATTTAAAATTGCATTCGTGGCTCACTGAACAGCACTGCCCTAGATGAAGCTGCCCACTGAGACTTAGTGAAATGGGACCAGGGATGGCTACTGTGCATAGAACTTTTCTGAAAGAACTGTCCCATGTCTGAAAAAATCAGCTTAAATTAGCTGAGCCGAAAACCTAATTCTGCTTAACATAAATTATGCTGAATTTTCTTGGAATATAATTGCTGTGTAAACTGTACCGTACTTAGTTTTGTTTCAAACTTTTACCAAGATGTATACTACTTGGAAAAATCTCATCACCACCAATAATAGTATACAATAATGCTACACTTTCATCTATTACAAGCAAATGATATCAAGATTACTTTGCTAGAGTTAGGACGAAAAACTATTAAATGAAGGATGTGGCTCTCACTGAATTTCATTAATAAAGCTAGTTTTAAAAACAGTATTGCTTTCCTATCTCAAATGAATACGCTAAATACTTTGAGCACAGTGATACAAACTACTTTGTGAAAATTACGTATTACACTATTTCCTTCAGAACTACTCATATTTTTCCTACTCTTACATGTAAAGGTAGCATGTAATATTTACGTTTACAGACAGGCTAGAAATGGACATTTCACAAAATACTTAAGGGAAGGTGCACACACAGAAGAGTCAAGTTGAGTCGGACCCGTTCTTCACACCATACACAGAAACTAATTCAAAACGAACCACAGACCTAAGTGTAAGAGCTGAAACTGTAAAACTCTTACAAGAAACTATAGGCATAAATCACCACCAACAGTACAAGCAAAAAAAGAAAAAACAGATAAATTAGACTCTGTAAAAGTTACAAACTTTTGTGTTTCACAGGACAGGACACCATCAAGAAAGTGAGAAGACAATCCAGAAAATGGGAGAACATATTTGCAAATCATGTCCAAAGGATTTTTATCTACTTCTACTAGTAGAACTCTCAAAACTCAATACAAAAGATAAACCAGTTTTAAAATAAGCAGAACACCTCAAACATTTCTCCAAAGACGACAGACAAATGTCCAAAAAGCACATGTAAAGATGCTCTACAAACATCAGCCATGAAGGAAATTCAAATTACACCACCAACGAAATGGCACTTCACATTATGATAGCTACAGTGAAAAAAAAAAAAAACAACAGACTAACAAGTGTTGATGAGGATGCAGAGAAACTGGAATCCTCATACACAATGCAGAGAAACTGGAATCCTCATACACATTGCTGCTGTGAATGCAAAATACTCAGCAGCTTTGGAAAACAGTCTGGCAGTTCCTGAAAGGGTTAAACAGAGTTATCATTTGATCCAGCAATTCTACTTCTAGGTATACATCCCAACAGAAATGAAAACATGTCCACAAATGTCCACAGCACATTATTCTGAACAGCCAAAAGATGGAAACAAACCAAATGTCCGTTAACTGATTAATGGATAAATCAAACATGGCATATCTACACAATGGAATACTTTCCGGGATTAAAAGGGAACAAGTACTGCTACATGCCGTAATATGGATGAACCTTGAAAATATTATGCTAAGTGAAATAAACCAGCCACAAAAGACTACATATTGTAGGATTCTACTTATATGAAACATTCATAATAGGCAAATCTAGAGAGACAGAAAGGAGATTAATGGTTGTCTAGGGCTGGGAGCAAAACGGTGGAGAAGGTTGGGGGATGATAGCCAGGGGTTTCTTTTCGAGTGATGAAAATGTTCTAAAATTGGTTGTGGTGATGGGTGCAGAACTGTGAATTTATTAAAAACCAGTGAATCACACACTTTAAATGGGTGAACTGTATGGCAGGTAAATTATACATCAATAAAACTTACCAAGTAAAGGTCCACCATACCTTACATGTGACTTTGACTTGTGTAGTTTAGACAGAGGTCCCTAATTCATCATTTCACAAACTCTAACTCTATGAGATGCTCTGAATAAAAAATGGTGCATGGTCATGTAAATCTGGAGAAAGCTGTACATAATAATCTCTCATAGAAAATGTCAATGTACTTTAAAGGCTCTGAGAATTACTGAAGTAAAGAAACTTTAGAGCCAGCCTTAATGGCCTAGTGGTTTAAGTTCAGTATGCTCCGCTCCAGTGGCGCGGGTTTGGTCCCCAAGTGCGGAACCACACCACTCATCTGTCAGCAGCCATACTGTGGTGATGGCTCACACAGAAGAACTAGAAGGACCTACAACCAAAATATACAACTATGTACTGGGGCTTTGGGTAGGATAAAAAAGGAGAGAGAGAGAGAGAGAGAGGAAGATTGGCAACAGATGTTAGCTCAGGGTCAATCTTCCCCAGGGGGGAAAAAAAAGAAATTTTAATCTGGGGGAAAAAAGGAATTAAGTACTGATACATGTGATACATGATACAACACGGATGAACCTTGAAAACACTATGCTAAATGAAAGACGCCAGTCACAGGAGACCACATGTTATATAATCAGCGTATATGAAATGTCCATAAAAGGAAAATTATCAAGACAGAAAGTCCATCAGCAATTGGGGAGTGGGCAGGGAGGCGAAGAAAATGGAGTAACTGCTAAAATATATGTTTCAGGGAGGGAGGGAGATAACTGCATGGTCTGTGAACTGTACCTCAACTTTTTAAATTAGTCATTTAAAATATCTTTTAAAGGGTGGGGAGGTTGGGTCTAACCAAGTTGAGAACCACTCATTTAGTGAAAAGAGCACTCAATCAGGCAATCTGAGCTTCAGCCCAGATTTTACCTCTACCTTACTAAATAAAAATGAAGAGGTCATCTAACTTCTATGGTTATCTTCACTTGTTAAATAAGGTACTGGCTGAGTATGGAGGACTGCAAAGACCACAACTAAGTCTGAAATGCTATGCTTATGAATGTTAGTAACCTCTTTTGACCTCTGCCATGTGATTTTCTACTAATGGATTAGTGAAGATTTGAGAGCAGGATTTTTATCCTCCGTTCTGTTAGCTCTTGGTGAGAGCTTTATTAACAAAGTAACAAAAGAAGCCTAGAGCCTTTTAATTGCCTATGCCCTCAGGACTCAGTGTCTATGCTTCTATTTGCTTAGAAAAATTATTCACACATAACTCTGGACTCTTCAGTGATCTCAGGCACTTGGTTCAGTACCACACAGAGCAAATAGTCAGCTAGCATTTCAGGGCAATGCAGAATTAATCCTGGAGTAAGGATCTCATTCTGACTCCAGTAGAAATTCACTGGGTTCACCATAGTATGTAAACTGCTGTCCCATTTTCATGCTGGCCTCTATTTCAAAATGCTCTCTACAGAATAGTCAAAGTAATCTTTTAAACATGTTATCTCAGATTCATGTTTTTAATTTTAATGAGTACAGAGGGAGGCATTCAAACTTCTCTGGCCTCACTTACCTTTCCAGCCTCATCCTGCAGCACTCGACCTTGCTCACTACACTTCAACTATACTGGCCTCTTTCTGTTCTTTGACTCTATGCCCAGCTGTTCCCTACTCTACATCCCTCAAACATTCTATCTCCCCCTCACTGCCTGCCTATTTCTTGGTCATCCTTCAGGTCTCAGCTTAAATGCCACAACCTGAGAAAAGCCCTCCCTGACCTCCCAATCTAAACACATCTCTCCCTACCAGCCCCCTATCATAGCACACATCTCTCCCTACCAGCTATGTTTATGCAGTGTAATTAAGACTACCTCTCACATTGCCAATTTAAAAGCAGGAAAACATAGGGAGCAAAGTGGCTAGTCTAAGGAAAGAAAGCATTCCTTTCAGAGAAAAAATATATAGGTTAGTATGAAAAATAACAGAGGCAGTTTTAGGAAAATTTATCAAATTATCATAAGACTCTAAAAGGATGAGTAGGACAATACAGTTGAAAAACTGAGTATTATCCTTTTCCCAAGCTGATGCCTGTAGAGATACAGTACAGCAAAAAAGGAGAAAGAGAGGCAGGTCCTAGCATGCCTCTAGGTAATTTTACCTCCTGACTAATCAATCAAGCAAGTAGCAGCTGATTTCAACTGTGGATGCCTCATGGTATCCTCAATTTAAGAATGGGTGAAAAATGAATGCAAAGGAATCTTTAAGTATGTGCTATACTTAAAATCTCAGTTACATTAAGATAGTAAGAGAAATTACAAGGATCATCTAAAGGGAGAAGAAATTTAACTGGGTACAATGAAATGGAGAATAAACTTCATTCAAGGGACACAATATGAGCAATAGCATAAAAGTAGGAAAGCACAGGGTGACAAGGGTTCTGAGAGCAATGAGTAAAATTAGTCTGACAGAAACATGAGGTTCCTGTATATACAAGATAAAAGGGGTATAAAGCTAAGTTAAGCTAAAGACTACTCAAGGGCCTTGGAAGCCAAATTAAGGAAAAAACAGATTTTATCCTCTGGACAAGGAACTCTCAAAATAAATAAAAACCTAATTTTTGCTTGTATTTTTTTTTTTTTTTTTTGATGCTTGTGAACAGTACTGGGTACATCACGAAAAAGTAGACTAAAAGCATATATCTTCAGGATAACACAAAAGACTAAAGAAGAGGATTCTTTCTAGAGAAATGGTTGTCTAATATTTCCCCCCAACTTTAAGCTATAGAATTCTTTCCTTACTTGGTTTGTTGCTCATCCTTCAGGTGACAATTCACAAGTTACCCCTGAAAAAAGCCTCTCCCTGCCCACCTCCTATCACCTGCCCAGCTCTCTGCCATTACCATTTCAAATCACTATTTCCTTTATAGCCCAAATCACAATACGAAATTATCCTGTTTGTCTGTTTTACATTGTCTGTCTCTTCCACTAGGAGGGAAACTCCTCGAGCACAGGGACCTTGCCTGTCATGCCATGGCTACAATCCCTGTGATTACAACAGTGCTTGGTTCTGTCAGTAGACTCTAAAATAAAATAAATGCATGAATGGAAGCCACATACTTAAAATGGGAGCCACTCTTATTGCAACGGGGTAGTGGAAGATGAAGGATCAACTAGCCCAGTCACATTCTTGGAACCTTCAGGCTCCATACAGCATCATTTAAAAAAGAAAGAGAAAATCTCTAGAGATTAGCTGTCAAAAGGCTGAGTAGTGATAACAAATCCTGTGTGTCATATGCAAGTATATAAACTTCACCTGTTAAATATAACTAATATGATAACAGCAAAAAAGTTTTAAGACGACACTCATTATCTGCAACACTCACTGAGAATGCGTAACTTAATATTACTAATAAAAATTACTCTACCCTCCATTCTATTACCTGTACAACATAATATAAATTGGAAAAGTGCATTCCCCAAAATTATGAGGTATTACAAAGAAAAACAGCAGCATATTACAGCAGTGTTACCTCAAGGAAAACATTGTTTTCTCTTGAAGATAAGACAACTTTCATATTGCTCTTGTGTGTCTCTTAAAGGAGATGCACACAAACAGCAGTATTCTAAAACTCCATCTGTTTCTGCTGCTTAGTCATCCTGCTTTTGTGCTGAGACAGTAAGAGTTGCACTTTTGGATAGAGCTGCTGGTAATCTAACATTGGACAGGTTGTGTCTAGGTGTGCTCTAACTGTGAAATGGCTGTCTATTAAACAGAAAAGTAAACACTGCCACATTGCCTAACCCAATTTTATACACAGTAGCAGATGTAAATGTTACTTACTTTGAAATATGCTAAAAATAAAAACCGAAGTTCAGAGTAATTAGGGAAAGAGAACCTCCAACAGATCCTATTTGCTGATAATGTTTAACCTACACACCAATTTTATGGCAACATGCTTCGGACAAAGAATACTACCTATCTTTCACGTTCCCTTCAGTCCCAATCCTTCTTTTCCTTACCACCCTCCTCCTTGTCCAATCAGACTTAGATTACATAGGTTTATTGAGGAACTGTTTCAAACTTTCAAGGAAAAACTAATTCCAGTAGCGTATAATCTGTTCCAGAAACAGACCAAGCACAGAAGTAGCCAACTGGAAAATCCTGACAGAGATAACAAGAACCATAGAGCAATAACAGAATTAAGAGAATTCACAACTATATATACATCGCAGTCCAGGAATGTACAATGGCTGAATATTGCAAGACTTGCAAGATTTATAATCTTGAAAGTTAACTTTTAAAAAATATACTATCAACAGATATTGAGAACATTTGATAAAATTCAGACTTCTAACAAAGCATTAACTAACTGTAGCAATAAATGGATGTCTCCTTAATATGAAAAAGATAAACTTCAAACAGGGATGATTTTACATAATGATCATTTATCACCAAGCAATACCTTTTAACACCAAGAACAATATTCCTAATTAAGAGTCTTTTTCTTAATATTTTTTTGCAATTGCAGTAACTGTTTATCTGATTTTCTAAAATAAAGAACAGGTATTAAACTATAACCAGAAGCTATAGAGAAAACATCAGGAAAGATAACTCTACCCTCAAAGGCTTTTTTCTACATGTACATATAATACCCATAGATGGAATCATACTAATTTATATATAGATTTTTCTACTTAATATTCCCTCATCAATAAATGTGGTTCTACATCATCTTTAACAGCAACATTATACTCCACATTGCATGCCTATCTCATAACACGTAATCAGAGGAACATTTATGTTCTCTAGCATTCATCTAGGCGTTCGAATTCTCACCACATATAAAAATGAATTAGCAATATCTAACACTGAAAAGAACCATGTTAAAGTCATCTTGAGACTATTTCCAAATTGATTTTAAAAGCCATGAAATGATAAATATATTTTAACAAACAAATGTTTCAGATAGGACAAAAATTTGATAAAAATTAGATTAAAAGCAGATTTTCAGAAAGATGACAACATAAGAATGTTTCTACATTTGCTCTCTATAAAACCTATCAAAATTAACTAAAAAAAAAAAAAACGAAATTTAATAAAATCCAACAAGGGAAGAGTCACAACCCAATAAACTGGTACTGACAAATGACTTCAAGAGACAATTAAATTCACACTCAAGTGCAGAAAAACACTAAAAGTCAACATCCTTAGAATACATATTTTGAAAACTACAGCAGGCACAAGAGGTGGGAGAGAAGGATCGCTTGGCCTAGTAAGTTGACTTTTTTGGCCCAATTAAGTAGAGAAACTACCTGAACCAGAGTAGAGTCCTGCCACTCTAAACCTTTGCCTGGACCCCCAAATGTGATCTCTGGAAAGAGAATTAATCAAATACAGTGGAAGTTCAGAGAAAACAGAATGAACTACTACCTTCCCACATTATGCCCCCTCCTTCTAACAGACACCTCCCACGCCTCTTTCCCTAATCTGGACTGAGATTATAAACCAGCAACTTATAAGGATACAATTAAAATAGTGTCCAGGAGAACAAGAAACAAACTCGAAGAGAATCTAATCACACTATATGTACATACATATTTTAAAGGCCCAAGAGAATAACTTCACTCAAGACAAGGACACAGAAACCATGCCACACAGAGACTGCAGAGATCGAAGGAGGGGCATATAACATAAACAGGAGAAGAAAACACTTTGAAAGAAATCTCAGGAAACCAGTAACTTTTTAGACAAATTCTGTTCTATCTCAAAAGAGTAAATAGAATATGAATTCTTTAAAACAAAATGAGATAAGAGGATACAAAAGGGGGAGGGAGCTGGAATAAATAAGAAGGACTTAGAGAAAAGATGAAATTATCAAAGAAATAAAAACCATGTTAGAAGGGATGAAAGAACCAACATTGCTGAAAGCAATGTCAAACCATAAGGAACACAGACCTAAGAAATACCACCAAGCATACAGGACAAAAGGCCAGAGATGATAGCACTTAGAGCTAAGAAGCCAAATACAAAAGAAAGATGAAGACAACATACATAAAACTGGAGGCTCTGTAGAAGAGAACAGAAAACAAGGTGGACATTCAAGAGTATAATAAAAGAAAGCTTTCCTGAAATAAAGAAACATCCCAATCTGGAGACTGAAGTGGGCTCACCATGTACCAAGAAATAGTAATAAAAAACCAACAGAGGGGCCGGCCCATGAGTGGTTAAGTTTGCCTGCTCTGCTTTGGGGGCCCAGGGTTTCGCTGGTTCGGATCCTGGGCACGGACGTGGCACCGCTCATCAGGCCACAATGAGGCGGCATCCTACATGCCACAACTAGACAGACCCACAACTATGTACTGGGGGGACTGGGGGAGGAAAAAAAGGAGAAAAAAAAAAAAGATGACTGACAACAGTTGTTAGCTCAGGTGCCAATCAAAAAAAAAAAACTACTAACAGAAACTGACACATATCCTCTTATCCTGATGAAGTTGCTGAATTTTAAGCATAAAGAATTCTTAAAGCATCCTGGCAGCAGAAGTATGTCACTTATAAAACAAACAAAAAAGGCCTGACCTCAGACTTTTCCATAGAAACACTAAATGCCAGAAGACAATGTAGTAATGTCTTCTGCTAAGAGAAAAAAACGGATGTGACCCAGAGAATTATTTTTCTAACCAGGATGTCATTTACGAGTAAGAACAATAGGAGGACATTCTCAAATATTCAAGAATTCAAAAATCAAAGCACTCATAACTTGAGGCATGTGGGGTTAGTGGATTAACAGACTAACACAACCATAAGAAAAATGAAAATAAATTGGCAAATGGAGAAGCAAGCTGTACTTTGAAGACTGGCAGTGAGCAGTGAATGCAGCTAAACTCATCTGCTTAATATCTGGGATCAACAGCGACTTATTACCAAGTGTTTATTTTGAAAACTGTTTTGTGCCAAATGACTGACATTATACAGCAAACGTTAATTTTCTCAAAATATACTCTTTAAACTTTCCCTGTGTTCTAATTTTATTTTATAAAAGTGGTTGATAACATTCCATCCCCCCTCCAGAGAACTCATTTAACAATATTTAATTTACTAAACATTTACTGTATGCCAAAGATGGTGCAAGATATTAAGAGAATGAGATAGAACTCATTTCTTCCCTGGAGCTTAGTTTCCCAAAGTTAACCATGTATCAAAAGAACTAAGGTGCTTTTTAAACAGTTAAGACTCCTACTCCCATCCCACCACTTTCAATAATCTGAGGATTTTCAGGTTTGTTTGAACTTCCCAGGTGATTCTGATAGATAGCCAGGTTTAGGAACCACAGGTATGCCATAGCTACAACATATACTGCAACTTCTTCAAGTCTCCTAAATCTTCAAAGGCAGATTAAATAACATCCAGTAATTTTACCATTGACTGTACTTTATTCGATTCTAAATTTTTTTGGCAAGGGCAGTGTAATACGTATGGCACTTTGCTATAAATGTCAGATTCTAGGTTGTGTCACTACTTTTTGAATACTCAATAACTTTTAAATGTCTTAAAAACAGAGCAGCAGTAAAATGTACCTCTGTGGAAATATGTAATAGCTCAAGAGTTTGACAGGTTAAAAATAAATTACCTTCAATATACCAAACAAATAGTATAGTTGTCCTACCAAATATACCGACCAAATATGAAAGTACAGGTTATCAAGAAGAGTTGATTATATTATTTTCTGAGCAAAATGAAGAGCAAATCTAGTACATTTACTATCACTCCACATTAGACACAAATATTAAAACATTAAACTAGCATCCAATAATCAAATGCCTTTCCTTAAAAAAATTCAGGTATCTGTGTAATGACTTACAGAAGAATGCGATTAGATAGGATGACAGAGGAACAGGACGAAATATGAACGGGTCCAGTGGACTACATCAATGTTAATTTCCTGGTAGTGACAGTATACTAGTTATGTAAGATCTTACCATTGGGCCAAACTAGATAAAGGGTATAGTGGATCTCTCTGTAGTATTTTTTACAATTGCAAGCAAATCTACAATTATCTCAAAAATAAAAAAAAAGTTTTTTTAAGAAAGTAAACCAGCTAAAAACAAACAGCTGGGATTTAACCAAAGCGTAACTGCTCTCTCTTTTCTCCTGCCCGTTGACGAGTGTGTTATGGCTGTGCTCTCTCATTGCCCCTAATCACACAGTCATTCTTGCTGGAGGTGTGCTTTCATAATTGCTCATCACCATCCCCACAAAATTTCCTAATCTCCACTAATGTATGTTTAATCACTCCTACTCACTCATCTGACCTCCACGGCTTTTCTCTCATTCCATCACCATGACTAAAGTCAGCATCAAAACTTTCTCCAAATAAACCATTTTGCCTTCTAGAGACAACATACCAACAACAGCCAATCATGTCAGTGAACTCCACACTACACTCTTTCTCATTGTTCTTGTTCCTCGATTTTTCTTTTCTATTTTTTTTTAACACTCTGGATTTGATGTTGTTTCACAAAGTCTCTCCTCAAATAATATTTTAGTATAGTTCTCCTTGAAAACACAGTCGTCTCTTGTGTTGCTATCACTAAATTGCCATGAATTTGAAAGCTGAAAGTAACCAGACTTAAGACGCTTCATGAGTCAAGATTCACTGTAAAATTCCCAAACCTAACTGATTAGTGTCACAAAATACAGCATTTTAAGAGTTAAATTTTTAGAAATATTTTCAATAAAAAAAGCAGTGCCACATTTAACCTTCACCCTTTTTCCTTTTTTTAGCTCTAAAATCTCATTTGCTTTACCTCATAGAACACAATCATTAAGCTTGGCCAAAAGTCAAAATTATGAAAGGATAGATATATTAGGTATTACTAATCATCCCAAATATAGGGAAAGAGAGTCAGAATACTTGAAAAGAGTAACACAAAGAATAATATGGTTCTCTGTGCTTAAGTCCAAATAGATTTTTACTCAGTATCATGAAACAGAAAAAAAAAAAAAAAAGAACATTTTCATTACCTTGTACATGGTAGAGATTGTTACAGATTTCAGGCACATTATTGCATTTAATTATCAAGCAAATCTTTGAGGGGGCAGTAAAAACACATATTTCACAGTTCAAAAAAGCAGGAACATTTTAAATAATGAGCCCAAGGCTACAGAGTTAATAAGTGGAAGACAAACACAGGTTAGAGTGCTCGCCTTAAGGCTAATTTTACGTTTTCATTGTGCCACAACGCCATTAATGCACCACTATTTATGTAATTGACATTTGGTAGAGGATAGCCAATATTTAATTAGATTAACTCCTCAAAATAAGGGATAGAATAAAATGCCTAAATATTGTCAATTTTATTAATTTTGTTACCTTTCTTATCTCCTAAAAGTATATTCTTAAACTATATTCAAATTCAGAAAAAACTATTAACCCTAACAGTATCTGCTCACTAAATCACCATGTTATTCAGCATCTACTAGTGCAAGGACAAGGTGTCCCAGACTAAAAGGCATGCTGTAAATGGTGAGATCACTCTGTTTGAATCAGATTGCCAATTAATGTCATTGCCCTTAAGAAACTGGGGGAAAAAATATTCAGAAAACCTATTAGAAAACAGAACTCATCTCAAATGCCTGCAGTATATGGTGTATCACAATCAGTTCCTGGCTCTCCACCCCCCTACCCTTTAACCCGAACCCTTCCCTCCCCCGCATAAAAAGATTCTGATTCAAGAGTTTAGAAAAAGCAGCCATAATATTTCACCTACCATCCCATCTAATGAAAAAACTTAAAAGTTCTGTAATTCTTGTTTTCCCCTTTAGGGTCAAATCCCATTAAAACACACATATCCACACACCCTAAATTGTTTTAAACTATCCTTTTTTAAAAACACTGTTTAAAAGTGAACTTTTCATTTCAAGCTAAATTCTAGTCAAAAGAAAATCTATAAAAGTGCATTTTATATAAACACAAAATCAAAACAAACAAATTCACGGGAATAACAAACATCAAAATCAGGAGAGTTCTGGGAAAGGGGTCGGGGTGAGGGTGGGGTGCCCAGAGGATAATGTGATTGGAAAAGGGCAGGACACAAGGGGCTCCCGTTTATCTGTAATGTTTTATTTTTTAAATTGAGCAGGGAGTATATAGTTCTGGAGAGCTACAGGAGATCATCTTGTATTGCAGTTTTTTTCTTTGATATCTATCATTTCATATTAACGGTATATAAACTAAAATACTTTGAAAAGTGGTTTTCAAAACCTATAAAAAAAGAAACTCTTTCCAAAATGAAATCTTACCCAGAACAGATACATGAAACAGGTAAGAGCAGAATTGGTCTCTCTTTCCCTGCTGCTAACAGTGCCCTGCAAGATACTTTTGTACAACACCTATGGCACCAAAGGCTGCATTCTGAAAACATTAAGGAGACCTATTTAGCAACTTTAAGTTTCAAATAAACCTCCCCATGTTTAACTTAAAAAATGGTGCTACAGTGATCTCGCCAGCTATTATTATTTGCAATTTACTTAATTATCAGTATATACCCCATAATAGTAATAAGCTGCCATCTTATTATCAATGACCTGTTAATGTTCCATTCTAAGGCCAACCTTTCCATTTGTAGACTAAATCTCAACATTACTCCAGCAACTGACCCTCTGCAATTTTTTCCTGTACTAGATTGGTTCTATTAGCATATCAATATGCTTCAAAGGCCCCCACCTCTTAAAAAAAGAAAAAGGAACCCTTTCCTTTAACCCACATCCTACTCCAGCCATAGTTTTGTTCTCTGTTCTCCTTTTATAGCAAAACTTCTCTATAAAGAGTTTGTTAGTCACTGTCTTCACCTCTACACTTCCTACTCTCTTAAACCCACTCCAATCAGGTCTTCACTCCCCCAGGTCCACCGAAACTGCTCTCAATAAGCTCAACGTGCTCTAGGTCACCAATTCTCAGTTCTCACACTATCCAACGTACTAGCAGATCTAGACACAAGTGATCACACATATTCAAAGTAAACACTTTCTCCACCTGGTTTCCAGGAGATATTCTCTCTAGGTTCCTTCTCCACTGGCTGCGCCTTCTCAATCTCCTTTGCTAGTTCCTCCTCACGTTCCTGATTTCTAAACATCAAAGTACCAGAGGATCAATTTGCAGCTATCCTTTTCTTTTCTCTGTCTGTAGCAGGGGAGGGGGGTAAGCTTCCTGCTGGTCAAGTCAGACCACACTCATTTCTTTACACAATGTCTATGGCTGCATTTACACCATACTGGCATAGATGAGTAACTACAAGAGACTACAGCTGCAAAGACAAAAATATTTACTATCTAGCCCTTTACAGAAACTCTGCAGACTCCTGGTCTTTAATCATTTTCTACACAGTCTGGGTGAAATCTAGTCTCATTATTTTAAATTCATTCTATATAATGATGACTCCAGCCAATCTCTTCCTTAAACTTCAGACTCAGCCATGTGCCTACTCTCCAACTGGTGCCTAAACAGGATTCTCAAACCTAAGACAACCCAAAAAACACAAAACTCCAAATTCTCTCCACACCCCGAACCTTTTCTTCTATAGTCTTCACCTCAATAAATGACAATTCCAGCTTACAAATACATAGGCTAAAAATCTTGGAGTCATTCTTAGTTTCCAGTTCATCAGTTGATTCTTTCAAAATACATCCAGAATCACACTACTTCTACTGTAGCATCTGTGAAAGATGACACGAGTGGAGCCATATTAAAATAGAGCTGAAGCAGCCGTTTCAGAGGAATTGCCTTGCACTTCTCGTTTCTTTTATCTTCCAAACTAGACCAAAACACCACCAATTCAAGAAGTCAGTAAGAACAAGAATATCCTGCTTCTAAGGACCGATGAAACTGGATTTGCAGACGACCGAATCACTAACCAATCAATGAAGTATAAGCCTAGGCTTACCTCACCTAGTACCAATGAACTTCTCTTTAATATAACTTACCTCGTCATCTTCCCTTTTCCCCTTAAAAACCCTGAGGCCCTCTCCTGTAATCAGAACACTTTTTGGGTTTCTACCTGAATCTGTGCTCCCTAAATCGCAATTCTTTGATCTCAAATAAATGCTTTGCCTCTTAAACTGGTTGGTTTGTGTAGGTTGACACATCCTAACCCGAGCCACCAGTGTCTCACTTTCAGCTAACCCAAGAGTGTCCTAAGTCATCTCCCTGCTTGTGTTATTCACACAGACTGAAGTCACTCAATATCCTCCAATGGCCTTTCATCTTATTCAGAGTCAAAGACTAAATCCTTTCCAAAGCCTACAAGGTCCCGCATGATCTGGCCCTTGCTAACCTCTCTGAGATCATCTTATATCACTTCCTCACTCTAAAAACACTGGCGGCTATCTTGTTCAAACACACTCCTCATCAGGTCTTGATATTTACTGTTCTCTGCCCGAAATATACTTCCTTCACCCCATATTCATACGCCTGCCTTCCTCATTTCTATATAGCAACCCTACTTCCAACATTTCTACATAGCAACCCTTAGTTCCCGAGATTATCTTATTTCCTCTTATTCAGCTATTTTCCTATGTGGCAGCACTTTTCTCTAACTCTTAAGTATTATTAACTTATTATCTCTCTCTCCAAAGAGTGTCAGTTTCTTGAGGGCAGATTTAACTGTCTTGTTGCCTGCAAGATCCAGAGTACCTGGCACACAGTAGGTGCTCGATTATTTGTGTGTCTTAATCAACATCTCATGGAAGGTATCATGCTCCCCCTCATGTTTTCTTACCTTAGACATTTCCATTTGCTATGTCAACAAGTTCATCTTGACTTACTTGTACCAATGTGCTACTATACAGTCTTCATTCTACAATTTTCTGCTATCTTCTAACCTTTCACTTCTAGTCAATCTCTGACTTCTGGGTGCCTGCCAATTGATATCAACTATAAAGCCTACAGTGTACAAAAATTATGTTCCACTCTTTGCAGAGTGTCTTTATTCCCCAGGATAATCCCACCTCGGGATTCCTTGAACATCCTGAGTGCACTAGATTTTATTGATTCTGAAGCAAACTCAGTATTATTTTACTTGCTTTCATTAATATCAATAATTGTAGTCTTCGATACAATGAAATGCAATAATGAAGAGTAAGGAGAAGAATGGAAAATTCTTAAACAGGTTGGTTCAATTACATAAAACTTTTTATAATTTACATTCATAAAAGTAGATTGCTACACATAACATTAGAGAACAAAGTAAAGTGGCAGTAGAAAAAAAATGAAGCAAAATAATTTCACAGAGGTAAATCTAAAGACTGAGCTTGCTAAATCTCATATCCCTTACATAAGTGGTAATACTATATAACATTAATACAGTTTTATAATACTGTTATACTGCCTCAATGTGTGATGTTTACTGGCATTAAAAATGCATTAAATTATGTCTAACAGTTTTAGTTGATTGTACAAGTACTCAAGTTAATTTCTAAACACCTCAGGGTATAACCACCCATACTAGAGGTTTTTATGAGAAAAAGACTGTTTCAAGTTAAATAATCTTGACTTAAGCAGCCTTTTCAGAAATGTAACCAAAGCATGCAACTACCAGTCCCAAATGTTTAGGACACTCTGCATCTTAAAACTGCTATACATTACATGGATTAAAGTGGCAAAATTTTCATTTAGCAAAATTATTGCTAGCAGGCAGGAAAAACATAGCCTTCCACAACCCAAAATAACCCATTCACATCCCGGCTAAAAACTGAGTGCTAATGTAAAACAGTTCACAATTATTCTAACAAATACTTGGAATTTTTTTATGCAACCAAAGCACTAAGATAAAAGAGGCATTTCTCAAGAAAGCAGGGATTTGTGAAAATTTTTACAATATTGATGCATGTTTCTGTGGTTTGAATCAAAGGATATTCCTGAGGTTCTCTAGTACAATCCCCAAGTGACAAAATGTCACTAAGAATTAGAATGTGCGTGAGTACCAAAAACTCCAACCGGATCCTTATTTAGTCCCAAAGTACGTCAAACTTGCTTCCAGAAAAAATGAACGCTACTTCTGCAGACTTAAAGAACCCATGTTCTCTTAGCATCAAAATTTTAAGTTGCAGTTTCTTGAAGTTTTAAACATACTTAAATTACTTTTTTTAAGTTAAAAAAATTTTAAACTAGTCTATCTCAGACTTTCTGCCACTAATCATGTCATGGAATTCTTAGTTCCTCTATTCCATTATAACTCTATCATTCATATAGCACAAAGTGGTGGTTGTCAAACTTTTATGTATATCAAACATGACTTCTGGAAGCAGATTAAATATGCAGGCATCCAGGTCTCCTCACCCAGAGGTTCTGAGGCAAGTGGTCCATGAACTACTCTTTGAGAAACAATGGTAAAAGTTTTTGACCATGAAAAAAACAGCCAGAATCTTTCTCTAAAATATAATGGATATAGATTTCTCCAAAACACACTGAAGTACACTCTGAAGAACTGACAAGATCAATTAAGCTTACCGGCAGTAAATTTTATAGTGTATGTTCACTTTTTATATTAAAAAAAAAAATCCCTCTATAGACCCCAAATAACCACACTGGGTTCATTCTTTAAAATTAGATATTCAGTCCTTTGGTAGGAGAAAAGATTCATGAGAAACCAAGCACTTGAACAATCTGTTGCTGCCCTGGGCAAGAACCAAGGACCACAGAGATCACTATAATTCTTCAGATTATTCCATTCAATTCATTAAATATGTTATTACTCTCTAGCAATTACTCTTTTTTTTATTTTTTAGAGGAAGGTCAGCCCTGAGCTAACACCTGTCACCAGTCCTCCTCTTTTTTGCTGAGGAAGATTGGCCCTGAGCCAATATTCGTGACCATCTTTCTCTGTGGAATGCCTCCCATAGCGTGGCTTGATAAGCAGTGCGTAGGTCTGCACCCAGGATCCAAACCGGCGAACCCTGGGTGGAACATGCAAACTTAACTGTTGCGCCACTGGGCCAGCCCCTGTAGTAATAACTCTCAATCACACATTTCATATATAATTTTCAAACTACCTAAATGATAGAAGATATGTGAGATATCCACTAAGAAGGAAGAGCAAAGATAGAGACTGTGAGGCAGGAATGTGCCTGAAATGCTCAAAGAACTCTAAGAACACCAATGTGGCTAAGGCTTATTAGCAAATGAGTAGAATCTAGAGACATAAGGTCAGAGAGGTAACAATGGGAAGAGTAACAAATCATATAGGACCTGTGGGTCACTGTAAGGACATGTGAGAGGGTGTTGAGCAAAGGAGTGACTTGATAGGATCGCTGCATTGAGAATAAACTGAAGAGCTGGAAGGCAGGAAAGCAGAAAGACTGGTCAGGAGACTCAAGATTATAGGCCTGAGCAGCCGGGAGGCTGTAGTTTCTATTTAACAAAATGCAGAAGACAGTGGGAAAAGCAGGTATGAGGAAAATGAAAGGCTCAGTTGTGGACACTACAATATAATCACCATAAATAAAGTGTTCTATGTGATAGTAAATGTGCTAACTAATCTAGACTGGGATTGGAGATTAGAGGAAGTAACTTCGAAGTTGAAGACTGAAAAATAGGAAGAAATTAACCAGGCAAAAGTGGCTGGAGGAGAGTATTCTAGAAGGAAACAGCATGTGAGCAGTACTCATGTGTGACAGAACTCTTTTATCTTCAAAGAACTGAAGCATTTAGGAGAGCTAGAAAAACAGAGATGCAGCAAGCTGTTTTTTGAAACATTTTTAGTTTAACTTAAGGGCATCCGGAAGACACTGAAAGATTTTTACATCAGAATGAGCAAATATGCTTTTCTTAACAGGTGATTCTGGCCACGATGCAGAGAATGAACTGCGGGGAGGAAAGGAGCAATATGCTCCTTTTTAATTCAGGCAAAAGAGGGTCATTGTCTGAGCCAGAAAAAATGAATAGATTCAAGTGCTGTTTCAAAGGCAAGATCTAAGAGACTCACTAAGTGGATATTAAGAGAAAATAACGGCATTATGAGTCAAGAGCTAATAAGTAAAGCAAAGGAAAACAAGATGCAAAGAGAACCTAAGGTCATACAACCAGTAAACGGAAAACCAGGATGTTTCACCCAAACCTCAGCACTCATTCCATTCTACAGCTACAGAAACCTTCACAACATTACAAACGAATATTTACTCAGGCCAGATGCATGCATTCTGAAAAATCCACTTTCACCAAAAATAAACTGCCAAATTTAGGTACCAACATTTACACTCTACTTATGTACTTGAAACTTGAAACCAGTAACGACCCTTCCCTCAATCTTAAATAGCACTATATAATTGCAGAATGCCTTTGTTTTATAATGCAACAAGTATCTTATCTATTAAGTAAAAAACAGAAAAGGATGTACATTCAAACTTCAAAGAATACACAAGAATTTCTGGAATGTGAAATTAGTATCTCCTTCACTTTTTTTTAAAAGTAAACCCACAACAACTGGTATTTGACTAATGGATTAAGTTTAAAATGTTTAATATTCAGTATCTTGAGAGTCCAACTGAGTATTTCCTGACTTAAAGCAAAAAATGAATACTGTATTTGGTGGGCATCTTAAGACTTAATAAATTAGAAGCTGTACTGACAAGGTTACAAACTAAATCACTTTTTATATAAATAAAACTGATTTTTACAATATATACAGTACATACAGTAAAAACTTCAGGACTTTGTATATAACAGTCTTGAAAAATTCCAACCTTATTTCTCAATTTAAACTTAATAAATACAGAGAACACTACAATGCTATTCTACCCTTCTCTATATAGTGGTGAAAATACTAAATGAACATTGGTGGGGAATATCCCATACACAAACAAAAGAAGCCATCCATACTATACTATACTTCTAGCAGGGAGTGAATTTTAGTGACCATGGAATGGCAGGACACTCAGCAAATACGTGAAAGTATAAGTTAAAGCACAAAATTCAGAAGGTTCTCCTACTGAGCCATTTATTTGGAAAGAACCTTGGAGATCATCAATTCAACCTTGTTGAAAAAACATGAAGGAAAAAAAGGTGCAGCCAAGAAGTTATATGATTTGCCCAAGGTCAAAAAGCTAATAAGCAGCAAAACAAAAACTACAACATCCAGATCTCAAGACTGGTTCCACTTTACATTTCCCACTTTGTTTTCTCACCTTAATTCCTGCCATCAAGTCAACAATGATCTACCTCTAGCAGCACACCATCTTAAAAGATTTCTAATCCAAAAAGAAACTTTGTTACAATTAGAATCCAGTCAATATTCAGAGTTGTGGCTCTGTGAATCAACATTTTCTGTTTTTAGGTTTAAAATTTTTTTTGGTAGTAGTTCCTTAACATGATGCTTTGATCAGTATATTAAAAGCCCAAAGGCCAACCAATAAAAAGTCTTCTGAAATAACACTGTACAAAACAAAACAGAAGGTCCCCATATGCTTCCCTGCCTTCCTCCATTGATACCAATCTTAATGCCACTGAAAGAATTATAGAGAATATCTAATATGTCATAAAGAGACAGGGCGAATAAACCAAAACTTACGTACCACTCTGACCAAAACAGCTGAATTTTCCCACCTGATCTGATCAATTCTGAGCCTAGACAGAGGAAACATCACAATACGATATACTATTCCAATCTGCAAATAAATTAGTGCTTTTTAAAGCCAGAAAATAGCTTTTAAAAACCACACATATCCTTAAGAATAAACAGAGAGAAAAAATTAGAAAGGTGACAAATAATGTGATGTTTTAAAAATAAACATTAGAGGTGCTGGACCCATGGCTAAGTTGTTAAAGTTTTGCACACTCCACACTTCCGTGGCCCAGGTTTGCAGTTTTGGATGCTGGGTGTGTACCTACTCCACTTGTCAGACATGCTGTGGGGGTATCCCATATACAAAAAACAGGAAGATTGGCACGATGTTAGCTCAGGGCTAATCATTCTCAGGCAAAAAAAGAGGATGATTGGCAACAGATATTAGGTCAGGGCAAATCTTCTTCACCAAAAAAAGAAAGAAAGAAAGAAAGAAAGAAAGAAAGAAAAAAAAGAAAAAAAAGAAAAGAAACACACACTAGAATCTCATACATAAAAACCTAATAGGAATCTTCAAAGCATTCACCTCAAGGAGTCTCCAAGGATGTCAGTTCTCAGAACATTTATTACTCCTCTTTGAGAAACCGTTTCTGAGCCTAGAATATATTCAATCAAATACCTTAAGCTAATTCTTTAATCATTGAAGATGGGTTCGACTATTAACAATGAATAATTTCATGAAAGTACTGGTAAATAAGATGAAGGAAAGTTTGCTAATAGTGTTTCAGACCAAAAACAAAATGGGATTGAAGAGAAATTAAGAATGATTCATTAGTGTGGCTCCTGAATTTTCAGCAAGATGTGAATTCAGCCTCAAAGATTTCAACTGAGCCACTGCTGGATTAAAACAGTGTATATTCTTTCAATAAATTTACTTTTAAAAGTCACAGTTTTACCGTCAAAATGCATGAGTTCAAGGGCTAAAGTATGCCATGTTACAGATGCATTCTTTTCTTCCTCTGACACAAAATGATCTCCAGTTAACATTTTAGTCACTTTTAGGAATGAAATCACAACACAATGAATCACTAATTAAAAATAAGTAGAGCAGTGATTCTCAAGGGTAAAGGAAATGGAGCGCTTGATGTGAGAACTTCTAGGGAAATTCTTAATTTCAATAAGCTTGAAAAACCTTACTGAATATTCAAATATAAGGTTATATTTGGACAACAGAACAACAACCACCAAAAGAAACCCCAAAACCAAAAACCCAACATAATATACTACAGAAAGTAAAACTATAAAATCTCCTTAACTAGTGGGGCACGAATTTAAGATAATTTGAGAAATGATGATTTAGGAAAGGAACAGCGAAAACTTAATAAAAAGCCTGTAGAATTTTAAATGCCATTTTGTTATTCAAATTACATATAGGATTTTATAGGATTACAATAGAGCAATTGATACTAGTCAACAATCAAGGCCACTTAAGATTGCTAATAAAGTGTTGGAATTAACATACCAATTATGTACACAATTTTTTTAAAGTTTATAACTAAAAGTGTATATTGTTTCCTGAAAGTCTGAATAAACTACTTGCTTCCTTCATAAATAGTACAAATGCAACTTCTATCCAACCATTTTAGGAATTCCAGAATAGTAAATTTTTATTATTTTGCTCTTAACTGAATCTGAAAAATTAACTTTCAATTGAAACCAATTAATTCTCTGAAAGTTACTACCACTCACTTGTTTCTGACACGTACTAGATATGTCAAATGGCATGAGACATTAATTTAACATTGCTGGGCACCGACATTTATATGCCAGGCCCTGATACAATAAAAATTAAAACATTGTCTCTGCCTTCTAGTTCACAGTAGAACAAGCAAACCACATATGTAAACAATTACAATTTGCTGTAAAAGAGCTGTAATAGAAATAGATTCAAACACGGCTTCCTACAATAAAGAACTGGGATCCTGAGGGATTAAGAAGTTTGCCAAGAAAAAGAGGTAGGGTAGGAGTGGAGAGAGGACAGTTTTGGCTGTGAAAACATATACAGAGGGACAAGAGCATTTGATATTCTAGAACTGGGTAAGTGGTTTTACATGACTGTAGTGTAGAGAGAGGAAAGGACGGCTGAGAAAAGAGAGAAGTTTGGCAATGGTGACTCAGATGATTTTAAATTCTTCAAATTTTCAAGCTATATTTACAAGCAGAAAATCTATTTTGAGATGCCAGCTTTCCAGCATGAACAAAATTGTTTTCATTTCAGTGTATACCAGACAGGAAGATTTCCCAGATAAGTGTATGAGGATGTAGGGAGGAAAACTCCTATTTGGACAAACACGTTGTCAATACCACATAATGAAGACCTACAAAATTCAGGCTTTAAGGGTTAATGAAGGAAATAACGTTTAAATTTACTGTCTAAAATTTTCACTCAGACAGCAATGCATAAAGAATGAGAGAACAGATCTCTTAAAAGGATACTGTAATAGTTAAGAAGAGGACAATGAGGTCTAGAACTCCCCCTAAACACAAGAGGAAAGAAAAGGAAAAGGAATCAAAGATGACTTCCAGAGCATTAACCAGGACAGGGAATAATCAAGTTAGGAACAGATTTGAGAAAGGTATCTATGGAACATAAGAAACACACCTAATAAGCAAAAGATATGTGGGCCTGGGAACTAAAGGCTAGGACTTGAAGAATGAGAAGCAGCAAGGACGGAAGACCTCAGGGAATACTAACTTCTCAGTGCAGGTGAATGAGACTCAGAGCTCAGGAATGAGATGAAAACAGTAGCACAGAAAGGAAAATCAACATTATGAAAACTCAAAAAACTCAATAAGGAAGGAGAAATCACTTCAAAGGGCTTAAGTCAAGTAAGATGAGGACTGAAAGGTATTCAGTGAACTTGGTAACCAAGAGATTATTAGCAATTCCAAGAGAAATCTCAATAGTGAGAAGTAGCATAACAGAAATGGGCTATATTTAAATTAAAAAACATTAAAACTTGAGTTTCTTAGTTGCACTAGCCACATTTCAAATGTTCAACAGGCACGTGTGGCTAATGGAAACCATATTGGACACCTCAGATATCAAACATTTTCAACCATGCAAACGTTCTACTAGACAGTGGTTAACCTAGACTCTCCCTCACAAATATGGACAACTACAAACACATCTGAGGACATATGTGAGGAAGTCAATAACGTGGAAGAGATGCGCCAAACTCAAAAAGAAAATCTTCTGAGAAAACATATTTGACATAAAAGAATCTAAAATACAACTAAATTCTGAGTATTTCTACTGACTCAGATTCATAAAACTACAGGAAACTATTAAAAAAACTGCGTAATGTATTCTCACTCAAAAAGTATCCAAATATCTACTATTTGCCAGGCAAGATAGAGGGAGAATAGAATCAAAAGACATCTAACATGAGTTACAAAAGAAGAGTCAGAAACAATTTAAAAAAGGGGGAAGAGCAGTAGGAACAGGAAGGAGAGAATGACTCTAGGAACTATCTTCAGACTAAAACAGCTGTAAGCAGAAGTATGAAAAAAGACCACACTTATAAGGAGAGACTGGAGAAGCTTTAAATCTTAAGGGGAAAAAAAAAAACAAACCAAAAAACCCACCTAAAGGCTCTCAAGTGGGGGTGGGAGAGTAAAGTAAGAGAGACACATCATAATGGATAAGCTACCTATAAATAAGAACTAGGTTTGATATCAGACTTGTCATCTGCAAAAGTGAATGGGAATCATCAATTTAGAAGTATCTTCCAAAAAAAAAGAAATAAAGATTTAAGGAAAAATGATTTTTTAATCTAGCCAAAAGATCATTCTTCATGTTTAAGGACAAAATGAAGATGTGTCTGGGCACGCAAAGCCTCAGATTACTACTCATAAAAAAATAAATTATGAATCTTTATGAAAACATAAAAATAAAACACATAAAGCAAAAACGCTTTAAAAAATGAGAATGAAATCAACTATCATATTGAAAAACTTTCTCATCAGTCAGAAAATAGATCAAGTAAAAATTGAGAATACAAAGGATTAACGGTACAGTTATGTATTACATAAAGAACTTGATCTGACAAAGCTTTGTACCAAAAAGAAAATACATTATTTTCAAACATCCAAAAAGTATTTGCAATAATTAACAAAGCATTCTGAGATAAGGGGAAAAAAATCTTAATTCCAAAAGGCCAATGAACTTTAGAATTTAACAGACAGCCAAGTAATAATAATAATTCAAAAAAATACTGATCTACAAAATTCATTTAGAAAGTTTAAAACACACTTCTAAATACTCCTGGGCTAAAAAACAGAAAAACCATAACTGAAATCACATTTAGGCTTGAATAAAAACAAAATCACTCTATAATTATGCATCAAAACCTATGCAATATGAACAGAGCAGCAAAGTTTAGAAAATTCACATATTTAAATATTTTCAGTAAACAACAAAGAGTCAGCCTAAACTAAGTATTCACCTGAAGAAATTAGGGCCAAATAAGAATCCAATAAAAGCTGAAATAAATGAAATAGACAAGACAGTTGTTTCTTGGTAGCATCTTTAAAAATACCAATACAAGAAATGAGTCCTTGGTTAAGTTTGATTCTTAAAAAGTGGAGGAAGGTACCATATTAGAAAAAGAGTCAAACTGTTGACAGATTTGAACACAAATTTTAAACATTATATCAATAAATTTTCTAAAAGAGATACGGAAACCAATAACCATAAAAGTAGGAAAAGAGCCAAACTTGTACCCCTCAGTAGGTCACCAATACCAGAGAGTTTTAAAACAGAATTCAACCACAGCTTTAAGAAATAGATAATCCTATATTATTTAAGCTGGTTCAGGGCACAGAAAAAGAAGTCTTTCTAATCCACTCTAAATAATGCTTCTCATTTATGGACATGAAAAAACAAGTTAAATAAAATATTAGCACATCAAAATTATGAATATTATGACTAAGAAAAGGTTTTTCAACATTAAAAATGTTCAATGATAAGAAAACTGTTATAATTTATTACATCAGTAAATTGGAAAAAAAACATACATCACATTTCTCTTCACAGTTGCAGAAAAAGCATGAGATTCCACACCCATTCCTGATAAATACTCTTGCCAAACTAGGAAAAGAAGGGAAGTGCCTTAACTTGGTAAAATATCTACCAGATAACTAAAAGCAGCATTCTTTAAAGGTAAAACTCCAGAGGTATGCCCATTAAAGTTAGGAACAAGGATGACACAATGAACATTTCTGGATGCCCATCTTTGGCAAGATCCAGCCCTGGTGATCTAGTGGTTAAGATTCGAAGCTAAGGCCCCAGGTTCGTTTCCCAGTCAGGGAACCACACTACCCATCTATCAGTTGTCATACTGTGGCAGCTGTGTGTGGCTATGATGCTGAAAGCTCTGCCACCAGTATTTCCAATACCAGCAGGGTCACCCATGGTGCATATGTTTCAGCAGAGCTTCCAGACTAAGACAGACTAAGAAGAAGGTCCTGGCCACCCACTTCCAAAAAAACTGGCCATGAAAACCCTGTGAACAGAAACAGAGCATGTCTAATGGAGCGCCAGAAGGTGAGAGGATGGCGCAGAAAGACCGGGCAGGGTTCTCCTCTGCAGTACACAGGGTGGCTGTAAGCCAGAATCAATTCCATGGCATTAACAATAACAACCTTAAGTTAAAAAAAAAAATTATCCAGACAAGAAAATACCTTTAAGGATATCCTAGATGTTTTTGAACCACAAGGGAACTTCCCTAATAAGAAGGAGAATATGGTATAAATCTTTAATAGCTTAGGCTGAACCACACGTAATTGATGATTATGATGATTTTTTTTTACCTAGAAAAACAGCAATTTCATGATTTAAGCTAATATAAAGCTACAGTGAGGGACTGCAGCAGAAATGCACACTCTACCTTTCATAAATGCTGCTCGTGTAATTTTAATAAAGAAATATAATATGCAATTAGCAGGAACTATATATAACGACTACCCTGGACATGCATTCAATGTTATAAAAGTTTGTTTTCTCTTTGGATACTCTCCTACCAACCTTATTTATAAAAATTAAGTAAACCTTTGTTTTAACATAGAAAACTTAAGACTTTTCAACTTAACCCATTCCACATTATCAAACCAAAAATCAGGAGTTTCCACATTAGTGAAGTTTTATTATGGTTCCCATACAGCAAAATTTCAAACAAGATTATAACAGCAATAAAAGAGGTCACCCAATGACAAACACATGTCCAAAATCTTAACTATCTAGGCTCCCATACCCCCATTTCTCTTGGATTCTCCTAGTATATGAAGTTCAAGCTTGAGGATTCCTTAGCATTTCTAACCACTCTGACACCAGAATCTGTTTTCCCTCCAAGTATTCATATCAACTGCAATCCTCTTTAAATTCTACTTCCGCCATCTTAATCCAAATCATGATCACCTCAAATCTACAATACAAAAGCAGTGTTAATAACATGGCTTTATATAACCAAAGGTTAGCGAATGTGCCCAAAACCAGCAAACAAAAGGACAATTTCAAATGTATAACGTGCCAATGTGCAAAGACATAAAGGGGAAAAAAGTAGTGAACGGTGCATAATCCCCTAACCTTGCTAATAATATGATGCTGACAAAGTCAAATTAAACAGCAAGGAGTAACAGCACCCAACAGTTCTGCTGCTCTAGACTGCCCATGTTTAACTCTTTCCAGGCAAGTACAATGAAAATGAAAATCAACTAATATACTAAATTAAACAGTAAAATAAGTTTTCCAATTCCCTATGTGTGCACTAAAAATAATAGTTTAATGTTTAAATACTAAAATGAGTGCTACATTTTGAAACCTGTTCTTCCCAAAGATCAAGAACATCCCTAAATTATGAATCAGCACGGTCACGCATTGTTTAACCATGGGGATATGTTCCGGGAAATTTGTCGTTGTTATAAGGCTATACTGTTACTGTGCAAACATCAGAGTGTACTTACACAAACCTAGATGGTATAGCCTACTACACACCAGGCTATATGGTACTAATCTTACGGGGCCACTATCATATATGGGGTTCATTGTTGACTGAAACGTCGTTATGAGGTGCACGACTGTATCAGGGACTCCACCACTCCTTGTCACGGTAATAATAAATACACTGGCCCAAATCAAAAAAAGGGGAGATTCTGAGTAGCCAAGTACTTTGTTCTACTTTTCCAAAATAATTAACACTGACATTTAACAGTTACATAAAAAAGGAACTATCATAATTACACAAAAACATAAAATTAAGGTAAGTCTATAGTTATAGAAAGTACAGCCTTGTGACTTAACTCTTAATATTCTTTATAATTTAAATGTCCCATGATAAATGAGACTCAGGTATCTACGTACAGTATTAAATACGAAAAACTTTAAAACTCCTGAGAAGGCGCCAATAGGCAGCAGAAACAGAAACCTGACCAAAGCCACAGAAAAGGCTGGAGGCAGGAGAGAACAGTACTTCTAACAGCCTATCATACTGTGTTCCAACTTCCCTAGCTTTTCCCCATTACAAGATTAAACTGGAAGACTAATTCTATCTACATATATCAACCATACTCATCTTAGCTTCTTTTAAAATGCAATTACTCCTAAGGGTCAATCTTAAGAAAACTGTCTGCTAACATCTGAAGTCAGCCTGAGTATACCAAGCCGGACGAAGGCTATTTTTCAAAAAAGATAAAAACTAAATTAAGTTTACCACTGTACTGTCTCAGACAGCTTGATGGCACAGGAATGGGGTGTGGGGGCGGAGGGGCGCGGGTGTAGATATGGAGTGCTGAAGACAGTTTTATCTAGAGCAACAGCGGTGGCTCCAGATACTACTCATACATATCTTACCGGCCTGGCCACTTGCTAATACTGGTTAGAAGCTTCTCTGCTGTCCAGCATTAGTTCTACCGGGGGCATTAGATATATTTGCCCAAAGATACTAAGTTAGCTATTTAACGTGTAACTGCATACAAAGCGTACTACTATCTGTGAATCAGGAAAGAAGGTGACAGAGAAGAAAACTTTTCCCCCCTGAGCACTTTTTAAAACGCAAGAAAACACAACGTATGATTTGGCAAATAACCACTCTAACTTGTAGATTCCTAATGATAAAATTCACATTCCTTAATGCCCACTTCAGAATTCCTCCTCTTCTTGTGTGCACTCTCCCTAGTTCTGTAGTTAACAATACCTAAATTAAACCAGTGTTTATTTAAAAATTCAGTTTTCCAGGCTCCATCCCCTATTGCTCTGTTCACGGCAATTCACATGGAGTCAGGGAACTTGTAGTGTTAAAAGCTTCTCAGGCAATTCTTACAAGCAGCCAAATCTGGGCAAATTACCCTAAATCCGTGTTTTGGTTTTTGAGCTCTTACACTTACCCTAAAAATCTCTGAACTACAAAGTCCTGAGTATGAGCACGTACCAAGTTAGAATTGCCCCGCAGCCTCCTTCATGTAGCTTTCATTTGCCAGACTCCTCACAGTTGGCAAGTGAAATACCCAGTATTTTCACCCCCAACTCTAAAGGAAGAAGGAAGGAGTAGTTTGAGACCTAGGGCTGCTGATCTGACACTAACTTGTAATTAGTCATAGTAATAAGATAAATATAAAAAATAATTTATAAAAAATAAATCTAATAATTTACTGTGTTACAGAGTCCAGGCACTTAGCTAAATACTTTAAGTGTTTTGGCTACATAATTTCAATTAACCCCACAACAATCCTAGGGGAGTGGACACAAAAATTCAGATTAAGTAGTGTGCCTAAGGTCACCAAGCTACAAGTATCAGAGCCTGAATTTAAATACAAACCTGAAAAAAGACTTTATCCATTTAGTTAAGAGATAAACTAAGTATTAAGATTCCCTAAGCAATAACTACAAGGAACTCTTAGTCCTCTCAGATTGGTATTGTCAACAGCAAGTGTCTGTTGAATCCTCTATGCAAATACTAAATACAAGCCAAAAAAAAATAGGCATAACATACTATGAACCCACTCTAATAATTCTGGAAAGGCTATTTATAAGAATCCCTTATTCTTATTGGCATAAGAATGTGTCCTATGAAAACTACCGATTAACTCCAAATGACAGAATTTGAGGCAATTTTATTTTGCCCCCTTTATCAGCATTTCGTAATTTTTCTATAATAAATGTGTACTAACAAGGAAACATTTTAGTACAAGAAGCATTATATAGTTCAAGGACCCATTAACTCCAATCTTGTTTTGCATAAATATGGTACTTCAGAAATTAGGCACACAGAAAACTTTAGAGAAAGAGGAATTATGTATAAAGCTGGACAGACCAACAGCACGATCATATTCTCCAGAACTGTGCCGTGCAATTCAGTGGCCACTAACCAAATGTGGCAAGTACACATACGAAATGCAGCTAGTCCAAACTAAAATGTTCTGTAAGTATAAAATACTGAATTTCAAAGACTTTATACAAAAAAAGGATCATAAAGGATCATCAGTTTTTAAAGTAACAAGTACATACTGAAATGATAATGCTTTAGATATATTAGGTTATATAAAATACACTGAAATTAATTTCATTCCACCTTTACTTCAATATGGCTACCAGAAAGCCACAGATGTGATTTGCACTTGCGGCTCACATTACATTCACTGGCCAGTCCTGCCCTAGAACCTTGTTACTCACATGCAGCCAGCAACATGGGCACTAACTGGGATCTTGTTAAAGAGGTGAACCCTTGGGCCCCATCCCAGAATTGCTGAACTAGAATATGCATTTTAACAAGATCCCCAGGTAATTAGTATACACATTCAAGTTTGAGAAACACTGTTCTGGAAAAGTGCAATTTCATGTCCCTTAAATCACAATGACAATCCCAATATTCTTTTATCTACCTGTTTACCAAAATGCTACAAAGTGTAAAGCATTGTTCTAGACAACAGGGATACAAGGGAATAAAATCATTAACAAAATAAACTCACTCCCTGTTCTAGTGGAGCCCGTATTCCACTGAAGACAAGCAAACAAACTAACATACAGTCAGCTATGCTGTAATACTTGTTCTGAAAATGCAAATTTGTTTGAGCACTATTGACATATCAGGAAACTATCTGAGCATAATACAAATTTCCCACTCATTTATGAGCAATTTCACCTGTGATAAACACCAGCTGCATCCAGCTGAACCAAGCTATACAAAAGAATTCACAAAGCACACAGATGCACACACACCTCAAACATCTGCCAGCTACTTCAGTTCACCATAGAATTAGGAGTCATATCCCTCCACAATTGCTGTTACAACTTTGAGGGTTGTTTCAGATAACTCTCCTTCCATTACTTCACAACTCACAAGCTGCAACCCTTCCATCAGATGCCCACTTCCACAAGCTAATTTCAAGTCTTTGTCAAGGTAAAGCACCATGTTTACTATATTGTTAATATACTCCTTAACCATTTAATATGTTATGCTACGATTTTTATTGGGTTCCTATTCTTTTTTTAATGTGCCACTGGAAACGTTTTTGAATACCGTGCCCCTAACCACATTTTCCCCATAAATCCTGCGGTAAAATTTTGCATAGCATGGTGACTTTCAGGAACATATGTCATGTTACAGCAGAATGACTACAAGCAAATAACATCAAATCACATTAAGTACAAGAAACAAAGTAAGGGAAAGGATAAACAATGATGGGGATGGCTGTTTCAGAGTGATCAGGATAGGTAGGCAGACCTCTATGAGAGGGTGACATTTAAGAAAACACATTATTGAAAGAGTACACCAGGAGGACATACAGAAAGATGAACATCCCAGACAGAAGGAGCATAACGTGCAGAACCCTTGAGACAAGCAGAAACTTCTTCCTTTAGGGCCAGTATGGACAGAGTACCACAAACAAAGGGAAGAGTGGTAGGTGAAGAGGCTAAAGAAATACTCAGACACCAGATTACACAGGGTCTTTTCTAGGCCTTAGTAACAGTCACTGGAGGGTTTTGAGCATGGGAGAGATGTGGACTGAGTGACATTTTAAATGGGCCACTCCATTTTAAATGGAGCCTGGCTACTGTGTGGGGAAGTAACTGTGTGAAGCAGAAACGATGCAGGGACATCATTCAGGAGACTCTTGCAGAGTCCAGGTAAGAGAAGCAGGTAGCCAGGACTACAGTGGTTGTATCTGAAGTACTACTAAGAAGAGGTTATGCCTGGGGAAAAATCTGAAGGTAGGTAGAAGGTTTTACATACAGCAAACAAACTTGCTTTCCAGAGTCAACAATTAATAGTAGGCTAAATACTTTAATTGGATTATACTTTCATCAGTAAGGCAGCAACAATCCTGATCAGCCTATTTCAAAGGGCTGTTATGGGATCAGATGAGAAAGAACATAAAAGAGCTTTGGAAATTATGAAGCATCATACAAAACATAAAAAGTAGACTCTTCATAGGATATATTTTCATGCCCTAAGTAACTGGTTTCGAAATGACTGACAAATAGTATCTCCAGTACTCAGTATAGGGTCCCAGAAGCAGAATCCAGTCACAGATGTGGTCCCAGTTACAGAAACCCTATAAAGATGTCCCAACTCATTGCCATTGCCCCTCTTTTCAGCATAACAAAATGATACACTACATACACCAAAACTATTCTGCACAATAGCATAAGACAACAAAAAATGCTTAACAGAGAGAAAACCTAGAATATGTAAATTTTCTGTGAATTACGGACCAAAAATCCTATGTTATGCCAAGAACTTTAAATACACCTTGCATAACTAAAGACCAGTTCAATTAAGACTGCTTTGAAAGATCAAAGTGAACCATTCCAAAATATTTTTGACTGCAAAACACAGATACCATTACATCATAAACAATACATAATAACCATTTCTGTAAAAAGAACAAAAATGTTAAAACGTGATGACTATAAGACAAATGACACGGTATGTGTTCAAATACACGTACTAAGGTTGAGAGCATATATGTTTTCTAAAATTAAGGAAAAAATACTGAAGAGATGAAATATGAAGACTGCTAATCTGCCAAACTTATTCTTTCTTGAAAGGGAATACCTATTTCCTGTGGTCTTTTTTTAAAAACTGATGTACGGAAATCCAGTGCAAACACGTCTGCCTACTCTACTATCATACTAGAAAGCATGGATCAATAAAAACAGGTAATATTTATGTCCTATAGACATAAAAATACTTAACATTAGTTAATCGTATTGAAATATAAATATTAGCAAATTTTAGACTCTGTATGAAATTTCCAAGCTGCTTTGAAAACAAATCTCTGAATATGAGGGCTTAACTTGAGAAAACTGGCTTCTTCCTAGAGAAAACTTTGGCAAGCTTTTATGTTGAAACTTATCTTCAACAGTAAAACACTGACGTGATAATTTGGTCTAGAACTACACACATACACTGTACCAATGTCAATGCCTTTGCTACTGCACTATAATTAGGTAAGCTGTAACCACTGGGGAAAGTCAGGTGAAGGCACTAAGAGGATACAAGCAAAATTACCTTTAAACTAATTTGCGTTATAGTAAACACCTACCAAACAAGCTTTCAACGTGCCTAAAGGTTTCATCTCTGACAGTGTATACAACTTAGAAAGTAGAAAATGGCCTAATGTCCACACTCAACTCTGTCACTGTTTGTTCAATTTTATATAAGTAAAATTTCCCTCATTTGTGAAACTAAAACAAGGATACTATCTGTTCTATTTACCTTCCAAGGTCAATGTGAGGATCAAATAAGACTGTTCATTTACACAGTACTTTCTAAGATTACATACACAAAGCATATTCCATTTTATTCAAAACATAACATTATCTGAACATCCACAGGCCACGTTGTACAAGTATCACAGTCTATTATCCACTGCGAAAGACTGAAATATTACTGTTATTTTTTTTAAAAACTATGAAAACATCAATTGTCTCCAAATGGTCCCTACTGAACAATTCCTTCAAATGTTAATTACAGTAACTTCTGTATGAAAATACACTTCCAAATTTCTCCAGATACAGCTAAATGACAAAACAAGCTAAAAACTTTTAGTACACAGCTAAAAACTTGAAAATCTTTAGCAATAATGGTTACTAAACCACTAAGGGCAATTTTCCTTTGTACCCAAGATATCTGGATGCTAACTACAAAGTTCTGCAAATTCACTAAGTCTCACAAATCGGGGAACCAATAAAGAATACTTTTCATTTAACCAATTGAGCTAAGTTATTTCCCCAAAAAAGATATTTCTAACAAGTATTCCAAATATATCTTATTATAGTTAATTCTGAGAGGGATGATGAGAAAAAGGGGACAACCCTCAAGAGGTTGAAGTTTTGTGGAACAGCTTTACAGAATCTATGTAAAGATACGCTTCATTCCTAAATTCATCTGTACTATCATCATTCTTAAAGTTACTTGGTAAAATCATCATTTAGAACCAGTCCTCCAGAAAAACATATTTTAATCAAATGGAAAGTTTTAAAATTGCACAGAAGTATAAACTCAAGCTGCACTCTATGCTCATACTTGTGAGGTATGGACATCAGCTGCACCTTTGAAAACAGGTCTTAGATACAAAACACAAATCTAATAATTATACCTTAAGATTTTTGCTTTTGGTTATATTTAAACAAAAGATTATATGTTCTGCAGACAGATCACAGGATACATAAAAATAACTATTTCACCAAGAACCTTTTTAGTAAGTTATACTCTCACATAATTTCCCTCAATTTACAATAATCTACATTCCCTTTACTAACCTCTAAGGGATAAAATCCCTAACTCTTAACTGTAAATGCTATGTTGCATTAAGTCTTTTCTTAACTAAAGATTTCCAGGAGTGACAATCCCTCTCAATCCCTACTTTCCCACTTTTTACAGCATATCTTAAAGTCCTTTTATACATTATTTCTGAACTGGCACTTTTCAAGGAAATGCAAGGTGCTATGAAAGAAATCTAGTAATTACTGAAAAAAATATGTTGTGATGTGGATAGATACCAGCGAAGCCCAATCCTGAGAAAAACATCAACACATCTTACAGTTTCACATTCGTTTAACTTGCTTTTGTAAAACACAAGTTACAAATAATAGCACACAGGCTCTTAAGTTCTTAGATATTTACTAGTCATTAATTTTTTTTAATTCTAAAATTAAAAATATAACATTTGAAATTATGTAGCTCAATAAACAATATAGTAACCTGTTCTTACATTAAGTTGTTACTTACACATGCTAAGTGCACAGATAATCCAACTCACTTGCATTTGACTTTGGATAATGGTTTTGACTCTCTCTATGTAAGCATATTTACCTATATAGTTTCATATTTAAACATAAAAATCTAAGGGAACACATTTAAATTTATTTAAAGATAAAAATCTAAGGTAGTACAAATGCCTGTGATAGTTACTCGTATGCAGTTTAAAAAGCTTACTTTCAAAGACATATTAGCAGTAAACAAAGCACCCGGAGTCAAAGTCTAACGACTAAATATGTAAGTATTAAATGAGGGAAGAATTACCATCTTTAACAGACAGAATTAACATCAAAACCCTCTAAACTCCAGAATGGAAATATATATTATGGTGGTGTTATGGCAGCCAGGTATCTTAGGGATGGTACAGATAGGGATGGAGTTATAGCATTAGTTAAAAGGCTCCAGAGGAAGATAGACAAGCAGCTAAAAAGCAAAGAAAGTGAGGCCTAACTTAGCAAATGACTAGATCAGAAAAATAAGAAGTTTCTTAAAAATGGAGCTAAAGAAACATCAGCAAGCAGATGCAAATAAAAAGGAAACTAAAAGCCAACAAGAGGTATCTGGAGTTCCCATGGGAAGTAAAATCAAAATCAAAATGAAGAAAAAAAGGAGTAGAGAAAAAGTAAGCAGCTAAAACACCACTAGCTCTCAAGAGTAAAAACCTTTAAGTATAGCTTCAAGGCCAGGATCACATCTTATCTTTCCTTTCATAAACACCACACAATTGTTGACATACAGTGGATGCCCAATGTTTGTTGAATGAATAAGCAACAGAATGTGCCTGAGATTATTTCACCTGTAAAAGAATTTATCAGGCCTGTTTCACTGTAAATGTATCAAAGCATTTACAAGTTTCCTAGAGCACCCCACTGATGTCTTCCTGGATTTGGGGATGGATGACCCATTAACTGAAATGTAATCACTAGAAGAGAATCTAAGATACTTATCTATAAGGAGACAAGATGCCACATCCTATTTGGTCACAATCCCCGAAATTTTAAAATTAAAATATAGTACCAGCAGTACCTGCCTTCCTAGAGCTAACATTTGAAATGAAATCACTATAAAAGAGTGATTGATGACAGTATAACCTCAGACTACACATAACACTATAGAAAATTTACCCACAAACTAAAACTATTAATAGTTTAATTTTGCCATCAAAGAACTCAACACTTTAATAACCAAACCCACCTGCTACTGTTACTTACAAACAAATGTATGCTTTATCTGCATAAGTAGCACAAAGCAATAGCTATATTCAACAGAGAAATATTTTGTCCTCCCATCCAATAACCATCTAAATTATTTCATCTTAATGCAATAGTCTGATCATTATTAATTCCCTTAATCCAGGAATTCTGTACAGACGTCAATGTTTCTCACTATCTGATCAAACTGAGTAAAGCTGATTTCTATCAGAGGCAAAAAAGAGGCCCAGAAGATGCAGGACAGTTTCTTAAAGTAAGCAAAGTATTGAGAAGCTGGTTGACAATCAGAAGCAGAAAGCCACATGGTACTAGTTTCCTCAGATTATAAAAGCACAATTAATATTGTATATTTATCTCAAACATGTTATCTATTGAGCAATGTAAAATCTTAGAGTGGGAAAAAATATAAATGGTCTTAACTATCTTAGTGAAATTGGTCTGTTCCTCAATGAATGCTTGAGACATGAAATCTGATATTTTGGTAAATTTGGGGCAAATTAAGTTAGAAAACAGTTTGAGTTTACTTGATCTCAGCCTCCTGCCACAAAGAGCTTGAGGCAAGGTAACAACTGAAGGGTAACAGCAGTGTTCAAAAGAAATGAGAGTAACTTTTAAAAAGTTGAATATTTCAATGAACACGTTATAGAACTTACATTATTAACAACATCCTGGAGAATACAGAATATTTTAAATGTTTACAACAAAAATCTAAAAGAAATTTTCTGAATATCAAATTTTTTTTAACCTGTGAATTGTCTCAAAAAAATACTGTTTTTAAATTCATAATTTATCATTAGGAAACACATCTGAACTCCTTAAAAAATAAACTCAAGTAGCAACAAGGATCTCAAAATAAACTAAGCCAAACAAACTGAAATCTTTATTTGAAAAGATTAAAGCTCCCTTCTTAGAAAAATGTCCTGTATTTCTCTCATCATTAATAAAGCATTTGGTAGACTACATTATTAATGCATTTCTAGTTATCAAACATTGAAGTCCATTTTCAGATGTTCAGGTCTGCACCTCATTTCTACATTTGTTTAGGAATCAGATAACTTGATAAAAATAAAATTACTTTGATGACATAACCATATGGTAATGTCCGCAAGCTGGAAATATTACCACCTATTGTTTTATATAGAGCTACTATTAAAAATAAAGATACGTGAAAGTTTCAAAAAAAGGCTACTCACCACCATCCCTCTCTCTAACTCTGTGAATATGCACATTTTTGGCCTTACTGTGACCTGTGCTGTCACTATATTTGTTTTCAGGACTATCAGATCTCCGCAACATTTTATTTGGTGGTGAAGGATCTGCAGCGTCTCGCATTTTTTCATGTCTGTGATCACCGCTACTGGGGTGACTCTTCGATGAATATTTAAGTGCCTGTAAAACATCACCCCCCCAAAAAGAGAGAGAAAGAATTGAAACTTTAAACTTAACTTCCTAAATTAATTTTATCATAAAATCTGATGTACTAACTTTAAGTTTTATGAATTTCTATCAATAAAATTTCCATATTCAATTCTGCCGTTAAGTTATTCGGAGAAGTCCTAAATGCCCAAGAGTTATTATAAAACTCCTCACACAAATCATAATACCACATGTAAAAAAGAAAAGGAAAAGGAAAAAAAACCACTCCAGTAAGTACGCTGTAAATACAAGAAATCAGACATCTTTGTACACCAATTCCCCAATAAATTTTCCCAGGAATTAAAAAGGTTAATCTAAATAAAATTAGCAATTGAGTACTACTGTAATCTATTTCTGCTCTACAACTAAAATGCACAGCCCCAAGCGTAAATAACCATAAGCATGTTTCTGCAAACCTACAAAAAAAGAAAGCATCATTCTCTCCAATTTGACTGAAATAAAGCACTTCAGACCGAACTAAGCTACTCTTGCAAGTGTGGGATATAATTTTAAGGTATAAAAATGTTGCCCAATGTTTCTAACAAAACATACTGCAACTCCCTCACAATAACGATTTAGTTTCACTCTAAAACACATGTAGGACAAACATGATATACTAGTCTTTTACAATGTGGTTAATTATGGTTTAGAGGGGCAGATTCAGTAGCGTCAGATTTTTGACTACCCAAATGTAATGAACAATGTTTTTTATTTTTTACATCTCAGGGACCCAAGGTTTTTAACTTGAGCTTCAACAACTCATGCCAGCCAGTAACAAAAGTGTCAGCTTAGAAACCTGCTCTCTTATCCTTTAAGTGATTAGATGTTGAAACTATTTATTTCTAGTGTCATCTGATAGTTAGTTACCAACCATTTATGAAATCTTTCCCCCTGAAAACAGGGGCTACCTCTATCATAATGTTTAAAAAGTTTCCACGCAGCAACCGCTGTAACAAAAAGGAACCAACATACCTGGCACCGTCTACATTAAAATGAATTACCTAAGTATCCGAAAATCTCGATTCTTACAGAAACAAAAGCATTGTCTTTCACTAGCAGGGCAATTATTTGCACCAAAAACAATTAAAAGGGGAAGACATAGTGGTTTACAACACACGTCAGAGTTGCGAATGCATTAGTTGTTTCTTCCCAGACCATTCATCTAATCTTAATACCTTTACGTCAACTTTCAGCTATAATTTTAATTCCTTCACAGTAAATTTTAGTTCTCCAATACAATAAACAAATATGGTTCAGAAGGCACCTATCACCTCATCCCATCGATTCCTTCACGCCTAAGTAATCAAGGCAGGTCTTTCCTGGCCGAGAACGTTTTCTTTCTTAAAAAAACCGAACTCCCTCCAGTCACCTGTCAAAACAAGTCACTAAACCTCGCTGGAGAGCGCTCAAGGACCCTAACACACGATTTTCAGGGGCCCCGCGGCGCTAGTTTGGGATCTGTTGCACTGAAGGGCCTGCACCGACTTCTGAAGCCTGCGCTCGAGTAGCAGTTCCTCCCTTCCCCCGCCGTCCCCCATCCACCCCACCCCGGCCTCGGCTGGTACCTGGTAAGGCTGCGAGTCCCCCCTCCGGTCGTGACAGCTGAAAAACAGGAAGAGAGACGGCGACATGAGACATCTCGGGGGGGAGGAAGAAAACGGGCCGCCCCGCGCCCCTCCCCGCGGGAGACCTACCGTCCGGCCCGGCGGCGAGCCCACAAGAGCGCGCGCACACACACACAGACACGCACACGCGCGCGCAGCTCAGGGAGGCCCCGCGCGGGCGCAGCCCCGCGCACCGGCCCGCGCGCCCTCCGCACCCGCCGTCCTCGCCCGCCCGCCCGCCCGCGCGGCGGCTCCTCCTCCCCGCCCGAGCCCGAGCAGGGTTAACAACAAAAATGGCGGCTCGGCAGCACCAGCTCCGGAGGAACAGCCCCCCCGCCGCCGCCGCCGCCGCCGCCCCCCGCCCGCCGCGGCCCGGCCCGAAAGGAGAAGACGATTTACCCATCACTGAGTCTCTGCTGTTTCCTCGCATACATTACCATCAATGCCCGGCCTGTGAGTGTGTGTCGGGGGAGGGGAGAGCGGCCGCGAGGGGCGGGCGGGCGGGCGCGCAGGCGGCGGGCGGGCGGCAGCACCGGCACCAGGGCCCGGCGGCCCTCGGCGACTCTCAGCACCTCCCCGTTACTGGCGCCGGCGCTCCCGGGCCATCTCCCTCCGTCCACACCGCGCTCACTCTCAGCCCGGCCAGCGGCGCCAACTACACGGCGGCAGCGGCGAGCCGGGGGGAGGGGGGCAAGAAGACGCGTCCGGCTCGGCCCCGCGGAGAGCGACTGCCTCCTCCACCTTCTCCACCTCCTGCTCCGCCGCCTCCTCCCCTCCTCCCCCCGCCGCCGCCGCTGCCTGCTCCTTCTCCTCCTCCTCCTGCCGCCGCCGCCACCGCGCGCGGGCCGCCGCTGCCGCTCCACCAACTACATCCGGGCAACTCGGCCGCGGCGGCCTTCGGAAACCCTCGGCAGTTTCCGCCGCGCCCCTCCTCTCCCACCCTCTGCCGCCCTCCCCGCCCCGCGCGGCTCCGGAACGCCGCCTTCGGCAAACCTCGGCTCGGCCCGGTCTTCCTCTTCCTCCGAGGCCTGGCTCGCCTCCTCGCGACCCGTCCGCTCTTTCCGGTTGCCGCTTCTTTCCTCACGCGCACGTCCGCCCACCGCCGTTCCCCTTTAGGGACAGTCCTGCTCGGGGACCTGCTCGAGGCCGGTCCGAGGGGCCCCGGGGTGCGCGGGGAGGGAGCCGCCTTCGGGAGGAGGACGGTGGGGCGCGAGAGAAGCCATCGCGGACTAAATAGGGAGGCGGCGGTGCTGCGCGTGCGCTCAGCGGCGCGGGGGGTGGGAGGGCGCCGGGGGCGCTCTCGGGCCGCCGCCCCCGCCCCTTTGGGCGCCGGCTGGGTGGTCGGAAGCCCCTGGGCGGGCGGACGGGTACCACCGAACTCCCTCGGGCACCGTGGGGCGGAATCCGGGCCTGGGCACCTGCCCGCACCCGGACGCTGCGCGCCCGGCCGGCCGTCGGCGGGGCCTGCCGTGGGCATCTTAGAAGTAAGTCCCTCCCCGAGCGGCCAGAGAGCGAGCTGTCCGCGGAGGGGAGACACCGGAGCGTGGCATCTCCGGGGGTCAGACACAGTGCGGGGAGGCCGGGCGTCCGCACGGGCAGGGCGGAGTCCAGCCCGAGGGGGGCGCCGCTCGGGGCCGTGGAGCCGACCGCGCTGGGCCGGGGGCCTCGGGGCGGGGGCTGGGAGGACGCGCTGAGCCCGTCCTCCCTGCTTAATGTTTGCCACCCCATCCCTGCCCTGCCCACCGTCTGCTTTGTTTCCCGTTTTTCTCTCTTCTAGTTCCTCTTCTCGCTGGAGTCCTCTGGTGACGGGAAATTCCCCCTGGAAGTTCTCCATGGGAATAAAGGCCTAGGGGCTGCTCCCCGACATCGCTGCCCGTGGAGTGTTGTGTAGCGCCACAGGCCCACCAGCAGCGTTGGCGCGTTGGGAGGGAAAAGTCCAGAAAATTTAGCTTTCTCTGAGGGTGGTGGCGTCCCGGCCTTTCTTAATTCCCTGCTCTAAATTCTTCCTGAGGCAGCATTAGCTTAATGAAAAGGATTGTAATAAACATAAATATACGACTATTTACGTAGAATAAAACAGCAAAATAGGAAACAAATACCTAGAAATAAGACTACTCCAAAAACTAGTATTAAAAAGTGACTTAGTTGGTTTTCAACAAGTTATATTATTGTTGGATCTAATGAAGAGATAGAATGATGTGAGAGAAAACACCCTGAAATCACAACTGATTGAAAAAAATAATTACATACCCTTATTTGTCACATCTACCTGCCTAATAGTAAGGTTATTGCGATTTGGGAGACCAGGAAAAGCTTACTTAGTGCTCTTAAGTTGTCAGTAACTAAGGAAAAACTGCCAGTGTGACTGAAACGAGGTAAAAAAAACCCTACTGGCTTGTGTGCATCTTCTGACACTTTCATAACAAATACGTTGAAAACAGGAGACATCAGCTTGGAAAACTATAAAAAGTAATATATAAATCTTATGCAGAAACTTCTTGAAAACTAGCAGCAAAGTTTACTACTAATTTCTTGTTTGATAATCAGATGTCTGCTGAAATTGGTACCATTTGGTCAACAGCAGACTGGGCTGAGCTGTGGAGGAAACAGTTCCAAGCAATGTACAGTCTTCATTCTTCACAAATTCCATATTTGCGAATTGGCCTACTTACTAAAATTTATTTGTAACCCCAAAATCAATATGCGCAGCATTCATGCACGGGCCCAGAGTGGCAAAAAATTTAACTTGCCTGACATGCACATTCCCAGCTAAGGTTAAACAAGGGGAGACTCTGCCTTATTGTTTCAGCGCTCATACTGTAAACAAATGTGCTTTTCACGCTATATATAGTGTTATGTTTTTCACCTTTTTTGTGCTTTTTATTGGTGGTTTTGCAGTTTTAAGTGCCCCCCCCCCCCAAGCATAGTGCTGAAGTGCTGTCTGATATTCTTAAGCACAAGAAGGCTGTGATGTGCCTTGTGGAGAAAACACTGTCCTCGATAAGCTTCCTTCAGGCTAATCACTAGTGCTCTTGGTGATGAGTTCAGTGTTAATGAATCCACAGTATATATTAAATGAGGTGTTCAAACAAAAACACACAAAATGGAGTTCTGTATTGATGAAAATGTTGCGAATAGAGTCTCGGGCACCTAACGCTGTATTTTCCCTAGGAGCAGTTAAGGGTTCATGGTGACTTTATAGAACATAACTACTTCAGATAATGAGAATCAGCTATGTACTAAAGGACACATCTAAATGTTATAGCCATTTTTTAAAGATTTTGCTTCCCTTAGATTCCGTTATGTGTTATAAATTCGCCTTTGCAGATACCTTCAATCCTTTCCTTCTCTCTTCCTCCATCTTACCTACCTAAACCAGAACCCTGGTTAATTCATGGTATGCTTGCAGGAGAGCGGTTGAACTTCGCTGGAGAAGACACACAGCTGTGCTCTGAAGTGAGCTGTGTTACTCACCCCCTCAGGCTAATTCCCCGCATCCCTTTCCCCTGCCTTGTTAAACATCTTCTAGACCTGACTCTGCATCCCCACTCCTCACTAGTAAGTCATCATCTTGTTTCTTATATAAGAAAATAGAAGAAATCAGTAACAGCTCCCACCTACTCCCACAACGGCACCTACCAACCTTGCTACATCTGGATACACTGCTATATTCCGCTAACTATAGATAAACTGTTAAAATTCCCATCTAAGACCAAACTTGCCACTTTTGCATTGAGTTCCATTTTACTCTTGGAATTGACTGCTTTCATTATGAATTTTTCCCCTTTCAGTTGGGTCACTTCTGTCAACTTATGTTTTAATAGCTACCTTCTTTAAAAAAAATCTCTTGACTTGAATCTCCCTCCAAATACTGCCTCGTTATTTTGATCTGCTCTCCTGTATGGGAAAACGTCATCTCCAGTTCTGTCTCTTGAACCTATGAATCAGGCTTGATCCCCACATTCCACTGAAACTGCTCAAAATCATGAGTAGCCTCCATGTTCTCAAATCCATTTTTTTTCCTTAGTCTTCATCTCACTTCACCTGTCAGCAGCACTTGACACAGGTGCTTACTTACTCTCTTCCTGAAGCTCCTTATCTTGCCCAGCAGGATTCCATTCTGTATCTCACTCTTGCTGTTCCTTAGTGTCCTTGCTGGTTTCTTCTCAGTTTCCAGCCTCTGAATGCTGGAGTGCCCAGGATGCAAATCTCACAACTTGGACTGCTTCTCTACTCTGTTCTCTCTCCCTAGGCAGTCCCATCCAGATCTCTGGCTAAATGAAACCCACATTTGAATCTCCAGCCAACACCTTTTCCCTAAACACTAGAGTCACACTGAACTGCCTACTCTATAGCACTGCTTGAATGTCTAACAGGCACCACAAACTTAATATATCCCAAACCACACTCTAATTTTTCCCACCAAATAAATCCTGATCAGATCTTCCCTGTTTCATGAAATGGCAACTCCATTCTTCCAGCTGAGGCTAAAAACTTCGGAGTCATCCTTGACTCTTTCATACCTTACATCCACTCCACCAGCAAATCCCACCAGTGTTATCTTCAGAATATACCTAGAGTCTGATCTCTGTTCCATCACATTCTCTTTGGTCCAAGCCACCATCTTCTTATGCCTAGATCATAGCATAGGCCTCCTACTGATCTCCCAGTTTGGCACTTACTTCCACATGGTCTACTCACACAGCGGTCACAGTGATCTCCTTAAAAGTCAATATCATTCCCATGTTAAAACCCACCAGTGGCTTCCTATCTCACTCAGAATAAAAGCCCAAGTTCTTACCATGGTCTACAATGCCCTCTGTAAACTGCCCCCGCCCACATTACCTCCAGCTTTACATCGAGTGACTGTACTTGCTCATTCTCTTCCCACTGCTCCATCCCTTTTTCTCTGATATATCAAATATGTCTGTCTCAGGACCTTTCCACTACTATCCTGCCTGGGATACTCTGCCTCTTGGTACCTACTTGACTCACACCAGCACTTCTTTAGGTCTCTACTCAGATTTCACCTTATCAAAAAGATCTTTCCTCTGAAAACTATATAAATAGCATGCCACCACCATCTCTCTCCCTTATCCTGCTCTATTTCTCTTACACTGTTTGCTATGTTATATATTTTGTTTATCTAGCGGGTTATCTCCCACTAAAATGAAAGCTCTGTGACAAATCAGATAAATATTTGCTGAATGAAAGGATATTTGCCTACAGAAAAATATTCAAAGAAAATAGTAAAATATTGTAATTCTCAAAAGGAAAAGGCTTGTGAGTTTATTTCTGCTTGCTTTCTAAAAGAACAATAAAATTATAAATCCAATCATGCTGTCACACATAAAATGGGGAAAAGCTGGGTTATTTCTAATACAGAAAAAAATATTGTATTATAACAAATAACATTTGAAAAATTACATAAATTTGCATATATAGCAAATCTTAAGCAGACCATTCGCATTTCTTTCTGGTGAGCCATCTCAAGTTTGTAATTGAGCAAAAGTCCCATATTTCAACCAGTAGAGGGGGAGAACTATCAACCCATAGAGTGTAGGTGAAAAAAGAAATGAAGAGATAGGTAAAAATTTTACAATAGAGGCTTGAGGAAGACTATAGAAGTGAAGTCTTCAAGCATCTATTGTAAAAGGAATTTAAGATTTTGCTAGAATTTCTAAAGCGACACAAAATAAGGATGTATTGCCTGAAATTTTTACCTACCTCTTCATTTCTATCTTTGCCTTCCTCTCAGACTCAACATAGTACAGTGATTAAAAGCATGGGTTTTGGAATCAGAGTGACATAATATAGTGCTCTGGCTACGTTATTGACTGACTAACAGTGTGACTGGGCAGATTACTAAAGTCTCAGAGATATGCTTCCTCATCTCTTCCTCTAAAGTTGTTGTGATAGGGTATAGGGCTGTTTGTAAAAAGTAAATGAAATTATATGAATAATTTAGCAGCACCTGACTGATATATGTCCACTGCCACTACTACTGGTTATCATTCATTCATTCAAAAAAAGTATTATGAAACATCTGTGTGTCATGTCTTAGGAACATAATATTAAGCAAGTTTACTTGATTTCTGCTCTTACAGAGTTTATATTTTAACTAACTACAATATGTAACTAAAAGGAGACCCTTTGTGTTCTTAGATTTGTGATGTGAGGCTTTCGTTCAATTATGTGGAAAAATAGAAAAACTGCAACAAAAATTACTGCTTAGAAAAGAGGAGTAAAGACCTCCAGGACAGCACCGTATCAGTATATGGTGTATCCTAATCATGGATAATAATGGAAATAATGTAATCATCAGATCCTGGGATCCTTAGTGACTCATACATTAGCAGTAGAGGGAAGTTCTGGATTTACAAACTGGCCATTTTTTAAAGTTTCTCTAAGTGATAGATACTAAAGTGCAGCCAAGATTGATAAATATGCCCTAAACCCTTTGCCTCTGTCTGGCAAAACTTCAGCCTGAATTACCCCGACTGTTCACTTTTTCAGTACCTCTGAGCAGTTGTACACTGCTGAAGACAGTTGAACAATTAGAATAGACATTCTACTAAAATCTCATGATCACCAAAATCAAAGGGTCCCTTAGGACAGCCAGGCAATCTTACATTTCTCTCTTCAACTTTCTCACCTACTCCAACAAGTTTTTCAGATTTCTACTCTCTTCAAACCTATCCCCCGCACTTTACTACCTCCCCTTCCCTCTCAGCAGATAATATCACCTCTTTCCTCCTAAACTGAAGCCATCAAATGGAAATTCCTGCTTCCAAATATACAAATATACCTACACTTAACTTATCCTTCCATTTATTGAACAATTTATTGAGTACCGTCTATGTGCCAGGGATACATCAATGAACAAGACAAACAAAAATCTCTCCCCTCCTGGAGCTTATATTCTAGTGGGAAAAGTGATAAAATAGGGATAAAATAAGTGATATGGTAAATTAGAAAGTAATAAGTGCTGTGGAGAAGAGTGGAGGGTGATAGGAAATACCAGATTAAGGAGTAATATTTTAAATAGAGTGGTCATTGAGCAGATGACATTTGAGCAAAGACTTCAACATGATGAGGAAGTAAGCTGTATGGGTCTGGCAAGGAGTGTTCCTGGCAAAGGGAACAGCAAGAGCAAATGTACTAAGGCAGAAGTGTACCTGATGTGTTCCGAACAGTAAGGAAAGCTGTGTGGGTGAAATGTAGTGACTGAGGGGGAAAGTATTAAGAAATGAGGTCAGATAGGTTAAAGGAAGGGGGTGGGGGAGTAGATAATGAAGGATGTAATAGGCCATTATGAGAAGGTTGGCTTTTAGTCTGAGTGAGATGAGAACCTATTGGAGAATTATGAGCAGACACATGGCACTGGCTACTACATTGAGAATAGTTTATATGGCAAGGAAGGAAGCAGGGAAATGAGTTAGGATGCTACTGCATTGTACTAAAGTCACTGTTTCAAAACAGGAGTTAAGCCTCTCTGAGGTCATTTCCTTCACGTTTTCCTTCCACCCCTTCAGTTACTTTACACTGTCAGTGATGTTTTTCTTTGTTTACTCAAACTCTCCCTTTCATCTAGATCATTTCCATTTGTTTTAAACATGTGTGAATCCTATGGCAAAAAAAACCCTTCCTTGACCACAATTACTGCTCTGTCATATTTCTCACTTCAGCCAAACTTGCCTCTGGCACTTCACTCATTTCATTCTTCTATGTTCATATTTCAGGTCACTGTAGTCTGACATCTGCCCTCATAACATCACCAAAATAGATTTTCCTAAGGCAGTGGTTCTTCAAGAGGTAGTGCTGATTCTCCAGGGGGAATTGGGGAATGTGTGGCAGTATTTTTTTGGTTTTGACTTGTATATTTTTTTAATTATAACTTGAGGGTGAGAGGTGCTTCTGGTGTTTAGTTGTGGGAGGTTAAGGATGCCTAATATACTGCAAAGTGTAGGACAATCCTTTACATTTAAGAATTGTCCTGTTCAAAATGCCAGTATCACCCCCCTGAAAAATAGTCTTAAGGTCACAAATGACTTCTGTGTACCTGTGTCCACTGAACATTTTTCAGTCGTTTTCCTACTTGGTCTTAGAATGTTTGACATTGATAGCTACTGTGTTTGCATTACCCTTCTCTCTTGGCTTCTGTAACACCTCACATTCCTTGTTTTCTTTCTACCTCTCCGACAGCTCCTCTCATTCATTTTTGCTGACTCATCCTCTTCTACTCCACTACCAAATGTTGAGGTTCTTCAAGAATCAGTGCTGTGGAGGTGATGTTAGCAAAAATGGCAAGTAAGGAACTCCAAGGACACATCGTTCCACATAAGCAGCAAATAAATTGGCAGAAATTGTCAGAATCAAATTTATGTGAATTTTGGAAACTGGTGAAAGGTTACAGTAACCAGGCAAACACTGAATCAAGAAAAAGGTTGTTGAGTCTCAATAGGAGAGCTTTGTGTCATTTAAACTTACCATGGCCCCATTTCCTCATCCCCAGTTCAGCAATTTTGAAGACAACAACCTGCATTTCAGGTGTGGATTCCTGGTGCCAGAGGGAGCAGAATGGACTTTGTCCTCAAAGAATTACGATGGTTTGTTTTGACCTGTCTGGTGGCTCCCTGAAGGACTGGTGCAAAGGGCTTGCCCCTATTTCACCTAACTCGGAACTCTTGAGGCAGACAGGTGAATACCCAGGAGCCATTTGTCAAAAACGTTTAAGGGCAAGTTTATTAGCTGCTGCCACCTGGAGAGAGAAATAACAGTTGGGGCAAACAGTAGACACACCAAAAAGCCTGGCAGGGAAGGCTGAGGAGTAAGATACTTTGCACATATTTCTGAGAATCTAAGAGGCCACATGCACATTCAGGGTGGGCCAAATGCTCAGAAAACACCTGAAAAGGCCCCAAACGATCACTCTGGCTAAGTTTCAGACTGCTCAAATAGGAAGTGAAGGCTAAAGTGGATTTGTAAATTGTCCAGCTGAATGTTGTTGTTTTTTCAAAGATTGGCACTTGGGCTAACAACTGTTGCCAATCTTTTTTTTTCAATTGCTTTTTTCCTCCCCAAATCCCGCCCAGTACATAGTTGTATATTTCAGTTGTGGGTCCTTCCAGTTGTGGCATGTGGGATGCCTCCTCAGCATGGCCTGATGAGTGGTGCCATGTCCACGCCCAGAATCCGAACTGGCAAAACCCCGGGCAACCAAAACAGAGCGTGCAAACTTGACCAGTGGGCCACAGGGCCGGCCCCCCCAGCTGAATATTGAAGGTGTGCCCCAACACATACACAGAGCCCACTGGCAAAGACTGGAAGTTTTCCCCTTCATTTCTTGGTTTTGGGCATTTAAGGAAATCTTTGTTGAATCACTAGCTCACCACTAAGCCAACAGAACGGAGACTTCAGTGGCCACACACAAGGAATGTAGACTTTACAAAGTTAGTTCAGGAAAGTCATTACACAAACAACAGCAACCACAATAAGCAGAAACAACAAAATCTAGAGAGGGAGGAGAATCTGATTTCCAGACTTGCCACGTTATAATAATCAAAATATACAGTTTGCAACATAATGTTATGAGACAGGCCAAAAAAAAAATACAAAACAAGAAAATATGGCCCATACTCAGGAAAAAGAGAAATCAATAGAAACTGTCCCCAAGGACACACAAACATTGAACTTATTGGACAAAGACTTTCCATTAGTTCTTTTAAATATGCTGGAAGAGGTAAAGGAAACCATGAACAAAGAAGTCAAGAGAGCAATGTCTCACCAAATTGAGAATATCAATAAAGAGATTGAAATTAGAAAAAGGAACCAAATAGAAATTCTGGAGTTGAAAGTAGAATGACTGAAACTAAAAATTCACTAGAAGGGTTCAACAGCAGATGTGAGCAGTCAGAAGAAAGAATTAACAGACTTCAAGATAGGTCAGTTAAAATTACTCAATCTGAAGAGCAGAAAGGAAAGAAGGAAAACTCAACAGAGCCTAAGAGATTTGTGGGACAACATGAAGTGTACCAATATACACATAACAGGTGTCCCAGAAGGAGAGGAGAGAGAGAAAGGGGCAGAAAGAATATTTGAAGAAATAATGGTGGAAAACTTCCCAAATTTGGTGAAAGATATGAATCTAGATGTCCAAGAAGCTCAACAAACTCCAAGTAAAATAAACTCAAAGAGACCCACACCAAGACACATTATAATCAAACTGTCAAAAGTCAATGACAAAAGAGAGAATCCTGAAAGCAATAAGAGAGAAGCAAGCCCTCAAATACAAAGGAGCCTCAATAAGACTAACAGCTGATTTCTCACCTGAAACTATGGAAGCCAGGAGGCAGTGGGATGACATATTCAAAGTGCTGAAAGAAAAAACTGTCAGGCAAGAAATCTGTGTCCAGCAAAACTGTCCTTCAAAAATGAAGGAGAAATTAAGACATTCTCAGAGAAAAACTGAGAAAGTTTGTCACTAGTAGACCTGCCCTATTAGAAATACTAAAGGGAGTCCTTCAGCCTGAAGTGAAAGGACATTAGACATAACTTGAATCCACACAAAGAAATAAACACTGTTAAAGGTAACTGTGTTGGTAGATATAAAAGTCAGAGATAATGTATTTTGGGTTAGCAATTCTTCCTTTTTTTCCTGTATGATTTAAAAGACAACTACAAAAACAATAATTATAAACCTATGTCATTGGACACACAATGTATAAAGATGTAATTTGTGATAATGTAAGAGGGAGAGGATGAAGCATAGGAACAAATATTTTAATATTTTTTATACTAATGAAACTAATTCAATTTTTATCCAAACTAGATTGTTGTAAATTATTAATTATAATCCCTAGGGCAAGTATTAAGAAAATAAGTAAAAATTATGTAGTAAAGCAAATGAGAAGGGAATCAAAGGTAATGTATCTAACAAAAAGAAGGCGGTAGTGGAGGAATTGAGCAACACAAAAGATACACAACATATGGAAAACAAATAGCAAATGGCAAAGTAAGTCCTTATCACTAATTACGTCAGATGTAAATTCATTAAACTCCAATTAACAGGAAGAAAGATTGGCAGAATGGATTTTTTTTTAATGTTCTAACTACATCCTGTCTACAAGAGACTCACTTTAGAACCAAAGGCACAAATGGGTTGAAAGTGAAAGGAGGGAAAAAATATTCCAACATATCTCAAGTGCACATGGAACAGTCTCCAGTATAGAGTATATATTAGTCCACAAAACAAGTCACAATAGGTTTTAAAGATTGAAATCGTAGCAAGTATATTCTCTGACCACATTGGAAGGAAACTAGAAATAGCACGCCCTTAAGCCACCAGTGGGTCAAAAGAGAAATTGAAAAATATTTTGAGATGAATGAAAAAGAAAATATACTAAAACTTAGAGAATGCAGCAAAAGCAATGCTCAGGGAAATTTATAGCTGTAAATGCCTACATTTAAAAGGAAGATCTAGAATCAGTTACCTAACCCACCATCTTAAGGAACTAGAAAAAGAAAAGCAAAGTAAACCCAAAGCTAGCAGAAGGAAGGAAACAATAAATATTAGAGCAGAGATAAGTGAAATAAACAATAGAAAACAGTAGAATGAATGAAACCAAAAGTTAGTTCTTTGAAAAAAGTCAATAAAATTAACAAACCTTTAAATAGAATGACCAAGAAAAGAAGATTTAAATTACTAAAATTAGGAATAAAGTGGGGACATTACTACCAACTTTATAGAAATAAACAGAACACTATTAAAATTTGTATGCTAATCAATTTGATGACTTAGATGAAATGTATAAATTTTTAGAAATAAACTACCAAAACTGACTCAAGAAGAAACAAAATAGACTAAACAGTACAAGTAAAGAGATTGAATCAGTAATCAAAAACCTTCCAACAAAGCGAAGCCGAGAACCATATGGCTTCACTGGTGGCTTCTATCAAACATTTAAAAAACAACACCCGTCCTTCTCAAACTCTTACAAAAAATAGAGAGAGGGAACACTCATTCTATGAGGCCAGCATTACCCTGATAATAAAGCCATTGCAAGAAATAAAGACATCACAAGAAAATAAAACTATAAACCAATATCCTTTTTTTAAAGATTTTTAAAAATTTTCCTTCTCCTGAAAGCCCCCCAGTATATAGTTGTATATTTTAGTTGTGGGTCTTTCTAGTTGTGGCATGTGGGATGCCGCCTCAGCATGGCTTGATGAGCAGTGCTAGGTCCACACCCAGGATCTGAACTGGTGAAACCCTGGGCCACTGAAGTGGAGTGCATGAACCCAACCACTCAGCCACAGCGCCAGCCTCTAAACCAGTATCCTTAATGCATAAAGATACAAAGGTCCTCAGCAAAAATGAATCCAGCAGCACATTAAAAGGATTACATACCATGACCAACTTGAATCTACAAAAAAAGAGAAAGCTATTAGAGCTAAGAAATTTAGCAAAGTCAAAAGATGTAGGTTCAACAAACAAAAATCAGTTGTCTTTCTATACACTTGCAATGAACTTTCCAAAAATGAAATTAAGAACACAATTCCACTTAAAATAGCATCAAGGAGAATAAAATACTTAGAAATAAGTTTAGGTGTAAGACTTGTAGACTGAGAACTACAAAACATTGTTTAAAGAAATTCAAAAAGACCTAATTAATGAAAACACATTCCGTGTTCATATATTGGAAGACAATATTGTTAAAATGTCAATACTCCCCAAATTGATCTACAGATTCATTGCAATCCCTATCAAAATTCCAACTGCCTTTTTTGCTGAAATTGATGCGTTGATCCTAAAATTCATGTGGAATTGTAAGAGACCTAAAAACAATCTTGAAAAAGAAGAAAATCGGAGAACAACTACTTCCTGATTTTCAAAACTTACTACAAAGCTATAGTAATGAACACAGTGTGGTACTGGCAGAAGGATAAATACATGTCAATGTAATTGAATTGAGAGCCCAGAAATAAACCCATACGTTTATGATCAATTGATTTTTTACAAGTGGTCAAGACAGATCACTGTGGAAAGAATAGTATTTTTTAAGAAGTGCTTCTGAGAAAACTGGATATTCACATGCAAAAGAATGAGTTTGGACTCTTACCTAAGACCATATAAAAACATTAACTGAAAGTGAACCAAAGACCTAAATGTGGGCCAGCCCCAGTTACTTAGTGGTTAAGTTTAGGCATGCTCTGCTTCATCAGCCCAGGTTCAGTTCTGGAGTGTGGACCTGCACCACTGTTAGTGGCCATGCTGTGCTGGGAGCCTATGTACTAAAAAATAGAGGAAGATTGGCATGGATGTTAGCTCAGGGTGAATCTTCTTCAGCAAAAAAAAAAAAAAGAAAAGAAAAGAAAAAGACATACATGTAAGAGGAAAACTATACAAATAGAAGAAAATACTGGGGTAAATCTACATGACTTTGGATATAGAAATGGATTCTTAGATGTGACATAAAAAACACAAGTAACAAAATGAAAAATAAGTAAATGGACTTCATCAACATTTAAAACTACTGTGCATCAAAGGACACTATCAAGAAAAGGACAGTCCGTTGAGTGGGAGAAGATATTTTCAAGTCATATGTCTGTTGAGGGTCTATTATCTCGAATATATAAATAACTCTTAGAGGTCATCGATAAAAAGACAACCCAATTTAAAAGCCAGCAAAAGAACAGACATTTCTCCAAGGAAGATATTCTTATGGCCAACACATATATGAAAAGATGCTCGACATCTTAATTCATTAGGGAAATACAAATCAAAACCACAATGAGATACCCTTTCACACCCGCTGAGGTGGCTATAATTATAAAACAAGTGTTGGGAAGGTTGTGGAGAAATTGGAACCCTCATAAATTGCTGGTGGGAATGTAAGATGGTGCAGCCACTGTGGAAAACAGTTTGGTGGTTTCTCAGACATTTAAACATAGGATTACTGTATGACCCAGCAATTCTGCTCCTAAATACATACTCCAGAGAACTGAAAACAGGTAAACAAAAACTTGTACATGAATGTTTAAAGCCAAATAATAACCAAAACGTGGAAACAACCAAAGTGTCCATCAACATATCAATGGATAAACAAATTGTGTTATATCCATACAATGGAATATTATTTAGCCATAAGTAGGAATGAAGTACTGATACATGGTACAACATGGATCAACCTTGAAAAACCTGCCAAATGAAAGAAGCCAGACACACAAAGCCACATGTCATATGATTCCATTTATGTGAAATGTTTAGAGTAGGCAAAGCCAAAGAGATAGAAAGCAGATTAGTAGTTACTAGGGGCTATGGGGACATAGAATTAGAGAGTTACTGCTTAATGTATATGGGTTTCTTTGTTGAGTGATGAAAATGTTCAAATTTACGTAGTGGTGATGGTTGCAAACATTGTGAATGTACTAGAAGTCACTGAATTGTACACTAAAATGGTGAATTTTATGTCGTGTGAATTTTACCTCGATTAAAAAAAAAAGGATCAGTCCCTCTCCTCACTAATTTCCACTCCCATGGCTTCTAGGTATCATTACCACCTATACAAAGATGACTCTAATTTGTGTCTCTAACCAGGATCTTTCTGAGTTCCAGGCCTGGATATCCAACTACTTACATATCCAGCTGTTTACTTACCTAACACCTCCACATGAAGGCTTCAAATGCATCTTTGGAACATACAAAACTGAGCTCATTACCTTGCCTTTCAAATTGGGTCATCTTCGAATGCTTCCTATCAGTAAAGACTAAAAATAGCTCATACCCATTGAGGTCTCACTATGTGTTATAGCTGAAATAAGTGTTTTACATCCATTAATTCACGTAATCCTCTCAAGAACCTCATATATTATCTGCTTTTGGCAGTGAGAAAATTGAGAGGCAAAACAACCTGTGGCTTTCATGCACCTTGTAAGTAAGGCTAACTTTGAGCAAAAACATCCTGACTTTTCAAAGTCTATGTTCTTAATGATACTGCTAGACCATTATCCACCTTTTTATAGAAACCTGGAAGTCATCCATGTTGCTTCTGTCCTTTACACACCATATCCAATTCATCATTAGATCCTGTTGATTCAATTTCCTAACTATCTCACTCCATCTGGTTCCTTTCATCTCTACTACCATCAGCCTCATCCAAGCCACCATCTTTGGCTGTACAATGACCTCCTAACTAATCTCTCCATACTCACTGAGAAGAACCTAATGAAAAATAATTAGAATTTTGTCTCTTCTAAGTAGGAACTCGTATTGTCTTATGTCCAAGGAGCATTTCCAAATAGTGATCAAGTTTGGCCACATGGAAACCCTTAGTGAATTGCAACAGGTAGAAATCTTAACAGCTACTCTTAAGACCTCAGCACAATAAAACCTGATGTCAACAAAGGTTACCTTTATTTCTTGATGATTTTAACTTGTAGTTCATTGTTAGTCTCTCCAACACTCTTGCCTTAATTTTTGATGATTTTAATATGCACATCGATGTATATTACACCTTGACTCCCATCTTCTTGAACACCTCTTCTTCACTCTACCTAAGCCACTCCCTAGGTTATCCCCTCATTAGCCAGTAACTGCAAACCCCACCTCTGACCATCACCTCCTATCTATCCAGCTAACCTCCTCTAGATACCTCGTTCCCAACAATTCTTCAGAGTCATTGGGAATTCCAATATAGTGATCCTGTCATTGTTTCACTGCCCCTCACCCTTTTCCCCATCTTCACCCATATTTAAAATTGCAGCCCCTCCACCTGCACCCATGATTCCCCTTTCTCTGCTCTTTGTTTTACCTACAACACTTATCACCTTCTAGCATGCTATATAATTTACTTATTGTGTTTATTGTTTATTGCCTATCTCCTGGCCACCAAGGTAAACTCCCAAAGGGTAGGAATCTTTGTCTCTTTTGCTCACTGATATATCACAAGCATGTGGCTCATAGTTGATGCTCAATAAATATTTGATTAATGAATAAACAAGTGAATAAAAAAAACTTAACTTACTAATTTTTTAAACACTACTACACAATTTTTGGATCATACCAGAAGCCAAAGTTGAGATTACCCATTGTATACAAATTGAAAAACTAGAACATTTCATATGAAAATATACAGAATCTGAATAAAACCTAAACCCAGAGAAAAAAAATCATAGCTTTAAATGAATATAATACCAAACATCATAATTCTTACCGTGATCAGAGACCTGACTTATAATGTTCTGTACCATCACTTCCTTCATCCATCTCAGCAAGGCTACTGGACTTTCTCTCCCAAGGTTATTACATTAGAACAGTGGTTCTCAAAGTGTAATTATTAGACTAACAGCATCAGCATCTCCTGAGAACTTAAGATGCAAATTCTGTTTTAATAAGCCGTCCAAGTGATTCTGATGCCGTGGTTGAGATTCAGTGCATTAGAATTGGGGTGCTTATTTCTTACTGACTTTTCTCTTCCAAGGCCCAAGTAGAGGAATAAATTCTACTTTTGACTCACTTTATCTTGCTTAAGAAGACAAATGTAATGGATCAGACAAGTTTAGTAGATAATCAGTTCACCCACGTTACCCAGTAAAAAATTATCTTTGATTCTTGATGCATTTTGTTCTTCATATAAACTTTGAGTACCTTAACTTTTGTTTTTTAAGACAAAAATATTGGCAGAAGAAAATTCACTATCTGCCTTATAGTTATTATCTTGATTGAGGTAGATAATCACATACAGATCTTTCCAGAATATCCTATTTAATACACAAGGATACGTTTTAAAAGAGGTATCAAGACATATGCTGGGAATACCTTAGGAATTTACTGAAGGACATAAAACAATTTGACTAAATTGAAAACCCTTTAATTTCCTGGATGGGATAACTTAATATTGTAAAGGAGCACAGTGCTTCCAAATTAATGTATAAATGTAGCACAATTCCAGTCACAATCACAGCTTTGGGGAGGTGAGGCTTGCATTTGGTAAGTTCATTCTAAAATTTATCTTGAGAAATGAATTCATGAAAAATTCAAAATTATGAGAAAAGAGAATAATGGGATATTTCATACTCTACATTAAAATTTACTGTAAAGCTAAAGTAATTTAAAATATATATTATGAATATTGAAAGAGACAAATACTATGTGGAATGAAATAGAGAGTCCAAAAATAGATCGATGTGATTATAACAAATCAGTGTGTTATAAAGGAGACATTCTAAATCAGTAGCAAATTAATGCACTATTCAAGAAATGATGTTGAAACAATTGGCTACCCATTATGAAGAAAATAAAATTAGATCCTTTCTTCAAATCATACTCCAAAATAAATTCTTAGTGTGTTACATCTGTAAATATTAGAAATTGAAGTATAAACTACTAAAATAAAATGTGGAATAGTTTTGACCTAAGAGTAACAGGATATAAAACCCAGAAGCCATGGAGAAAAAGACTCAGATTTGACACATACACATTTAAAACTTAAGATGATGAAAAAGGAACCAAAAACAAAAGACAAATTATGGATTTGGAGAAAGTAATTGCAATACATAAAAGAATCAAGAATTTTATATGTATGCTATAAAAAGAGCTCCTAGGGGCCGGCTCCATGGCCGAGTGGTTAAGTTCGCGCACTCCGCTGCGGCAGCCCAGGGTTGGGATCCTGGGCGCGCACATGGCACCGCTTGTCAGGCCACGTTGAGGTGGCGTCCCATATCCCGCAACTAAAGGGATCTGCAACTAAGATATACAACTATGTCCCCGGGTTGGGGGGGGTGGGGGGTCGTTGGGGAAATAAAGCAGAAAAAAATAGTTTGGCAACAGTTGTTAGCCCAGGTGCCAATCCTTTAAAAAAAAAAAAAGCTCCTAAAATTAGTAAAAAGACACCAGAAAAGTAGATAAAATCTATTAATAGATTAATCAGAAGAAGAAATACAAATGGCTGATAAACATACCAAAAATGTTCAGCTTCACATATAAACTAAGAAATGTAATAATAAACTTCCAGTTCAAGACTAGACTGAGACCTCCATGTACCTCTCTTTCAATGTCTACTTAATTTCATAGTTATCTACCCTTACGTTTATCACCTCATTATTATCTTCACTTTACAGATAAGACAACTTGGGCACAAAGGAGTTAACTTAGTTGACAAAGTCACATAGATGATAAAAGCAGTGGAGCTGGGGCGGTTTGGCTGTAGGATCTCCCTCTGACCTGCTCCACCATGCTACCTCTACGTAAATTAAAGCAGGGTTTGCAAGTGTGATCTTGGAGCAGTCAAGACCCTTTCAGAATATCTATGAAGTCACAACTTTTCTTAATAGTAAAATGTTATTTGACTTTTTCACTCTCTTTCCTGAGTGTACAGTGCAGTTTTCCTGAGGCTACATGACGTGTGATGTTGCAAAAGACTGCATGCGGAAGCAGATATGAGAATACAGCTGAGTTCCGTTAAGCCAGATATTAAAGAGATTTATAAAAATTTAAACAGTCACTCTTTTTTGGTTTTGAAAAATATTTTTCATAAAATATATTATGTTATGTAGTTTATTATTTTGAATGAATTAATATTTTAAAATTTTCTCATTTTTCATTTCTAGTATAGTAAATATCAACAGATAAAACCCACGTGAACAAAAGCTCTTTGGAGCAAAGTTGGAGAACTACCAAGTTAAATAATTACCTTCAGACAACTGACAGCTGGGTTAGTTGGGCTTCTATTACCCTTTTCCATTTCCCTCACATATACAGAGCATACCCTGGGGGAACCTGTGGCTTTCCCCCACCCAAGAATAAAATCTCAAGAATTGTTCTCTAGGCTAGAACAGTGTTTCCCAAAGTATAGTATAGAAAACCAATTGAGATGGTACTATGCCACCATCAGCCCATTTCTACTCCCTGGGCACAAATCTGTGCACAAGTATGAACTGTCCATCGAACAACACCCTCTGTCCAGTAAATAGCCCTGTGCCAGCATGCTGGCCCATGTGATTGGGCTCCCTGTTAGGGAGAGGGCATGCTTGTCTAGGGCCACCAGCAAGGGCTGTCCTGGGTGACAAAGGAGTAACTTGTGTTTGTAATCGGCTGTAGTTAGAAGGCACCTGATTCTGCTTTTCCATTGACTTCAAAGTTTCCTTTTAAGATAAATTTAATTTTAAAATTGAGTTTATTTAAAGAAAAGTATTAGAAAAAATGTTACATATTATGTGAGTATGGCAAAAGTTGTTAAGTGAGGGAAGTTTGAGAAACACTGCTCTAAAGCAAATCATTGATCTGCCTGGGGTGGGTCTTTGATGTGGTTGTAGGGGTCTGAGAAAAATAGGGCAAAACTTGCGGTAACTCCATCTCCCCACATTAAGGGGGACAAAAAGAAAGGATAACTCGGCCTAAGAGTGAAAGATCAAACCCCTTTACTTTGGTATTTGTGGGGCATTTCTAGTCTCTACTTATTCCTTCCTTTCATTTACACAAAGCTTGTGTCCATCCCTAGTCTTCTACTGCTAGTCAGTCATCATTGCTGATTAAATTACCCCTTAAAACACTATGTGAGATCATATATCTGATAAGGTACTGATATCTAAATATATAAAGAACTCCCTACGACTCAACAACACAAAAACAACCTGGTGAAAAATTAGACAAAGGACTTGAATAGACATTTCTCCAAAGACGATATACAAATGGCCAATCAGCACATGAAAAGGTGCTCAACATCACTAATCATTAAGGAAATGCAAATCAAAACCACAGTGAAATACCACTTCACACCCACTAGGATGGCTATTATTTTAAAAAACCAAAAAGACAGAAGATAAGTGTTGATGAGGATATGGAGAAACTGCGACTCTTGTGCGTTGTTGGTAGGAGTGTAAAATGGTGCAGCCACTATGGAGAAAAGTATGGCGATTCCTCAAAAAATTAAAAATGAAATTATCATAAGATCCAGCAACTCTGCTCTTGGGTATATATGCCCCAATGAAAGCAGAGACTTGAACAAATATTTGTACACCAATATTCACAGAAGAATTATTCACAATAGCCAAAAGGTGGAAGCAATCTGTCTATTGACAGATAAACAGATAAGATATGGTATATATAATACAATGGAATATTATTCAGCCTTGTAAAGGATGGAAATTCTGAGCCAGCCCAGATGGCCTAGGGTTTAAAGTTCAGCGCACTCCACTTCTGCCGCCCAGGTTCGGTTCCCAGGTCTGAAACCACACCACTTGTCTGTCAGTAGCCATGTTGTGGCAGCAGCTAACATAGAACTACAAGGACTTACAACTAGAATATACAACTGAGTATTCGGCTTTGGGGAGGGGAAAAAAAAAGAGAGAGGAAGATTGGCAACAGATGTTAGCTCAGGGTGAACATTCCTCACACACACACAAAAGGTTTAAATGGTAGAATTATGTATATTTTACCACAATTTTAAAAAACACTATGTGAGGAATTATTATCCACATAACTTAAACTACCATCAGAATCGTAACACTATAGGTCTTGTGAAATAGATAATCAGACATACAGCACAGGTGACCCAAAGATACCAGCCAATCCCTACTCACAAAACCACAATATTCAATGTAACTTGCATGGCATTGTCTACTTGTATGTATGCTCATTTACTCACAGATTAAAATTTTACACTGATGGAATATTGCTTGTGGATGCCCATTTTAGCCTTTACTTTTCTTTTGAAACCTGGTAATATTACAATAGAGCAGGCTGGATTGAAAAGGGAAGCACTCTGTTGTGCCAGGAAGTTACCCCAAAACAGAAGCACCAGTTATCCAACATAACATAGGAGGCAACTCCACCGGCCCGGGAGTTAAAGTGCTACAATACGCTAAGCTCAGAATAGTTGCTCAGGCCTCACCTGTTCAGATCCCTGGTTTATCTAGATCAGTTTGTAATGCAGACTTTCCTCTGCAAGCTTCTTTTTTGCAAAACAGTGCAAAAGCTGAAAAGAATGGTAAGCAACTTTTTTTAAATAGAAAAGCCAATTCTTATTTTGAAAAATGTTTATAATTTTATCTACTTTTTATCAAGTTACTCTTTGTTTTTTGGGGTTTTTATTGCTGAGAAAGATTCACCCTGAGCTAACATCTGTTGCCAATCTTCCTCTCTCTTTTTAATTTTTTTCCCTCTCCAAAGCCCCAGTACTTAGTTGCATAGTCTAGTTGTAGGTCCTTCCGGTTCTTCTATGTGAGCTGCTGCCACAGCCTGGCGACTGACAGATGAGTGGTGTGGTTCTGTGCCTGGGATCAAACCCGGGCCACTGAAGCAGAGTGTACCAAACTTTAACCCCTAGGCCATCAGGGCTGGCCCCAGTTACTCTTTTCTTGTGAATGAATGGTTTTGTTTTTTTTTTCATAATATTAGGAACTACATAAACTAGCAACATTTCTACAAAAAAGGAAGTTCATCACTGCTATTATTATTATTAATATTATTACTTTATTATTATCTGTCTTTGAATCAAAGCCTACAAGTGGTTTCTCAGAGGCCTTTTTGTCCTCCTAAATATTAGAGAGATTGCACCATTTAGGAGTCTTTGCTAAAGCAAACTTTGCTTGTAAGTAAGAGTGTGGTGTAGAACTCTAGAGGTTTCTAATACTTTCTGCAATTATTTCTTGTTAAAGTAGGATTTCTCTGGATCCTGCAGCTAGCAGTCAGTATCCCTGTCAACATTCTCTTCTGACTGACTTTAACGTTCCCTCAAAACCTCATAGGATCCACTTCTGCAAAACCTTCCAAACATGCATATGCAGGTATTTTATTCAGTTTGAATTCTTGGAAGACAGGTCAAGGCAGTCATGAGGGCTATAGTTTAATCCAATTTAGGATAAAATTACCAGGTACCCAGTTTTTCATGCAGTGTTTAAGGAAATATTATGATAATTGCACTCATGTAGATGTCCAATATTTCCTAATTAATCAAGCTTCATTACCATTTTGAGATGACGTCTGTAGGAATATTATTTTAAGCTCACCTTTGGCCTGTATTATGTGCTTTAGGGCACTGCATTAAACTCATTGCAGCAGGGAGTACCCTTGGCACATACAGGCAGGTGCATGTCCTTGCAGGTGCATGTCCTTGCAGCCCAACCCAGTAGGGACATATGACTCCATTGGCAGGGCTTCAGACTTAGATTAGTGTTGTCTGCTGGCCAGGTGGTACGCAACTGTGTGGTAGAACTGAATTATTTCCTTTTAAAATATTGGTTCCCTATCTGGCTTTCGTTCTTTCTTGCATCACAAAGTATCTTTCTAGAAAAAGGAATATTCCTGTAATTATTAATATACAGATTTGATTTAACATGGACATGGTGCAGATTAATCCAAGTCAAATGAGGTTATATGTCAATAGAGGAGATGTATTAGGTAGGTTAAGCCACATTAGCTGCCTCAGCAGGTGACTTGACTTCCCAGTGAAGTAGCATGACAAAAGTTTATTTCTCCATCACAGCATAATCTAGTGTGAGTCAGGTGGCTCTCTCGGTGGCTCTCCTACAATTCTGGGACCTGGGATGCTTACATTTTACAACTCTGCCATCTTAAAGTCCTTTACTTCCAGCACCACTGATGGGAGAGAGAAAAGAGAACTGACACCTGCCCATTATCGCCTTGAACTGAAAGTGTCGTATGTCCTTCCCCTCGTAGTGCTCTGGCCAGAACTATTTCTATAGCCCCATCCCAACTGTATGGTTATACATGGGTATTTGTGAACACTGTCTTTCACACAAGCAACTTAAAAGGAAGCTACCTGATTTAAAGCAGGAGTTCTTAATATGAAGTCCATGGAGTGGCTTTAAGATGTCTCAGAATCCCATTAAATTTTATGCAAAAATTGGGCTTGTGCTGTGATTTTTGTTTTCTGGAGAGAGGGTTCATAGCTTTCTTTGGTCTCAAAGAGGTGCTTAGAAAACAAGTTAATTACTGATTTAAAGCAACAGGTAAGGGGAGAAAAACTATGGGGTTGACTGCTGATCTTTCTTTTATAACTATATTGCCTACAGTTTATGCCTACTGAATACAGATGAGACATGGATAGTAGAGGTTCGACACACAATGGATAGCTTCGTCATTATGCTAGGCATTGTTCATATCTTTAATCTTCACATTGACCTTGAAGGTAGATATTCTCATCCTCTTTGTGCAAATAGGGAATCTAAGGAGCATAAAGATCACATAATATGCCTCAGATCACAAAGCTAGTAAAAGTGAGGAACTAGAATTTGAATCCAAGACTGTTTAGCTTCAAAAGCTTCATATCACATTGGGCAGTTTAGGTGTTTATCATCCACTATGAATGAGATGTAAAAGACAATATGGCCTGAACATACTCACGGCTTTATTTTCCTGCAAAATGAACAAACCAAACAAAATACCATGCTTTAGCAGATAATATCACAGAAACGTCTGTGGCTGAACTGACATACCACAACATCAATGAAGATCTGGTACATCCATAACAGGATACAAATAGAAAAAGACCAAGTAACAAAGAAGAAAAGTGAAAAAACTTCTGATTCATGTTTAAATAGAGATATGGATAGATAAATTGACAGGAATATTTGCTTAATGCTTTTTTGATTTTGGGATCACTTTGCAAATAATTTTCACGGTAGTTGCATTTAGCTGGTAAGAACATTTTTGTTTTTATTCTTTCTAATTTTTTTCTGAATTTTGTAAGTTTTTGCTTTAAATATGAAAATTGATTTAGAAATATTAAATATTTCCCTAAGTATCAGGAGCGATTAATGATCCACTCCACCACTTCAGAAAGCACTGTGGAATTGGCATACCTAGAGCATTTTTGGCAATATGACCTGGAGATACTTTGTTTTTGGTAATGGAATCAGAAGTAGCAATTTGCATTTTAGCTAGGATTTTTTTGTTGCAAACAACAAAAACCAGCTCTGACTATATTAAGCAAAGTGGAAGTTATTGGAAAAGCTTAGAGAATTGCTGGAAAGCTGGGTCCCCCAGCTTGGACAAAGAACAGGAACCAATTTGCTCTCAAGGGTCAGGACACAAGTTCCCAGCAAAATTCATGCAGCAGTGACAACGTTTTGTCAACTTGTAACTGTTTTCATAACAGTGCTTCACTGATTCAAAATTCAAAGTTTCAAAGAGCGTCTGACTGTCCAATCCTCAAGCATAGGCTCCACGCCCGCCGTCTCTGCTCCTTCCCCAGCCTACAGCCTTTTGTTCCCATAAAGGAAAGCGGCCACCTCCTCCAAAAGTTACGCAAATAGAGAGTTCTCACTAAAGAGATTGCGATGCCAGCAGGATAGCCAGACAACAATGACCGCCTCCCTGGAACCAGCCTTCCGATGTCTCACTGACAATCGACACAAGGCTCTTGGTGAGTAAACTTTTAGGAAAAGAAATTTAAAAGTCTAATATCTTAGTCAAATTTCTTAGTTACATATGCTAAATTAAAATATAAATTAAATGTATTCTATAAAAGAATATATGAATTTAGAAATACCGCTTATTTCTTAATTATTGCTGTTTCTGTGCCAGTATTTATCAGAGGAACAAAAACTGAGTAGAGAGAGGTCTTTAAAAAGTATGTGACTGATTATACTAAAGGAAGTACAATGGGGAAAAGAAACACGAAATTGTGAGTAGTTAATAACAAAAGTAAGAAGAGGTAGATAGAAAAAAGAAATAAAGGATGGAGAGACAGTGTAAAGGGAAAAAAGGGAGAATACAGTGAGAAGCTTGGGTTCAAGTCTTGGGCCACTTCCTCCTCCTGCAGCCTCACTCCTGCTAACACATATCCTTCCTCACCCTTCCCTTGCCTTCACCGTGACTTGAATCGGTCCCAGTGAGTTCTCTGTAACTCACTATAACCTAGAAACAAACTCTATGCCAAGCCCCCTCCAGGGACTTAGGGCTCATTCAGATCCCAGAAAGCCAGGAGAACCAGTTCCTACCAAACGTAGCTTCCCTGCGTCATCAGAACAGGAGCTCCAGAAGGCTGTGGTGCTGCCAGCAGCAGCCGTGGTGAGCTTGGGCAGGAGCCTGGTGAACAGAGATGACAACAGTGACCAGGGACCTGTTCCTCCCTTTGTCTTCTTCAGCACTCAAAGCTTTTCCAAAAAAAAAAAAACAGGGAGCCAACTCCCAGGGGAGCCCAGTTGAGCAAACCAGAGGTCACCCACCCCTATGGCCTGCTGGTGACCCACCAGGAAATTCGCCAAAGCACATCTGTTGAGAAGTACTTTGTGACCATCCATCATGTTCTCCCTCAAATTTAGCTAAAACAGAATCTTACTTAGGTTTAGCTGTTTGGGTTTCAAATTTTTCTTCGATGAGCTTAAGCAAAAGGGACTGCTCTTGACCAACAACTTGCAGCAGTATAATTACTGCTTACTGAAATCTTGAAAAGTCCATGCAGTCCCGAAATTATAGTCCACTTTGAAAATGAATAGCTTATTAGACAAATACGCAAAACCTAAGAGTAGTATGCTCCTAGATTTTTGTCTACAACTCTAGGATTGTGATAAAGTCAAAAGTAGGAAGAGGTAGATAGAAAAAAAAATAGATTGTGATACAATCTTCCTACTCTGTGTTTTCTCAAAAGAGCATTTTTCTTTGCTTTAGGAGTCACCCTGTAACTCCCTTCCCATATTAACGGTGTGTCTCAACTGTGGCCAAGCTCTACTCTATTTTGTAAATCCATTTTTTTTCTATCAGAAATAGCAAGCGTGGAAACTTTTAAAAATGAATGACTATATCAGGACTAAGACTTGAGAAAGAATAAAAATAGGTCAATTTAGGCTTTATTTTTTAGTATTTTTTGTAGTTATGTATTTTTTTTAATTTAGTGTGTATTTTTGTCACAGAACAGCAAAAATGTAAAGAAGGTCATATGTTTAGAAAATTTTTTGCTAAAAATGTTGATATTTATTGAGAATAACAAAATTCTTAAAAAGGAGAGCTGTAGACTTTGCAAATTCTATTTGAAAATTACTGCAGATTTGGGAGTATATCCTGGTAATTGGGTAGTAGGCATATGATAATGTTTAATGCAGAAGACAATGGTTTCTAAGAAAATCAGAGTATGAGCCTTGTGTCACTGCGATGGGCTGGTGAAAGTTGAGAAGAATCAAAAGTACTTTAAGCTTTTATGGAAACCGTGCTTTCTGCGTGGACGTGAGGGCTTTAGAGCAGGCACAGCACAGGGGAGAGAAGCCTGGCTCTGTATTCCCAGGAAAAGGGAACTGGAGTTAAGAACATTCTGAAAGATCAGTGTCAAACTGGGTAGGGGTTATCTGGCTATCAAGAATGCATTTTCTACTTGGACTAGAAGGCCACACTTAGGGCTCAGATGGAAAGGAATGTGCTTCCTAAGTACCCAAGGGAACTGAGAAAAAGAAATTTAGCAGCTGCTTTAAATCTTCTTAGCAGAAGTCAGGGTATAGATGTAAACTAACTAAATAAACGGGCCTGCTCTTGGCCTGGCAGTGGAAATAAGTGAACTAGAATGGAAACTGGAAACAATTAAAATGACAGCTCTGTGTGGGAACACGAGTCAAAGGGCTTTAAGCAACACACGCTTATTCTTCTCCTTTATACACAACTTGTACCTAACAGTTTGCCTGGACTAGAGTAAACTAATTTATATGCCCTAACTGACAATAAAATGGAGCTGGAGTGAGACAGCATGCTTACGAGATCCCAAGGACATCCCAGGAGCAGAGTGTGAGCTCTGCAGGCTAACTATCTGGGTCTTCAATAAAGGTTTAGTAATGAATGAATGAAGCCCACTCAGCCCCCAAACCTGTTCTTTGAGCTGCTCCTGCTTAGTTTCCTCTACCTCTCAGTTTGGTAGCTACTCCCCCACCTTGTTGACAGCAAAAAGCAGCTGTTGCTTCTTTCTATTGTATGCATGCCCCTTTGCACGGCGACTTTGCAGCTCCTCCCATCAGGAGGCGGAGTCTATTTGCGGCACTCCTTAAAGCTGGACTTGACCACGTGCTTTGCTTTGGCCAATGAGATATTAGCAAATACAATGCAAGCAAAGGCTTGACGATTGTACAGAAGGGTTTGTCCTCTCTTGCTGTTGAGGACTCTACCCACTGTTACTCAGAAAAAGACTAGGCTAGTCTCCTAGAAGAGGAAAGAGCCTGTGGAGGGAGGACCCAGCCATCCCAGCTAATCCAGCCGCTTCAAGTGAGGCCCGTATACATAGAGTGGGCCAGTACAGCTGACCCCACGTGGAGGAGACAGACCCAAATTGCTGATGCACAGAGTTGTGAGGGAACAATGCAACTCTGCTTTAAGTCACCTCATTCTGGGAGTGATTTATTATAAAGCAGAAGTTAACACTATTGCTAAAGAGTAGATACCAATTATTATTGTTCAAATAGAAAATGTTGTTACAGGGCTTTAGCAAACACACATATGAGAATGAAGTTTTTTGAATACTAAAATCTAATATATCTTTATTCTTATATTAATTTATTACGTATTTTAAAGAATAATACTATTTAAAGCAAGAGAAAGAATTACAAAACCTAGCTACAATTGGGTAATTCATTGGAATTCAAATATCCTCAGTGTACAGTCCACAGCCAGCAAAGTACAGCCCGCAGGCCGAGTCCTGACCCTGGCCGCCTGTTTTTGTAAATAAAGTTTTATTGGAACACGGCCATGCTCATTCCTTTACCTATTGTCTTTAGCTGCTTTCGTGCTACAGCAGCAGAGTTGAGTAGTTGAGACAAAGACCTTATGGCTTCCAAAGTCTAACATATTTGCCATCTGACCCTTTTAAAGAAAAGCTGGCTGACTCCTGTTCTAGTGCTTACCACTGTAATTCAATAAATGTTACCTATCATCATCTTCATCAAACATTGTCATTATCCCTATTATTGTTGCCCATGGGTTGCAAGTGGAAAATAATTTTCCCTTGATGAAAGAGCAGACGCCTAAAATATAAAATTACTATTCCTAATCTTTACATGAACATTATAGTCAACAGGTGAAGAGAAACACATATTCTTCTCCTTATCTGGGTAAGTACTGACAAAGGAACTTGCCTTGTACTAAAATGTATTTATTTGCCATCTAAGTCCATATATATAATTTTTACATAATTGGGAAGATATACTTCCTTTAAAAACCTTTTTAGATAATCATTAACCAAAATCAGCTTAAAATAAATATGGACTAAAATGCAAAACTTAGGCTAGATTTACTATGTGAAACTAACAGTTAGTGGTGTTTAGGGATCATATTAGCTGTTGCCAAAAAATCTTAAATCTGTATTTCAACAGATGGTACAGTATTCTGGGGTGCTCAGAAAGGAAGGAAAATCCAGGAAAGGAAGGTATCTGTTTTCGCCTCCTTTCTTTTTATTTCTTCTTGACTTTCTTCTTAAATCTGATTATTTGAGTCTTTCTTAAATTCTGGGAAATTCTTAGCCATTATATCTTTAAGTATTTTCTTCCCCTATTCTCTTTCTTACTTCCTTCTGGAACTCCAATTACATGCATATTATTCTAATGCCATGTCTCTTAATCTCCCTCTCACATTTTCTATCCCATTATCTCTCTTTAACTGTAATTATTGCATAGCCAATCTACTATATCTCTAAGTTTATTTATCAAAATTTTCGTTTCTAAGGCCAGCCCTGATGGCCTTGTGGTTAAGTTCAGTGCACTCTGCTTTGGCAACTCAGGTTCAGTTCCTAGGTGTGGACCTACACCACTTGTCTGTCAGTGGCCATGCTGTGGTGGCAGCTCACATACAAAAAGAAGATTGGCAGCAGATGTTAGCTAAGGGAGAATCTTCGTCAGCAAAAAAAAGAAAGAAAGAAAAGAAAAAAATTCTAGAAGTCCTGTATAGTACTTTTATTTTTAATGTCTGGTTAGTTTTTAGGTCTCTTGTTTCATAGTCATACATCTGATACCCTCTTTTATTTATTTAAGCAAATTAAGCTTACTTATTTTACATTCCAAATCTGGAAAGTTAAACACCTTTAGTCTTTGCAAGTCTGATTCTATTATTTATTATTTCTGCTGACTCTCACTCATGGTGGCTTGTGTCCTCATGTGTTTTCTGTTTTCTGAGTGTAAGTTAATGTTCGCTGTAAATTTTATCACCTTATTCTTTGAAGCCTGTGTTTAAGTTGGGTTCCTCCAGAATAGATTTTCCTTTGTTTCTTCTAGGTGCCTCGGGGCACATAAGTAGCATGAATTTGTACCCGAAAACTGTAAGAGGACCTGCTTGTTAGGAATTCTCAGGGAAACTTTTCCACCTACCTGCCTCCAGCCAGAGCCACTGCTAAAAGAGGCAAGTTCTAGGGGCTCGCCCCGTGGTCAAGCGGTTAAGTTCAGGCGCTCCGCTGCAGGCGGCCCAGTGTTTAGTTGGTTCAAATCCTAGTTGCGGCAATGGCACTGCTTGGCGAGCCACGCTGAGGCAGCATGCCACATGCCACAACTAGAAGGACCCACAATGAAGAATATATAACTATGTACTGGGGGGCTTTGGGGAGAAAAAGGAAAAAATAAAATCTTTAAAAGAGACAAGTTCTATTACTGTCTTACTCGAGGGGTAGGCTTCGCATATTTAACACATAAAAATACAGGACACTAGTTAAATTTGAATTTCAAGAAAACAACAAATAAATTTTTAGCATATGTGTATTCTTTATCTAGAGATGGATCATTTTCTAGTTCATCCACTGTGGGGTCTTCTGTCAGGGTTTTGACTTTATGTGGGGTCTCTGACCTGACTTTCCACCTTGTGTGGGCCCTCTGCTGTAGCTGCTGTCCTCCTTACCTACAGAAATGAGCAGATGCGTTCAAGATAGCGGCTGCTTTAGTGCATACTTCTCTGGACTCATGCTTTCTTATCCTTATTTTTTTGTTTTTCGCTTTCTCTCTCTCTCTCCTTCGTTCCTTCCTTCCTGGCTTCCCTCCCTCGCACCCCCCGAGGATGTCCTTTACTTTACTATTGAGCTTCATCCTCAATTTTAGTAAAAAATAGGTTACTTAAGACATTAAACACTTGCATTTTGTTGTTGCCTGAGCTTTATGTGTGCAGTAGGGCCTAGGGACTTTGTTTAAAGCCCATAATTAGCACAAAGTGAGCCTGTATGTCTTCTTTATCTTGCCAATTTGGAATGGTTTATACCAATAAAAAGAATGAATTTTTAAGAAATATATTCAAATTCTGACTGTCAGTCAAAGTTTTGGGAAATGAAGAAAAATACAGTCACGTGCTTTTATGTAATCAATACCTAGCTCCTTGTTTTAATGTGTATGTTTTTATGTTTAAAGAATCTTCTTGGCCAGGAAGTTAATAAATTTAAAAGCCACTCCAACTTTTCGGCTGAGAAGATATACGTATGAGAAAATATAGGTGTTTTACAAGTGACAAGCTTAGGAGAAGATGGACCCAAGAACTGAAATACATATGATAAGTACAATAAAAATTGGAATACAAAAGTCACTGTCTCAGAACTTTGAAAGCATGGATTCTATGCCTTCTGACCCAATGTTTGTTTTGTTTTGTCTATGTCAGGAAGCTCCTAAGAGCTCTTTGTCATTCCTGTAAAATTTCAGGAGGGTGTGGCTAAGTATCAGTCTTGTTAAAATTTATTTTGTTGGCACATGATGGCCCTATCAATCTTAGCTTGGGGAGATTTTCTCTGTTATTTCTTTGGCTACTACCTCTCATTTCTTTTTTTTCTCTTCTCTCTTTTACCTCTTCTCTCTTCCTGGAATTTAATTAGTCCTCTTGGATTAATCCTACATGCCTCTTAATTTCTTAGTCATATTTTCTATCTTTGCTTTTTTAGCTGTCTGAAAGTTTATCTTGACTTAGCTTCTTAATTCATAAATATGATCTAAATAAAAATAATTCAGATAGTATATCTAAATTAATTCTCGCTTAATATTTTATATTTCTCTTGTCACAGTTAAGATATAGTAACTAAAAAAGAGCCTTAATCATTATTAAACACTTTGCAATAATTTTCCTAAATTTTATAAAAAGCTTACCTATTAAAAGACAATGATCTGAAAAGGTTGGCTGATTATAGATATGCGTTTCATAAACAACTTGTATAAATAACAAAAGTGACTAATGGCAGAGTAGGATCAAAATACATTGACTCTGAATTGAACCTAAATGAGTCCACAATGGTTAAGTATCCTCATCAGCCTACTCCAAAATGGAAATATCCACTTCTAATAAATATATTTTACTTCTCTCTGCAGAAGTAGCAGTTATTAAATCTTTTAATGTACCTACAGTTATGAATTATTTTCATTAGCCTAGCTCCAAATGGAAATATCAACCTGTAACAAATGCTTGCTTTGTTAACAAGTATTAATTAAAATTAATTAAATAAAATTAATTTTTGTTAATTAAAAGGGTAACTTTTAAATATCTAGACAAACATACCTAGTCCCACTTCTTCATTTTAATATTGAAGAATCTGAATCACACAGATTAAATGGTTTGTGTAAGATAACACAGCTAGAAACAGGGTGGGTTTTTTTGGTGAGGAAGATTGGTCCTGAGCTAACATGTATACCAGTCTTCCTCTCTTTTGTATGTGGGATGCTGCCTCAGCATGGCTTGATGAGCAGTATGTAGGTCCACGCCCAGGATCCAAACCTTTGAACCCCAGGCCACTGAAGCAGAGTGGGCAAACTTAACCAGTATGCCACCAGGTCAGCCCTAGGAACAGGCTTTCTTGATCCCTACCTCATTAAAAACAATTCATTGTCTTAACTATCAGCAAGACTGGTGGTTGGTGACAGTAAGAGGTAGCCTTGGAAACAGGCAGATTTATTAGGGAAGAAAAGGTTGTGCACAGAGCTGATTTGGGTAAATCATACCAAAATGATCACCTGAACACTGTGAAGCCCAAATTAAACTATCACAGACACCGAGCATTGGACTCTTGAAGGTGGTGAGTTAGGGAGAGGGATGTAGCATAGTAAGCTGTTACTGAAACAGTGCTGTAGGCAATAATAGACACATGTAAATAAAATAGTGTGTAATGTGGGCTCACAATCTCTGTGCTAAAGCCGTGGCTGCTTTTCTTTCTCACTCATCTCTCAAAGCCTCCTTCCCTTCTCTGTTTTCTTTCCCCATCAACACTCCGCTCTATAACTTATTTTAACCAGATTATTCCTCCATAATTAATTTTTTTACATGGTAGGAGAAAGGGTAAAAAGTATGGAACACAGGGGCAGTGTAATTTCTCTTAAGTCCTGAATTCTCTAGACTTAGTCTTAGCTGTAAAATGTACTAATTTCCCTATGTATTTAAGTTAAGGGTAAGTTAAAAATAAAGCCTTATTCTTTCCTTTTACAAGAATTAGAGGATTGCTACATTATACACCTCGTGATCCATATTTTGGGAAAAAACTCAAAGAAAAATAAAGATCATTAAACTTACCATAGATTTCTAAGACTAGACGCTCTTCTCCCTATGAATATTACTGAAGAGAGAATTAGATACTTTTAAAGAAATAATCTGGAAATGCCTCTAACTATGAAATTTACCAAATAGAGGCTCAAGTACCTGTAAAGGAATAAGAAAATAGCAGAACCCTCCTCTCTAATTCTATTTTCTTCTTCTGATCTATGCTTTCTTCTAAATATGCAACATCTACCTCGACATAGCACTAACTTAGCTCTTGGTTGTGTGCGGTGCTGGCAGCCAGTGTGTCATTAATCTGAAAAGACTGTCCCCTCTCATCATGTTGTCAAAAAGTAAGGAAACCTGAGAATTTCTCAGTGGTATTGATGACACGTGGGTCCAGGCCAATTTGCAGTGATTCCATACCCTATTTTAGTCCCTTGTTGATAATGGAGTCCTCAGTGTGTTCTTTCTTTTAAAAATCTCTTATATTTTGAGTAAATTGATGTTCAATTTGTTTGTGAAATTTTTATTTCTATCATGTAGTGCTATCACAGAAATGATAATCTTAAAGTGTGAACACATAACGTTATACTTCTAGCTTCTCAACGTTATGGTCTTTCTAATTCTGCACTGTAGGAGTTTGCGTCTAGGGCTGCTTAGCCTCTGTCTGAAAAGTAGCAAAGTTCCAGCTCAGACCCTGGAATAATTCCGATCCCCTGCATGTGGTGGATGAGGAAACCGAGGTCAGCAGATCATCAGCCCAATGTTGGAGCAGGCTGTAACTTCTGGTAGCATCTGATCCCTGCACTCCAGTATTTTCAGGAAAGTGATTACTCATTTATACTTGTGCACCTGAGTCCTTCCCTTCTGCTTTGGTAGGTCAGAAACTTGACGGCCACTTTTCTCCCTGCACTACACTGCCCCCACCCCCTGCAAACTGGATTCTCCTCCATTTCCTCAATTCCGTCTAGCCCTGGTGAGTGAACTGCCCCTCTGAATGTCACTGTTGTGTGACTAAGCATCCAATAGCTACTCCTGGACCTCCCTTTCTTTCTGGAGCTTTTCCAACGGCCCGGGATTTGGACATCCACCAGTCACCTGTCTTTGCTGACAGCAGTGTGGTAGAGCTCAGGTTCAAGCCCAGATTTCGTCACCTCCAAGGACTGTGCTTGTCTGCACTAGATCCTAGCATTATCTATCCTGACATTTTTACAGTGTTCCCCAAATGAGGGATTTGGCAGAGGGGGCTCTGCAAAGAAGCCCTCTGGAGAACACTAGCTTCCTAAACCGTCACCTTATGGGGCAAAAGCCAACTTTCTTTGTCTAGTTGATGTCAGTGTGACTGAAGGCCTCAGTGTTCCTAGGAGGAGATAGTCTAGCAGGCCTAGGGCATGGGGGTGAAGATGGCCCACCATAAGGTGACCTTCTCATTTGGCAGCAAGGGCAAATTTGAAGCTTTCTTGGTCTATAAATCAGTCTATAAAAATAAAGTAAGGCTTTGGAGTAACAGCCACTAGCTTTGAGGAGTCAAACAGTCATCCAACATCCAACATCTTACATCAGTGTCTTTCTGAGGCAGAAGGAAAGTCATATGCCTACTCTCTTTTGAAATGAAAGCAGAAGTTATTTTTGCTGCAGAGCTGTAGCTTAACATTTTCAGCAAGACATGGATGCCTTTTCTCAATCTTCATCTAGCATGCTCTGACTACAACTCTCTCTTCAGAGTTCAGTGGAACTGAGACCAGGGTCCAGGTGGATGATTAAGGCCTGAATCCCAAACTTGCCTTGGATCATACCACTGTTTCAGGTAAAATCAGGGGGTAGCTCAGCCTAAATTATGCAAATTATTATCTGTTGCAGCCCTGAGAATATGCCTCCCAGATCTCCTACTGCAGGAAGCATAATCGACCTCCAGCCCTAGTTGCAAGGCCACGCTTCCAACCACCTGGCTGCTCCCAGCCCCTGACTGAGCATGGCAGGAATACCACAGAGGCCCATTCCTGGGAGACAGGGCCTCCTCTAATGGGTGTCTTTGGCTCGAAGACTCCCTTTTGACCTTGATGAAACTTTCTTAGAACCACACGGTAGTCAGTGGCTTTCCTCCATTCCCTTCTTCCTTCTTTCTTTCCTCCCTCCTTTCTCCTCTCCTTCCCTCCTTGCCTCTCTCCTTCATGGGTATCAGACCTGCCTTATGGTCTGATGGCTCTTCCTGCCTCCTCCTCCTCCATCCCCATTTTCCCTCACAGATGTTTTCCCCAATAAATCTCTTACACATTTAATCTCTTCTCAGCATCTGTCTCTCAAAGTACCTGGACTAAATCATTATTTAACTATTTTGTTTTGCTTGCATTATTTAGGACCAAACATAATTTTTTAATTCAGGGTCAAATATCATTCCTTAGAAGGAGGAAGACCTAAAAATAAAGAAATATATATGTGAATTATATTGATGAATTAGGTCTGTTGACTTAAACATGTGGAAAAGTGTTCCAGTTGTGAATGACCTAAAATCTCTAGCGCAAGGCCCTATCAAGTGGAAGAGCCATTGGAAGAACCAGAAGGAAAGAGGTGAGACAAGCCAATTCCCCTTGTTCTAGGTGTACGAGAATGAATTTACGGAGGCGGTCATGCAACCTAGAAGCCATAGCACTGCTCAGAGCTTGGCCAGGGGTGGAAGGGCTCTGAGAGACATGTTATCCCCTGGTTATCTATCCACTCATCCACACACAGTAAAATCCACTGAGCACCTGCTCTACAATGAGCAGTGTGCTGGGCCCTGAAGATAAGAGAGGTCAGACAGGAGCCTTGCCCTCAAAGCTGATAGGGGCAGCCCTTTCCAAACCATCACTTTGCATTTATACTTTTGCCAGGAGCACAGGTGTCCATCAGTTAACACCATATAATGCTTTTATCTGATCTAACCTATCACTGGTATCAGTAGTCCAATTTTGTTAGTTAAATCAATAATGTCTTTTATAGAATTTTTTTCCCATCCAGTCTAGGGTCAGTTCAGTCGAGGGTCAGGTATTGCATTTGGTTGTCATGTCTCTTTAGTCTCCTTTGATCTAGAACATTTCTATAGCTTTTCTTGATGTTTGTGAAAAATAGAGTTCCCTTGCCCCCCCCCTTTTTTTTAATAGACTATTCCTCACTTTGGGTGTGGCTAGTGTTTCCTCATTATTAGATGCAATTCTTGGCCAAAATACTACATAGGTGACCTACCCTTCTCAAGGTGTCACTTCTGGAGGCACATGATATTCGTCTGTTCTTCATTGGTAATGTTGATTTAGGTCACCCCAGTCAAGTGTTGTCCAATTTTCCACTGTATAATTGCTGTTTTCTTCCCTCTTGCAGCTAATAAGCAATCTCAAGGAAGACACCAAGCTCTTCCTCAAAATACCTAGACTGATCATCCACTGATGCTTCTGGCCTGACCCAGGCTTTACTGTGAGAGTCCAGCTCCAGCACGCCCTTCACATTGATATGGGTGCCTTCAGCAACTGTCCTCCTTTATCCCCAGTTATTTATCTGTTTATTATTGGTTATTGGGCATTATTGTCAGTATGGACTCACAGATTACTATTTTCCCCCTTGGCTTATAATTTATTAACACAATTATTTTGGTGCTCAAATTGTCCTGGATCTGGCCTTTGGATGCACCATCAGGCTGGCTCCTGTGTCTTTATGACATGCCGTGCGTAGTTTGTTTTTTTTTTTTTTAAATAACTGCATTCTAATAATAAATTCCACTATTACTGGAAAAAATAAAAGCAGACTTTTAAAAATGCAAATCTCATCTAAAATAATTTCAGGCTGCTTTTTTGTTGCTTGAATTGTATTGCCCCTAGTCCTTTTTGTTATAAAGGTTTTTATTAATTTTTTTCAATAAATACAAATTTCTTGAGGAGCCATAGTGTGTTATGTGCCCGAAATTTTATTGAGGCAAAAAGGGAAGGTAAAAGAAGTATAACCTTCTTCCTTGCATCAAGGAATTGATAGTATAGCTATGGACAGAAGGTCTCTTCCAACGTTTGAATAACAATTGGTGGCAAAGCACATGTGAAGATGAATAGAAGTTAAGTAAAACCTCCTACTTCTAATCAGTTGCAAGGGAAACCCAATCAATTCATCCCTGATGCCAGCCCAGCCTTCCTGAGCTCTCCCAGGGGCTGCGGACAGCCTGAAACCCACACTTTCCAGTCTCCCCGGTGCACTGGGCAGCACCTGAGAGGCCCTGGTGGACAGAAGATAAGCCGGGAACTTCTTCCCCAGAAGCCAGTGGCCATCTGCAGATGCAGACACCTGGTGTGGGTGTTCGTCTGTGGTTTTTGGTTGTACTCTGAGAATCACCTGCGTCAGTGCTGAAGGATTGGTGGGAGATTCTTTGTGATCCATGCCTTCTACTGTTTCTGTATCTTCGGAAGTTGTGTTAAGTCTTTAGTTCCCAGTAATAAACTTCTTAGTCAAACTACTTAGGTGGCTCCTGTTTTCCTGACCAATAGAATGTGACTTAGCCATTTCTTATGTGTCACACACTTACATAGCATTTGCTATGATCCAGGCACTGTGCTTTACAAATATTAACTCATTTAATCTTTATAATAATGCTGTGAGTAGGTCTATTATTTTTCCCTGATAGGCACAGAGGGAACTTGCCTAAGGTCACCGAGCCAGTAGGTAGTGGAGCTGGGATTCAAACATGGCTAAGGAGTTCATGCTTTTATTCTTCTAATTTTTACAAATAATACCTATGGGACTATATTAGTCTGCTCAGGCTGTCTTAAAAGATAATCATAGATCGGGGGGCTTAAACAACAGAAATTTATTTTCTCACAGTTGTGGAGGCTAGAATTCAAGATCAAGGTTCTGGCAGAATCGATGTCTGGTAAGGGCTCTCTTCCTGGCTTGTAGAGGGTTGCCTTCTCACTACGGCCTCACATGGCCTTTTCTCAGGAGAGAGAGAGAGAAAGTGACAGAGAGAGAGAGAGAGAGCATGCGCTCAAGAGAGCGCTTTCTAGTATCTTCTTATAAGTACACGTGCTGTCAGATCAGGGCCCTAACCTTATGACCTCATTTAATCTTTTTTTCCAGTTTTATTGAGATATAGTTGACATACAGCACTGTATAAGTTTAAGGTGTACAGCATAATGTCTCAACTTACATATATTGTGCAATGATTACCACAATAAGCTTAGTTAACATCCATCATCTCCTATAGATACAAAAAACACGTTACTTCCCTTGTGATGAGAACCCTTAGGATCTACTGTCTTAACAGCTTTCAAATATACCATACAGCAGTGTTAACTGCAGTCGCCATGCTGTGCATCACCCAGCACTTGTTTATCTTATAAGTGGAAGTTTGTGCCTTTGACCCCCTTCATTCAATGGCCCCCCTCATTTCATCCTAATTACTTCTGTAAAGGCCCTATCTCCAAAAACAATCACATTGGAGGTTAGGGCTTCAACATATGGATTTTGGGGGATTCAAACATTCAGTCCACAACAGCGACCAAAATAACACCAACAAACAGTCTTACCAACTATCATTATGTTGTGTGGCACCAAGAATGCAGTGTCTCTTTTCCTGGGCTTTGAAGGAAATGCGTGGTTCAAAATGTTTTTTTCACCTCTCTCTATTGTGGGACCTTGCCCAGGTGATTTAATCTGGCTGAGCCTGTTTCCCCATCTGAAAATGGGGTAATAGTACCTATCTTGCAGGGTTGTTGTGAGTATTAAATAAAATAACAATACAAAATTCATAGTCTAGTACCAGCCACACAGTAGCTACTCAATATATCTTAGCTCCCCATTTTGAGTTCTCTTCACATGATGGTGACCAACACAGTGGATCTCTCCTGCTGCTTCTTTTGCAGCAGCATTCTCACCCACGCCTATTTGTCAACCCCTGTCAGTCATAGTGTAGGAGATCTTGTAGCTTGGCTCACTCTGCCCCCATCCCACTTCTTCGAGTGGGACTTACTCCAGAGACTAGTCAAGAGGAGACCGTTATCTCCCATCTCGTGTACAGCTTGGGTTCCACATGTACCCAGCCCCCACCGAGCAGCCACACACACACAATACGTGGAAGGTAGAAGACACAGATGCTGTGTTTCTGCTGCTTCATGGGGGCATTTGATTTTTCTGAGGCAGGAGTAGCAGAGAGGCAGAGTGAGGGCATCTCTTTTGTGGTTGGAGCACAGCAAAAGCAGTGCAGTCTCGGAACCTGAAGCAGGGCAGCAGCTCCCGGATCCTCTGGATTCCTGATGGTAACTGAGGAGACAGTTTCCTCACGGTGCTAGTTCTGTGGTGTTGGTCTTGTGGTTAGCTCTGAAAGCTCAGCCAGAGTCTGCTCCTCCAGCCTTTGCAATGATTTTGTAGACCCAATTCCATGTGTAATCCCTTTCTGCTTAAATGTGCTGGAGTCATTACTGTCTGAAGCTGAACCTGGCTCAGACAAACACTCAGAGATAAGAGGAAAGTTACACGGTACATTAGGATATGAGCTCCATGAGAACAGAACTGTTTCCTCTGTTCTCTGTGGTATCCCCAATGCCGAGAACGGTGCCCAGCATAACTGCTCAGTAAATATTTGTGGAACTATTGACTAAACTGGTAATTAAATTCTTACTGCCTTAATAGTTATTTGTTGCTGCATAAAAAATTACCTCAGACTTAGTGGCTTAAAACAGCAAACACTGGTTATCTCACAGTTTCTATGGTTCAGGAATCCAGGAACAGCTTAGTGGGGTGATTCTAGGTTGGGGTCTCTCACAGGCTGCAGTCATCTCAAGGCTGACTGGGGGACACCCCCTGCCAAGCTCACTCACAGGCTGTTGAAGGGGGCCTCATTTCTTCACTGTATGGACCACTCCACAGGCTGCCTGAGGGTGCTCATAACATGGCAGCCTGCTTCCTTCTCCCCAGGGCTTCCCCACGAGACAGCAGATGATTTTCCCCGGTGTGAGTGATGAGAGAGAGAGACAGAGATAGAGAACTGCACACCCCCAAGACAAAAGCCACAGTCTTTTTTTTTTTATTTTTTTTAAAGATTTTATTTTTTTCCTTTTTCTCCCCAAAGCCCCCCAGTACATAGTTGTATATTCTTCGTTGTGGGTCCTTCTAGTTGTGGCATGTGGGACGCTGCCTCAGCGTGGTCTGATGAGCAGTGCCATGTCCGCGCCCAGGATTCGAACCGACGAAACACTGGGCTGCCTGCAACAGAGCTCGCGAACTTAACCACTCGGCCATGGGGCCAGCCCCAAAAGCCACAGTCTTTTTATAACCTAGTCTCAGGAATGACATCTCATCTCACACCCGTTAAGATGGATGTTATTTTAAAAACCCAGAAAGTAACAAGTGTTGGTGAGGGTGTTGAGAAATTGGAACCCTTGTGCGCTGCTGGTGGGAATGTAAAATGGTGCAGCTGCTATGGAAGTTCATCAAACAATTAAGTATTGAATTACCATATGATCCAGCAATTCCACTCGTAGGTATATACCCCAAAGAATTGAAAGCAGAGACTTATACACCCATGTTCTTATCAGCATTATTAACAACAGCCAAAAAATGGAAGCAGCCCAAGTGTTCACTGCTGGATGAATGGATAAATGAGATGTAGTATATACATACAATGGAATATTATTCAGTCTTAGGAAAAAAAAAGGAATTCTGACACATGCTACAACATGGATGAACCTCGAGGATATTACGCTAAGCAAAATAAGCCCGTCTCAAAAGGACAAATACTGTATGATTCCACTTCTATGAGGGACCTGGAATAATCAAACTCATAGAGAAAGAAAGTAGAATGGTGGCTGCTAGAGGCTGAGGGCAAGGGTGAATGGGGAATTGTTTAATGGTACAGAGGTTCAGTTTGGGATGAGTATTAAATAAAATAATGATACAAACATTTCTGGAGGTGAATGGTGGTGATGGTTGCACAGCAATGTGAATGTCACTGAACTGAAGCATATGCTAAAAAATCACACTCACAGTTTCTATGAGTCAGGAATCTGGGAGCCGCTTAGCTGGGTAATTCCAGTTTGGGGTCTCTCACAAGGCTGAACTGTACACTGAAAAATGGCTAAAATGGTCAATATGGTGTTATGTATATTTCACCACAATTTTAAAAAATAAATAAAAAATAAGGAAGAAGTGACATTTCATCATTTCTGTCAAATTCTACTGGCTAGAAGTAACCAGATCCAGCCCACACTCAAGGAGAGAAGAATTAAGCTCCACCTCATGAGAGGAGAAACGAAGAATTTGTGGATATATTTTTAAAACCACCACACCTTTTAAAGACTTCCATTTCAAAATAGACAATTGGTATAAGGACAGGAAAATACACAAAGTGTTTGCACAAAGCACTTGTTGGCAACTCCTTCAGTGAGTGGACTTTATGCAAAAACTGATCTAGAAGGTGAGGATAAGTATCCTATGTTGCCATTTAATGCTTAGCATTTATCTATTTACTCACGTGGGACTTGAAATCTGAATTGGTTTACTGAATAAAATACTAATAAAGAGATTAGCATACATATAAAATATTTCATCCAAACTCAGTGAGTTGATTCTCTTAGAAAGAAAATTCTGCTTTTAGTCATTTCAGATCAAATATAAGTACCTTAAGGACTGCATTTGAATTTGTAGCCACACGATATACAAAATTTGTAATCTGCACATTTTTGTTGAATTGCTATGGGTAGAGAACATATTCTAGAAGCTTCTTAATGGATTCCCCTATGTATTAACACCCTGCGCCTCTCAGTCAGAGAAGGAAATGGGGGTGGTCATAGGTCAAGGAGGCCACAGGAGGGGGTGTGGCTGATGATAACCACTACCAGCAGATGCTTCTACTAGTTGTTTGACTCATGCCCTGAAAATTCTATGCAAGATCATATCAAATAGAGAACACTCAAAAGACAGCGTTTTCCACTTCTTTCCAAAGTAACATGCTGACATACATGCTTTTAATAAGTTCTCTTAAGTAGCTTAATTTTTCCTGTGTATTATGAGAATTTTATTTTTTTCTCTCTAATTTATTCTTTTATTTCCTCCTATGTTTCTTTTCCCCTTTGTTGAGAGACCAAACCATTTCCAATTAATTTTTTTTATTTTTTATTTTTTCTGCTTTATCTCCCCAAATCCCCCCGGTACATAGTTGTATATCTTAGTTGCAGGTCCTTCTACTCGTGGCGTGACCATTTCCAATTTAATCTAACATTGCACAGGCTTTTTTGTCATATTGTGTACGTTTTCCTTTCTTTTCTTTTTCTTTCCCCAGAGTGTCTTACAGAAGAGTTGTAGCTATTTCTCAATTTTAAACAGTTGCTTTCTGGGGAAACGAATCAGCAAGAGAATAAACTTAAAAAAATAGATCAGCACCTTCTCTCTTGCTTTTTATTTTTTAATTTGTTATTTGACATGCTTGTGGTCACACTTCCTTCAGGAGACTACAGAACTTTATCAAAAGTGTTATACAGGAATTGTAGCCAATTTTTACCAAGATTGAGATCTTTATATATCAGGAGGTTCCTGCTATTGCATACTTTCCCCAGATCTTTTCTTTTTCCAAATTCCACCTCTTGCCCTGCCCTTCCCTCTCTCACTTTCTCTGTTGGGGGTAAAGGAGTTGAGCTCATTCTATTTCTCTGTGTGGTGCACACCAACTGTTCTCCCCTGAAGGTTACCTCCACTGCCCAGTAATTGCACAGTTTCTCTTCCTCCCCTCCCTTTCCTATGCAAACACAGGCTCCTGTGGGTTGGGAGGTTTTTTCTTTTGTCTTTGTTGGGGGGCTGGGGACAGCTGGGAGGTGTTGTTTTATTCGAAGGAAGTTTGCTAATGTGTATTTTTCCACTCCCCTGCTAGTGGAGGAGGAGACAGGAGTTAGACTAAGCAACAACTAAGACATTTAAACATTACTGGCAATGAATTGGGGCGCAAATGACCAGGGTGGGTCCCTGACATGACATCTTGCTTAGCCCTGTGAGAGACTTGCTCAACTGACATACACCCTCAGACTCCGAGTTCACTTTCCTGTATTGCTAAGCCTTTGATTCCTCAAGGTTATCATTTTCAAAATAAAAGTAAACAATAATTACCCGTTTAATCATTTATTTTATAATGTTAGCTCAATATTAACTGTCAACGATCAGAAGTCTCTCAAGAAATTGTACCACATCTAAGAGTTTTCTATAAAACTCTGAAAGGGTGTGCTATTGTTTTCGGTATAGTGAAACAAATATCACCATTTAGATTTGGGTTCCTTAGGAAGCCGACTCTGAGATGGAGACGAGTGAGTAGGACATTTACGAAGGAGTGCTCCGGGCGTCTCACCTGAGGAAGGAGAGGAAGGGAAGGAGATGGGACTGGGTAAATGGGACGCTGGGCTGTGAGGAAGTCTCCACAAAAGCTCCAGTCAGCCCCACAGAGAGCTCTGAATCCCGATGGACCCTCAGACCTGTCCCATTTGAGTGAGAGGCTAGGTCAATTAGTCATTGGATGTGGGCCATCCTGGGAAGGGTCTATAACCCTGGGTGAGGCAGTGCTTTTAGCTGAGGTAATTCCTAAGGAGGCCAACAGCTGAGAGCTGTCCACTGACAGCCCCCTCTACAGCGGGGCGACTAAAGTCTTCGTTCCTGAAGGGGTATCTAGGTGGTGCTTTAGAGTGTTCACTACAACCAGGATGCCCTCTTGCAAGAAGAACATACCACGTTGCGAGTCTGAAAGTGGAGGATTCACAGAAACCTATAGTGCATCTCCATGGTGTAGACGGAAGTGTCTGTGCCTCAGAGCTGGTCCACAGCTACCAGGCAAACTCTGACCATAGCTGTCAGAGAACGAAGAGTAGAGAAGGAAGTTTATGCTCACCTCCCCCATCCCCCAAGTCTCCTGCATTGTTCTGACATTTCTGGATGACAACTCAGATGACCCCCCCACCCCCCCACCCCCAGAGCAGGGGAAGAGTTGGCTTTCTAGCGGAGTCTAAGACAGACCTAACCTCATGCCTGAATTTGCACCTCCTCCAGTCTTATTCTCGCCCTCAAGTTTCAACCAAACAAATGCTTCACCTTTCTCATACTTAAGTCCTACTTGCTGTTCTTTATGATAACCTGAAAATGTGGTCCAAGGTGAGGAAGCGGCAATTTTTCAGGAGCTGTAATTTTCCCTGCTCCTCTTCCCCCCGCCCCCATAACCCTGAACTCAACACCGTTTCTGTAGGGTACAGCTCTCAAGCTCCCCTTCCATGCTCAGCAGAAACCCCAGAACAAACTCTCCTAATGCCATTGCAGAGGAGGGATATCAAATGTAGTGATAAATAAATGAAAAGCGGTAGAATATATTGGCGTATATGAGGAAGCCATTTGGTTTAAAACTAATTCGGCCTGACCTTGTTTTTCCAAAAGGGCCTGAGGTAGCCCGTTGAGCATGCCTTGTACATCTGCTTTAAACATTTACAATGTCCCACAGAAAAGAAAGATGCCTTTAAAGATAGGGATGTAACTTCCCTCCCTATTGACATTTCCCTAAAGATAAGCATCTCTTCCTGGAAACTAAGGACTAATTACTGACCTGCTGTGCTCACCTTGTGACCACTGACTTCCTGTGCCAGTAAAACAATCTCGAGACTGTTGTAAAAGGGACATTCTTGTCATATGTGGTGTATGCTCTTTCTTCCAAGATGGTATATAACCACTCTGTACACTGACTTCTTTGATGCCCCATGTTCCTAGGGGAAAGAAGACCCCAAGCTATAGTCCTTAGACCTGGCTTATAATAAACTCACCCCAAATTTTGGTTTACAGATTGGTTATGGATTATTTGCATTGACAGCAGTTACCACCTTCTGACATTCTGGAATGATTAGTGTTAAACTCACAAGGATAGGTAGAAGAAGAAGGTAGGATACTGTTAAAACCATGAGAAATTACTCTTTTATGTTAGGAAGAGAGAATGTATTCATATTTCCCTTCAAAGTTTTCTTTTGGAGTTGAGCTTTATAAAGTGACTTCTTAGAACATATTATAGGTTTTGTGACTTGTTTATATTTACAAACAGATTTGTACTTTACATCTTATTTGAAATTTTTGGTTTTGAGTATTGAATAATAATATATCTCTGCCAGTCATTTTAGTCTGACTAGAATCAAGTAGGGCTTTGTGTGTATACAATGCAAAAAATAGTTGACATAAGTGTGTAAGGAGGAGGTGAGTGTGAGTTCAGAAGCTTCTGTGTCCTGTTGGGTAGGAAATTTAGAGGAACTGATAGATCTTTGATGAATGAGGAATAGAATGTTGAAATCAGAAGATTTTCTTCTATTTTAAAAGGAATTTTAAAGTAATGAGAGAGAAGTCATGGAGAGTAAGTACTGCGTGATATATGGAGGAGAAATGAAAAGACAGAAAATCAGTAAGTTATGCAAAGGAATCTCTCAAAAAAAAATAAAAGAAGGAAAAGGAGAAATAATCCTTCGAAGGCATCAGATTAGTCTCTTAATCACATTCATAATGTGCATGATATGAATTTCTGTCTTGCTTATGAGAAAAAATATTACTTTTCATTTTTGTTGTTGTTGTTGTTGTCTTAGGGGTTTCATGCTGACGACCATGAATGCTAATAGCCCACTCATTCTAAAGAGAGTGCTAGGTACAGCCACAGGCTAAAATTAGTTTTATATTGCTACGCCATGTCCTACCTTGTCTGCAAAAGAGAAGCAATGGAGAGATGAGGCAAGGGACCGTTGAGGGATTCCATATGTTTTCCATTGTCACATAGCTAGTAAGCACTAAAGCCACTATTTAATCTAGGCATGGGTTATTCCAAAGTTCACACTGTTTGTACCACCCCAGCCTGACACCTGAAAAAGCCTTCTGAGTAAACATCAAGACCCTGTTACTGAGGAAGTGGAACTGAAAAATTCTAAGGAAATGCCAGGACCAGATTCTTTGATGCAAATGGATTTCAGAGGAGTAGTTTAGGAGAAGAGAACTAGAGACTTTCAGTTGAGGACAGAATATCTGGTTCTTGTAGGGTTTAGCTAATTTAAGGTTCTAAATTTAGCATCTGTGCAATTTTCCCAGGAGGGAGTTCTGAAAGATGCCTATGACACCAAACACTTTTAGATAACTAACCTGCCAAATGATCAGACATGTAAGACAAAGACAAACAGAAACTAGAAAAGTATGTTAATAGAAAAGAAGGAGGGAAGGCAAATAGAAATAAAGGGAAGAGAGAAAAGGAACAGAGCAGAGCAAAGCAGTTTTGGCCACCTCTCTCTACCTTCTTCTCACTTTTTTTTGCCCGATACTTTTGTTAGCTGCAGAGGAGACTTCACATAACTAATGTCAAGAGGTACACAAGGGTGCAAGGTCCTTCTTTCTTCTGTCTTATAGAGCTCAGGGAGGGGCTGGGAGGTTAGGAAGGGTCTACTTACTCTTGGAGGGTAGAAGTGTTGGCACCATTTTTAAGACTGGCCCTGAGTCAAAATATCAGCAGGTATGACTGAAATGAGCCACAACCAGAGTTGAGTAAGATAATCAGAAATTAAAAAGAGAGTCTGACTCAACAATAAATGATAGCAAGAAAAATATATGTAATATATTATATATATTACATACGCTATAATATATATAGTACATGGTAATTATGCTACATATGCATTTTGTATGTAAGAAAAATTTGAGGTTTCCTGTCACGGTTAGTGGTTTCTTTGAATAAGAAAAAAGTGAATTGTCAAACGAGTTAGCTGAGCAAGTTCTGGATTCTTTCTCCAGGTCAACCACTGGCTGACTCATTTTACCTCATTTACTTTTTCCAAGTCATTAAGTTTCCTAATACCCTTCTTTCACCCACAGAAAGTTTTTAAAACCGCATTTGCACAAATTCAAATGTAGTAAATTAGTTATAAAGATAGGAGTTGATTTTAGGACATCAGTATTCTAATAAAGCTTAGATTTATAGAACTGGGACTTCTTATTATAACTTAATTTTAAATGAACACGAAGCACTCAGTTATGTCAGACAGACTGATGCCTTAACAAGAAATAGGGGGTTTAGTTGTATTAGTCCAAATAAGACAGAATATGCTGCAGTGAGTGACAGATAACCTTAAAATCTCCCTCACTAATTTCCAGCTCAAGCTATACATCCGTTGAAGGTTGACAGGGGTTTTGCTCCACAAGCCATCAGAGACTCAAGCTGACATGGCTCCAGAGGCACCACGGTAAAGGTACAGTGCGGAGGACTCAACTAAACCCTGTCCACAGCCCAGCGGCCAGAACTGGTCCCACGGCCCCAGCCCAGCAGCCGGGAGCTATGAAGGAGAGGAGCTCCAGATATGGTGACTCTTGTAATCTCTACCACACTGTATTCTGTGGATTTGTGTAGATTGTGTCAGTGTTACCATCAATTTAGAAACCTGATTAGTAGAATTTTTATTAAAAAGGCATGATAAGGAGGGAGTTGAAGTGTCAGCTTAGGCAGAGTTGAGCTTTCATACAAGAATTCTCATAAGTTATAGAAGTTTTCACACTTCAGTGAATATCAGATTAGAGAGCACAGTAAAACACAGATTCCTGGTCCCTGTCCCCCAGAGGTTTAATCCAGTAAACTGAGGTGCAGTCCAGAAATTCAGATTTTAGCAAGCATCTCTGTGGGTTTTCAGGGGGTCTTCAGGGTTTGATAAACACAAGCTTTTTGGAAGGCAGTGGTACACCAGGGTTTGAGCATGTGTAAGAGTGTGTGTGAGATATTTTATTTTGGGGAGTAGAGTGCTAAGAAGCAGATGGCTGTGATTTCCACCTCATTGATCTTCACAAGATGAAAGCCCTGGCAGAAATGGATCCCAAAACTTCAGAGATATGTGGAGAAAAACAGCTGAAAATGAAAGAGAGTAAGTAGGAAGTACATTGTGAGAAGCTGTGGAGGATGCATGGACCATGAGAAGGTGCCAAAGGAGAGTGGAAGTGAGGATAACGAACATCCCTCTCAGACCAATCGTGTTGCTGGATGCGGGGATTAGCTTATCTGGGTCAACATATGGTCGGGTGGAAAGAGAAGGTGTTGAAAGTGTTCCACAATATGGCAAAGGATTTTTATGATAGTTTTATTTAGAACCACTTAACTGAAAAATAAGATAATGCTGAGAGGGGCAAAGTACAGTTGAACTCCTTATCATTATGGAAAATGAGATAATTTACTAAAGAAATAATCAGAGCTGTGCACAAATACCATGTACAAAATTTTTGCAGCGTTTTTATAATGATGAAAAACGGGAAATCATTTAAATGTTTGCCGGTTGGAAATTGGTTAAGTGCATTTGGCTTCAACCGCCTGATTGAGATGCTATGTAACCATTAAAAGTGGTTTTGGGGCATCCAGGAAAGACAGCCGTATATTAGCAGGTTTACAAAAATGTCCTTCCAGTACTGACTGGAATGAATAAAACAAAATACACCAAAGAAAATATCATCCTGGAAATTATCTAGGAAATTTTCCCAACCTCATACCACAGACTTCAAGAAATTCTAATCCCAATGCATCCAATACGTCCACATATAAAACAATTGAGCCTAAATTAATATAAAATTCTGGGAATCAAACCACAGCTCCCTTTTTGGAGTGAGCTTCACAGTGTGGTGAGAGAGGCAGACTTTCTGAAAAACCCCACTAAAAATATTTTTCACTTTAGAAGGACAGGAAATAGGGGCCTGAGTTGGCAGGAGAAAAGATCTGGAATGTTCCACTTGGGGCCCTTTTTTCTCACTGTAAAGCCACGCATCAGTGGAAGGCCACAGTGGTGGGAGAAAGTCCAGAAACAAGCTTCTAGCAGCAGTCATGTCTGAGGGGCTGGCAGCTGCAGACAGAGCAAGCTGGGAGGAGGACAGTGCCCGCAGCCATACCACACAAAGTGGTCACACTGCTCCGCTGGGCTCTGACTCTAGTTTTGATTAACCAGAGACAAACACGAATCTCCTGATCCACCACCATCCATGGAGCGGGTCTTGAGTTAAAGGTTACAACAAAATCAAAAATAAAATGAATGTGAAAATAGTTGCCAGCTTTGGCAGCTCATAGAGCCACTCTCCTGCCCTCTCTTCTCAGGCAGCTTTGGGACCAACAGATATCCATGATGCTTGAGCCAGGCCCCAGCTCACTCACGTTCCACAGTGAAGATGTAAACTGTGCTCTAGTAAACAGGCAGCTAAGCAAAAAGACCACATGGATATTATTTTAAGGTAAATAACAGGCCTGTGTAGAACTGCCGCAATTTCAAAATGCCTAAGCAAGACGAAACCCAGCTTGGGGTCTGTGCAATAATTTTGACCCCTACCCCCTAAAAAAAACAAAAGGAGGAAAGGAACGCAAAATGCATGTGAAAAAGAAACAGCTCACTTTGGAAGAAAATTTCAGGGAATTGCTTCTACTCTTAAGTAAACTAAAAAGAAACATATGATCAAAGTAAGAGAATGGAGAGGATACAGAGAATGGAGAGACCCAGGACTTACAGAGCATGCGTAGTCAGAAGACTCCTCATTGCCTCCCTTTGGGAAAGGGTGAAGTACATTTTAGGAAGCTGCAAATATTGTTTAAAATCGATAGGTGGGAAAGGGCATAGGCACGTTGGATAGCCGGAGGAACGTGCTGAAGGGAAGACTGTTGATTGCTTATCTGACTGCCCATCCTCTTTCCTGACAGAATTCCACCTGGGTTTAGGTGTCCACCTCTCCTCCACATAGCCATGCACTTCCCAAGAAGCTGACCCTATCTCCAGCTCTGCATACTGACCAGTCCCAGTTCATCAGTGAATACATTTGCCCTGGCAAGTGTGATGGTCAGGGAGGTCATCTGACACATTGATGCAATTAGACTGAAAGAACAAGCTTATATTCCATGGCAGAGGGACATAAAGAAGGGACTACACTGCCTTGATTGCCACTGGAAGCCATCTTGTGACCATGAGGAGACTGAGCTTGTAGATGAGGCCACCAAAGATAGAGCGGAGAGAGACAGAAAGAACCTGGGACCTTGATGACACTGTCAAGCCTGTCCTACCTCTGAACTTTCTGTTGGTGAGTTGTTTATGCCAATTAAAATAATGGTTTCCTAAGTTAAATACTGTGGGGTTTTTCCCTTTTTCCCCTATACATTTCCTTGCATTTCTTTTACATTTAGTGGTTATTCTTTTTGTAATTAGCAAATAAGCTGTTCATATTTTGACAAGATAATAAAGAAGGATACTTAAATCTGTTGAAAACTATTTCAGATGTATTCTTAAGTTAAAAAGCAGGTTACAAAGTTTTTGAATGAGATGATTCCAATTTCAATTTAAAAGGTATACATAATGCTATGTATGCAAAGAAAAGATTCTGAAAGAATGCATGCCAAAATAATTGCAATTATTTTTGAGTAGTCAGATAGGTAATTTTTTTCTTTTTGTCAGATGTTTTTTTTTTTGGACGCCAATAATGAACATGGAATGTGTTACATGAAGATTTAAAAGATAAATAAAAATTTAAGTAAAAATTGGAGCACTTTGATTTGGCCAACAAATACTTTCAGGTTTTTTTCCTGTCAGATTTGAGTTTATAATATTTTGCAACCATTAAAATGAAAAGGAAAAAAGATAGAGCTGGTGGCACCTCCTCCTCTCCCAACCCCGGCATTAAGCACAAACAGACTCCGCCATATTGTTGGATTCAGGCACAGGTGGCCTCCCCACAACCCCACAACCTTTCCAACTGGAACGCTGAAAATGTTTCCTCTTTCTCCTCATGGAGTGATCCTTCCCAACACTGGTGGTTTTAGGATCTTAGCTGATATCCTCTTGCCCTTGAGGAGTACTGCTTCAGATCTGCAGCAAATCCAATGCCTGATCATATGATCAGCAATCAAAGGACGGACTTCCATGACCTGTGAATAAATGTTCCATCCAAAATTGCAATGGGAAATTTGTCTTTAGCATCTTCCTGTCTCCATTTTAGTACTCTCCCTCATTTTTTTCTTATTATATACTAAATGACAGGTGTTTGGTAGATATTAATTTATTTAATTCTCATAAAACCTCTAAAAATTTGGTATTATTAAAACTATTTTACAGGTAAGTCTTGGAGCAGAGATTCTCAACCTTGGCACTATTAATATTTGGGACGGGTTAAATCTTTGTTACGAGACTGTCCTGGGCATTGTAGGATATTGAGCAGCATCCCTGGCCTCCATCCACTAGATGCCAGTAGCACCCCACTCTCCTCCCATCCAGTTGGGACAACGAAAAATGTCTCCAGCCATTGCCAAATATTCCCTGGAGGGCAAAATCACCTCCAGTTGAGAACTACTGTCTTGGAGGTTAAGTAACCCACCCAAGTCTCATAGTGGAGGAGGAGTCAGATTTTGAATCCGGGTCAAATAATCCAGGCTCATGCTTTTGACCCCCATATGCTGCACTGTTTTGTGCACCTGCACCTCCTGCACTCCTTCTCCCTGCCCCAACATACACCGCACTCTTCCCCCTGCCATAACCTTGGCCTGAAACTTTCTTCCTTTTCCCATCTGGCTTGGGCACTTCTGACCATTAATCAAGAAATAGTCAGGGGCCGGCCCCATGGCCGAGTGGTTAAGTTCGTGCACTCTGCTTCGGCGGCCCAAGGTTTCACTGGTTTGGATCCTGGGTGCGAACATGGCGCCGCTCATCAGGCCATGCTGAGGCGGCGTCCCACATGCCACAACTAGCAGGACCCACAACTAAGAATATACAACTATGCAACTATGTACTGGGGGGCTTTGGGGAGAAAAAGGAAAAAATAAAATCCTCAAAACAAAAAAACCAGTCAGACAGAGTTGTCACCCAGAGCATCCTCACTTCCAAATGTTAAATTCCATGATGTCAACCTCTGCTCACAGCCTCCATGTCCCCTACTGCATTCCTCGCCGAGGCTTTGCAGGGTCAGGACTGCATCTGCTTGTGTGCTGTGGTTTGCCTAATGCCTAGGGTATAGAAGAGATGCCCGTATTTGTTGAATCTTGTTAAACCAAATCCCACTATACTTTCTTCTTTACCTCATTAGGAGATCTAGTCTCTTAACCCCTTTTTTCTCCTGAGTTTTTCAGTGGACAGTTAGTTACTAAATAATTACCATATGCCACATAGTCCCTACTCTCAGAGACAGAGGATGGAGATGATTCTTTATACTTTAATGAAGGCCAGTGGCTGAAAATAAACAGGCGGTTATTGCAATAGGACAGAGTGCTCTATGAAGAAGCCTTTTTTTTCCTATCAAGACTAGATTCCAATTGAACTCCTTCTTCCAAGGGTTCTTGACTCCTACACCTCTCTCGTCATCTTACACACTTGTGTTGCAAACCACCGGACTTAAACTAATGTGTGCTGATCTTATTGCTGGGTCTACCAAACTGGTGAGACGGCTGGTCTCCAACTTGAATCAAATTTTCAGCTGCTCTTCTGACTTGAGCTCTCTCCTCAAATGTCCCGTACCTCTTGATGGAGAAGTGCCCTTGCCTTCTGTCTGACCAGAAACCATCTTCCCGCCTCACCCACACGCTTACCTGTAATTGTGCTCACCTTAATTTCTTCCCACCTATTTTAGACACCAGGATTTCCCTGTCTCACCCGAGAACTCACTCACGGAATGTCTTCTTTCCCCTGTGTTGTCACCTTCTCCACTGCACGTAAACAACTCACATCTCTACAATCATAAAGCAAAATCTGCCTGTAACCCTTTGTTTCCCTTCAGCTACCATCTCATCTTCTTTCCTTTTCCCCAGCCAGTTCTTTGAAAGTGTCATGTTCACTCATTACCTACATTTCCTCGCCTCCCCAGAACCAAAAACAGTGCCCCCAAGTGCCCTTGCCGATGTCTGTAAGAACCTCCTCCTTCGTAGTCCAATCCAAAAATCCATGCGTCATCTCTCCAGAGCATTTGCATTTGACAAAATTAACACTCTTTTCTTTCTAGAAAGGGAACTCTATGGCTTTGTCACTTACCGAAATTTTTAAAAAATTGCATAACAAATGAAACAATACACAAATCTGTGAAGAAAAAGCAAGCACTCTCCCCCTCCTGGTTTCAATCTTGCCTGTGAGGAATCTTCTGTATTGTTGTCTCCACCCCCATAAACACACACAGGGACAGGGGTCTCTCATCCTTCCTCCCCTTCTGACTTCCTTTCCTCTTCCTCCTCCTTCCCTTCCTTTGTTATCTTCCTCTCATTTGATGTAAATTTCTTATTCATAACCTTTGCCCAGTTTTGCTGTTGGTTGTTAGCAGAGAATAAACCCTCCCCTCTCCTGATGGTTCAATCCACGTGAGAAAGTGTGAACATTCTGGACTCCCTCTTCCCTTTCAGCTGCTCTACCCTCAGGAGGCCACGTGACCTGTCTGATGATAAAATGAAAAAGCTTCAGTTGGTCATGCTCAGCTCGACTTCTCCCTTTCTCTCTAGGGGCAGGGTCTGCTGTACCGCAGCACTGCTTTGACAGGTGGGCACAATGTGTCATTCTCATATTCAGTTTAGGAAGACATTTTCTCTCACACTAGACTACATCTTCCATGCCAGTCACTATGCTGTACTAAAAGTGGTATTTGGCTCCCATCTGCCTTACTGTTTGTCATAAACCTCAGTTTGTTCGGAATTCAGGTCAGAAAGGCAGTGAGGTGACATTTATTCAAACATCCCAACATCTAGTGAGTTGTTTGTCCCTTTTTATCAATTAGAGTAGAATAACTGTAGTTCTATCTCACGTACCTCAGAGTATGTTATTTGTACTATGATTTTGTCAATGGTTTTTCTCCCTTTATATAAGTGTGTAATTTTTATGTAGTCAAATATGTTGGTCTTTTCTTTTTTGGTATCTCCCATGCAAAAGTTAAGCAAACATTCTCCTAAATTTTCTTTTAGTGTTTTAATGTTTATATTTTGATCTTTAATACATCTGAAACTTATTTTCACATATAGTGTGATGGGGGGGGTCTAATTTTTTAGTTTTTCCAGATGGATAGTCAATTATGCCAGCATTGTCTATTTTAAAAACCAACCTTTCCCTATCAAATATCTCTTTTTAATATCCAACAGAAGGCTCAAATTTGAGATATCTCAATCTCAACTCACTAACTCTTCCCTTTTATGCATTCTTCAATTAATCAAAGATGCCTCCAGCTAGTGCTTGGCTTTCATATTTGCAGCCATCACCTGACTACTTACAATTTCTTTTAACACTTATAGCAATACATATTTATTATAGAAAAATTAGAAAATACAAATAGGTAAGAGGAAGAAATTGAAAACATCCATTATCCCAACACTCGGAGATGACCATCTGGTATAGATTACTCTAGATATTTTTTCCCTTTTCTTTTCAACAGTTTTCAGTGAGGACGGCTATGTGCCTGTTATATCCTCCAAATCCGCCCTGTACCACTTTGCCCTCGGCTCTCTGCCCCAGGAACCTCGCTTATGGACTACATCAAGTTCCCTTCTTCTCTGGCTTCCCACTGGATTTGGCCAGTGGGGAGCTCCAGAAGGTGGTTGGAGGGAAGAAAGAGAATGAGGTCAGGGAATTTAATTCCTAACTCCTCAGATTGGCTGCATCCTAAGAACACAGGAAACAGGAGATTTCCTCCAGGAAACCTCACTACCTCTCTTCCTCTGGCTTCCTGCAACTGCCCTCTCCCTCATTCCTTTGGGTTTCAGGGTGGCAGCAGTTCGAATGGGTCACACCAGTCTCCCAAGTGATTCTCCTGAACCCTACCTGCAACCCTATAAACTGTCCTTTAGTGAAAGTCTCCTCAAATTATCCTAATTTGTACCATCTGTTTCCTGGCTGTCATAAGGGGGCTATTAAAAAGTAATACCTGAACATATTCTTGCTGTAAAAAATGTGAACAAAGTCCAATAAAGTGAAAATATCTACCTTTAACCTTCAGTCTCCCAACTGTAGTCCTTGCCTCAGAGGGAACTATTGCTTTCATTTGGTGAATATCTTTCCAGATCTTTTTTTCTTATGTTTACTTACATATACAAATATGTAAACAAATCCAGGTTTTTATGTATATGTTTGTGGGGCATGTGTATATGTGTGTTTACGTAAGTGATATCATACTGTATATATTGTCCTATATTTTGCTTTTGAAAATTTATGTCTTGAGGATTTTTCTACTTCAGAACAGTGTAAAACCTAACACATTTTTAAAAACTTGCTGCTAGTATTTCGTAAGTATGTAAGCGTAGTGTGGAGACATGGCTGTTTACTTAACCACTGCCCTATTGACTGACATTTAGGGTATTTCCAGTTTTTCACTATTATAAACAACATAACTCTGAAAGTCCTTCTACATCACTTTTGATGTCCATGGGCAATTATTCTCCAAGGCAGATGCTGAGGTTAAGGGTATTTTTGTTTTTTGCTGAGTATATACTGTCAAAGCACCTCCCCAACGTCCAGACCTCCTCCTGTGTATAGATACACGTATATAGAATGGGATGCCCTGGAAGACCGGATACTAAAACTATCTTTTTTTTTTTTAGATTTAAAATTTTTTTTTAATTTTTCCTTTTTCTCCCCAAACCACCCCCCCCGCCCCGGTACGTAGTTGTATATTCTTCGTTGTGGGTCCTTCTAGTTGCGGCATGTGGGACGCCGCCTCAGCGTGGCTCCATGAGCAGTGCCATGTCCGTGCCCAGGATTCGAACTGACGAAACACTGGGCCGCCTGTGGCGGAGTGCGCAAACTTAACCACTCGGCCACAGGGCCAGCCCCTAACACTCTTTTAAAAAGAGGGACTTTTAGTTAAAAACTACACGAAGACTTCTGCCTCCAGAACTTGAAACTCTAACTTTGGGTCCTCTGTTTCATTGTAAAGTGGTCACCATACTTGGATGTGCAAGATATGCCTGCATATTCGCCACCATGTCCTTTCTATATCAAGTCCCTGTTCTGCCTGGCATCTGAGACAAAGTCTTAGCCAGATTAGGGGATCTGTCACCATTCCATGTGTTGCTTAGTGTGGAGTCCCCTTGCACACTCCAGGGCTGGTTGCCTGGTTGTGGTGGAAGACGGAGCGGAGCAAGTGGGAGTGGGCTGAGAGTGGGCTTTGTTCTCTCGGGCTGTCATCTACTCTTGTAGGCCCCCTGCTTGGGCGCTTGCCTTCTCATCTGGCCCTCATCACACTGTGTGACTGTGCATGCCTCTGCCTCATGGCCTCACCAGGCCTGGCTCTTTCTTAGCTACCACTGACCACTTAGGGGCAAAGAAAATGTTTGGCTGTGCTTCCTTGCCAGGTTGGTGTGTGGGGAACCGCATCTGGCTTTTTGCCCCCTCTGCGCACAGCCATAGTTTGCAGCCATGCTCCTGCACCACATTAGTTGGGGGGCCCTGGGAGCTTTCTCACAAGCAAGAAGGAAGAGGAGCTCTCCTCTCAGATTCCCCAAGCATATCTATGGTTTCTAGAAATGCTCGCCACTACTGGGTCCTGGGCTAGGAGAAGGGAGTTGCCCCATGTGTAGGGCAAATGTCTGTCCAGGTCAGTTTCCATGGGGCTGTCCTGGTTTGTGCCTGTGGTCCCAATAGAAGTATTTTCCCGGTTTAGGCATTAACCTATGCAGTCACCCTCCTTACACAGAATTTAATTTACCTGTTTCTTTTCTACGTCTCCTCCCTTCTCTCCTCCAATTAGAAAATCTGTATCGTATTTTGGCTTGGAAAACCTGACTTTCACCACCACCTCATATTCTTTCCAATCTACTGTTTATGGTGTAAAATTAATACTGTGACGCTTTCAAGGCCAGGCTTTTGATACTAAAAAGCCCAGATGTCTGAACCTCCAAAAAAGCATTTCCTCTGCTTCTCTGCTGTATTAACCTTCCCTGGGATGTACGACAGACGCCCCACAGTCTACTTTGACTGGTAAAGGGCCATAGGGTAGAAATAAATCACCAGTAATGAAAAACACATTGTACAGGATTCTACACCGCCCCTCCCTCTTGTAATTCCCCCAGAATTTACAAAGAAAGCTGACTTCTCGTTGAGGTTTTCTCTGCTGCCTCTCCCCCCAAGGAAGTGAGAACTGGATCCAAGCTGTGTTCTCTGGGGAGTCACATCCACTGCAGGGACCTGGGTGGTTTGCTGGCCTAGGACCGTCCAGGATGACTTCAGTGAACAACTGGCCAGATGCTGGTCCTGATCATTAGCACCTCGCAAAGGCCCAGGAGGTAGGCACAGCCCTGGGGAGAAGGAGACGATGAACTGAGAGAGGTTACCCTGAATTAACTGGAGTGAAGTTTCTGCCACCCAGTGCAATGGGCACGCAACAGAGAAACTAAGCAGATGTATGAAAAAATAAAGCAAGTTACATTTTTTGCAAATCTGAGCAGTGGCCTGAGACTCATTGCTGCTCCAAGTAGGGATTCATGTGGGATTTATATTAGTAATAATAATGAGGATAGTAGGAATAATTGATGGCTTACTATGTACCAAGCTCTGTTCTAAGGGCTTTACATGTTGTTATGTTGTAGATACTACTATTTGCCCCATTTTAGAGAAAAAATTGAGTCACAGAGAGATCAAGGTCCAAGGTCAAAGTACACATTGGGCCTGGAGACTGATGACAAACTCTAGAATGGAATTCAGGGCAGGTCACCCCAGGACATGAGAAAACTGGTGTGCAGAGATGAGGAAGCTTCTCCGACGTCATTGTTGATTTAGAAGTATTTGTGCACTAGGATAAGACTGCATTTGAAAAACATACTCTAGTTTCTGAGCCTATGCAGGAGAGTCAGCAAAAGGAAGAAACTCAGGGGTAAGAAAGAAGAATTTTAAAGCTCTTCTGTGAATTTCAAAGTGAATCAAACTTTGTCCTGGAAAGGGACGAGTTTTGTAGCTTGTAGCTCATAATTCCACATCATGGACCCCAGCTCTGACCGCCCAGGTAGACGACCCCAGGCTTCAGGCAGACTGACATCCCTTTAACTGCCCTGAATTCCTGAAGCCACTGCAGACAAGCTGTGCATGCAGGAAGACCCGTTTCCAATGCCAGAGAGAAAGAAAAAGCATCCCTCATCCCAAAGGAGATGGGATTTTTGTTTAGTTTTGCGTTTGAGACAACGTCTACAAGTTTCTGGGAGAGCAAATAAATGCCTTCTCTGCTTCTCCCAATTTTGTCAGTGGGAAATGGAACATTTGGCAGTGGACTGTCACACGGAAGCTAAGGCGAGTGTGGGGACTTCTGCAAACTGGAAGGAATCCTGAAAACTGCATGAGTCTCAAGGGATTGAGCAAAAGGGGCTCAGCCTGCCCCCCTTCCCTGGCCAAGGCCCTGTGGGAAATGAGCGGCCAGCACGCAGGGGGAGGAATCAGCTTGCGTCCCATGCTCTCCTTAACGAAAGGCAGCCACTCGTAGCTCCGCACTCCCAACTCGCTGATAACAACCCCCAGGTAAGGGAGGAGATCTGAGAGAGACAGTGGAGTTGGCCAGGTGGCAGGCTTTGAGGGACCCCCTGCAACACGGCTCCGGAGCAGCGGGGGAGAGACGACCCCAAAGCAAGCCTGGGGCCATGGGCCTGGGGCAGCCTCAGTGTCCCATGCACCCCACGAGACACAGGAGCTGCCCAGCGTTTCTCTGTGCACTGACAGCAGTGTGCACGCAGCCCAGGGAGCCAGAGGACGGCAAGAGGGTGCTGTCCCTGAGCCAGTGTCTCAGAGGCCTGGGGATGGCCCCAAGGAGGCTCGCGTGGCCAGGCTTCTCTTTCCCAGGGATGTTGCAAGTCCCACAGGCCCCGGAGTTTAGAGGCAGAGGAAAGAGAGCGGAGGAAACCTGAACTGTTGAGAAGTTATGATCTGAATTGGCTAAGATTTCACTTTTACCACCCTGCAGAATGAGGAGAGGTGGTGCGTGGTGATCGCTGAAGACAAAAAAATCATTGTGATAAAAAATGAAAGTTATATTTCTTCTACATTGGAGTTTAAGGCCTGAGTAATTGGCATCGACTCTGTTTATATGAAGAAGTTTGCTAGAATAGGCCCTTTCGTACAACACAAGGAGTACCTGTTATTCTAGAAGAAACTGAGAAGCCATCATTAACTGGAGGGCAGATGAGCAGTGTTCTGGTTTGGTAATGTGCATCATGCATTTGAGTGAGTGGCCTTTTTCTTGATTTGGGTTGTGATGGGTGGGGGTGTGTAAGCTCTATGTGCATGAAGACAATGCTGGTTCCTGTGGAAAAGAGTTTTTATTAGCATTTTAATTTTTGTTTGCAAGCAAGAAATAAAGAATAAAAATGGAAGTGTCTGCTTTTGAGACTTTGGGGACCTGCAAGGGTGCACAATGTTGCAGTGGCCCAGGTGACAGTGTAAGGGTGGACCCCAGCTCGTCTCTGGTGCCCTAGGGGTATTGGTTCAAGGGCTGTTGGTTGAGACTCTGGTGATCTTGTGAGGGCAGCAGACAGCCTCCTTTGGGCAGCCTCATGGGCAGTAGCTACCAAACTGGAGTGAGGAGCTGGGAAGGGAGAACATGGTGGCAGGAGCACTCGGCCGTGGAGGTCATGAAGGTAAGGCTTTGAGGACTGCTGGATACAAATGGAAGATGCTGAGACCTGGAGGTGTGAGTTACATATAATGGGTGTGAAGAATTCCATGATATTCAGGTGTAAGTACATCCCACTTCTTTACTTTTTCACATAAAATCAAATCTAGCTTAATGATTTTTGGCTTGGCTAACAGGCTACCCCAGCCAGTTGTTTTTGGAAGGCTGTGTCTCCCGGTCAAAACATTTCTTCTCCAGGTACCAAAATCTCCCAAACAGAATCTTGAGTAAAGGAAGCAAATGATTGTGGGTAAGTCAGGAGGTATGATTTTGAGAAGCCTCCTCCACCACCACTCCCACTCCTTGGATTCCTTCCTGGCCAAGTGTATCCCGGCTAAAGGAGAAACAGTGATGCTGGCGAGAGCATATGCTGCATCACCACAAGGTGTTTCTCCAGCTGGCAGGGGACTGGCTGCCAATAGGCCATTGTTCTGTTCCGCCGAGCTACCTCCTCTGGTGTAGGGATACACAATAAGATGAGGGAATCTCATGGGCACTAGCCTATTGGCTTACTTTTTCTCTGCAAATTTAGTTCCTTGGTCAGAAGTAATATCGTGCGGGAGACCATGACAGAATGTAAGCCATCCAGCACGTCCATAGAGAGAGTGCTGGTAGCACTGTGATGACAACCAGGAAAGCCAGATCCAAATCCGGAATAAGTGCCCGTTCCAAAGAGAACAATCGCGGTCCCTTCCCTGATGGAGAAGGTCCAATGTAATCAACCTGCCACCTGGTAGCTGGCTCCTCCCCCAGAATTCCTCACCACACTAAATGGCACGGCCAGTCACTCAACTAATCAGGTCAAAACCCTAGGAGTCCTCTGTCATTTTTCCTTTCCTTCACACTCAATATCCAATTGTCACCAGGTACTACTGTTTCTACTTTTAAAATAGACCCCAAATCTGATCTCTGCTCAGTCACCTCCACTCCATCACCCTCGTCTAAGCCACTGTCACCTCACCCGGACCACTGCAGTAGCCTCCCTGCTGGTCAGTCTGCTTCTGCTCTTTCTCTTCTACGAACTGTTCTCACACAACCAAGTGATTAAGTGTGATAAAATACACATAGCATACAAATCTACCATCTCAAACATTTTTAAGTGTGCAGTTCAGTAGTAAGTACCTTCACATCTTTGTGCAACCAATCTCCAGACTCTTTCATCTTGAAAAGATGAAACTCTATACCCATTAGACACCACCACCCCATTCACCCTCCCCCTAGTCCCTGGCAACCACCATTCTACTTTCTGTCTCTGTAAATTTGATTACTCTATGTATCTCGTATAAGTGGAATCATATAGTATTTGTCCTTTTGTAACTGGCTTATTTCACTTAGCCTAATATCCTCAAGTTCATCCATATTGTAGTATATGACAGTTTCCTTCTTTTTGGGGGCTGAATAGTATTCCTTTGTAGATATATGCCAGATTTTGTTTATCCAGAGAGATTTTTAAAAATGTATATAAGGCTTAGTTTTTTCAACAAATAAATGGCATAGGAAATGGACAAATCAACCAATTGTAATGGGTGGATATTGCTTGCATACTGATTTAAACAAAATAATTATAAAAAGATATTTCTGAGACAATGGGGAAATCTGAACAAGAAAAGGATTTTATTAAGAAAGGATTTAAGTTGTTATTTTTGTGTTTTTTGTGATAAGGGAATAGCTTCTAGGTTTTTAAAAAGTCTTTTCTTCTAGGGGCCAGCCCCGTGGCTGAGTGGTTAAGTTCACACACTCCGCTTCAGCAGCCCAGGGTTTCGCTGGTTTGGATCCTGGGCGCAGACATGGCACTGCTCATGAAGCTATGCTGAGGCGGCATCCCACATGCCACAACTAGAAGGACCCACAACTAAAAATATACAACTATGTACCAGGGGGTTTTGGGGAGAAAAAGGAAAAATAAAATCTTTAAAAAAAAAAAAGTCTTTTTCTAGAGATAGCTATTGAAGTACCAGTGAGTAAGATGCTTTAATATAGAATTTAAGTACTCCTGAAAAAAATGTGTGTTTGTAGGAGAAAAAGAGGTGAAATAAAATAGGTAAATTGTTAATCATTGTTGAAGGTGGGTGATGCATAAATGGAGGCTTATTGTATTATTCTGTCTATTTAGGTGTATATTTGAAAATGTCCATTAAAAAAGTTCTTATTGCCTCCTATTATTATTATATGGCTGTCTATTTATATACTAACAGACCTAAAGGGAGAAATAAACAGCAATTTAATAATTGTAGGGGACGTTAATACCCTACTCACATCAATGAATAGATCATCCAGAGAGAAAATCAATAAGGAAACATTGTTAGAACAGATATGTTAGACCAGATGGACTTAACAGATATATACAGAACATTTCATCCCAAAGCAGCAAAGTACACATTCTTTTAAAATGCAAAGGAACATTCTGCAGGATAGATCATATGTTAGGCCACAAAAAAAGTCTTAATAAATTTAAGAAGATTGAAATCATATCAAGCATCTTCTCCAACTGCAAGGATATGAACCTAGAAGTCAATTACAAGAAGAAAACTGGAAAACCAAAAAATATGTGGAGACTAAACAACATGTTACTGAACAATCAATGGGTCAAAGAAGAAATCAAAAGAGAAATCAAAAAATACCTTGAGACAAATGAAAATGAAAATACAACATACCAAACTTTATGGGACACAGAAAAAACACTTCTAAGAGAGAAGTTCATAGTGAAAAATGCATCAGTAAACAAGAAAAATCTCAAACAACCTAACTTTATGCCTCAAGGATCTAGAAAAAGAAGAATAAATGAAGCACAAAGTTAGAAGAAGGAAGGAAATAACAAAGATCAGAGCAGAAATAAACGAAATAGAGTCTAAAAAGACAATAGAAAAGATCAATGAAACTAAGAGCTAGTTCTTTGAAGAGATAAAACAAAATTGACAAACCTTTAGCTAGACTCACCAAGAAAAAAAATAGAGGACACAGATAAATAAAATCAGAAATGAAAGAGGAGATGTTACAACTGATACTACAGAAATACAAAAGATCATAAGAGATTACTATGAACAAGTATGTGCCAACAAATTTGACAACCTATGAGAAATGGATAAATTCCTGAAACATACAACCTATCAAGACTGAATCATGAAGAGACAGAAAATCTGAACAGACCAATTATTAAAAAGGAGATTGAATCAGTCATCAAACATTTCCCAACAAACAAAAGTCCAGGACCAGGCAGCTTCCCTGCTGAATTCTACAAAACATTCAAAGAAAAATTAATACAAATCCTTCTGAAACTCTTCCAAAAAAAAAAAAAAAAAATGAGGGAACACTTCCAAACTCATTTTACAAGGCCAGCGTTACCCTGATACCAAACCCATTCAAGGATGCTACAAGATAAGAAAATTATAGGCCAATATCCCTAATCAACATAGATACAAAAATCCTCAACAAAATATTAGCAAATGAAATTCAACAATACATTAAAAGGATCCTGCACCATGATCAAGTGGGATTTATCCCAGGGATGTAAGGATGGTTCAATATCTGCAAATCAATTAATGTGATATACCACATTAACAAAATAAAGCATAAAAATCATATGAGTATTGCAATAGACACAGAAAAAGCATTTGACAAAATTCAACATCCATTTACGATAAAAACTCTCAACAAAGTGAGTGTAGAGGGAACATACCTCAACATAATATACTCCATATATGACAAGCCCACAGCTAACATCATACTCAGTGGTGAAAAGCTGAAAACTATCCCTCTAAGACCAGGAACAAGACAAAGATGCCTACTCTTGCCACTTTTGTTCAACATATATTGGAAGTCCTATCCAGAGCAGTTAGATAAGAAAAAGAAATAAAACTTATCCAAATTGGAAAGGAAGCAGTAAAACTGTCACTATTTGCAGATGACATGATATTATATATAGAAAACCCTTAAAGACTCCACCAAAAAACTGTTAGAACTAATAAGCAAACTCAGTCAAGGGGTAGATTCAAAAATCAATATACAAAAGTCAGCTGTGTTTCTGTAGACTAATAACAAAATACCCGAAAGAGAAATGAAGAAAAGAATCCCACTTACAATTACAGCAAAAAAAAACCCCAAAAACCTGGGAATAAACTTAACGAAGGAGGTGAAAGACATTTACACTGAAAATTGTAAGACATTGATAAAGGAACTCGAAGAAGACACAAGTAAATGGAAAGATATTGGTATTCATAGAACAGAAGAATTAATATTGTTAAAATGTCCATAATACCTAAAGCAATATACAAACTTAGTGCAATCTCTATCAGAATTCCAAGGTCATTTTCACAAACATAGAACAAACGATCCTAAAATAGGTGTGGAACCATGAAAGACTCTGAATAGCCAAAACAATCTTGAGAAAGAAGAACAAAGCTGGAGACATCATGCTCCCTAATTTCAAACTATATTACAAAGCTATAGTCATCAACACAGTATGATATTGGCATAGAAACACACATACAGATCAATGAAATGGAATAGACAACCCAGAAATAAACCCACACGTATATGTCAATTAATTTATGACAAAGGAGCCAAGAATATACAATGGGGAAAGATCAGTCTCTTCAATAAGTGGTGTTGAGAAAATTGGACAGCCACAAGCAAAAGAGTGAAATCGGATCACTGTCTTACACCATACACAAAAATCAACTCAAAATAGATTGAAGACTTGCTGTAAGACCCGAAACCATAAAACTCCTAGAAGGAAACATAGTGGTTAGCTCCTGGACATTGGTCTTGGCAATGAGTTTCTTGGATTTGACACCAAAAAGCAATGGCAACAAAAGCAAAAATAAACAAGTGGGACTACATGCAACTAAAAAGCTTCTGCACAGCAAACTGTCAACAAAATGAAAAGGCAACCCTCCAAATGGGAGAAAATATTTGCAAATCATCTATCTGATAAGAGATTAATATTCAAAATATATCAAGAACTAGCACAATGCAATAGCAAACAGACAACAATCTGATTAAAAACTAGACAGAAGACCCGAATAGACATTTTCCTAGAGAGGACATACAGATGGCCAATGGGTAGTCAATATCACTAATCACCAGGGAAATGAAAATCAAAACCACCATGAGCTATCACCTCACATCTGTTAGAATGGCTATTGTCAAAAAGGCTAGAAATAACAAGTGTTGGCAAGAATGTGGAGAAAATCCCTTTTCCTCATGCACTGTTGATGGGAATGTAAATTGGCGCGACCACTATGGAAAAGAGTACGGAGGTTCCTCAAAAAATTAAAAATAGAACTACCATATGATCCAGCAATTCCACTTCTGGATATTCATCCTAAGGAAATGAAAATGCTAACTTGAAAAGATATATGCACCCTCATGTTCATTGCAGTATTATTTATAGTAGCCAAGACATGGAATCAACCTAAGTGTCCATTGATGGCTGAACAGGTAGAGAAAATGTGGCATATACATACACAATGGGCTATTATTCAGCCATAAAAAAGAATTAAATCTTGCCATTTGTGACAACATGGATGGACCTTGAGGACATTATGCTAAGTGAAATAAGTCAGACAGAGAAAGCCAAATACCATATGATCTCACTTATATGTGGAATCTAAAAAAAAAGACAGAAAAAAGAAAAAAATTGAACTCACAGATACAGAGAATAGATTGCTGGTTGCCAGAGGTGGGAATTGGAGGGTGAGCAAAATGGGTGAAGGAGGTCAAAAGGTACAAACTTCCAGGTATAAAAGAATTAAGCTCTGGGGATGTAATTTGCAGCATGGAGACCATAGTTAATAACACTGTATCGTAGATTTGAAAGTTGCTGAGAGTAGATCTTAAAAGTTCTCATCACAAGAAAAAAAAATTGTAACTATGTGTGATGATGGAGACGTTAACTAGGCTTACTGTGGTGATAATTTCACAACATATGAAATATCAAATCATTATTTTGTACATCGGAAACTAACAGCATGTTATATCTCCGTTATATGAAAAATGTAATTACAGAATTGTTACCCGATACTCCAGAAAAAAAAAAAATGTACGTGCTGATTACCGCAAGCAAGTATAAAGAATTCAGTTGTGGGAAATTCAGAGAATTAGGAAACAGCTATGGGAACTCAGACAATAGAGATTATTTTCAGCTCTAGTGGTCAGAAACATCTGGATAAAAAAGTATTTGATACAAGCTTTGAGGCAAGGGTAGAATTTTCACAGGGAGAGGGACAGAGACATGGGCGAAGGGTCTTTCATTGAAGCAGAGCTATAGCTAACTCAAAGTGAGACGCCTTACCAGGCAACAAGCATTTTGCAGAATATTCTAGAAGAGAGGCCTCCTCAACTTTTGGGCCATTAAGAGTGGGGATAATTAGAGACAAAAAAGGATGCTGGATGGAAGGTTATGTGGCCTCAACATCAGTCACCCCGTTGATTGCCAGGGCTCATTCTGCCAATCTGTGTAGGCACCCTTTCATGTCACTGCTGCATGTACTTCCTTCCTAAAATGGCCTGCTTGATGGAGCACACTGACCTTCCCATACAGAGGAAGACACTTCTTCAGTCAGCGGTGCCTAAGTGTTTGTGCCCCCTGCTAGAACCTTCAAGTAAACTCTAGAGATGCCTGTGCAGAACAGTGTAGCTAAGGAAAGTTTCCAGGATACTAGACACGAGCAATGCAGACACTGAACTGAGGCAGCCTGCCTGTCAAAAGGAAAATTTATGAGCACTCAGAGCTTAAAATCTGAGCTTTGAGCAATTGCCAAGACAGAGATAAAAGCTGCTTGTAATTAGCTTTCACTACCTTATACATACTGTTTATTTAGACTGGAAAATCCTTTGCCCATGTGAACTTCTAGAAAACCTTGACTCAGTCTTCAAGCTTAACCCCAACATCCTTCCCTACAGAAAACCTTCCCTGACTTTCCCAGACACCTATGTTTCCTCCCCGATGTTCCCACTGAGACCTGGACATGCTTTTAGTAAAACAACATCTTCTTGGATCTCTCAGAGTCAGGCACTGTCTTATATTTACCTTTGTGCCCAGTGCTTGGAGCGTGGTGGGTGCTTTAAGTATTTTGGCCAAATAAATGAAAACGTCCTTATAGAAAGATGCCCCATTCCAGTAGGCTTGTCTATATGAAACAAGAATGAAGACGACACCACAGTTGAGGGAGTTGCATGTTGAGGATGAAGGTCAAGAAAGCTTTGATGACAACAAAAGGAAGATATAGATTGAAAAGCGGGCTGCCTCTGGACCCCAACAGCAGGGAATAAGATGGAGAAAGATTTTGAGAGACAAAGGCCCCAAGACTTCTTAACTGAACAAAATGATTCAACCCTGTGGCAAGGATCAGATGGTTATTTCATATCATCAAGGCAGCCCCTGTTAAGTGGAGGTGGGGGTTGGAGAAGACATGGAGGCAAGGAAGCAAATCAACAAGAGTCTTGAGAATTATGCCTTAAGAAAGAAATAGACCAGGAGTTGGCTATGTTTTTTGAGGAAATTTTGTATCCCAAACACCAAGAGCCTCACATAAAAGGAGCCTTGTACTTTAAAACAACCCTTGGCTGGCCAAAATTGCAAAGGCAGCAAGTGATGTGTGTAATTGCTACAGCCTCTGAGGATGATATTCTCCTGTGTGCCCACTTCCGGTGGAGAACAAATGACAAGGAACTTCCTCCCAATTGGCAGGCCCAGGTCTAATCAGGGAACCTCCTCCCCTGCTAGGGCAGATGTCTTTACAAGGCCTGCCCACTGAATTTCATCACTGCAACGAACCAGCAACTTATAGGCGCCTGTCATTCTTCCCATTTCCAAATGGGAGCTTTGATTGTGGTTGACATGTCCCTGCTCCACCATTGTATGTTGAGTGTGTGCATGGGAGGGGGGAGGTGAGATAATTTATATTTTAATTCATAGATAACCAGACCAAAAAGAGCCTTATCCAAATATGAGGCAGCCAGGCTCTGGAGTATGAGCTGTATGCAGTAGCTGGGTGGCACTTTCCACTAACATCCTTGGGGGAGATGGGTGGGTGTGTTCTATGGTGAAGGAAGAAGGCTGAAAATGAATATTTGGTGCCAAGAGTAGAAGGCGGCAGAGACTGGTAGTGCTCACCCAAATTTGTGTTCTCTTCTTTCTGGGCACACAGTCAGACCACGTTTCCCAGTCTGCCTGACAGTGAGGTATGAGCACGTGGCCAATAGGATGTGGTGGAAGATCCATGAGGATGTCCGTTGTGTGAATTTCCCCTTCGGCTGGCTGGATGTCAATGACCGAAATTGGAGCTGCTCCCCACCACCTGACCCCCAACAAGGGACACATGTTTGAACTCCTAAGTGGTTGAGAAATAACCTTGTATTGTGTTAACCCACTGAAACGTTGGGGGTTTGTTACAACAGATGCCAATTCCTAGCTAATGCACAGTTTTCTGCTTTTCATTACTTGAGGCAGTGGTAGCCAGACTGATCTCTTGCCTGAAGTATTGTTGGGATTCTTTGAGTTGTAATGAGAGAGAAGACCACTGAAGAGGAGAAAAAAATTCTTCAACTGATGTGATGGAGTTTCAGAGAAATTTGATTAGACCGTTAAGAGATATTTGATCTCCTCTCGTACCTGAGGCTGGTGAAATGAGACATAGCTTAGTTAACTTGAGCCTTACGGTCAAGATCGTTGTGCTCAGGATGGACAGGCCCGGAGAATGCTGCCTCAGACAAGCTTCATTCCTGTACAGATGATTTTCACATCATAAAAACAAAACATTTTGTTTTATTTCCCCATTTTTCCATTGATTATTTATTTTAATATTAGAGGAAAGTATTTAATAACGTAAGAAAACATTCAAAATAAATTAAGAGAAAAAGACTACTAATAAAATAGTATGCTCAGCATAATCCCAATTTTAAAAAGCAAGCCAAAAGTCTACAAGTATATTTACATACGCATTGACCTAGAAAGACGACATCAACATATTAAGGGTGGTCATTTGTAGTAGTAGCGTTAAGTGTAATTTTTGTATTTATCTTTATTCTATTTGACATTTTTCCAATTCTTCTCAATGGACATTCATCACCTCCAGATTAACAACAACAACAAAGTCGACAGAAGTTATTTTTAAGGAAAAGACAAAGAAAAAATGTTGTCTTGGAATAAAAAAATCCAGTCTCTTCACTCGTCCTTACTGTGAGTTCTTGGTGGAGCGCATATCCCGGCAGAGCATCGAGGATCCATGAGTTCATCAACAATACGAAAGCTGCGAACAGCAATCTTCTGTTTGTGGTGGAATAGAGTCATGAGTGTTTAATCTAGAACTTGAAAAGTATGAAGATTTCACTGAGAGTTTTGTATTTAAAGAACTATTTATTGCTTTCCAGTGAGCACACTCCTACTAAATTTGGGAACTCTATTATTCTTTTCGGGGCCTTCATTCCTGAGCTCAGGCAAATCTAGCCGTGTGAGTATTGCAGTGTTGTTAGCATTAGAGCACTGCTTTTCTTCTGTTTGTATGATCACACCCTGGTTAAGTATGTGTTGGTGGATCTTCCCTTCCTGAGACAGAGTTTCACCAGCACGTGGAACCATTCACATTCCAAGGACATGGGAAGATGGCCCAAAGCGGCGTTTCTGGAACATTAGGTACTGTGAAGGGAACTGAGATTTCAGCATCCCTCCTCCCTCTACCTTTGGCCACCACTGCCACTTCTATTCTTTCTTTAACGTCCTTGCTCTAGAGTTCATTCTGTGACATAAATGTTCTTTTACTGGAGCAGAATAAACCTGTAGTCTCTGTATTAGGATAGTCCCCAAGTTTGGAAAACTCTTCAGCCCTCCGTTTGGACCCTAAACACAAGCTGAGGAAAAGGCAGTGGGATTAGATGAACATTTATGCATTGGACTTCATTGCTCTGTAAATTCTGAGCATTTACTAAGGAAAGATCCAGACAGCAAGTGATGTAAACATGAGAAATATAAATACATTTTTTGATGAAGTATGGCTTATTGGGAAGGGTGTGAACTTTGGAGCATAACAGACACAGGGTCAAACCCCGGCTGTGTCGCTTACAAGTAGCATGACCTGAGGCTAGCTTTTAGCTTCTCTGAACCTGTTCTTTCTTTGGGAAAGTGAGGGTCATGGTGTTGTTGGGAGAATTAAGTGATAAATGTATGCAAAGCACTTACACAGTACCTTGTACTCAGTAGATGCCCACTCATGTTGGCTCTTTTCCCCACTTCCATGGGTTGTTGTTAGCTTAGATTCGAGGAGAGGCTAAGACAAATGAAACCAGATTGGAGGAACACGTTGGGTGAAAATCAGGATAAGGCTAAAAAGCAAGAGGTGAAAATATAGAATGTGAAACTGTTTTACTTGAAAGCACACCACATAAGCAGAAAGAAGTGCTATGGACAAGGCTGCCCAACAAAAAGGCAGACCAGACCTTCACCTCGCCAGAGCAACTCCTCTGAAAATGACCCCTCTCATAGGCCAAGTATGAGCCACCACTCCTCAATTTACCAAAGCCACCATCTTTCATGCTGTAGCAGATAGAACTTTTCAAAATGGCAATTGTTATCACGATGGCCACATTAATGGGGAAAAAAAGGGAAAAATTGTTTATGAATGTAGAATATTTCTCTCAAATTTACATTAATTAATGAATTCCAATGTCATTTAGGAATTAAGCTACATGAGTTGTATAGTTTACCCAATCAGATTGGGATCTATTGTCTGCATTTTTCAGCAATTACATGTTGGCACACCCCCAACTATCTGGTTTAGAATCGGCGTCTGATATAAAATTGGTTGATTCAAGGGATTGTTAGGTCAAAAAGTACAGTCGTCCTTTCCCGTCGGCCCAGCGTTAGTTCCAGTGCCCACCGCGGATCCCGAAATCCGCGGATGCTGAAGTCTCTTAGCCGGGCCCCCGCATCCCCGGGTTCCGCACCTGCGGATGCGGAGGGCCGACTCTAACTCTACATTGCTGATTCAGATCCAGCTCTGAAGACTCACTAAGTAGAACACTTTAGGTGATCAACCGCAGTTCCATGGAAAACCAGCTTTTGCCTCCTTGGCTCTTCCAGGGCTCTCATTCCACGTGACTTTATATCTCCCTACGGGGAGCTCTAGCTTAGGTGTCCCGGTGTGGAGGAGCTATATAACTAAGCTTTCGTTTGGGTATTTAGAAATCTTTATATAAGGAATTCGTGCTTGTGTATGTAGAAAACACATACCTGCCTGTAGCAAAAACCAAACATGCTTATCTTTCCGTTTCCTCCGCTAGTCTCTCTCCCCAGAAGAAACCACTACTAGCAATGTAGTGTATTAGCGACACCTAGATAGTTTTAATGTGATTGTACTATTTATACACGTATTATTCAACAAACTGATTTTTAAAAAATCTTAACAGTGTATTATGGACATCTTTTCACATCAGTAAATACAATTTTTCCTCATTATTTTTACAGCAGTGCAGTGAGAGGAGCAACAGAGAACACGGAACAGGAGCATGGACTCCTTGGGTTTGAAACTCATTTTTGCCACTTCTCTTTTGTGTAAAGCTGAGCCAATTACTTCACTGTGTCTTAGTTACTTAATCTGTAAAATCTATTACAATAAAATGCTTTTTGCGAGGATTAAATGAACTAATACAGATATAGCACCTCCAATAGTACTGGCGCATGGCAACCTGCTCAATCATTTCCTTAGTGGAGTTTTAGTTCTTTTTAAAGTTTTACTGTTACAAAGAATGCTATGATGAGCATCCTCATACACATGTTTTTAAACACTTCTGCTAGTGTTTTTACAGGACAGAAGTGACAACAAGGGATCATGTAGGTTGGTCACAGTGAGTTATGATTTGCCTAACTGCTCCAAAAATTGTACCCATTCACACTCCCACCAATAGTGCACATAATGGCTCATTTCCTCAGACTTTTGCCCTAACCGGATTTTATAATTAAAACTTTTTTTCCCATCTAGTAGGTGAATATAACTGATCTTTGACACATTGAATTCCAGTATAAAAAATGCTTTATCCAAAGGGCCAACAAGCCAACCAAACTGGGCAGAGGCCATACATTATATATTTAAAAATTTTAATGGAGCATTCTCACCTTTATCTAACATCAAGATTTATGAAATTCTTATCTTTTCTTTCCATAATGCTTCTATGTGTCTTCATTTTGAATGCAGGGTTGATAGGAAAATAAATTTTACTTCTCTTGATTTCCTTCCTTTTAAATTCTACAGACGTTGTGAATACCTAAGTGTTCAGGGGAAGTTATGTTCTAGTTGCTACAAGCACCTGAAGTCCTATAATTCGAATAAGAAATATTTTGGTATTCTCTACCCTCCTCAGTACATTTTCTGAGTACCTACTTTCCAAAACTGGTCTCCAAGAGACTGTGATATGAGTGGGTGCTGGTTGCAAAGGATTTAATCTCTATCCCAGACTAAAATTTTATAGAAACAACTTGGAAACACCAGGGTTCAGTCAAATGAGCATTCGACACCAAGTTTACTGCTTTCTAAATTCTTGAGTTAGGAATCATTTTTGCAACTTAGGTTCTGTGTGAACTTGGACAAACGTATGAAAAGCACTCTTACCAGCCTTGCTAAGATCACTTGTCTTAGTCGCTGTCTTGTTCGCCCTCTGCTGGTTTTTCAGAAGAAGAACATGAGTGGTTAGAACTACTTTGACCCTGTGAGATTTTTGTTTTTGTTTATCAAAATTTCAGTTGAACTTCCTAATTATAAAAATGTCAAAAGAAGACGTGAGTTTTAATGGGTTAGACTAATTTGAATTACTGCGAGTGTTTGGAGGTAAAGCATGGAGGCAGAAGAGAACCAGCTTGACCTCTTTTTCTATACATCTTACTGTTGAGTTCTTCAGCTATCGGTTTTCTCATGTGTGTAATTATACTTACATCACAAATTCAAGGCTTAGAATGTACATGAATATATATATCCTGGAACCTTGCTAATGTGGGCACCCAGAGCTGAAAGTGTCATGAGAGACTGAAAAAGAACACAGAAGTAGAACCTTCTCCTTATTACCAGACCCATTAATTCAACAAAATGTAATAGAGTGTTTTCAGAGTCTTAAAAGGCTCTATTTTATGTACAAGTTCTATGCAATACCTATTCCAGGAAATCCTCAAAGCTTGTAGGTATTGTAATGATAACAATTCATTTAAGAGCCAGTTCTGTCAAGTGTCCCCAGCTGCCTGGGAAATGTACCCGGGACAGCAAAGCACAACATAGGGAGGTGATGCTCCCTGTCACTAGCCTCCACTCTTCACAGTATTGTTTTTCTATGTCTGGCATCCTTTTGCTCTTCTGGTAACAGCACCACCATACCTTTGGGGAACTGCCCTTTCTCCTCAATGTGATTCTAGGGGGTTTCTGATCACATACCTTGGATTGATGACCACAGAGCTGGACATAGAAGCAAGATCTGAAGAACTGCGATATTACGCCTCCCTGGCCAAAATGATTGGCAAATGACCCAAACCTGACCACTTCCTCTCTGGGATTTTGTATGTTGATGCCAGGAGGCGGAAGCTCTTTTTCCTCTAGGCTCACATACCTGGGGTGATGGAAGCTGAATCTGTCCTTAATGCTCTTCTACTCCCAACCACTTCACGGTGGGCACCACAGGATAGTAGACATGGAGGAAAGTAGATGGAATTGAAATGTATTTGGAAGCAGAATCTGCTGAAGGATTGAATTGGAGGCAGAGGATGAACAAAAGGGAAGACTCAAGAATAACTTCTAGATTTCTAATTTTGCTTCCCGAATTTGTTACCATTTGTTAATATAGGGAGAGAACTAGGAATGGGATTGGAGAGGAGACTAGAGCTTCAAAGTGACAATCAGGACTCCTGCTGTGGGTGTACGGACCTTGAGATGTCCGTGAGATAGCCAAGTGAGGATATCAAGTGTGCAGTTAGATGTGTGACTGTGGAGCTAGGGGGAGAGATCTAAGCTGACAGTACTAATTTAGGAGTTGTGACATATAAATTGTATGTGAAGACATTAGAGTGGATGAGAATATTTAGATATAGAAGATGTTGAAGAGAAGGCCCAGGACCAAGTTTTGAAGAGGATCCTATCCTAAGGATCGAGTAGAGAAGGAGAATGTAGCAAAGGAGACTTAAAAAGAAAGACTAACAACATGGAGAAAAAGCTGAATGAGAATAGAGTCTCTTAGAATTGGAGAAAAGAGAGTTTCAAAAATAGGATAGCGGTCAACAAAGTCAAAAGCTGCTGAGAATTAGGGAAATTTGAGATCAGAGACACATTCACTGGGTTTGGCAATATGGCGGGCATTAGCGAAGTTGACGAGCATTTGCAGTGGAGTAATGGGCATGAAACTGAGTTTGGAGTAGGTTAAAAAGGAATGGTGGTGACAAGCAGTGTGGGTGACATTGTGAGTTCATGGGAAACTCCTTACCCCCATCTTCTTACGCCCTCCACCACCCCCCCCCCCCAAACACTACAGAGCTAATACATAGCAGTGACTGGTAAAATATTTAAAAAATATTTGAGAGATTACCATTGTATCCCCTGGAAGAAAAATTCATTCCTTGGGTATGTGACTACTTTTCGTCAGAGCCCAGAATCACAAAGATTATAACAAAATATTGAGGGAGTCCTTAGCTGTGAAAATGGAGGTGCCAACTCTCAATTCCACCTCTTGATTCTCCAATTCACATACAGGTGATTCACATTATTCACATAAGATGTGTTCTATAAAGCCTCTACTAAAGCTGAATTAGCTAACTCCAAGGGGAAATACAGGGTTAGGTTCCTGCGAGCTTCTGGGCAGAGCATTTTCATCAACCAAAACACCACTTGCGTACTCTAGCTTCATTTGTCAACATCCTGGTAAAACACTTAGGAGGTGTTTTAAAAATGCTTCCACAGCCTCCTGACCTGTAGAACCTGCCTCGCCTACAAGTTTTGCAGATTTGTTTAACGTCCGCAAAAAGACTAGTTGAACATCTTTCTGACCCTGGGTAATGTGACTGTAAATTTCTTCGGCTTTCAGCCTCACAACAATGGTGTTCACCACAGGTTTTTTTATTGGTCATCATCTCTGAATCCACAAATTTAGCCCCCTTTCCATCTTTTCCATAGCTTCATCACACACTGTAAATATTACTTTAAGTACTTTCTGCAGTGACCTGACATACAAATCTACGAATTTCCTCTTCCTTTTTCTGGATATGCCATATTGTTAATTTGGTAACATCAAACACACAGCACTGTAACTCAGGTCTGAACAAAGCTTATTTGACATATGCGTTTTCTCCATAAGGCACACCACAGCCTTCCTGCCCTTAGGAACACTAGATGGCACTTCTGTACTATGCTTGGGGGCCATTTCAAATAGTGAAATCAACAAAAAGCACAGAAATGTGCAAAATGTGACATTAAATAGGCCAGAAAAAGGATACTTATTCAGTATGGGAGCTGAAATGAGAAGGCAGAGTGTCAGCTTGTTCAACCTCAGCTGGCAACATGTGCATGGGGCAACTGGGAATGTCCTCAAATGACAGCAAAAAGTGCTGTCAGTATATTAGTATTGTGGTTACAAATAAATTTTAGAGAGTAGGCAAATTTGCAAAAATGGAATCCGCAAATGATGAGGATTGACTACATTCTGGCTTTAGGAAGAACAGTGTTTTGGGCTGTTATGGCAAAATACCATATATTGGGTGGCTTGAACAACAAACGTTTATTTCTCACTGATCTGGAAGCCGGGAAGTCCAAGATCAAGGCAGCAGCAGGTTCGGCGTCTGGTGGGAGCCCACTTCCTGGTTCATTGACTGCCATCTTTTCGCTGTGTGCTCACATGGTGGAAGAGGCAAAGGAGCTCTCTGGGGTCTCTTATAAGGCATTAATCCCATTTATAAGGGCTCTATTCTCGACCTAATCACCTCCCAAAGACTCTACCTCCAAATACCATCACATTGGGGATTAAGTTTCAATGTATGAATTTGGGGGGCATGAACATTCAGTCTGTGGAGACCAACACCATACATTGATTGTTAGTTCTGAGCCTATACCAAAATCCTACAGTGAGACTGCGACATTACGTCAGTCCTCTTCCAACTGGAGTTAGCATACAATGCATGCCCATCTGTAATCCAGGTTCAAAATTTTCCCATCAATCAGCTAAACATAATAAGCTCCCACAAGGTCACAGGTGTTTGGAGATTGAAGTAGAAGTGGACAGGAGTAGATGTGCTGGAAATATAAGCCATCTGTTCATGCAATTCATTCATGTCTGAAGGACCTGCTTGGTCTGGGTTAGATATCTGGTACTTCCATCTGATAATGGTGCCTCTGGGCACCTCAACTGTATGGAGAAATGAATCAGAAAACAACCATTTTGTCATGGGTAGTTCAGTGACATAATCACCTCATGACTCATGGTCAGGTGTTCAGTTTCTACTAGGGATCAGTAGCAAGCTGAGACCTGTTTCTCAAAACAGAAGTTGCTACTGACATAGTACCGCAGAACTTTGCTCTAAAACTTGTTCTCCAATCATGGTTAGCTTCAGCCTCCGTACAGACTTCTCTTGTTCTGGGCCCCACTCAAAGATGCCAACCTTTTAGTTCCTACAGTATATGCACTACAGAAAGACATCTAGATGTGATATAGGTAGCTGCTATGGTCTAAATGTTTGTGTCCTCCCAAAATTCATATGTTGAAATCCTAACACTCAAAGATGAAGGTATTAGGAGGTGGGGCCTTTGGGAGGTGATTAGGTCGTGGGGACAGAGCCTAAGCTACCCACTCTCTGGTATTTTGTTCTGTCAGTCCAAAAGGACTAAGATAGTAGCCTCTGAAATCCACAAAGTCCCATCAATTGTTGCGTCTTTTTCTTAATGGGGGGGGCGGGGTCCATATTTTTATGAAATTTATTTCCTGCACCTAGGCAGGCATCTATCTTAGTTGGGCATCCAAGGGACTTGCTAATTCTGATTCACCAGGTCCCATCCATATACATGTCACCAAAATAGCAGGGAAGCAGGATGTTGTCTCGATGGTAAGAATATTAAGTTCCCAGAAGACTCCCTTGACTAAGGCCAGGGAGGAAATGAGGTGAGATAGCAAAAGCATCCTGCTGTCCCTGACAGGTGAAAGCACACTGTTTCCAGATTTCTCTGCTTATTGAGTGAGTGGGGAAAAAAGCATTTCCCAGATGGATAGGAGCACATCAGTTACTTGCGTCTGTGCTGACTTGCTACGATAAAGAGATCCTATCCAGAAGAGCAGCTCTGATTAGAGTCACTAACTATTCAAGCTTAGGATAATCCACCGTCATCTTCCAAGACCTATCTCTCTTCTTCAAAGGTTGCAAAGCTGAATTTAATGAGGATTTAATAGAAACAACCCCTCTCCATCCTTCAAAACTTCAAGGAGGCACCAACTCCTATAATTCTTCATGGATGTGTGAGTGCTTTTCGTTTATGATTTCAGTAGGGAAGAAGAACTCAAAGTGTATTCTCTTGGTCCTTCCTACCACAACTGTCCTTAACGTACAGGTCAGGGAGCACTGTGGGGGTCCTGCCACTTCCCCAAGGCAGGAAGAAAGGGGAAGGCTTGTTGTTGGCTACATCTGTATCTTCTATTCAGAAAGCACAAATTTGCCCAGACACTTCCCAGCAAACTGTCACTTAATGTCTCATTGACAAAATCTTGCCACTGATCTCTAGCTGGAAGGGAAGCTGGAAGTCAAGCATTTAAAATGTTCCTTCTCCATAGTGGAGAGCAAAAGAGACTGAAGAATAGTTGTCAGAGATGTAGGAATATAACCAGGAAAGCATGTGCTGGAAGCCTAGAAAGAAGAGAGTTTCAGGAAGTGCAAAATGTTGCAAATAAGTCAGATCATGATTAAAAACAAATCTTTGAATTTAACTTTTGAAGATCATTTAAGACTTTATTGAGAGGAATTTCAGTAATTAGAGTTGGAAGCCAGATCATAAGGGGTTTATTCAAATATTGAGAAGTTACGTAAATAAAAGCAGTGGACATTGACTTCAACTGAAAGATGTTTAGCAAGTTATGCAACAGAAAATCAATTAATATTCATGATATTAATACGTTCATAATATGTCAATATCATTCTATTTAAAATAACATATTAATGTATTATTATTAGTTATATAAAATAAAATAATATAATTATATTAATAAAGTATCAATTTTTATTTATGTAAATATTAACACAATTAGTTATTGTGATCATGATATAACACATAATCACATAATCATCATTAAATAACCCATACATTATTCATTAACAACGTATGGATTACTTATACATTATATTACACTATTAATTACATTATAATGTATTATGTATCAACATGCTATTAACATCACCAGTATATTATCTAATATAAATATATGTTAATGTTAATTATATTTATTTTGATAATTATGTTGATTAATGTAATTAACATTAAGAGTACTGAATTAATAAGAATAAGGAATACTACCCAATTAAGAACGGGCTAAGGATTGTTTAAGCAATTCATAGAAAAGGAAATACTAGAGGCCAATTATGATGTAAAAATATAATCAGCCTTACAATCAGGAAATCAGGAACAAAACAAAAAGAGACACAATTTTCCCTCCAGCAGATTGATAACAATTTGAGTTTAATAATGTGAAGTGTGATGAGGCCTCAAAGAAACTGTGGGGTGCTCGACCTACAGGTAGAGTAGTGGAGAGAGTCAATAGAACACATTGTCCCTGTGGGTAAAATAGATGGGGTGAATGGGGAGCGTGAGGTGGAAAGGGGTTGTCCCAATAGGAATCATGATCTCTTTCCCAGGTCCTCGACCAAACCCTGTTTTCAAACCCAGAATCTGTTGACTGAAGAGTTAGCCAGGTCCTCAGAAGGAAGGACCCTGCTACATCATCATGAGTATATACGAAATGATTTGGTGGGTTCTTCCCCAAAGCAACCTATGGCCATTTACTTGTGTGACTGTGCACTGGGCAAAGGGGAATACCCAGATATTTCAGGGCTGTTGAACTGAGGGTCTGAGTGAACATAGATACCTGGGACCCATAGCCTCATCATGGTCCCTTGATAGAGTCAGGGCATACAGAGACCAGGGAATAAATGGCAGATCAACCCAGTGATTATTTCCTTGGCTTTCAAATGTATAATAAGGATTGACATCTCAGTAGTCAGGGTAAGCCCCACATTGCATTCTTGGCCTATGGAGTAATAATCATCATACTGGGGAAGGTCACATGAAAGTCTCTGAAATGTATCTTAATCCCCTTGTCAAGATAGTGAAACGAAAACAATATAGCATTCTGCGGAGGATGGCAGAGATTAGTGCCACCTTAAGGATCTTCAGCACATAGCTGTGACATCTCCTGTCATATGTCTAGTTAATTTACCAAGCCAGCCCCTGCAGAAGCTAGACAGATCCTGGAGAATAACTGTAAACTATGACAAGCTCTACCAAATAGTATCTCCAATTACAGCTGCCATGCTGGGCCTGGTATCTTTGCTAGAGAAGATTAATATGGCTCAGGTACATGTTATGCAGCTGTTAATTTGGCAAATGCCTTCTTGTCTATCCCAATCAGTAAAGAGGATCTGAAACAGTTTACAGTTACAGAGAATGGACCACATACATCTAAAGTTTTTCCCTAGGGCTAATTTAACCTACCTACTGACTGTCATAATATGATCAGAGGAGATCTGGATCACCTGGTCATCCTGTAAAACATAAAACTGACCTGTTACGTTGATAACATCTGCTGACTGGACAGGATGAACAAGAGGTGCTAGCAGCGGGAGGCATTGGTAAGACACATGTCCTCCATAGGGTAGGAGATAATCTCTATGAAGATGCACGGACCTGCCACTTTAGTAAAAAGATTTTGGGTGTCCAGGAGTTGGAGTACACCAATACATCCCCTCCAGATTAAAAGACAAATTACTGCATCTTGCATCTCTCACCGCAAAAAAGAAAGTACTACCCCTGGTAGGGCTCTTCACATTCCACACCTAGGCACACAGCTCCCAGTCACATACTGAGTGATCTGAAAGGCTGGCAGCTTTGAGTGAACTCTGTGGCAGAAAAAGGCTCTGCAGCGGGTCCGGGCTGTGCTACAAGTAGTCTTGCCATTTGGGCCATTCAATATGGCAACCCCACGGTGCTGAAAGGGTCAGTGGTGGGAAAAGATGCTATATAGAATTTATGGCAACTCCAGAGGAATAGCTGTTTTGTCTTTCTAGAAATAATTCCTGGTGTGTTACTGGGCCCCAGTAGAGGCAGAACACTTTACCGTGGAACATCAAGTGGCCATGTGTCTGAAACTGCTCATTATGAGCTAGGCTATCTTGAACCCACCAATCATAAAGTTGTAATAAGATGGAAATGCTGCATCAGTGCCTGAATCTGAGCAGTACCAGTAAGATGCGTGAGAAGTTAGCCCAGGCTCCGCTTCCCCTCACCACGGTTGTAACAGCATATCTCCTTCAACTTGCACATTTGGCCACATAGGGCAAAGGAAGAGGTACTGAAAGAGGAGGAAAAGCCTGAACTTGGTTTATAGATAGATTGAATTAGGTTGGCTTGTTATGTGGGTGCAAGCTTAAAATGGATAGGAAATGCATTATAGCCACACAAGGGTAACCTTAAAGAGAATGTTGAGGGAAAAATCTTTCCAATGAGTAGAACTTTGAGTCATCACCTGATCATCTACTTTATGTAGAAAGAAAAAAGCCCAGTTTATGTGAGCTCATGGGCAGTGATGAATAGCCTGATTGGCTGGCCAAAACCCTGAAAGAAAAAGACTGAAAAATTGGAGACAAGAAAGTATGGGCTAGAGGCATGTGAAAGGACATTTAAGGTAGGCGTGTTGATCTTCCTAGGTGTCCTTGCAGCTCCTCCCATCAGGAGGTGGGGTCTATCGCTCCACCTCTTAAATCTGAGTTAGGCCATGCGACATTATCCAAGAGGACAACAGCAAAAAGATGCAAGCATAGGCGTCAAAGTGCCTAGACATTGGGGCTTGCCCTCTCTTGCTTCTGGGAACTCTTCTGCCACCGTGGGAAAAGCGTGACCTAGCCTCTTGGAAGCTGAGAGCACATGGAGAGAGCCTCCGCCATCCCAGCTTTCCCAGCCAAGGTCCAATGCATGAGTGAGCCCTGCTGATGTGACACAGGGCAGAGGCAAGCCATCCTAGCTGAGGCCCACTCAAATCACCAACCTACAGAATCAAGAGCAAATAAACGTTTGTTGTTTGAAACTACTAAGTTTTGGAGTCGTTTGTCATGCAGCAAAAGCTAACTGATAATGTAGCTTTCTAGACTTTGCTCTTAGTCTATTAACAGGATTTAAAGGAGCTCTTTTGCCAAAGAGTGTCTTCAGAAACTTGCTTCCGATTCAGAAAAGTCAGATGTGAGATTGAGAATTGATTAATACCTTTCTTCCAGTGTCCCTGCCTCTTTCCTAGGGCATTAAGCCCCATACATCAGCCTTAGAGGTGGAAGTCTTCAAGGGACTGTGATTTAAGGAAGAAATTTAAAGGAAAAACACATTAGCTTAATATTTTCAAAATATTATTCCTATTATTGAAATTGGCAAGAAGCCAGGGAAACAGTTACTCTTACGCACTGCCGGTGATGGAATAGGTTATACAGATATCTTAGAAGGCAAATTAGCAGGCTCAACAGAAAATTAACATGAATCTACTGTTTGTCTAAGCAATTCCATTTCTTTGAATCAGTTCAAGATAATGCAGAAACACATGTGTACAAAGAAGCATACACAAAGGTGTAAATTGCAACATTTTAATACCAAAAAATTGGAAACAGAAAAATGGGAATGTAAATGATGTCATGTTTGTATTGTGGAACTAGTTTCTGTTCATCCTCCTGTGAATCGTTTGTTTGGGGCTGCAGGCAGCTAAGATTGTCACTGGCATTTGCCTGTCATTCCCGAACTTCCCGAAACAACGCACGAACTTAACTACTATGCCACTGGGCTGGCCTCTACGTTTTTTTCTTATAATATTTACCCTTACGTTGAGAATTATGTGTCGTTTTTCACAGAATTTGAGAGACTTCTTTTCTACCGAACAATATTTCTTAGTGATATCTTGTTACCACCATGAGTCAAGCCAGATAAAATCAGAGGATAATGTTTGATGAAATGTTCCAGAAAATTGCCTTACTTTTCATCTTCACTTTTGTGAGTGAATATGAATCTGTGTGTGTTTATTTCATGGATTTCAGATAACTTGTACAGAAAGGTCATTAACAAACCAGTTGAAGTTAGGCATGTCCTTCATTTTCTATTCATTTTAGATATATTGTAATAGCATGAAAATATTCAGGTCATGTATAATACGTATATCCAAAATAGAGAATTAAGAAAGTTATCTAGATGCTACCATTGGATTTTTTAAAAACTTTGAGATACAATTCATATATAATTCACCCATTTAAAATGTACAATTCAGTATCTCTTAGTATATTCAGAGAGTTGTGCAATTATGACCAGTTAATTTTAGAACATTTTCATCACCCCCAAAAGAAACTGCACGTGGCTTAGCTGTCACCCCCAGTTCCCCATCCCACCCAGCCCCAGGCAGCCACCAATGTACTTTCTGTCTGTGTAGATTTGCCTATTCTGGATACTTCATATCAATGGAGTTGCACCGTCTGTGGTCCTTTGTGACTAGCTTCTTTTACTTAACATAACGTTTTCAAGATTCCTGTGTTATAGCACGAATCAATACTTCCATTTCTTTTTGTTGTCAAACAATACTCCATTGTGTGGCTAACCGTCGTGTCATTCATCAGATGATGGACCTCTGGGTTGTTTCTACTTTTTGGCCATTATTAATGCTGCTGCGAACGTCCAATTACAAGTTATTGTGTGGACATATGTTTTTATTTCCCTGACGTTGGATTTTATCCTCTGAGTTAATTGGGCTGATTTCACCATCTCTCAGCCTTTACTCAAGCTGTCCTTTCTGTCTTTTCCGTTTCTGTTCCTCCTGCCTAATCGTACAATATTCAGACCTGGCTCACGGTCTTTCACTCTCCGTGAAGCCTTCTCTAACTGTTCTAACTCTCGCTGACCTTACTCTCTTCAGCACTTGTCTTCTAGTCTGTGCAGAACAATTTACCCCTTACTTTTCCACTGTTTTCATGGGAGAGAATCTTGTCTTTGTAAGTGTAAATTTGTCTAAAGCGGAACAGTATTTGATATGCATGGCACTGATCCTTGTATAAATTGAAAACGTTTTAGCTTACACTTATGATAAAATTAAGTACTTTATACTAGACCAATAATTTCTTCTTGGAGACGTAGATATAATAAAGCTTTTATTCTCAATGTATTTTAAGCAATTAAATATAAAATTGAAAGCACTTAATCTAATAGGGGAGAATTGTTCAATCAAATGCTCACTTTTTTCCCTCTTGCTATGAAAAAAAGTCTATATTTGCCTTCCTTCATGATGCAGCCAGACCTGGGATTTACACGCTTATAGCACTTTGCCAGCTGTAAAGCTCTGGGGACAGCTTCTCTGATACACCAGACCACATAGCCTTGATCTGCTCATCAGCGTACTTGCTGAGGCAGCCCAGCATAAACAGTTGGTGGGGGTGAATTGACTCGGGAACTTTGATTTAGCAATAGAATCCGTTCTTTCCACGTCAGTGGCTGTGCCCTGACTCTGACGGTCATGTCGTTGTGTCCTACTCAATCCAGGAGGTGCTATCTGCCCTGGAGCCCCTCATCACTGCCCACTGGGTGACACAGAGAGGAAGTTAGTTATAAGTTATTTTAAGTGGAAAAAGGTACTGTTGGCCAGTGGAATTGGTGAAAGTTTTTGGAAGTCCTGAGGGTATGTTGTGGGCCTCATGCTCCCCATTTGCTGCCACTTTCAGTGATAGGAAGAATGATTTCGTGTATCTTGAATAGAAGACCACTTCCACTGGCCTGCCATCTGCAAAAATGTCAAGTTTTATTAGAACATAAAATACAGCAACAACAATAATGCTAATTGCAAACACTTAGAGCTGACTATGTGCCACGTACTCTTCTAAGTACATAGATTCCCTAATTTAATCTTCCCAACATCCCAGTGAGGTAGATATTATTATTGTCTCCATTTTACAGATGAAGAAACTGAGACAGAAAATGTAAGTAATTTGCTGAAGTTCACACAGCTAACAACTGGTGGAGCTGGGATTCAGACCCAGGCATCCTGGCTCCTATATAAATACTACCCCTCAAACTATTCCAGGAAACACCTGGTTGTCACCGGAGACGGCATGTTAACTTTTACAGTCACGGGACTAGCCATGGCCGTTCACATATGTGAATATTTAAAATTATAGTTGATGTGCTTGGAATACATATAAACATATAAATGTTTACCATAAGGTAATTTCCTCTTTCCTCATTTGATCAATATATAAATTTGTGTATTTATCTGATAAAATAGAATTTGAAATTATGAATAATGTGTTTTAGTACTAGAGGAGAGGCCGGTAAGCTTTTCTGTAAAGGGCCAGAGAGTAAGTTTTTTAGGCTTTGTGGCCTTAAGGTCTCTGTTGTTATGGCAGGAAAGCAGCCATAAGTAACGTGTGGACGAAAGGGGGTGGCTGGGTTCCAATAACATTTTACAAACACATGTGATGGCAGATTTGTACTAGATTGTCAGTAGCTGAAAGTAGTTTTTTCCCTCTACTTTAGTTGCAAAAAGCACAGAATTGACATACAGAGGCCCCAGTGTGCTGAGAAGATGCAAGATCACATGCAAAAGTACAACTGAAAGTGGGCCGGCCTAGAGGCGCAGTGGTTAATTCACACGTTACCCTCCGGCCGCCCAGGCTTCCCCGGTTTGGATCCCAGGTGCAGACCTATGAACCACTTGCCAAGCCATGTTGTGGCAGGTGTCCCACACATAAAAAGTAGAGGAAGATGGGCACAGATGTTAGCTCAGGGCCAGTCTTCCTCAGCAAAAAGAGGAGGGTTGGTGGCAGATGTTAGCTCAGGGTTAATCTTCCCCAAAAGAAAAAGAAAAAGGTACAACTGAAAGCAGCACAGAAAATAACTCAAGTATTTATAAAGCAGATAAACAGTGTAGTATGAGAAGTATATCTGTGACGATAATAAATCTTAAATAAATAAATATTGTAGTTTAACAACATGAAAAATTATCTGGATTTGGCTTATATTTTCCTTCTGCTTTTTTAACTTATGAAATAAATCATTAATGCAAAAATATATGTGTGACTTAAAGAAAAAATAAATAAATAAATACATGGAATATTTCCCAATGTCTGTGAAGCCCCCCGATGGCTTCCTTTCTGTTTATTTGCTGAGTCCTGAAGTTTGTTCTGTGGTTCCAATCAATATTTTCCTCTCGCTTAACTGTCTTTCTCTACGTTGTTTTGCATCTCTTTCATTTTGTTAATATGGTCCCAGCCAAGATCTCTAGACTTCTCCTGAACACGGTCTTGATGAGACTGACACGGTCTCTCTGTGCTCATTTCCTTTCTTCTGAAGCTCTGCCCGTTTCCTTTTCCTCTCAGCTCAGACTTCAAAGATTTTTCTTTCCTGTTTCTCTTTCTGTTTTGAGTGATCTCCTGGATGTTTTTATGTCTGCTTTCTTTTCTTATTGCAGACGGTGGTCAGCAGGTACCAAAATGTATTTTCATATTTTTTCAAAACATTTGTGTATAAGTATGCTTTTTTCTTCACCTGGGATACTGATCTCTGATTTTAGCTAATATTTAGTAATAGGTTAATATTTTATATTAACATTAAAAATGGTTATTATAATAACATTCATAAGAACTCCATGTATTACAATATTAAACCCTTTATCTACCATATATGTCATAAAAATTTTCTTCATATTATTTGCCTAAGAACATAATTTAGTATGCATTTAAACAATACTAGATTGGAACAAATGAGAGAGCATCATAGTTTATAGATTTGTTATTTTATATGATAGAATATAATATCTGTGTAAATAATTATTAAATACTTACTCAAAGGACTTGACTCATTTTTTCTGCAGATTTAAGAAACTCTTAAAAATGGCAGGAAGGAAGTTAAATGAATATGAAAATGGAGAGACTAGTTTCCATGGAGATTTAAAACCAACCAAACTAGAATGGGTATTCAGATTAATATGCTTAAAAAAACGATAATTTTTTACCAGTTTTGGGACCCAAAAGTCACTTAATTTGGGGAAATATAAATCACTCAATGCTTTGAGCGGTGAAATACAGATTTTTAAATTAATTTTATAGACTTGACTACCAGTGAAAAGAAAGCTTTTTTCTGTATCATTTTTCTATGAAAAAGGTACACTGTTGACTCCCTGCGTCTTGAACCCAGCTAGTCATCCAAAGCCAAGTGGCACACCATTACACGACTCGAAAGCACTAGCACCAAATCAAATTGTTTTGATAACAGCTTTATTGAATATAATGAGCATACCATGCGGTTCACTCATTTAAAGTGTACAATTTAGTGATTTTTAGAATATTCAAGAGTTATGCAGCCATCACCACAATCCATTTTAGAACATTGTCATCACCCTAAAAAGAAACCCTGTATCCTTCAGTCATCACCTGTGCCAGTTTCCCCACCCAGCCCTAGGGAACGACCACTCTACTTTCTGCCTCTGTAGATTTGCCTGTTCTGGACATTTCATATCAGTGGAATCACACAATGTGTGATCCTTCATGTCTGCCTTCTTTCATTTAGCATAATGTTTTTGAAGGACATCTATTTTGTAGCATGTATCAGTACTCCATTTCTTTTTATTGCTGAATACTATTCCATCGTATGGACATACCACATTTTATTTATCCATTCATCAGTTGATGGATCTCTGGATTGTTTTACTTTTTAGCTATTGTTAATAATGCTGCTATGAACATTCATCTCCAAGTTTTGTTGCTTGTTTTTTTTAAGATTTTATATTTCCTTTTTCTCCCCAAAGCCCCCTGGTACATAGTTGTATATTTTTAGTTGTGGGTCCTTCTAGTTGTGGCATGTGGGATGCCACTTCAGCAGGGCTTGATGAGTGGTGCCATGTCTGAGCCCAGGATCTGAACTGGCAAAACCCTGGGCTGTAGAAGCACAGAGTGCAAATTTAACCACTGGGCCACGGGGCTGGCCCTTCATGTCCAAGTTTTTGTATGAACCCATGTTTTCATTTCTCTTGGGAATATACTTATGAATGAAATTGCTGGGTCATGTGGTAACTCTACATTTAACCTTTTAAGGAACTGCCACTCTGTTTTCTAAAGTGGCTGTACCATTTCACATTTTCATCCACAGTGGATGAGGGTTCCAAATTCCCCACATTCTGGCCAACACTTGTCACTACCTGTGCTTTTTGATTATGGCTGTTCTAGAGGATGTGAAGGGGCATCACATTGTGGTTTTTGATTTGCATTTTTCTGATGAGTACTGATGTTGAATGTCTTTTCATGCTTATTATCCATTTGTCTATCTTCTTTGAAAAACCATCTATTCAATTATTTCACCCATTTTTAAATTGGATTGTCTTTTTATTATTGAATTGTAAGAGTTCTTTACATATCCTAGATACAAATCCCTTATCAGATATAGGATTTTCAAATATTTCCTCCCATTCAGTAGTTCTTGATGGTGTCCTTTGATGCACAAAAGTTTTTAATTTTGATGAAGTCCAGTTAATCTATTTTTGTCTTTTGGTGTCATGTCTAAGAAACAGTTGCTAAATCCAATTGTGAAGATATACATTTATGTTTTCGTCTAAGAGTTTTATCTCTTACATTTTGAGTTAATTTTTATATGTGGTGTGAGGTAGAGGTGTCATTTCATTCTTTTGCATGTGATATCCAGTGTCTAAGTACGATTTGTTAAAAATTCTTGGGGCCGGCCCGCTGGCACAGTGTTAAGTTCACACGTTCCGCTTCTCAGTGGCCCAGGGCTCGCTGGTTCAGATCCTGGGTGTGGACGTGGCACCACTTGGCAGGCCATGCTGTTGTAGGTGTCCCACATATAAAGTGCAGGAAGACGGGCACAGATGTTAGCTCAGGGCCAGTCTTCCTCAGCAAAAGAGGAGGTTTGGCAGCAGTTAGCTCAGGGCTAATCTTCCTCAAAAAAAAAAAAAAAAAGACTATTCTTGTACCATTTAATTGTTTGGCGCTCTTGTTGAAAATCAATTGGCCATAAATGTGAGAGTTTATTTTTGGATTCTCAATTCTAATTCATTTATCTATATGTGTATCTTCATGCTGGTACCAAATCAAATTTTATGAGAACTCTTTTCCAATCATCTTGCATATTACCAGTTATTTTAGGTAATAATAAAAAGCCAGTGTAGTGGAATGTCTTTAACTCTACTCCTGTGGAGATTTTTGCTTCTTGAAGGGGCCTGTGGCCAGCTTATGCCTGGCTGACTCCATGACATGGTGGGGCATAGGCTTACAAAAATAGAGTCCATTCCTTTCTCTAATTTCTCCATTCAAACTTTCAGTCTCTCACCCAGTGCCTCCTACTTCACTCCCATTTCCATAAAGTCTTGGTCACAGGATCTGCTATTTGCTTTGTTATGTTTAACTCATCATAATTCATATACTCATCCATAAATTTCACCATCTAGGAAGGAGAAGATTAAGTCTGGGCTGTCAGCTTTCCTCTTGGGAAATCTCACTCATCCATCATCTTGCAATTCACAATAGATCGTCTTTTGACCTGGTCCTTGTGTATAGCACTGGTGCTGAACCTCTTCTTGGCACAGATCCTACATCCTCAGGAACCACAGTTCCCTGTATTTACCTTCTTTTACTTAAGTAGAAAGAGATGCACAGCTGTACTTTATGGCTCAATACTTTATTAATGGAATAAATATTTCATCCCATCCAAAGAAAAATTTTCAAGAGTACAGCTGTGAAAAATCAGGTAGTATTCAATCGATTTATCAGATTGCGCCCGATAGATTAGTAACTTATTTCAAAATTTCAAAATTTCAAAGCCAATTTGTACGATATAGAGAAGCATTGTATGACATAAAGATGAGATGGTCTTACTTCCCCATACAAACAAGCTTGAAGTAAGGTAAAGGAGAAATTGTATTTAACGTACATAGTGCCAAAGGACGCTACATTTGTTTTACTACTGAAAAGATTAAAAATGATCCCATGTTTTCTTTATTTCCTCACAGAGGAAAGGAAAATGAAGATTGAGTACTAGATTGATTAATAAATACTCAAAGCTGCCTATATCTTATAGAATTCCAGTTACTTAAAAACAGGTAAAAGATCTGAGTTTGGTTATTTAACTATTTCCAGTTGTTTTTCAACTATTCTGCTTCATATCGTATGTCTCCTTGCTCACCAGTCCTCCTCATCCCCAGACTTGAGGGCAAGTTCTAGAAGGCATACCTGCCTTTTTGTGGGGAATTGTGAGTGAAGGCAACCCTGGAAAAACCTCCTCCTCGATGGTTCTTCGGTCTTTCTTCTAGTTGTCTGCTTCTTCTCATTAGCATTGTTTGTCATTAATAAATTGATCTCAACATTTATTAGATCCCACTTCACAGGAGACTAATTTCTACTGTATAAGTTATGTTTCTTAATTTCTTTTTTTATCCACTTTTCTGTTTATCTGTTTTTCGCTAACAAACTCCCCAAAGTTTAGTGGCTTAAATAAACAACATTTATTTTGTTCATAAATCTATAGTTAGGGAAAGAGTGGCCAGGACAGCTTGTGTCTGTTTGCCTCAGCTTCAGTGGGGGCAACTGGAGGGCTGGGGGCTGGAGTCAGTTGAAGGTTTGCTCACTCACGTGTCTGCTTGTTGATGCCGGCCATCGGCTGTAGCTTTCTCTGGGGCAGGCAGCCAGAACACCTACACTGGAACAGCTAGGCTCTCTTTGTGGCCTGAGCTTCCTCAGAACATGGGGGCTGGGTTCCCAGGATAAGCAGCCTGAGAGACAGAGCCAGGCAGAAGTTGTACTGCATTTGCTAACCTAGCCTTGGAATTCACACAGCATCACTTTCACTGTATTCTGCTCAGTAGGAGCAACTCACTAAGGTTGGCCCATATTCTACGCTTTTTAATGGAATGAATATTTAAAAACTTGCAGACACATTTAAAAACCAGCATTTACCCACTGGCCACAATTCTTTATATTCCTCCCACATGAATAATACACTCATCTCTGCCCAGTATCCCCCATGAGATTAGATTATTATGGCATCAGGCTCAGGCTTGAGTCCAAAATCTTACCGTCTTAATCGGATACAGATAGGGATGAGGTGCCGGGGCTGTGGTTTCTGGAGTATAGCCCCTTGAGGGCAATTCCTTGCAATACGAAGACTTGAGAACTGAAGAGACAAGTTATCTGCCACCCACACACCCAGCATTCTGCCAAACTGCTGAAGACTCTCCCCTTCAGAAACGGAAAATGGGAGCACACTGGCCACAGCAATTCTGAAGGACAGCCTGATCCGTGCTGCCAGTTCTTTGATTCGGACTTAGCCCTAGCCCCAGGAAGGCTTCTCCAGGGCCCTTTGCTGTGCCCTCCGGGCTCTTTGTTCTGTCCTTTTCATAGGAATTCACCTGTGTTTGCAGCTAAGTGGTTTTCTCAGCCTGCTTCCTCCCTGCAGAACTTCTCAGACGCAAAGTCCTCACGGTGTACTCCCTTGGTCTTTTCTGGTCCCATCTAGCAAGCAGTGTTTCTGCTACCACAATTCTCTTAAAAACTTTGCGTCTCCTGTGAATTTTATTGGAGTTAATGCATTAGAAAAGCCACACTCACAAATCTTTCTGAGATAAGCTTTTCACCTTGGGCTTCCTGTACATCTGTTACAGAAAAATGCCTTTAAAATGTAAAATTCTTACACTCATACGATCCTTAAAGGAATTTGAGGCACCACCTTCGATCTTTCCAAGGTCTTAACAAAGGGTCTTACAGGCCTGGCTTCCTCCTTAGACCCTGTTTTCCTGGCAGCACCCTGGATTTGATCTCAGCCCAGAAGCCATTTGTCTACTTTAGCATTATTTGACAATTGGGCATGTGGGGAGGCCGTAAATGGGGAACAGATATTTGAACCCGTAAGTCCTGGTTTGTTTATATTTAATAGTCTTTCTTCAGCTCAACTCTCTCGCTGATTTTGCTTTCAGCTGCTTTGTAGCAGGAGTCCCCTTTCCTCCAGGGTTCAGTGTCATTTTCTTCACTTGCCTGGAAGCCCTTGCTGTTGGCCTCTTCAAGGGCCATCAGGCTTCCACTCAGAGTCCCTTGGAGGCCCTTTCGGTTTTCATTCTTACGTACAAATTCTACCTATCTCTGGTTTCAAAAGCACTTCTACTGTTTTAGGGGTTTTTTTCCCCAATGACAAAATCACATTTTTAATATCAGCCTCTGTGCCAGTTATTTATTGCTGCATAGTAACCCACCTCAAAACCTAGCAGCTAAAAACAGCCTTTATTTTGTTCACAAATCTGCAGTTTAGGCAAGGCTCAGTGAGGCCAGGTCGTTTCTTCTCCACTTGACATCGGCTGGGATGACATGAAGCTGGGGACTAGAATCGTCTGAAGGCTGGTTCATGCACACGTCTGGCAGTTGAAGCTGGCTTTTGGCTGGGACGTTAGCTGGGGCAGTCCCAGCTGGAACACCTGTGTGACGACTCATCATGGGGCCTGGGCTTCTTCACCACGTGTTGGCTGAGTTCTAAGGGTGAACTTCCCAAGGGAGAGAGTCAGGCGGAAGCTGTATCACATCTTCTAACCTAGCCTTGGAAGTCACAGCAGTTCCACCATATCCTATTCTCTAGAAACCAGTTACTGAGGCCAGCACGTATTTAGGGGGAGCGAATTTCATGGGAGAAGCATCAGAGAATGTGGTTTTAAAACCACCAGATCCACTCACCTGTCTTAACCAAATAATCATTGTACCTAAAGGAAAGTAGTTCTTCCCAACTCAGTATCACTGAAGTACCAGCAAGTTTTTGTGGTGGTGTTCCTATTGTTTAGCATGTTCTCTTATTTTGTGGAAGATAACAAAGGATTACAAGATACCACTATTAAATTAAGGCATTTTTTTGTTCAAAAAAATGTATGGATCAGCTCACTAAACTTTTATCCTGAGAGATGAGATTTCTCCTTAAACCTGAGAATCATTTCTCCAAGGAATACAATTCAAACTAGCATAAAACATTTGTAGTTCAGAAAAAGACCTATGGCATTAGAATCCATATTTCCAAGATTCATTAGAGTCTTATTTTCAAAGTCTTATTTTGGGAGGTATGTATTGACTCAGGCCCAAATAACTCAATATCATATCCCTGAAATTTTTAAAAAAATTATGGAGTGATGGGGCCGGCCTGGTGGCATAGTGGTTAAGTTCATGTGCTCTGCTTTGGCGGCCTGGGGTTCACAGGTTTGGATCCCAGGTGTGGACCTAGCATCACTCATCAAGCTGTGCTGTGGTGACATCCCGCATAAAATAGAGGAAGATTGGCACAGATGTTAGCTCAGGGCCAATCTTCCTTACCAAAAAAAATAAGTCAATAAAATAAGAATTATGGAATGTTAAGATGGGTGGAAGAGGTAAGAGACTTTCTACTAAGAGGTGACTTATAGTCATTTTATGGAGGAAAGAAGTGAAACAATCATGGAAAAATAAGAGGATAAAATCAAGTGCAAACACTGTGTGGCAAAGATGATGATAGTAAAGGATATACTTTTGTGATTCCTGATGGTTTTAACTTTTTCCTTGATTTTCTGAGTAATTCAAGTTTCCATGTTCTAAGACTCTACTACAGTATAGATAACATTTTATTGCAACTGAATTTATTTCACAATTTGATACCAATTTTGAGTTAGACTATTCTCAGTCCACTTCCTTCACACCAAACGACATTATTTTATTCATGCAGATTGATGATCTTACAGTAAAACAAGAATCTGCATCTTCAAAATTTGTAAATGTGGATGCAGAAAATCAAATTCTTTTATAAGAGTTGTTATGTAGGAAAGCAATACAAAAGAAATGTAAAAAACTGGAAAAGAATAAAAAGAAGTTGGAACAAGAAGTAGTAAACCTCAGAAGTCATATAGAAATGAATATGGTGGAACACGGTCGAGTAGAACAGCATGGATGGGAGATTGAAGAAAGAGCAAGACAGGAGACAGGAGAAAAATTAAAAGAAGTCACTGTATTTTTGTAGGTTAGTTTATTGATCTGCAATGTGCTTTAGCTCATTTTATTTCAAAATACATTTTGGATATATACCTTGTATGTGTTCCCTCTACTTTTCTTTTCTTTTTCTTTCTTTTTTTTTTTTTACAGTAATGCTCACAGCAGCTTCATTCTTTTCAGTTTGACATTTTTTTTTTTTTTTTTACTGAGGAAAGATTGGCTTGTAACATTATATAAATTTCAGGTGTACATTGCTATATTTTGATTTCTGTGTAGACTACACCATGCTCAACACCCAAAGGCTAATTACCATCCATCACTGTACACATGTGCGCTGTCACCCCTTTCACGCTTCTCCCTCCCCGCTTCCCGTCTGGTAACCACCAATATAATCTCTGTATCTATGTGGGGTTTTTTGTTGTTGTTATTTTTATCTTCTATTTGTGAGATCATACAGAATTTGACTTCCTCTGTATGACTTATTTCACTTACCATAATACCCTCAAGTTCCATCCACGTTGTTGCAAAGAGCAAGATTTCATCTTTTTTTATACTTGGGTAGTATTCCATTGTGTATAAATACCACATCTTCTTTATCCATTCCTCCCTTGATGGGCACTTAGGTTGTTTCCAAGTCTTGGCTATTGTGAATAATGCTGCGATGAACATAGGGGTGCACATACCTTTATGCATTTGTGTTTTCATGTTCTTTGGATAAATACCCAGCAGTGGAATAGTTGAATTGTATAGTAGCTCTAGTCTTAATTTTTTGAGACATCTCCATACTGTTTTCCATAGTGGCTGTACCAGTTTACATTTCCACCAGGAGTGTATGAGGGTTCACTTTTCTCCACATCCTCTCCATACTTGTTATTTCTTGTCTTATTAATTATAGCCATTCTCATGGGCATGAAGTGATATCTCATTTTAGTTTTGATTCGCATTTCCCTAACAATTAGTGATGTTGAACATCTTTTCATGTGCCTGTTGACCATCTATATATCTTCTTTGGAAAAATGTCTGTTCAGATCTTTTGCACATTTTTTAATTGGGATGTTTGTTTCTTTGTTGTTGAGTTGTATGAGTTCTTTATATACTTTGGATATTAACCCTTTATCAGATATATAGTTTACAAATGTCTTCTCCCAATGGTTAGGTTGTCTTTTATTTTGTTGATGATTTCCTTCGCCTTGAAAAAGATTTTTAGTTTGGTGCAGTCCCATTTGTTTATTTTTTCTTTTGTTTCCTTTTCCTGGTGAGACATGGTATTTGAAAATATGCTGCTAAGACCAATGTCAAAGAGAGTACTGCCTCTGTTTTCTTCTAGAAGTTTTATGGTTTCAGGTCTTACATTCAAGTCTTTAATCCATTTTGAGTTAATTTTTGTGCATGGTGTAAGATAACGGTCTACCTTTCTTCTTTTGCACGTGACGGTCCAGTTTTCAATATCATTTAATGAAGCAACTTTCCTTTCTCCATTGTATGTTCTTGGTTCCCTTGTCAAAAATTAGCTATCCATAGATATGTGGTTTTATTTCCAGGCTCTCAATTCTGTTCCATTGATCTGTATGTCTGTTTTGGGGCCAGTACCATTCTGTTTTGGTTACTATAGCTTTGTAGTATATTTTGAAATCAAGGAGTGTGATGCCTCCAGCTTTGTTCTTTTTTCTCTGAATTACTTCGGATATTTTGGGTCTTTTGTTGTTCTGTATACATTTTAAGATTCTTTGTTCTATTTCTGTGAATAATGTTGGTGGAACTTTGGTAGGTATTGCATTGAATCTGTAGATTGCTTTAGGAAGTATGAACATTTTAACTGTGTTAATTCTTCCAATCCAAGAGCATGGAATATCTTTCCATTTCTTTGTGTCTTATTTGATTTCTTTCAACAATATCTTATAGTTTTCAGTGTATAGGTTCTACTTCCCTTACAGCAATTTGTTTTGTAGATTTCTGGAAGGAAGGTGGCATTTGTTTCTTCCTTTAAATATTTGTTTCCATCATTATTATCACTAAATGACCTTTCAGAATGATTCTCACTAGAGAATCATTTTATTTTTAAGACCAGTTGTTATAAAACACAACTATTAGGAGAAAAAGAAAAAATTGTTATTTAAAAATTGTACCATACTCTTTAATTATTCTTAAGTTACATTGTTCAATTTTTAAAATTTTAAGTGGATTCTATTATTCTTTGAATTATCAGATTACATGAAGGCTAATATAAGAATGATTCAACTTTATTTTTATAATTCAGATTTAATTCAGTTGACATTGATGGCAAATATTTTAAACTTCAGACTTTTTTTTTTCATGTTCAAAATTGCTCTCTGATCATTGCCTCAAAACCAAAAGAAACAAATATTCTATAATTATTCGGATTATAATTATTTCAAAAATGTATCCTTTTAATTTCTTTTAAACTCAAGCAGCAGCTCAAGAAAACTTAGAGCAGTTAAGAGAGAATAATAATGCCTCAATAAGAAGTCAGATGGAACTCGGAATTAGAGATCTGGAATCTGAACTCTCCAAAATGACATTTCTCAAGAAGATTTTAATAAAACAGAATTGGAGAAGTATAAGCAGCTCTATCTAGAAGAATTAAAAGTTAGAAAATCATTGGCAACTAAACTAAACAAGTAAGTCAAAACACAGAATCACAGAAAATAAATTAAGCTCAGTAATTTCCTCTAAGGCATTATTTGTATCAAGCCAAAGTCATGAGCTTAGTAGGAAGTGAAAGCTAACTAGATAGTATAATTATGGATAGTGATGTTAGTAAATGAACTTACCCTTAACATGTTAGTCCAGGACATCTTGCAGCTCTCCCCCTTTTTTTGGTTTTACATGACTTTATTTTTTGCCCTTAATATTTTCATAGCGTTAACCTGATCTGCTAGTCTTTTAACTCAGTGTTTTTGAAGCTTTATAATTTAGACAGAAATATTGTAAGAAAATTGCTTGTCAGAATTCCCCTAAATGGAAATATTAACGAATTTAACTGTTTTTTGGAAGATTACAACTTAAACCCAAAGAGTCAAGTACCACCACTCTGGGCACATTCTGATGCCTGGTGAATTAACTGTCTTGATTGGGCTCTTCAGTGTCATTCCTAGAGGGTCCCTTAAGACAAACTCTCTTCGTGTTTTTCTATTCTATAAAGGGATCCATGTGAATAGGGACAGATTGTCCTAGGGATGAAGGGCACTGTAAGTCACAGAGTGGCTGAAAACAATACCACCGTCTCCTAAGGCGGGTGTGGAGGACAGAAAGGGCAGATGGCACCTCCAGTGCCTTGGTGACAAGGTTGGGAGCTAGTTGCCCAGCTTGGCTGTCTCCTTCTCCTTTAGAGGTTGTTGCTCTAAATTACCAAATGCTTCATTTCTCTGAGGTAATGAGTGAAAGTTACAAGGGTGGCGAAAGCAAATGCTTGAAGATGTCTTTGAGGGATTTTTTTTTTTTAAATCTCTAAACTGGTTTACTAAATACAATAGCATCCTCCAGGATCCTGGAAGGAGGGCCATTGCGGATGGCAGCTGTTCAGGCATCTCCAGCACTGATGGCCATTTCTCTCCCCTCCCTACTTTGAATTACTTATTAGTTGAGAACCCCCTAGAAACATATGTACTTCTTTAGACCATTTTTAAACCTATAATTGTATATAGTAGGTCTGCTCTGACACATTTTCAGTGTTAACACACTGTTTAATGGGAAATTCCACTTTCTATTATGGCAACTTTAAAAAAAAAGCAAGTTATACAGGGATCATTTTAGGGAACACGACATACTAAGCATTTGTCTTTTGCAACCTTCCTAGGAATAATGAGAGGCTGTTAGAGAGCAGCACGGAACTTCTCCTGAAGAAACAGCAGAACAGGTCTTTACTCAGCGCTGTGACTGCGAGGCCGGTCCTGGAGCCACCTTGTGCCAGAAGAGGTACATTTGCTTAACTTTATTCAGTAAATACAACCAACACATTTTAAATCTCTTGAAAAGCTGCATTTAAACTCAATTCTAGAAATGAAATGTTGTTGCCTAGCAACCAAAGGTTTACTTTGAGATGTTTCGGCTTGCTTTCTACTTGATTTCAGTTTGGTGGTGGTTCATACCAATTTTAAAGTTTTGGTGCACCCCGATTTTTTCATCCCTAAGCATAAGTGAATGATTGGCATCCAAAAACTTACCCACATATGGATGTTTATTATTTAAAGAAATCCAGGGTAAATCCTTTTTATGAATTAAATAAACTCGTAACACTAAAAAGATTAATTCCTGTTTTTAAGTTAAAAGTTGTGTCAATTTCTTACATGAGAACACATCCTTAATTACTACTTTACTTACAGCATTTTCATCTCAATTTTTACAAAACGTGTCTATGGCTGGGCAATTGTAGAACATTTTCTAAATAGTTAGATCAGGCAAATATTTTGATTTTTTAAAATGAAATTCTCTTATGTCCCTCACTTGAATGATTGATGACTGAGATAGCAATGATGTGAAGAGTCTTTAAATAGCAGCTAGTTTTCACTGTGTATCATTGTTATTAAAATGTCTGTTTCAATCCATGAACGATGGCTTGTGGTTTTGATGGTGTTTTGATGATCTTACTGCAAAGAAAAGTAACATAGGCCCCCATTAAACTGAACAAGTTTTCTCCCTGCTCGTAACATTTAGATTTATTGCCTCTGTCACTGTGACATGAAGCTTAGCCTTGCCACCTGATACAAACCTAGTGGTAATAGATTACTGCAGATCTGTTTTGCTAATTTTTACCTTCAATTTTCACATTCTAGTTTAATTCTGAGATGTTCTGTCCTGTATATCACAAGTGATTTTATTCAGTTGTGTTATTTAATTGCATTATTATAAAATATAAAAAGTTAACATTAGCTGGAACAGACATATCACTAGTTGGACTTTCTTGCACAAAGAATTTTTTTCTAAGAATTGAAAACTTAAAAATTTATTTCAGACAATATTTTCAGATAAAATTTCTTTCGCTTAAAAATTTTTTATGTTCAAGAGTATTTTAGTATTTGTGTGGCTAACACAATGCATGGCCACAATAGTTACTCAATAAATATTCTATAAATCTGTTCTATAAAAGAAGACTAAATTTTACATTGATTGATTTTAGACTTTTGGTGCATTACCAACACTTTCAAAAAATTTCTAATGATTTATTTAAGTAATTTTTTAATTTCTCCAATGGGCATTCAGTTGAGCAACTCTTTTTCTATGGTTATACAAATACAGCAAAGCTAAAACAATGACTATTCCCAGGACTTCAACATTTACATGACAGAGCCTTGTCTCAACAGATGAGTCATATTTCTTCCCGACTAAAACTAGGCCTCCTGTTTATACCACCAAGGCAGTGCCTGTCTGCTCCGAATTCCAACTCTAATCAAACTATCACAGTAGTTATGCTAGTTTCTCACAAGACAGGGACCGAGTTTAATAAACTTGTTTATTTTATCAGTTATATGCTCTCTGTAATCCCTCATGTCTCTACTTCGTGTTGCCCACTTAGACAAATGCCATGTAGTCATTTGATCCTTTGAAAGATTCGGTAATCTCTCAACTTCTTCCAATTTTTTTTCTCTCATTCATTTTTTTCTCTGTACTTAATTCTTCAGCTCATTGATCGACAAATTCTCAGTTCTCTTTTCAGCAGCAAAATACATGTATTTAATCTTTACAAACTGACAAATGTAATTTCCTTTACATATTAACCTATTTACAATTGGATAATGACTTGCAGTGCTTTCAATGGGCAAGCTTACTTGATTTTATTACATTTTTGTATTTATCATATTTATTTTTATAACTTTTGAGTACTCAAAATTGAGAATAATATCAAATTTTAATTTAGAAGTATTGTTAGTGCCTACAAACAGGTTCTTTACCCACCACACAAGAGGGGCCAAATAAAACTGGAACGCCATGCTTATAGCAAGGAAAGAGTTTTTATCTTGGATGATGTCAGCTGGGAGATGAGAGCGAGCCCTCAAATTTGTCTCATTTCTGATTGTGGGGATGGGGAGAAGCCTGTGGCCTTGGGTGCTTTCCCACCAGTCTGTGTTCAGCCTCAGGAAGCTGCTTACAGGGAGGACGATGATAAGGGAATGTGCAGGTGGGCGACCTTGGCTGTTTGTCTCCATGGCGGACATTGGATTCTGGAGCCAGGGAGCCAGGGAGTAAGCACGGAAAGAGTGTTTTGGTGTTAACCCCATATATGATGGGTTTAACGTAGGGGAACTGATATCAGGCTGGCATCAGTATCAATTACTGAAATCAGTTAGTGAAATATATTAACTTTGGGAATATGTGTATGTGTGTGTGAGTGTGTGTGGTGTGTTCATGTTTATCAAATTGGTCTCAAAAAGAGAATGCAGCATTATTTTCTAACCTGTAACCTCAAATATAATTTAATGGTAGCCTATCAATAAAGTATCATTGAATGAATGAACATATATTTGTATTTGCTGTGCTTTGCTATTGCTATTGGCTTCACTATATTCCTCCCTCTAAAATGTTCCTTTTCACTTTCCCCCTCATTAAAGTGGGGGTTGTTTTGAAGAATGTACATTAGTTATAAGGTCAAGGAAGAAGAAAACAGTTCTGTTAGTGTTGTACAGGCATCTTTCTTGGAGCTGTGGAGGGGTAGGTGGCAAATGACCCTCCTCTCCCCTTCTGAATTCAGAACATGGGAGTCAGGCAGCTGGAGAGCAACTTACCAGCTGTATTACTCACACCTACTGATTAAGGGGAGGATGTGGTTGAGGTGTGCAGCCACAGGGGGCTTCCAAACGCTTCATCCTCCTTAGATGCTTCCCCACACATAGTTGTAGGCGGAGGAAGCAAATGTGCGACACCTCCCCAGGCCGGCCCCCGGGGGCAGGCTGCTCACTGCTGAGAGGGGAGCAGAACCGAATTCACATCACTGTGGGCAGACACGTGTTTGCAAAAAAGAGACTCAGAACCAAGCAAGCACTTCTTACTTCCTTCTCTCAAATTCACTCACTAAGTAAATCTCTCCTCTCAAGAGGAAGGCAGAGAGAATGCAAGTCCTCACGTGGAAACTTGAGGCCAGGGAAATGAAGGAGAACCTATAATTTTTGACTGGATTTAAATTATAATTGAAATTAAGCTCATGTCTTTTGTACATACCAACTAATGATGGTGGGACAGAAGTATGCTGGATGGTAAAGAAAAATCTCTTTTGTGTTTTGAATTTTACTCTAAATAACCCACAGCATGGATAATTGATTTGCTGATTGATTTTGGTAACCAAGTTTTATTCGGAGGAAATGAAAATAGTTCTTTTAAGGAAGAATTTCCTCAATTTCAGCTTGTTTGGTTCACTAAAGATTTTCTCCTTCAACCTCCTTGTCCTGTGGTTAAAAAAATTGTGCTTTATAAGTTGACTATATTGACTGATATTAATTTCAGTTCCTTCATATTTATTCATGCCTTTAAAACTTATAATTCAGTTAGAGAGTTACTATTTCACATCTTGTGTCTAAACATTATTGAGTTACATGACAGTTTTACATATTCATTTTCTCTGAGTTAGAGTTAAAAATCTACCTATTTTTTCCTGACTATGAGGAAGTGGCTGGGATAGAACTCTAGGCTCCGTAGGAAAAATGTAAAGCCCCTTCCTGGCCTGGAGGTGGCTGACTTTGTGACCTCAGGCAAGCTACAATCTCTCTGAGCCTTTCTTGCCTCTTATGTAAAATTAGGGATTTTGACTAAATCAGTACTTTCATACCTTAAAAATGTTTTTCAAAGAATAGAATCTTTTTTAAAAAAAAATTGCATCAAACTGTGTCATATAAAAGAGAGACAGCAGCGCTGACGAGCTAGAGGAGGGAGGGAGACTCGGAGGCTGACTTCTTTATCCCTCAATCCTGCAGCATCCCCAGTGGAACCTTCTATGGGGCGTGGCTTGAAAACTACCAGTTAGGAGAGAATGCTTCTAGTTAAAATTCCTTTGAATCAAAATTCACTGATACATCATTTTCCTCTGTATAATTTTCTCAGCATTCTATGTTTTTGATAAATGGAAAAATATTTCAAAAACTGCAGATGTGCCCTCCTTATTAATGTTGTACTTTAAGCTACTTCCACCATCTGAAACACAATCTTCATCTGGAAATAAACAGAAAGATCATGGAAGTAAATATTTAGGAAAAGAGCTTTTAGGGGAAATATGGTAACATTACATTAGTACTCCCTAATTAAACATGTGTAAAAATGTGATTTACATTTTACATAGTGTTTATTAATGGTACATAAATTGTTTCAATAAAGTCTTCTCCCTTCTTTTGGTACTGAGCTGTTGATTTTACAAGGCCTGTCTAGTAAGGTTGCCACATTATTCATTTTATAAGGCCTGTCTGTAATGCTGTTGTCAAAAAAGTGTTATGAAAATTTTGGGAAACATGTTAGCCAAAAAATTTGTCTTTCCATCTAAAATTTAGGAAGATATTGGATATCACGTTATTGTTATCACTACTGTGACCCTGTTTCGGGCATTAGTGAGAGGATACCTTTTATAAGAAAGATTTAAATAAGAACACTCTAGATGGGAACACTTGAAATATAGTCTAAAATATCCTCACACATTTCGTAATTGAGTAGATAACTATAACTAGTCAAATGTTTCAGAAAATCAGCCCTGATTCCTGGAAAGGAAACATGTTACAGTTAAAGACATATATTGTTTTCTTTATTTCTAATTCCAGAAAGTCATAAATCAGAAACCAAGTTTGAAAACTGGCTCTAGCCAATATTTTTCCTTTCTTCAAGCAGATTTTCTGAAATCTTTGTGCCCATATGAATAAAGAAATGTTTCAATCATAGTATAGTCAGCAAAATATCTTGACAATTTTTTGCCAGTAGAATTTTCACATGGCATTAGGACACTACCACTTTCTTCATTTTATGTATTTAAGATTCTGTGCTGAAAAATTAATAACATAGATCAGACGTTAAGATTTTAATTTTCTAAAAGTGCAGAATGGAAAGTTTATTTTAAGGAAAAATCCATTGAAGTAAAAAACTGATTAAACTTTTATAAACGGCAGGTTTTTTAAGAATTGAAAAGTAACACGTTCAGTACAAACTATAACTTGAATTGTTTAAACTTCTTTGCACCAATGAGATCAAACAGCACCCTTCTGAAGTTAGGTATTTTCAGTGGACCAATACTAATCATACTTGTTATCAGATTCATCTAAATGGCATTACATATATATGTTCTCTATTATCTAAAATTACAATAAATAGGAATTTATTTTCTTCTATTTATAGATTATTTTTTTATTTAGGCACTCCCCAAGTTAGGTCTAGTCTCTTAAAGTATTATTTAAAGGCGACATTTCATAAGCTATATATCATTCCTGTGATAATGTCTCCTGTTTAACTTAAACATTACAAATAATATTTGACTTATTTCAGATGCAGCAGGAGTTGGAAAAAATATAACTAGAGAACTAGAAGAAGGTGTGTTGCCAAAATTTATGAACTAAATTTAGATATCAGTGATTTCTGAAATAAACTGTAGATAGTAAATGGCATCCCTTTCCAGTGTTTGGATAATAGATATGGTGTTAAATGTTTCTTTATCATATATAACTAATGAAAAATGTGACAGTATAAACATTTGTAATGAAGAATATACCTATTCCTCGTTTATTCATCATGTTCCCTAGCTTTTTAAAAATCTCAGAAGTCGACGTATCCTTTGTATTTCTGACAATCCCCTCCCTTCACTTCTGCCGTCCCTATGGAACTGTCAACCTGCACCCTGAAACTATTCTCAGAAAATATGGGCTTCATCCACTTCTCACGTTTCTGAAGGTGATGTAAGGCCAAAAAACCAGACTCACCTAATAATACTTAGTCAAGCAGTGACAGTTCTTATAGCTGTCACTTGATTGTGACATTTAAATTTCCAGTCATTGATGTACACTGACTGGTTTACCTTTTGCCCTCAGGAAAAATTCTGAATTCCTCAGCATGGAATAAAAACACACAAACCAATTTGGTTCTTGCCAAATTATTCAGCCTTATCTCTTGCTCCTTACCCTCCTCTGCCCCTTTGCTCTGGTATGTCCCCAGACTGGGCTATTTGTCACTCCGCAGTGGTCTTCCTCCCCTCCAGTCTCTGCGTATGCTTCTTCCCTCTGACACATTTCCTCTTTGTCCTTCAGGTATCGACTTACATATCACCTCTGCCAAAAAGCTGAAAACATTGACACAAAACTGGGAGTCCCTGCTGTGTGCTCCACTAGTGCCCCGTTTTATCCCTGTCACGGGATGTATGAGTCTGTGTGGAAACTGCCTGTTCGTCGGTGTTTTCGGTTGATAGTACATGCCTGCTGAGGGATGGACTGTGTCATCTTCGTCTTGTAACTCCAGTGCTGGTTACAGTACCTTAGCACATGGTTGTTGAATAAAGAAGTGGAGAATGAGAAAACCGGAAGCTCTGAAACTTAGCAACAATAGCAGTTAATTCAGTGTGCAGCCCCGGGCAAATTATGTTTCATAGTCATCTTGTATTTTGTATTGTGGTCTTATGTAGATATTTTTCATTCTTCTTAACACTTACAAAGGTCTTAACCTTTTTTTTTTTTTTTTACTAATTTATACTTAGTTAACTTTAAAGTATTTTAGATAAAGACTATAATTCTTTCTTCTTCTTTCCAGCTGCTGCTGAATTTGAGCCTGGACCCTGCAGAGCTTCTCCTCTGGGATCTGCTGATGAGTCAAATCTAAATCAAGATCTAGTTTTGAAAACATCACAAGAATATGTACAGATTTTGAAGAAAAATTATATGATCTGAAAAATAAATAGCAAAAATTTATTTACTGGGCTGTTTACATAATATTTTGTTTCTCATTAAACATATGATGTGCTAATCTTAAGGGAAAATATTTTTGTGTCATATGTGTATGATAATTATTTATACAGTATTTTAAACTCTGTTTCTTGTCATCTAACTAACTTTTAAGCAAATTTTGGGAAGGAAAACCAGCACTATTGAGTTTTACATACTCAAACTGCCCACATGCCAGCTGTTTGAACAACACTCAAACAACCAAGTTGTCATTAACACTTTAATGGTGTTAATTGATAGATTTTTTTGTATTTTCCAATTTTTATCACTATATATAGACCTAAAGACATCATTTGATATACCGTTGCTGTGACTATTGCTAGTGTTTGGATGTGTCACAATTGTTATAGTGCCATAAAACTTATTATATATAATTTTAATTTAATTTAAATTTGTTTAAAGATTGGCACCTGAGCTAGCATTTGTTGCCAATCTTTTTTTTTCTTTTCTTCTCCTTCTCCCCAAAGCCCCCAGTACATAGTTGTATATTCTAGTTGTAGGTCCTTCTGGTTGTGCTATGTTGGACGCCGCCTCAGCATGGCTTGATGAGCGATGCCATGTCTGTGCCCAGGATCTGAACCTGCAAAACCCTGGGCGACTGCAGTGGACCACGCGAACTTAACCACTAGGCCCCGGGGCTGGCCCCTATAATTTTAATTTTAAACACCGATTCATAGATCTTTCCTCGTAGAGAAATAATATTTGCCTAAGACTGTTTAGCTTTTCTATTTATTTATTTTTTTAATTTACTTTTCGAAACAGTCTTAAAATTAGAGAAAGTTCCAAGTTTTAGTAAAGAACATTTTCCCCCTGAACCATTTGAGAGTAAATTGCTAACATTATGCCATCATCCCTGATTCCTTTAGTGTTCATTTCCAACAAGTCAATACCTTCTACATAATTACCATACAACCTTCACAATCAGAAAATTAACACTAAAGTATTCCGTCATTTAATCCTCATATTCTTTTCAAGTTTTACCACTTGTCTGTGGCGTCCTTAATAGCACAAAGATCCTGTTCAGATCCATGATTGCATTTAGTTGCCGTGTCTCTTAGTCTCCCTCAGTCTGGAACACTTCCTCAGTCTCTCCGTGACTTTCATGACCTTGAATCTTTTGACGGGTCTGTTCCAGTAACGTAGACCATCCCTCAGTGGGGATTGTTCTGATGTTTCCTCACGACCGGTTCAGACCACACCTTTTCACAAGAGTATCGCAGAAGTGGTCCTGAACTCTTCTCATCGCGTCCGATCATGTGACCCACAATTCTGATTTGTCCCAGTACTGCTGGTGTGAATGCTGACCACTGAGGGTAGTATCTGCCGGGTAATGTTAGTTTTTCACTTTACAATTAATTAGTATTTTGGGGGGGAAGTAATTCGAGACTATGTAAATACCTCTGATCCTCATCAAACTTTGTATTTATTTATTTACTTGTATCAATATGGATTCATGGTTTATTTTATTCAATGGGCTATAATTTGTTAATGTTATTTTTAAAAATTTGCTTTTCTGGGGCTGGCCCCGTGGCCGAGTGGTTAAGTTCGCGCGCTCCGCTGCAGGCGGCCCAGTGTTTCGTCAGTTCGAATCCTGGGCGCGGACATGGCACTGCTCATCAGACCACGCTGAGGCAGCGTCCCACATGCCACAACTAGAAGAACCCACAACGAAGAATACACAACTATGTACCGGGGGGCTTTGGGGAGAAAAAGGAAAAAATAAAATCTTTAAAAAAAAAAAAAAAAAATTTGCTTTTCTTTTAGAAACGTTCTGTTTTGACAATTTCAGATTTATAGAAAAGTTGCAAGAACAGCATGAAGAATCCTAGGATATCTTTCCCCAAATCTTAACATTTTACTATATTTGCTTTATCTTTTCTCCCTTCTCTTCCCCTCTTTTTAGATAAATATAAATATAGGTATATAATATAGATTTTTTTTCTGAACCATTTGTAAGTTGCAGACACGATGCCTCATTATTCCTAAATACTTATACTTTAGTGTATATTCCTGAGAACAAGGAATTATCTTACATAACTGTAGCATAATTATCAAAACCAGGAAATTAAAATTGCTTCAATATTAATATCTAACATATAGACCTTACTCAAATTTTTCCATGTGTCTCAATCATATCCTTATGGGCAAAGAAAATCCAAGATGCTGTGTTGTGTCCAATTGTCCTGTTTCTTTAGTCTCCATTAATGTGGGACAGTTCTTCAGTCTTCTTTTGATTTCCATGACATTTACATTTTGAAGAGTATAGGTCAGTTATTTTGTAGACTTCCTCTCAGGTGGGGTTTGTGTGATGTTCCCTCATAAGTAGATTCGGGTTATGCCATTTCAGCAGGAATGTCACATTAGTGATGCCGAGTTCTCCCCAGTGCAGCAAATCTGGAGGCACATGCTGGGTCCATTGCTGGCGATGTTGACTTTGATCATTTGGTTAAGAAGTGTCTGCCAGGTTTCTCTATGGTAAAATTACTATTTACCCTTTGTATTTCATAAATATCTTGCGTGGAGCTACTGTGAGACTTTGGAAATATTTGGTTACTCCTCAAAACTTCACGCACTAGGTTCAGCATCCAGCGATGATTCTTGCTTGAGTCAATTATTAATATGATGTTTGCCAAACGGTGATTTTCTTATGCTGTCATTCCTTCTACATTGATAAAAAAATAAAACAAAAACCAACCAAATAAACAAAGGAGGGAGAAGGCAAAGCTTATTATTTTGGTGCATAAAATGTTCCAGGTTTGGCTAGTGGTAGCCATGTCAATCTGACTTCATGTCTTTTTGACTTGTCCCCATCATCTTTGAGCGCTTCCTTACTCTCTGGTACAATATGTTCCAAGCCCAACTTAATTATTGATGGGGTTCAGGGCAGGCTGCCCCAGGATGCACCACTCTGGTATGTGGATTATTTCGAGCTGAAGATGACAAAGGCTCAGAAGACTCAGGAAGAACATTTGACCCTCCCCCTGAAACTGCCTAAAAGAATTTAGCATAGAAGGCCTATTCCGGGACGGAGCTCATACCATATGATAGCTATAGTATAATGTAAAATACGTGTGGTAGAAAGACACCAACAAACCCATTTTTTTGGCCCAGCAAAACCTGTTTAACAAACATTTGCATTTCCATCTCCATGGAAATTGTTTCCCCCCCCTCTGAAATCCCAAATCAATACCCCAACATCCTCCTTGTCTGTAGCTGAAGACATTTAAACAGGCAGCGTTGGCCAGACGGCTGAGTTGCTCAGTTTTTCCTGAGTTTCTCCCATGGATACATGTTATTAAACTTTGCTTGATTCTCTTCTGCTAACCTGCATTTTTGATTATTTGACCAGCCATGAGAACCTTAGGGAAAAGTGGGGGGGAATTCTCCCACTTCCCCTACAGTTTTGGCATAGCCAGCAGGATCTCCACTGGCTGGCAACTTGCCTTCTCTGGCTGGCAGGACTGCTTCCTCCAGGGACCGCTGCAGATGAGGAGATCCTGGGTTGCCTGACGAAAGCTGGCAAAAGGTAAGATTTCTTACCCCATCAGCCTCCCAGAATCTCTATTTGCGGGGTCCAGTGGAAGCAAGTGGCGAGAATTTTTTTCTCTTGCTAAATTTAGATTGGCAAGAGAAAACATTTGGGAAACGTTTCTTGTGCAAGTCTGGTAAATTTGGTACAGTACTCTTGGCTTTATTGCTCCTCTTCCTCCCTGAGATAGCCACTGTGTTTTTTCTTTTGTGTCTTGTGTCATAAGAAGGAAATACCATAGGGTAGGACGCAGGCATAGGCCCTATAAGCCTGTTATCCAGGCTGGCCCCACAGGCTGGCGAGTTTGCAGTCTCACCAGACTGGTGTCTATCTAGACAAACTGCTGTGGGTTAACATGCACGTGAAGTGAAAGCTATTGCTTAGGGCATCTCGGAAACCAAAAAGCCCGCAAATTTGGTGGGCGTGGGTCAAGTCGTTAAGAGCCATTAGGGTGCTCACCATCTCAAGAAGTCTCCTGTGGAAGAATGGATCGGGGTAGATGACACAGGTCCCCCACTGACTTCGAGAAAACATCCATGCAACAATGAGATACTCTATAAAACCATACACATTCCCCAACCCTGCAGCATCTCCCTCCTAGGTATTATTCTGGCTCCAAGAGATCCAAGGCTTAGCTAAAGCTGTCATTGGGCATATAAGAAAAAAACACGATAAGGTTTTCCCTCCCATCTTCGTCTATGTCTTGAGAGCTTGGCTTCTTGACCAGTGCAAATATTCTCCTTGGTCTCCATCATACGGCAGGTGCATTTACCAGGGTGCACCTTGACGGCCAGTCAAATAGACTGGGTTTCCGAGCTCTCTCTCTGTTCTGCTATGCCAAGCTCTCAGGGGAATCTGCTATAAAGGGTCCAGTCCATAAGGGCCTTTATCTTCTCAACCTTCGTTACTTGATCGTGCTGGAAAAATCCCATTCCAGTAGCACTGGTATCACAGATTAGCAGGTCTGGGACTGAAGGCGTCCCAGGCTCTCATGGGAGACTGGAGACACTGTTTTCACTACACCATCCCTACCACCAGTGCAATGAAGGTCTTTCCTTTTTCTGACTATTTCTGGGAGTACACTTTGGGATCGTGGGGGCCACATCATCTGCGTCCTCTCCAGGGACCCCTCTTAGAGATTTATTCTAAGCCCGGAAAGTTATCTCTGGGTCTTTCCTTTAAAAGGCTTACTGGAGAGGAAGATGGGCACGGATGTTAGCTCAGGGCCAGCCTTCCTCAGCAGAAAGAGGAGGATTGGCAGTAGTTAGCTCAGGGCTAATCTTCCTCAAAAAAAAAAAAAAATAATAAGGCTTATTGGATTGAGTCACTATTGGAATAAATATACAAATGGAGATCCCAGTCGTCAATGGCCAGACGATGGATGGATCTTTTGAATTGGAAAAATTTCCATGTTTGAAAAATATTTTAGAGAGCTCTCATAACAAGCAGCTGCCTTATTGGTATTTATAGGAAGATCAAATTGAAAAGAAACCCCCCAAAATATAATAGCTAGCCTTAGGGAATCTTTTAATAAAATGAAAGAACAGAAGTCAGACTTAGAACAAAGATTAAGAGGCAAATTTAATGAAAATTCCCCTTCTCCTCCCTCCTACGCTCCCCTATATCCCCAGCTCCCTGTCCCTGATTCCCCGGAAGATCTTTTGCGTCTCTGGGCCCCTGGTTCAAACCCTCCCCCTCAGGACTCAGCTCCTCAGCCGGCTCCTCAGCCAGTTCCCTTGGATCTTAGAACGCCAACTTCTCCAAAGGGCATTCAGCTGCCTGTTTTAACTTCTCTCTCTTTAGAAGACTTACGGGGGGCACTCAGGCCTGACCTCCTAGAGAGAGGTATACAGGTTACCTGTGTAAATGCTGAAAGCCGGGAAGTGAATTCAGCAGAAAAAGCCAGGAAAGGCAGAAAGGTTCCCTCTGCTGTCCCTTACAACTCCTCCTACTTTCCAGGGCTCTGTCATCAGGCTCTGCCAGCTTCAGGGGTTCCTATGCAGCGTCCATTGCAGATGTCTCCTGGACCTCTGCTGCAGAGAATTCGCGTCCCCTGGACAGCACCCAATCTATTAAATTATAAACCTCTCCTTCCTCCATTATCAGAAGGTCGTACTAAATTTAGAGAGGAATTAGAAAGATCAGTGGCTCTTCATAACCCCACCCACAGAGATCTGGACTGGCTGCTGATGGACGTTCTTCCGGCCCCTGATTACACTGTAGTTATCAGACGGGCCAGATGACCCCCTGCAGAAAACCCTCCTCACAGGGGAAATAGATGGCCAGACCCTCTACGGGTCCTGCACATGACCAGGAAGTGGCCCTGCTAGAGGCTGGTATTCAAAGTTTAGTGGGAGCAACTTCAGAGGCATTTCCTCCTAAAGTTAATTGGTCAAAAATTGAATTATGCACTCAGAAGGAAGGGGGACATGCAAAAGCCTTTGTTGAACATTTTATAACTTTCAAACTTTATAAACTTTCAAAGGCACACTGCATTAAACCTGGAAGCCCCAGAACATAGGAATCTCCTAATTTCTGCTTTAGTTGGAAATTTTCTTCTTGATATAAAAAAACAAATTCAAAGCAGTGTGGTTGCTCCGTCAGTGCAATCACTAAGCGTAATAATGGAGGCTGCTACACAATTCTCTGCAAATAGTCAGCAGGAAAGTAAAAGAAAAAGAATTAAAGGCAACTCTTCTCACCTTACAGGTTGAATGTTTTGAGAAGCAAAAGGCAACTCTGAGAGTAAACTAAAGCCACTCAGAGGCCTCCCTATTGGTCTCCAGACAATTGCAGGTGTTGCAAGAAGCCAGGGCGCTGGAAAAGAGAATGTCCCAGTCTTAAGAGAAACGAAAGTTTAAAAAATGTCCTCGCTTGGCCCCAGAACCCCCAGAAGGCTGGTTTTTCCCCTCCTGGGGGCATTTCTCCCTTAAATGATGGGCTCAGCCTGATCCTCAGTCACACCCCTGAGCCACCATTAACCTTAAAATAGAGGATCCGGAACTGGATTTTTTAGTTGATACTGGTGCAAATTTTCCTACTATCCATTTGGAGGATTTATCTCTGCCTGTCACCTCTGAGTCTATTCAAGCTGTTGGAGTCCCTGGGCAGCCTATTTCGTTGCCCATATCAGCGCACTCCAATATCTTTAGGTCCCCTTAACACTCATCCTGCCTGTCTAGTCTCTGACTGTCCACCAGCAAACCTCTTTGGCAGAGATTTGTTACGTAAATTTAATGCCTCTATAAATTGTAATGAAAAAGGTGTTTTTATCTCCTTTCCCTCTGATCAAACCCCAAGTCTCCTACTTTCCTTGCTACAGACTTGTCCTGATTTGAATTCTTCTGAAGAGGATGAGTCTTTAACAGAGGTCCCAATTAGTCTCTGGGCTACACAGGAGAATGAGGTAGGATTGTTGCTTAGTGCAGAACCCGTGCACATCACCTGGAAGAATAATAAACTATTTCCATCAGTAGACCAATGCCCGCTCTCCAGAGATGCAGAGTGAGGAATTGAACCCATAATAGACTCCCTTTTGCAACCGGGTGTACTAATTTTTACTTCCTCACCCTGTAACACTCCAATCTTGCCCATAAAAAAAAGAAGGCAAATTTTACTCAGACAGGAATGAAATCTATAGATTTGTACAAGACCATAAAAAGCCATAAACTCTTTTGTAATTCCTCGGCATCCCATGGTCCCTAATCCAGCTGTCATCCTGACCTCAATACCTGCTGCTGCAGCCTGGTTTACAGGTGTTGACCTCTGCTCAGTTTTCTTTTCAATCCCGTTACACCCAGACTCACAATTTCTTTTTGCATTTACATGTGAAGGGAGACAGTTAACGTGAACTCGCATACCTCAGGGATATTGTGAGTCCCCTCAATATTTTCCCAGGTCCTTAAAGCTGACTTGGATTCTGTAGCCCTTACTCAAGGCTCCACTCTTGTTCAATATGTGGATGACCTTCTACTCTGTAATCAGACTGAGCAGGGAGCCCTTACAGACCCCTCATTCTCCTGAAGGCACTCGCTGAATGAGGCCATAAAGCTTCCAGATCTAAACTTCAGTGGGTGCAAACGACTATTACCTACCTAGGGCATGACATATCTCAAGGCATTCAAAAGCCAACCCCCAAACGCCTTGAGTTAATTTTGTCCATCCTTCTCCCCAAAACGAAAAAACAGTTATGTACATTTCTAGGAGCAGCTGGTTACTGCCGCCAATGGGTTCCTAATTTTGCAGCCCTTGCTAAACCCCTGTATGCTCTTCTCCCAGATATCACCCCAGAGCCTATCTCCTGGCCTTCAGAGGCACTAAACTCCTTTGAAACCTTAAAATTAGCTTTGTCCATGCCTCCAGCTCTCAGCTTACGTAATTTTGACAAACCTTTCCATCTACACTGTCATGGAAATGATGGAATTGCTACAGGCACTCGAGGACAATCTTTTTCCTCTCAGATGCCCTATAGCATATTTCTCACACCAACTAGACCTTGTGGCACCAGGTATGCCCTCATGCTTACACACAGTGGCCACAGCTGCTACCTTGATTGACAAAGCCAGTACTTTAACATTAGGGTCACCCATTCATCTCTATGCTCCCCATGCTGTGTCCACTGTTTTGCAAGTTCATAGGACACAACATCTCTACATGGCAATAGACCATCTGTGAGCAGACTCTTTTGACTAACCCTTCCATCTTCTTATGTTGTTGTAACCCTTTAAATCCAGCTACTTTACTGCCCCTTCCTGATGATGGAAAGCCCCACTCCATCCCATGTGATTGCCCTGCAACTATAGAAATGGTCTCAAAGCCACGAGAGGATCTCTTGGACATCCCTTTAGACAATCCAGACTTAATTCTGTTTTGTGATGGCTCCCGTAAATGAAATTTCTGGGGAAACATAATGACTGGTTATGCCATAGTTCCCCACAAGAAATGCTTGCAGCTTATTCTCTGCCCACTGTAAAATCAGCCCAAGCTGCTGAACTCATAGGTCTTACTAGAGTTTGCACATTAGGAAAAGAGAAACTGTCACTATTTACACAGACTCCAGATATGCTTTCGGAGTCTGCCACATGGTTGGCACAGTTTGGAAATCCTGTGGATTCTTAACTTCTGCAGGAACTCCTATTGCTAATGGACACTTAGTCGCAGCCTTATTACGACCTATTCACCTCCTTTCTAAAATTGCTGTTGTTCATTCTTCATCCCACACTAATGAGACTGATGTCACACCTTTAGGAAATGACAGGGCTGACAGAGCTGCTAAACATGTGTTACTGCACAAAGGGCATGCTCTGCTCGCTGCAAGACAAAAGCCAGTCATCAAGAGGTAAGATGGTGGCAAAGGAAGGGCATTTTATAACAGCTTGCTAGCAAGAGGGAAGATTGCCGACCAATGTCCCAAAGAACCATCCTTAAAGGGGGCACAGAATCTTAAAGCAGTTATATAGGCCAGTGGGTTATAGGGGAGGGGGTCAGGAATGCTGACGCAGGAGTCGCCACACCTGATCTTTCAGTTGTCATTGATGATGGCTATCAGCATAGACTCTTTGTCCAGGGGTGATCACATTCCTAAGGAATTCAAAAAAACAAGGTCACTGCCTTATTGCAGCTAGGAGGTACATACACAAGCAGGGGTCATAAAATCTAGAGAGCAGGTGGCTCTCCTGGAGGGTGCCTATCCAACTGGGTTAGTTAGTCAGAGGTCATTCAAAGTTACAATATGTTTTCTTTCCCACAATATGGCTTCCCTTATGTTGACCTTGTGTTGAGCTAGTATCACATGCAGCTGACAAAAGACCCCTCTATCATTTTTCCACCCAGTTTCTAAACCTGCCTTTACCCTGACTGATATTATTAACTATCAGCCAAATGCCCCACAATCTGAAAAAGAAAATAGGATACAAAAGGGTGCCAAACAATTATCAGATGGATTATATATTGGGCCAAATAGACTCCCTGTAGTTCATTTTCTTTTGACTTTTTGGCTTGCACTTATCTCCCAGCAAATGGGACATATGTGCAAATGGGGGACAGTTAAGGAACTAAAAGACAATTGGTTTTACCGTCGCATCCATAAAATTTCTGAGCAAAGTATTTCCCAGTGCACTGCCTGCAAATCTTACCAAGTTTCTGGGAGTAACCAGCAAACCCCGGGAAGCCCTCCCAGGCCCACGCCGCCCTGTGCGGCACTCCAAAGGACTTTCTAGACTTGTCCCCAGCCTTAGGCTGTTCTCACTGTTTGGTTGCCATCTGCATGGTTAGTGGATGCACTGAATGCTATCCAGCTAGAGATGCAGACGCCACAACAGTGGGAAAGAAATGAATAACCGCGGTTCTTCCTCGTTTTGGCATCCCTTTGCGGATTGGATCAGACCAAGGAAATCATTTTACAGCAGAGATAAACCAGTTGCTTGTAAAAATTCTGGGGTACTCATTAAAATTTCATTCCCCGTATCGCCCTCAGTCATCAGGGCAAGTGGAATGTAAAAATCTAGACATAAAAAGGACAGTAGGAAAGGTCTGCCAAGAGACTGGACTTAAATGGCCAGAAGCTCTGCCCTTGGCCCATGTAAAGATTTGAAATACTCCAAATAGGAGACACGGATTAACTCCTTTTGAAAGAGTTTTTTGACACCTGATGCCTATGGCATCTCTAAACCTTCCATTCCTGGGTTAAATGAACATTATGGGAACTTAAGGGAACAATTTGTTGCTATGACTAGCTATATACAGAAATTAACTAGTCTACTTGAAGCATATCATCAACAGGTCAAAGAGGCACGGCCCCCACTTTCTGACAAGCCTTGCCATCCCTTTTGACTAGGAGATCGAGGTACATCAAGATCTCTAGAAGAAAACACACGTTGTCAGCTCACTGGGAAGGACCTTATGAAGTCCTACTCACCACCTACACTGCCGTCAAAATAAAGGAAAAATCTTCATGGATCCATGCAAGCCATGCCAAAATAGACCCAGGACATCACTCTCAAGACAAATGGGAGACAGTCCCCATGGGTGACCTTAAACTAAGGATTTCCAGGGCCAATACCCAGGCCCTAGATGCAGCCAGCCTCATGAAGCAGACAGCTTTTCCCAAGATCATGGATCAAGAAACCTTGCTTACACCTTTTTCTCCCTCTTGCATTTAAAAACTCCCTACACACTCACACACAAACTATTAGTGAATATGTATTCCTTTTAATCACTTATTAGAAAGTTGACTGGAGAGTGCTGGTCTCTATCTACCCTACTTCCCCTCTCTACGTCTCCACTATGGGCTCTTTTCCAACCTGTGTCTTGCTCTTATCCTCTCTTTTTCAACAGGTCGAGCTCAGACCAAACACCCCTTATGCTAGTTTATCAAGCGTTGGCCACACTATACTTATTTCCAGGACTGGGGAATTGGTTTAATGGAGTGTGCAGACATGTGCTACGATTTGTTCTTTTCTGCTTATTTATCCTCATTCTAATCTATGTTCTTCTCTCTCTTTGCAGATTTCTTATCACTCAGCTACTAACTCGATTTCTCTCTCCACAGTCACCAGCTCAGCTTTTAATATGTGAAACTTCCAGGGAAGTTCCAGAGGAGAGAACTGCTGGGGTTCAGGGCAGGCTGCCTCAGTATGCGCCACATTGATATGTGGATTATTTCGAGCTGAAGACAATAAAGGCTCAGAAGACTCAGGAAGAACATTGGAGCTTCCCCACAAACTGCCTAAAAGAATTTAGCATAGAAGGCCTATTCCGGGACGGAGCTCATACCATGTGATAGCTATAGTATAAAGTAAAATAGGTGTGATAGAAAGACACCAACAAACCCATTTTTTTGGCCCAGCAAAACCTGTTTAACAAACATTTGCATTTCCATCTCCATGGAAATTGTCTTCCTCCCTCTGAAATCCCAAATCAATACCCCAACATCCTCCTTGTCTGTAGCTGAAGATATTTATTCAGGCAGCGTTGGCCAGACGGCTGAGTTGCTCAGTTTTCCCTGAGTTTCTCCCATGTATACACGATATTAAACTTTGTTTGATTTTCTCCTGCTAACCTGCTTTTTTGCTTATTTGACCAGCCATAAGAACCTTAAGGGAAAGAGTGCGGGGGGGGGGGGGGGCGGAATTCTCCCACCTCCCCTGCACTATCATTCTTCCTCTGACCTTCACCCTGACATCTAAGTGCTGCTGAAGAACACTACTCAGCGAGCAGCCATCCAACTACTTTTATGCAGTTAATTGGCATGCCCTTTCTTCACAATGATGCTTTCAAATCTCCTCTCGCTATAAACTCCCCACTCTATTTCTTCCCTCCCACACGTACCAGACGATCTTATTTACCATGAGAAACTCTTGAAAGATTTGCCTGTTTCCTCATTAACAGTTTATTCCCGCCTTCTCTACTACGTCTTGTCCTGCCCCCACTCCCCCAACTACTCTAAAGTCACTGATGACTTCCACGTTGCTAGATCAAAGCGACACTTTTCCAGTCCCTGTCTAATTTCTCATTCCTCTTGGCATTCAATATAAAATGACCTCCTCGAGACACTCTTCTTTTGGCTGAGCTGGGCTTTTAATATTCTTTAACTTTATCCCGAATGCACACACAAGGTGTTCCGATAGAGACAGCGTTCTTATTGAATATCCCACAGTAAATAACATGTGCATTACTCCCCTTCTCAGTCTTCCCCCTGGGGTGACATGGTGAGATCTGGTCAATTGCCCTGCACCAGTAGGTGAAGGACAGAAGACTGACTTTCCCTGCTGCTTGTGAAAGGGCAGGGTCAGCTGCCCTCCTCTCCTGGGAAGGCTCTCCTCCTTACTCCAGCCCTTTGGTATGTACATAAAATCTCTCCAGGAGCCAGACCTAGAGACCTCTCCAACTTCCTGGGCCTCATTCCTCCTTGAAATGTAAATACCTAGGGAGACAGTGCACCTCAGAGGACCTACTCTGGGCTGTAACTATTTGGTTCTCCTAGGGATTATTATTAATCCTTGCAGCTCAGGGCAATTAACTAGACAAATGGCTGAACATCTAACTCTCACCCTGCATGAAGCATCTTATAGGGTTAGGGTTTTTCACAGAATCACCAAGAAATCCCAGGAAATTTTATTTCCCCATAATTCCACCCCTCGGTCCTGAGAGAGTTTTAGCCCCTGGGGAATTTTCCTAATGTTAAGGCAAATAATCCATAATCAATCTATAAATCAAAACTTGGGGTGAGTTTATTATGAGCCAGGTCTGAGGACTATAGCCCAGGGGACTTCCTTCTCCAAGGATGGAAGCACACCAAAGAAGTGGGCTGTACAGAGTGGTTGTGTATGTACATCGCATATGACAGGAAAATCCCTTTTAAAACAGTCATAAGATTGCTTTGCTAGCATAGCAGGTCAGTAATTCATCCTTAGTTTCCAGGAAGAGATGCTTATCCCTAAGGAAATGCCGATATGGGGGAAACCGACTCCTTATCTTTAAGGGCATCATTCTTGGCTTTGGGACATTGTAAATGTTTAAAGCAGATGTACAATGCATGCTCACCAGACCACATCAGGCCTTTCCAGAAGAACAGGCTCAAGCTGAATTAGTTTTAAACCAAATGGCTTCCTCATAAATTCCAATATATCTTAGTGTTTTTCATTCATTTATCATTAAGTGTTTGCCACAACACCAACCACTCTAACATGTCAAACTTAAATTGGCATTAGTGGTCACCAAATCCTTATGGCTTATCTTAGGCAGCATTTAATCAGGACTATGATCAGCTGGACCCTGAGCAACAGAAAGAGATGAACCTGTAGCCTTGGTCTCAGCAAAACAGCCAAGATGTCAGATTCAGGCATCTAAATGAGTCCTCAAAAGCATTAGGGTCTCTCTTGGAAAGCCAGGTGGCTTCCTCCTCATGTTTCTGTATTAACCTTTTCTCCCTGGCCCAAGGTACATATCCAAGGACAGCTACCTATGCTAATAGTTTGCACAGACTTGGCCTCTGCCTGTAAGGAAGGAATCTAGGGCAAACTCTGTTATTCATGTAACAATAGCCAGTGAATTAAAACTCACTTGCATGCCTTTTAGGCTGAAGTGAAGTCACTGTTCACTTCAGCAAAAGTCAGGGACAAAAGCCTTTCCAATGGAATATCTCCCAAAGTAGGTAAACCACCCACAGTGTACATGTCTCGGGGCTATGTGCACAAACGGGTGTTTCCTTCAGCATTTGAATGTTTCTGATAAACGTCCCTATGTGTAAATCATAGTGTTTTCACTAGAGAGCCAAGTTACCGCCTGCCTTTCCCACACACAACACAGGATTCTCAGAGGACACGCATGACTCCCCAGGAAATAGAGTGTCCAGTTGTTAGGAGCTGCGAGCTGGGCATAGATGAGTCAGGCAGCACAGTGGACAGGGCCCCAGCACGGCCTCCACCTCCCAGTGACAAGGAAAGTTGAGTGCCACCTTCCCCGGAGTTCAGTCTGAATAACTGAGGTCAGTTCAGCCCTGCTTTCAGTGGGGCTGCCTGAAGGCAGGCAGTTTCAAGCAGGTCTGCTGGCCCTCGTTGGGGAGGGGAAACTTTACCCCCATCCCTCTTGGATCTTTTGACTGGTCTAATAATTAAATTGACACAAGACAGAGTAATTGGGGGGTGGGGGGGGGGCAGAAATTTGATTTCATATGTACGGAGGTCTCATAGATATGGGACACAAGTAGTGAGCAAAGCTAAAGTTTAGTTAAGAAAACTAAAGTGTTTCTTTAGATAAAGAAGCAACAAATTTGTGAAGAACTGACAAGACAAAGAAACTTAGGCTTGGGTGCTAATTAGTGAAGAAAGTTAGCAGAGCTTGTTTACATAGCCTCCTCTGCCCTGAATTCTGGATCTCTGGCACTAAGGATGTCCTGCTACTTCCTGGTGCAGGGGGGCTACTTTTCACATGGGAGATTTATTTCCTGTTCTCAGGGGGAAAGAGACGAGCATCAGAGTGTCCTTCTTGCACCGGTTGTTTCTTAAGTAGCATTAATTCAAAATGACCAATATGCCACTTTGGCATTTTTGGGGCAGCCTGCCCTGAGCCCCATCAGCTTCCTCTTCTGAAACTTTCCTGGCACTTTTGCATATTAAAAGCTGAGCCAGTGGCTTTGGAGAGAATAATCAGGTTAGTAGCTGAGTGGTAAGAAATCTACAAAGGGAGTAAAGAACATGGACTAGAATGAGGATGAACAAACAGAAAAGAACAAATTGAAACACATTTCCCCATAGCCCATTAAACCAGTCTCCCAACCCTGGAATAGATCAGTCCAATGAACAGGCTCTGCTTCATTTATCTCATGGAAAGTGTTAACCTTCTTTTTTTGACAGACGTAAGTTACACACTACTTGTCCTGTTTCATTTACACAAAAGCAACCTTTTCCACCAGTGATCACACCAGCACCTCCTTGCTGGGTAGTCAGTGTATCTAGGGCAGGACAATTTTGGAGCACAACAGGGGCTAAGCTGTTAACTTCGGACTGGAGTATTTCCAAAGTTTGCTTAGTGGTGTTGAACTCTTGTTCTTTTACCACAGGAAGATTTAAGATGGCTCTTTCTGTTTCATAAGTTCCAAAGCTTGGAATAAGGTCCTCAACACCGAAAAGAACTTAGAGTGGTGACACACAAGCGTGTTTTCTATCACTTCTCGTCCAAAATGTTTATGCGGCACAACTTTCGGAACAAAGAAGCCTAAGTTTGTAATTTGGCTGTATTTAAAATGGAGTATTTGGTGACAGAATGAGCCAAATGTCTAAGTCCACATTGTCCTGACCATTTAGATGGGAACCCTTTATATCTCTTGCCACCACATAAGATAAAAATTCAGTGTGATTTAAAGATAGAGTCGGAGTTGAACCTGTAACTGCCCAGATTGGAGGCATTCTGTGACCTCTGCTACCAGTAATGTGAGGACCCAGACAGCTCCATTTTCCAGGTACTCCTGTCAGTCTGTAAGAGCAGAACATGTTACAAAATATCTGATACAGGAGGCCCTCAGTCTGGCTTGGGCAGCTGTAAAGCTTGGTTTTGTCACCTGGCCAAGTTGGTGCAGATTTTGGTCCACCCTTACACAGCTTTGGGTGTTGGGCCGTCTAATCAGGGGAGAGGCTGAGACACCCCAAGTTGCACTAGGATGGCTGTGAACCATCCAGAACATTTGGTGATTTGGCAAACATCTGTGCTAGAGTCGCTTTTAACCTCTGTCACAGATTTGAAGATGCCATCTATGGAATCAAACAACAGGGTCTAATCACAATATTATCCTGGTTTGTCACCCAGGAAAGGTCCAGTGGCATGTCTGTTTTCAATACAGAGGGAAAATTTTCACCTATTGTCTTTATCTGAGCAAGGACAGTCCTTGAGCTTCTACAGAGGTTTTCTGGGGCCCAAGTAACTCCCCAGAAGAAGAGGCAGAGCGATGTTTTTCTAGTCATGGTTCATCCACCTTCTGTACCTAGTCCACCAGGATATGGAGACAGTGGAACCTTCATACACTGTAGATGGGAATGTCAAATGGCTTGGCCTCTTTGGAAAACAGTTTGGTAGTCTCTTAAAAAGTTAAACTTACTGTACAACCCAGCAATTCCACTCTTAAGTACCTTCCCAAGGGAAATGAAAACATATGTCCATACCAGTGCTTGAACATGAAAATTCATAGCAGCGTTGTTCGTGAGAGCCAAAAGGGAGGGACTCTCCAAATGTCCATCACGTGGTAAGCAGATGGACACAATGTTGTCTACCCACACAGCAGAGTACTGTTCAATGAGAGAATAGACTACTGGTCCATCGACAACATGAATGAACCCCCAAGATGTCATTATTTTAAGTGAAGAAGGCAGACACAAGACACAATATGGATGATTCTGTTTATATGAAATGTCTATAAAGGGTAAATCTATAGAGAAAGAAAAGTAGATCAGTGGTTGCCTGGGGTTGGAGCTGGGAACAGGGACTGACTGCAAATGGGCATGAGGGATCTCTGTGCAGTGATGAAAATAATTGAAAACCAGATTGTTATGATGGATGCACAGTTCTTTAAATTTACTAGAAACTATTATACATTTAAAATGGGTTCATTTCATAGTATGTGAATTATACCTCAATAAGGCTGTCTTACAAAGGGTATGGGGCAGAAAGAAACAGAAAAAGAAGGAGGTGATAGGCTTGGTTAAAAAAAGGTTTATTTGTGTTGTTATAGAAGCTATGCATGTGTGTGGTTTTAAGAAAGTTTTCTTTCTGTATCATTTTAACATCCCCTGATAGAAAAGGAGAGAAGGAAACACTTAGCTTAGCAAGGATTGATCTCTATGTAAAATATTTCTATAGTGTAAAGCACATAGTACTTCTAAAAACGAAAGCAAAACTTGTTCTCTTCTCCTCGGAAAGATTAGTTTACAGTAGTCTAAGTACTATAAGACATCAGACAATGAGAGAGCACGAGGGAGAGAGGGAAGGAGAAAGGACCCCTGTTGAGGGATGAGAAGGCGTTTACCCTTCAGATGTTTAGTAGCTCTCCGTTGGCTATGGTTCGTCCGAAACCTTCTTTGCCTGGAAGAAGGAGAAGTCAGAACTGTTGACTTGATAGAAGGGTAGTTAGATTTCTAAAATACGAACAACTTTTTCTCTTAGCAACTTAGAAATAAGTTGATTTTAGAAGTTTTTTCTAGGTAGTGTATGGATACTACAGGGCAATGCAAATATCTATTATTGTTACTGCTCTTTCATGTAGTAAGTGAACATTAAGGAGCTGATAATTCCTAGCCTTCATGGCAGAGACCTGTTCGCAAGTATTCGTGTGTTGCCTTTGATGAGTACCCAGGCCTTGCTCTCCAGTCCACTCTTCCTCTCTTTGTTCTGCTGTGTGGACTGCCCAGTCATCTTCTGCCTTCAACTGCCACGTGCTGGTACATATTGAACAACGCACTTTCTAGGAAAAATAACCCTAGTTTGTAGTGTTTTGCTGATTCCTGCGGTGGTCCATTTTAAGCTACCAGCATGACCGTGGAGTTGGGAAGAGATGCACACAACTGGCTCTCAGGAGACTGCGTGAGCTGGTCCCAGCACTATCCCCTGGCCCTGCATCTGTTTCTGCTCTGAAGGCCAAGCGCGATAGAGGATACTGAAAATTCTGAACCTTTGCTGAAAAAGCATTTATTTCCCTCAGCAAAACTGACATGGCATCAGTATTGATAGTGCACAATAAATACTATTTAATAACCTCAATCTTTAATGTCCTATTCAGAAGCTTTTCTTAAAAGAGTACTACATGCAGTTCTGTATTGAATATGTTTTCAAAGTAAGTCACTTAAGGTAAAAGTGGTTTGTACTTATAAAGCCAAACAGTAAGCAAAACTGAGCCTTATAAGGAAATCGGGATACTTCAGAATCAAATTATAGAGAAAACATAGTTCAATATAAATTTTAATTGATTTTAATATTGTACTGGAGTTATGTAAGGAGAATATCCTTATTCTTAGGAAATACACAATGAGATATTTAGGGGTGAGGGAGTGAAATATCCATAATTTACTCTCAAATAGTTAAAAAAACACATATATGTAAAGAAAGTGAATGAACAAATGGGACGAAGTGTTAAAAAATTGTCAAGTCTGGGTTAAAACTATGGAGAGAGTTCTCTGTACTATTCTTGCAACTTAAAGTTTGAAATTATATCAAACTTTTAAATTTCCGGAAAAAAAGGTTATAGAACAGTGTGTTCAGAATGAGCGTTTATTGGTAAAAGAGCAATTTAAGAACTAACCTTTAATTGGTTAAGTCTGATAAAAATCAAACTAGTAATATATTACGGTGTTTTTCCATGTCAAGTATGGTAAAAGAAAGCTATCTTACCTTTTGGAAGCTTATCTCCGAGCCCAGTAAGTTTTTGTGGATTTTTAAAGAATTCAGCAATTTACTGTAATTCTTGTCTAGCTTCCTTCACCTAAAGTGACACAATTTACCAAATAATTTAACATAATGATAAGACTCTCATGGTATCCTCTTTGAAAACTGTAACTTTAATTAGAAATTAACTTGGATTTCTCTTTGTTTCCGTGAAATAGAGCTTCCTCCAGTTAGCAAGGACTGTTACATTCAAAATTCTAGTTAAATGTGTCAGTAGCATTTGATATAAACAAAAAGAGTCACCTAGCAATTTTCAAATCCAGATCTTTTTGGGCCTGGTCATAAGTTTCAAGGGCAAATTATGTGGAATTGCTATATGGTAATGAAAGGGAGTCTGTATTTAAGTTATAACATTAATTTGTGATTAGTTATGAGGTTGTTTTCATTGCAAACAAGTACTACTAGATTATAAATGGTTCAGTTCCTAACAAATGCCAAAGGACAATGGCTAAAGTTAAGCTATGGTGTACTGATATTGTTTATAAATGGTCACGGCAAAAGAAGTTTGGAAGATTTAATCCCTAAAATATAAACTTTTGTATATTTTCTCCCTAATAAATATCTTTTGTTGACTTTTGACAGTCTTACAAGTTTTTAATATTTATAGTTTTGTTCAAGTGTTGATTTCATGAAACTTATTTTACTCTTTTCTGTTTTGGTAGAGGAAGCAAGAACAAATGCTCCTTGTTAGATTCTGTTGGTGGGAAGCGAATCAAATCTCCAAAGCATCCACAGTCAAGGCCGACTATAAATCCACTTCTTGCTGAAATGGATGGGTAATGGAATTTTCTTCTGTCTCCAGAATATGGTGATACTTCTGGTAACATTCTAGAGATATGAAAACTGTCATATTTAAAGGCGACAGAATAGTCCCTCATGCAAGAAGTCAAGAGAAGCTTTTCTCAGTATTGTATTGTTTCTGTTACTAATGGCATCACTGATGTATCAGCTCCTCTTCATTGGTGATATTTACACCTTCTCTCATTTAATGTATCCTACTTAAGACAGGAAAGCAGTGACTCCAGCTGTGACTATTGGTCTATTGGAGATGGAAAGGGGAGACTATGCTGGTTCCACAGAATCCGTGACTAGCTTTAAGGGTTGTGGGAGATTTAAAAACTTGCATCAATTTTCATATTATAAAAAGCAAGAGGTGGGGTTGCTTTGAAAGAAGCAAAAGCATTTCATTATGTCATATGGGGCATTCTGGAAACATGGGAATTTTAGGAGCAAATAATTTGCATTGGTAAACTTGAAAATAAGTTTTCAAAAATAGGCAGGTAACCAAGCTTTGTGTGTCAAGCCATCTCTTCCTAAGTGGAACAAATATTTCAAAGGTGTGTAATCACAGGTGGTTTGGGGATTTATTACCAGCAGTTTTAGTGAAGTTAACGGGCTGACCATTGTTCCTTTTACAAACAGTTAGGGATGTCTTATCATCTTGGGCATAAAAAAGATCAATCCCTTTTCTTTGTTATTGTTCAGATTAATGATAAACAATTTTGTGTATAGTGTTTCTCTATGTGTGCTGTTTTAATTTTTAGCGAAAAGCTACTTTTTCCTTTTTTAGATTTTAGGTTTTGCTTTTTCCTTTTTTAGTTTTTTTTAGGTTTTTAGGTTTTCTTTTTCCTTTTGGAATGTGATTTCTTTGTGAAGAGCTGGTTTTAGAATTTCGATATCGTGTTCTATCTACACAGCTGTTGATCCAGAAATCATAGCTCGAGGCACTGTTGGCTTTTCCAGAGCAGAGTTGGAGAATCTTGTGAACCAAGCTGCGTAAAGGCAGCCGTTGATGGAAAAGAAATGGTTACCATGAAGGAACTAGTCTTCCAAAGATAGACTTCTAATAAGTAGGGTTTTTTTTTCCTATCTTATACTACTAATTATGTTGGAGAATAAATTCTTCTCTTTGAGGGAAAGGTTATAAAAAGAAGGCATAGGAACATGAAAATATATACTTGAACATAACACCCCAATTTGGCCTCTTCCAGAACAAATATAGCTCATATGATTAAACCATTTGGGTTTGGGGGGGTCCATGTGTTTGCTCTTGTCTGATATTGCTGATAAAAGAATAGTTAATTTCAGTTAGTCTCAGTATTTAATTTTGATTTTAAATCTTCAATTGCCTTTAAAACAGGTTACTTAGGATATTTCCGTTAAATTGGAAGTTTATTTTCTGAAAATAGAATTAAGCTTTCCCTCTTGATAGAAGGATACAGATGATAGTTCTTACAGTTTTGGTTTTCAGTTGACAAATTGCTGTGGTTTATGTGTTGTAGGGTGAATTCTACTCATTTTTTAAACTTTTACTCTGTTTCAAACATTTAATAATGATATTAAATCATGTTACTCTAAGAATGACTCTAAGGCAAATGCGTTTCATTCATTAAAATATACCTTCCTAATGGAAATTTTACTTAATTAAAGTTTTGTCCTTAGGGCCTGAACGTAGAAGTGTGGAAACTGATAACAAAAACAAAACCATCACAGCGTATCCCGAGTCTGGTCACGCTATTATTGCGTATTACACTAAAGACGCGATGCCTATCAACAAGGCTACGATCATGCCACGAGGGCCAACACTTGGACGTGTAAGCGTCTTGTAGTTTTTTCTTTTCTCTTAGACATCACTCCCCAGAAGCTTAAGTAGGAAATGGCCATTGAAACATGTAAAAAAAAATTCAGCTACTTCTTAACTTTATTGATACTTTCTTTAACATTCTGAATTATCTTGAAATCAGAGCACTTGTGGAATTTATCTGCTAATAAATAATTTTTTAAATATTTCAGATACTGTATATTTACATTATGAAATTTAATTCAGGAATGACAGCAAAGTATAATTTTTATATACGTAATTGTTCTTTTCCCACCAAAATGAAATTATATATCCCAGTGACTGGTTCAGTAGCTTCTAAGATTTTTCTCGTTGAGTACAAGTTTCCGTCCCTTAAATTTCATTCATTCATTAAAATGTCCAATTATAGACATTTTAAACATTTTTGTGCAATTAGAGATAAACAGTCCTATTGCAGCATGATCTCCCTCTTGTTTATAAAATGTACTTTTGCTGTATAGAGAATTTTCCTTATTTTATCAATTGCTGGTTTTGTCATCAGTCACTGATGACCGTCTCTACTAAATGTCCTTGAGCTTTCAGCATCATGGTGTTAAGTAAGGTCGTGAGAGACCAGTGATCATTCTGGTTATTAATATACATGTGTCAAATCCATGTCTGAGGTTTTTCTCTGTTTTTCAATTGTCTAGTTGTCCCTGCTACCTGAGAATGACAGATGGAATGAGACTAGAGCTCAGCTGCTTGCACAAATGGATGTTAGTGTGGGAGGAAGAGTGGCCGAGGAGCTTATATTTGGAACTGATCATTTTACAACAGGTTGGCTGTAAAGTGTGGCATTCCTTCAAGTTGTGTTGGCTGGCTTAAAGATATATTTTTAAATTGAGAGTTCCATGTATATTTTTATTTTATTTATTTTTATTACTTTTGTGATTGAAGTATAGTTGACATAGAATATTGTATTAGTCCCAGATGTATGACACAGTGTTTTGACATTTATTTACATCACAAAATGATCACCCTGAGAAGACTAGTTACCATCTGTCGTCATACAAAGCTATTGCAATACTGCTGAACATATTCCCTGTGCTGTACATTACAGCCATAGGCTAAGGACAGTTTATATCTGTGATTGTAAATATTCAATTCTGTTTTAGCTGCAAAACCATAACAGGTACTAGAAGGAGGGATGTTGATTATTGACTCTATTGCTTTCCCATTCTGACATATTTATTCAACAAATAGTATTATTTGCTTTGTGCCTAGCGGTGTCCAAGTGCTGAGCACACAGAATAAGCCCAACACAGGTCTTTTTGACTGCAGTGTCCACTAGAGATGAGGGTAAAGGAACGTGTAAGAGTAAAGCCAGCGAGGTCAGTTGGTACTGTGAGAGGCAGTCGTGGATAATGGGCGCTTGGATTAGAGTGCTGAAAGCAGAAACTGAGCAATGTAGGTGGATCCAAGAGATACTGATGTAGTGGAATCAACATGCCTTTGTGATGTTTTGGCTGAGAGAGAAGCTAATAGAAAGCTGTTTTTTAGAATATAAAGCTGATTATTTAGATTTGAAGTTTGGAAGATCTTAAAGAATATGGGACAAGTGTAGAGTGAAGAGGCTTCATAACAATGGAGATGATAAGATTACACAAGGTGAGTCTGATAAGAGTGGGGAATAGATTTGTTAGATAAAGGAAAGGCACAGAGAGAATATACAGAGGAAACAAAAAAGTTAGATGTCCCTGTTAGCTAATTACTGAAAAATGCGGCTAATAGAATTTGAGGAAAACATAGCTATATTATATGTTTAAAATTTTTAGCAATTATATTACCTTTCAATAAAAACAACCCATCTTGTTTGCATTTTACTTGATTTTTTTTCGTCTGCGTCACACCATTCTTCAGTATTATGTCTTTCTGATGAAATCTTTACTGTCCAGTTTGTGCCTTCCCTAAGTATGTACCAAAAACTGTCAACTCTTTCTCCTGTCAGAAAATTATAGCTTAAAAAAGTCCTTCACTCTGGCTGTCAAATGAATACACAGATATCAAAACAATAATCGCTACAAATTACAAAAAGTGTGCAGGATTTACATAAAGGAAAAGAACTGCCAAAAGCTAATGAGGGACATAAAAAGAAGTTAAACTGATAGAGCGGGGGTGCAGGATGAAGCAGACCATTCGATGGAACAGAACTGAAGAACCAGAAGAGAAAAAGCATACCTGTGGATTTAACGTAAGATAAAGTGGCATTTTAAACTAGGTGAGAAAAGATGGATTGTTTGGGACAAGTGAATAGCCATTTTTTAAAGTTCTTAAATGTTGCACCATGCTCCAAAATAAATCTTGGATTGATTAAAGATTTAATTGGAGGAAAATAAAGGCCAAAAACCCCCAAACAAACAACTAAAGAAGACGTTAAGGTAAGGTTGGGCTAAAGGGGAGGGTTCAGAGGCATGCGGAAACGCGTTTCCTTTCATCCGGAGAATGTGAATTGGTTTCTCCTAAATTGGCACTTGATGACAAATATGGCCACAGTCGGTGCCACCGAGAAAAGAGCTTTCTGTCGTTGCATCCCTTCAATTTCTCTGAACCCTCTGAGGCGCTCACGGGCACTGTACACCGCGCTAATGGGACAGATAGTTTGGGCTGAAAGATTCCAAAGCCCAGAACGTCCTTGCTGGAATGTCGTGGGGAGACAGGGTTGGCTCATTCAGAGTCGTAGGTATGGGCTCAGTTTGCAGCGGAAAGCCCAACGAAGAAGATTGTCTGCTTCGGGGTCAGAAGGGCGAGTAGCCCCGTGGCTCATCCTCCAGCCGAGGAGGGAGGGCTGCGTCGGGAGAGAGAGTCGAGTCGACTCACAGCCGGGGTACCACGTCCGAGACGCAGATCTCGCAAAGATCCACAAAGCTGCCAGCGTGGGCTCCGTTGCCAAAGTGCAGCGGATTGTATTGCGTGGGAAAAATGCCCTAAATGACAGGGATAGAGGATCAGGTAATAGGACTTTGAGGGGGGCGCGGGGGCCGGCCTGCAGGAGGGAGAAGCGCGCACCTTCCCGGGCGCAGCCTGGGGGAGCCCAGCCCGCCTGTCGCCGGGGTCGCTCGGCTTCTTCCCTCCCGAGGCCCCGCAGCACCTGGGCCTGGAAACTTTCCCGGGGTCTAGCGCCCAGGCCGACTTTATGAGCAGCGGGAACACACACTTGAGCCGGTTTCGGACCCACTCACAATTCCCTTATAGAGCACTTCACTGACAATTGCAAAGTGATTTAACTAAAAGTCAATAATACCGGGAAGAAATGATTAAGTATAGACAGTATTTTATTTTTAATGGGCACATTTTTGTGCCATAATGTATAGTCTAGAAAAGTGCATAATGAGAAAAATAATTCCCATAATAGGTCAACATCTGGGCTAAAATTTCTTCAGCTAAAATCCAATACCCGTTTTAAGTTAGTGTGCACCTCTGTACATATGTTCTTTCCTGAGGGGCCTTAGAAGGAAACTTTGAAGTGAGAAGATGGCTGTGTTCCTGAATAGGAGGACTCCCTTTCTCAAAATGCGTGCTCTTCCTGTATTTATTAATTCTACATCGACCAAATTAAAATATCGTGGTTTTAAAAGTTTTGAGTTACACATGCCGTCTTTTATTATTGTGCTGAAATTAAGAAAACGTTTGCATAGTAGACAGAGACTTGCCCTTCTAGATATTCAATGTGCCATAAATTTTCACAAATTATTTGTTTACTCACAGCTGAAAAGACATAAATAAATGGAACAGAATAGAAAATGGCCAAACACCCAAATACATATATGTAAGACTTTAGAACTTGATACTGGTAACGTTTCATATGAGTAGGAAAAGATGAATTATTCATAAATGGTGGATAAATACCTGCTATTTGGAGAAAACTAGCTAGATTTTTACCTCACAAAAATAAATTCCAGACGGAATATGGATTAAAAATTTTAAATATAGAAAATGAGAAGAGTTTTAGAAGAAAATACAAATGCCTATTTATAGCTTTTTATGTTGACAAAGACCTTCCTAAGAATGACTTCAAAAGCAAGAATGCTTAAGTTTGATTTTGCAACATAAAAAATTAAAACCCTCTGTATATCAGAAAATAATATGAATAAAAGACAATGTATTTGCAAAATATTTACAACATATTTATATCAGATGAAAAATATATCTTCATTTTACAGAGCATTATTTGAAATCAACAAGGAAGAAAACTCTAATTTGAAATTGGGCCAAGTCCTTTTTGGCATATCTACAAATGACCAATGGACATAGGAAATAATATTTAGTGTTCCTGGTAAGAAAGGGAATTTAAGTTAAAAGAGGAATGAAATACCATTTTCTGTCTGCGAAGTTTGTGAGGATGAGGAGCAAGGGTACTTAGACAGATGCTTAAGGTTTAAGCTGCTTTTGACTTTTCAAAGAGGCCACTGGTGATAAGTACCACATTTAAAAAAGATATGTTCCCTTTACCTATCAATTCTATTTATACTAAACTATCTTTAGGAAATAATTAGAGACTATAACATACAATGTGTTTTTCTCGGCACTGCTTAAAATAGTCATGTATTAAGAAGAACTCATATAATGGATTTTGTAAATAAATTGCCTTGCATCCATAGGCTGGAATAATATGTGACCATTGAAGGTGACATAGATATAGACGCCAATATAGATTATTCAGTGAGAAAAAAATCGGTTTGATTATATATATATACATAAAGACAGAGTGTGGTCTTGTGTTAGTCAAAAATATGTACAAAATGTGATAAAATTTGTTATTTCTGAGCATTTCTGTTATAAATGAATTTTTCTTTTCCTTTTTTAAAATCTGTGATTTCTACAGTGAACATGTATAAAAATTCTAGTAAAAGTTTATTAGCAGTGAAATAATCCTGAGGAAGAGCAGGAATATGAATCTTGCGCAGATAAAAATAATTTCTCACTTGCTATGTTTTTTTTTTACTTTTTCAAGGATTTTTTTTTTTTGTACAACTTTTACCCTCTTCAGAAGTAAAGGGAATCTTTTAATCTGTGCTTATAGATTTTATTATGTATACATTTAATTATATGCATATGTTTTTTTATTATATGTGGCTTTATTTCATATACATATAATATGTAAACATTTATAGATTGATTATTTTACTTTTAGTTGTGTCTTTATGAAAATAAAACAATAACAAATATAAGTCATGATTATTACAAAAGTTTATAAAATTTTAGTTGTATCCCTCTTATGAAAATAAAAAATCAAAAATAGCAAATATAAATGATTACTATTAAAAAATATTGCTTTACTTTATAAAAGTTTTCTTTAAAAATATTGAGCTCTCCAACTGTATTTATCCGTTCTTTCAATCCGTCTGTTCATCAGACATACCCTGAATACCTGTTACGTAGCAGACATATTCTCCGCTCCCAAGACCCTTTCATCCTTAAAAACTTCATGTTGCCCAGTCTGGGCAACTTAGGAAATTTAAAATGGAAGTATTAGGACCTAATCTCAGTTGATGCTTTTCCTCCCTTCTCTCAAACAAAAGCATCTCTGAAGGAAGGAAATGGTAAAAGATAACCTTTCCTTGCCTTTTTGAAAATTTCCAATAGTATTGAATATTAATATTAATTGTTGAAAATATCTGATTTTTATACAATCCATAAATCTAAATATTGAATAAAATAAGCCATCCCTATTCATTTGAATCCTGCATTTCCTTTGGCTTAAAGTTTCTGGAAAAGCAAAGTAAAAATTACTTTTTAAAATATTCTTTTTTTGTTGTTTTATTATTTTCGTCTTCTTTCCCTATAATGCATTTGTCAACTGAAATAACGAGTCTAGGTGCTATTAGTGAAGGAGTTTATTTAATAATCAGCATGAGGAGTTCAAACCCCGGGAAAACAATTCAACAGAATGTTGAACAAGTAGATTTCATGTGTGTTTAAAAAAAAAAGTGATAGAGTACATCTGGGCTTTTCTCTAGATTATACATTGAAGGTACATAAACAGGAATTCCTTGATTATACATCAAACAAGTTCAGAGCTGCTGATGTTATCTCCCTGTGGAGGGAGGCCAGGACCGGGGTCGTTAATTATTCTCTCAATCTCTAAGAAACGCAGCTACCCCTTTATCTTTTCCTGCTGTGGATCTGCCGGGCTGCTGTCTTCTGTCAGGAGATGTGGGGTCGCAAGGTCGTTTGACGCAGGCTGAGCACGGCCTGCGCGGCTGCTCCGCAGGACAGCGCGGATTTCATTGTGCTGACTGACAGCCCGTGCAGTTTGCTTGCTAGATTTGCCTGTTGGACCCCGGAGAAGGGCCCCGAAAATCTGTCCACGTGAGTTATCTCTCATTGGCCAAGGCCTGAGAGGGGAAGAGGGGAAAGGGAGAGCCATCAGACACCTGCAGGCCAATTCGGAGATCTGGCAAAGGGAGGAAACAACAACAAGAGGGTTTTTGCTTTTGTTTGTTTTCTTCAGTTCACGTGTTTAGGCAAAGTGCTCTTCAATTTTCAGGGATAATAACTCTTAGTTTGGGAAAGAGAGGGGTGAGCTGGAACCTTGCCTTGAGATCAGTTTTAGGAGGACTCCGAGGAAACCAGGTTGGCAGTGGATGCTGGTGAGGAAGTGGGAAACATGAGGGAGGAGCAGATAATTGACTGACCTCTTACCCGATTCTGGCAGAAACAGCCACTGAGATAAGAGCCTAAACTCTGCTCTCAAATCTAGAATGTCTTGCTGGGAAGTAAGGAGTTTGTAAATAGTGAAATCAAGTTGCATTTTGAGTTTACTAGTCCCTGTTCCAGCCCTACTCAGGAAGGTTAAACACAGTTTGGGTAAGCGATTCTTCTCTCTTAACACTTTTCTTTTTTCTGCCAAATCCTCAAAAGATAAAGGGAATTGGCGACTAGGTGAGAGATGAGACTGGTGATTCTCTTCTTCGGGAGTTCTCCCTAGATTTGTGCTGGTGAATCACAACCAGCTGAGAAAGTTTAAAAACATTTACAGGCGAGGCTCTCCCCTGATTTTTTATGGTATATTTTATAGTATATTTCTATATTGCTCTATAGTATATTTTAATAAAGATTTCAAGATTTTCAAGACTGTCTATAATTAATTTATAATATATTTCATATTTTATATTAACCTCTTAAGAATGAGCTTGAATTTTCCAAGTTAGAATTTATTTTGTTTTTAACTTTTTCTTCCTATGTGCTATAAATAACGGTATTCCCATTGGAATGTCTGTAAGCCATATGAGGTCAATCCTGGTTATAGTTGGATAGGTTATGCGTATTACACACAATATTATGTCTTTCTTCTCAGCATTGTTCCTGAAAAATGCAGGTGATTCAGTAGCTTTCATTATGCTAAAAATAATCCCTATAGATTAGTATTAGACTTTTTATTGATGAACCATTATATTTTTATTTCTGATTTATATTTTGCCTAAATTATAAAATAATTTTAAGTAGCAATTAAAATGGAAAACAGAATAAAAGCAGATTTAAAAAGTAGATGTGCAATAGGGCCTCAGGATTATCATTCTAATTGAGAATAAAATTTCATATTAAACTTTCTAACAGGTAAGGTAAATACCTCTCATCTTATAATAAGAGAAAACCCATGGACCATTTAGTATAAGCAGTCAAAGGTCATAAGCCCATCTCTTTTAGTTCAGCGCTCATTTCCTTAGGGACGCATGTGGAGCGGGAATGCCTGCTGTTGGCATCTGGGATCCTGATACCATCGATAGGAGAGAATCAAGCAAGTCTGTATGTACGACCTGGAGAAATCCTTCACCTTTACCGGAAAGCTCTCAGAGCTGTATCCCTGAGACTAGTTTCTCAAATGTTAGTGTTTGCCACAAAAAAGTATTGTCACATGGGGATTAAGCAAATTTAGAGAGATTTCTTTAGTACTAGACATATAATGCAGTTTTGTAATATTTCTCCAACATAGATGATCATAGAATCTTTCTGTTGGGGCACAGTACTTCTGGGAAGTACATATTCTGTGAATATAATTTAGGAAACACTACTCCAGAGACCATCATTTAGGTTATTAATTTGACAAAAATCCTTAAAGCATTTACTGCTGTTTTAGAGTTTGTAGATAGAGAAAGAATAGCCCCCACGCTCAGGAAGCTCTTGGTTTAGATGGCGAGCAATGAAATAACTACAGTGTTCGTGATAAACGCTGTGATGGAAGCGAAGACTCTTGGAACCGGCAAATGTTGGCAGTGGGTTTGGGAGAATGACTTTGCAGTCAGTCTGGGGAAGAGGCGGAGGAGGGCATCTTAAAGAGAAGGAGCCGCAGGGGAGCACAGCGGGGGAGGGGCAGGGGCTGCTTTGTATTTGCTTTCCACAGTTAGATGTTTAAGTCCAGAGGACCTTTTTTCAGTTTTCAAATTCAGTTTAGAAATACGTAATTTTGTAAATTATAAATTGTTTCTGCTGTTTTACAGGCTGACCTCACACCACTTTTGCTTGCTGTAAGTGAAAACAAACAGCAAATGGTGGAAGTTTTAGTAAAGAAAGGAGAAAATATACATGCAGTGGTTAAGATGAACAGATACAGTAGTTCATTCTCTCTCCTTTTTTAAGCCTTAGTATTGTTCTAGAGCGGTAACAATCACTCAAGTCAGAAAGACTAAATTAATAAGAAGAGGATTCGCTTACAATTATACAAGTGTGCTGCATAACAACGTTTTGGTCAATGACGGTTTAAAATAGTGAGGTTAAAATAATTTAGCTGTTACTTCTTATGTAGCAGGTGCAGTTTCATAGTTTGCTTCCGGCAGTTTTGGCATGGCGGTGAGTTAGTCCGTGTCATCAGCCAGAAACCAAGGAAAAGGCTAGACTAGTTAGAAGTAGCAGTGGGATTCTATATCTTAGGACTTTGAAGACCTTAATCCTTAGGGATCCTAATGTTCATTCATTTCATTCCAAGTATAACCCCTATGAATGGAGTACAATCATGTCACATCTGTGATTTTTCTAAATTGTTATTTGGGTCTTGAAATGTTCAATTTTTCAGAAAATCCTGTACTTTTTCCTGGGGGCTATCTCTTCTACTCTCCTGCTTGAATTTTCCAGGAAGCTGAGTGTTTCCCTAAGTCCAAGGGAGACAAAAGTCCTCTTTCACAAGACAAATGGAGGGGAAAAAGGACACTCTAATCATCCTGTTTCGATTGATTCTATTCCTTCAGGGTTGCTGTTGAAACTGGTCCTGCAGTCCGGACCTTTGCTCCAATTGACCTTCGCTCCCAGAATGCCCTTGCTGATGGAGATCTCTCAGTCTTCATGGTGACCCACACTGAGACGTCAAAGTTACAACTTCTTTTAAAGTTAAAGTGCATATGCTTGTATGCTCAGCCACTGTACCAAACCCCCACACCCTATTCTGGCAGCTGAGCCTCCTCTCCTTAACCACACGCTCCCTTCCCTTCCAATTCAAAAACCCTATGTGCAGCCCACATCTTAGCCCAGACTTTCAGGATGAGTTACTCTTGGAGGCTCCTGTTTGACTTTTCTGCTAGCAGTTGTTAGTCGGGCCTATTCTAAGCTGTCAGAGAAGTTCAAATAATGCTGTAGGAAGAGATCAAACTTTCCTTTCTCCTTTGTTACCAGATCTGAACCCCAAGGCTGCTTTATCTCCTGAGGAGCACCTTTTCTTAGGTCATGGAAGGTCCCCTATCACCCTTCCCAGAGTAGCGTGTGCCAACTTGCCTGAGATCCCATAATTAAGGTTGGCCCCTCAAGTGATCTGTTTTCCATAATAATGAAAACCTCCCAAGTGACTTATATCTACCTCAAGTTTGAAATATTCTCAGGTTCTGCCTCACAAGGAAGCCAGTCAACAGAAATCTCAGAATCTAAAGTAGGTTAGTTGGCATTGGGAGAGCTAAGCCCCATCCATGACTCATCAGTATTCATGTAAAAAGTAGGGTCATGTCTTCCAAGTGACCTGGAGATGAACATGGAGATTAAGCATCATTCTAACAAAGATCTGCCGCTTCAGAGTTTGAGTGGAGAGAGAGGGAGTAGTTGTAGTCCAAGCCAGGTCTTGACTTCCATGAGTTTTCTGCCCTTGGTGTGATGAACTGTAGAAGCATAGGACAATTATGTTATCTGATTTTATGAGGTCATGTATTTATAAATAAGTTTAGTTACAAATTATATAATAGCTGAGATGTCCTGAATTACAAACCACGAAGTAAGAAGAGCTAATAACCAAAATTAATAACGTGTTCTGAAAACTGCAACATTTGAATGTTAGAACCTATGAAAAAACACACATTGGGTTTCATTCGGATTTCCAACTTAGTTCCAGCAATAAAGTTCAAGAAGAAATCATTCCATTTTTTCAGTATTTCTATGAGCTTTTTTTTTTTTTTTAGGTATTTTCTTGTTAAATCCTCTTGACAACCTTGTGAAATAAGGCAGTAAGAGCCCTGTTTTATAGAGAAGACTTTGAGCCAAAGAGAAGCAACTTGTCAGGAACAAATAACTCTTGGTTATGGAGCTAGAACTTCTTCTGAGTTTAAGACACTTTCCATTATGTCCAGCAAACTCTAGTTAATTTACTGAGCTGTACTGCCCTCAATTCATGACTGCTTCACCTTACTTTTTTCTTCTTTAGTTACATGCTTAATAAAAATTTGTACAACTTACAAATTCCAAGTATATGGGATAATTAAAGTTCTGATATTGTCTGAAATACTCTAAGAATTTAATATATTTGGTAAATGTTTTTCATATCAGTATTAAATTAGTAATATTATTTATCACTTTTTTATACATAGCAATCGCCAACTAATTTCTGAATATAAAGAAGAAAAGAGACTAAAAATTTTTCTCCAAACAGCAATCCAGGTAAGGCTTCTGATAGTGAATTACTTTTGTTGGTTCTACCATAGATAAAGAAAGGAAGAGTAAGGAAGTTTTGATAATGAGAAAAAACAATGTGTATATTGTGTGGGTATCTTTTCTTAATTTCTTTTTTAATAGTCTGGTATTCAGCATTATTTAAGAAGTTAATTATAGGTAATTTAAAATCTGAGACAATATTATCTGAAAATAAATTCATTTATTTAATCATGGCCCCTAAAGTCTTATATGATATTTTTGTATAAATAAGAAAAAAAATTTTTAAGTTAGCAAATTGTATGTTTTCTCTATAATCACATTATAACAAATTTGACTTGTTATAAAATGGATCTTTTGTTTGATTGTCACAACAATGGCTTACATTTAGTAAATGATTATTAGTTATTATATAATGATTTATCTCACTAGAAAAATAGCTATCTTTAAAACCAGGAACTCAACCATACCTTCTTGGTACTATCAATAAATGGCAAACAATAAGAACCACGAAACTTAGCCAGTGTGCAGCAATACCAATAAGAGAATTTCTTTTAAAGATACCTGCTCATAGGACAGAAGTCAGAAAAGCAGTGCCTTGTTGAGAAGCAGAGGTTATTTCACATAGTGTTATACCAACAAGGCCTCTCTGTTATTACCTTCATTCTTCTTAAGTCAAAACAGAAGGAGATGTGTTGACTTTATTAAAACAAGATGTTTTCTTCTGTGTGTTGGATAATTGTCATGACACTGTAATTTTGTTAGAACAGGATGCTCTGTTACCATTAGTAAAAAGAGTATCATAATAAATATTAAAATAGCCCAACTCTGGACTCAACAAATTATTGTAAAAGTACAAAAATGCTTCACAATAACAGAAATGCTGTGTGCTCCCTGGATGTGGCACCGAGTGCCTGGTACACTCTGAACTGTATGAGAACACCTGGAACTTAGTAGGCCGTTATCTGAGACCTTCTGTAGAACTTGGTTTTGCAAGTTACGGGACACAAAGATGGAAAAGATGCAATACAGTTTGGTCTTCCAGGTGCTCATCCTAGAATAGAATTGTCCCTGCTTAATTTCTGTTTTCTTCTTAAAACAGAATTCTTAAAGAAATTATTATTATTATTTTAAAGATTTTATTTTTCCTTTTTCTCCCAAAGTCCCTGCTACATAGTTGTGTATTTTTAGTTGTGGGTCCTTCTAGTTGTGGCATGCAGGACACAGCCTCAGCATGACCTGACGAGTGGTGCCATGTCCGCGCCCAGGATTCGAACCAGCGAAACCCTGGGCCGCAGAAGCAGAGCACGCGAACTTAACCACTCGGCCACGGGGCCAGCCCCTTAAAGAAATTATTTTTATTCATTTACTCATTTGTCCAGTTAACAAATAGCTATCAAGTGTCTTTTAGGTACTAAGCATTCTGATGTTGCAGAATACAAATATTTTAAAAACACAGTCCCTGCCCTCTAGGAGCTTGTTATTATCATTATAACTTTTATTATTTACCCTACTTTATTCAGTGCCTACTATGTGCCAGAGCCCACTAGGAGCTTGTAGTTGTCATTAGTTATTATTTTTTTGTTGGTGATTAATATGTGCGAGACACTTTAAGTCCATGCTGAGGAATTAGAGTTTCTAAAAAGCGAGTAGGATTTAATTGCCAGGAAGAGGCAGCAGGGTGACGTTTGGCAGGAGGAACCTAGCCAGATTACAGATTTGGCAGAAGGAACAGCAGTGCAAAGGCTAAGAGAGATGAGTGACCTTTGCAGGATTAATGAGCAGTCCAATTTTGCTGGTGCAAAAAGTAATCCAGCAAGAATGAAGAATAAGGAATGGCTGTTCGGTGGGGAGCCAGCCAGATTTGCGGCAGGGGTTCGTTGGAGAATTTTGAGCAGAAGAGTAACGAGATTAGATTTGATATTAGGGCACTCTGCTTATGGGATGAAGCAGGAATCAGCAGGCTTTTTCTGGAAAGGGCCAGATAGTAAGTATTTTAGGCCATGCAGTCTCTCTCATATCTACTTAACTCTGCCGCTGTAGTATGAAAGCAGTCACAGACAATACGTAAGCACATAGGCATGCCTGCGCCCCAATAACACGATTTACAAAACCAGATGGCAGACTGGATGTGGCCCCTCGTGTAGAGGATGGATGGAAGGAAGCCATGTACGAGACTGGGAGACAAAGGAGGCTTTTCTTTGTTGGTTGATTTAAAGTATTGTTGATTTAAATATTGCTCAAATATTGTTGATTTAAAATGCATCTTACTTTTTTCTTGGATAGTGGATGAGAGGTCTGAAGAATACTCTTCAATCAGGTGGGATTTTATGGATTTTTAAAAATTATATGTTAAGTAGGGAATGCAGAGACAAGAAACTAACATTTGTTGAGTTTTCTACTCTGGTCTAGACATTACATTATGTGCTTAACATTCGATGTCCCGTAGAGTTTTCACAATAGCTTTGCAAAGTACCCTTGCAAAGTCTATTTTTTTATTAATTAGGCACCTGTGGTTCAGGGAGGTTGAATAATCAGCCTGTGATTCCATAGTTAGCAAGTGACTGACCCGTTAGCCTGCCTGGCTCTAGAGTCCATCCTCTTGTCCCTCAGCGTAGCTTGGCAGGTACCTGTGCAGCACTGGGATCAAGAGATAGATCCCAATCAGATCAACTCAGAAAGTCAGATTTAGTTACGTGTTAACATTAACTCTGATTTAGACTTTCCCTAGCAAACTCGGTTTGTCCAAGTATTTGTCCTAATATATTTGACACTTGGCAGTAGTAACTAGTACCTTGTTTTCACCATGAGAGGTAAGCTATGGCCACAGAACCAGCAGTTTTACATAAGCAAGACCTAATCGGGCAAGTCTTAGGTATAATGAGATCTACTCTTCTTGAGATGAATTATTTTTCTGTAAGTGAAGAATATCTATGTATAGACCATATTATGTTCATTAAATTCAGCATCTATTTAGAAGATGTTTCTAGTTGACTTCTCTCCTTTCTGCTTCCCAGTCTGGTTTTCCCTTGAAGTCAGTACCCTTGCCTAGTTCTGTGAAGTTTTTTCTTTATTCTGAGAATCTTTTTTCTTCTTCCATGACTTTTCCATAATCTTCTCTTGATTTTTTACCTTCTCTGCTTTTCTTAGTGTTTCTTTCATTCTATTATTTTTTACACTTCCGCTAGCTAAATATTCTCCGTTTTTCTATAAACAAAAATAAAAGCACATAGAATTTCAGGATTTTAAGGGATCTTGGAGATTCCTTAATCGAAACACCCTCTGGTACTTCAGCCCATGTTTAATGTCCTGGCTAAGCAGTTGTTTACATGGAGAATTTGAAATCCAAGGAAATTATAGTAACTTATTTGGACATAGTAAGTGACAGAAATGAAATTTAAATTCAGGTTTGTAAGTCCAGGACTCTTCCTTCTTTATCATCCTGTAGGTGAGTATTTTAATAATAGAAAGTCAGGGAGTGGTTCTAGTGAATGCAGTGGAAGAGAATAAGAATGGAATCAGCAGAGGAGGCCAAATTTCAAGAGGAACAGCATTGGGTTGGTATAGAAATAAGGGATTTAGTCAAGAGTTCAGAGATCAGATAAAAGAGATCAGAATATTGGGGTTTATGACAAGTTAGATAAAGATAAATCACATAATAACAGACACAGGATGTTGGGAGTTGTCTAGAAAGGCATGTTAAAATAGGGGGTTCAAGGGAGTATTGAACAGGTTGCTGTTTTGTCTGTTTGTTTAATTGGAAAAACTGTCAAATGCCAGGGTTTCTATTGAAAGATATTAAAATAATTTGAGTCACTGCAAAGATTCTTTTTATAGCAAATAGGAATGTGGCATCATCTGCCTCCACCCCAACTTCCAGAAGGTGGCTTTGATCCCCTCAAGTCCTAGGGGACTGGAGATTGCTGTGCTACATAAGTCTATGGCCCAAGGCAGGTGTCTCCTCCTCTCCACTTCTTTTCCCAGTTCACTGTTGTCCTTTGCATGTTCATGTAGGGTTGGGCAGGGGTAGGACTGGCTGTTGAATCAGTCATGGCACTTCAGTTGGGTAGTTGGTGACATGCCTATGTTGGGAGTGGACGACTGAGACTCCATTTAGCTTATTTCCAGGAGCAGGGAAATAGACAGCTCCTACTCTTGGTCATTTGATCCCATCCTTGTTTCAGGAGTCTGTGCCTTCAAAGGCTGAAGATTTAAAAAAAAAAATTTTATTGAGTTTATGATAGTTTACAACCTTGTGAAGTTTCAGTTGTACATTATTGTTTGTCAGTTGTGTTGTAGGTGCACCACTTCACCCTTTGTGCCCACCCCCTCCCCCCACTTTCCCCTGGTAGCCACCAATCTGTTCTCTTTGTCTACGTGTTTAACTTCCACACATGAGTGGAGTCATACAGAGATTGTATTCTCTATATGGCTTATTTCACTTAACATAATACCCTCAAGGTCCATCCATGTTGTTGTGAATGGGACTATTTTATTCTTTTTTACGGCTGAGTAGTATTCCATTGTATATATGTACCATATCTTCTTTATCCAATCATCAGTTGATGGGCACTTAGGTTGGTTCCACGTCTTGGCTATTGTGAATAATGCTGTGATGACCATGGGGGTGCATAGGACTTTTGGAATTGCTGATTTCAAGTTCTTTGGATAGATACCCAGTAGTGGGATGGCTGGGTCATATGGTATTTCTATTTTTAATTTTTTGAGAAATCTCCATACTGTTTTCCATAGTGGCTGCACCAGTTTGCATTCCCACCAGCAGTGTATGGGGGTTCCTTTTTCTCCACATCCATTCCAACATTTGTTACTTTTAATTTTGGTTATTTTTGCCATTCTAATGGGTGTAAGGTGATATCTTAGTGTAGTTTTGATTCACATTTCCCTAATGATCAGTGATGATGAGCATCTTTGCATGTGCCTATTGGCCATCCGTATATCTTCTTTGGAGAAATGTCTGTTCATGTCTCCTGCCCATTTTTTGATCGGATTGTTTGATTTTTTGTTGTTGAGTTGTGTGAGTTCTTTATATATTATGGAGATTAACCCTTTGTCAGATATATGACTTGCAAATATTTTTCCCAATTAGTTGGTTGTTTTTTTGTTTCAATCCTGTTTTCCCTTGCCTTGAAGAAGCTCTTTAGTCTGATGAAGTCCCATTTGTTTATTCTTTCTATTGTTTCTCTTGTCTAAGAAGACGTGGTGTCTGAAAAGATCCTTTTAATACTGATGTCAAAGAGTGTACTGCCTATATTTTCTTCTAAAAAGGCTTACGGTTTCAGGTCTTACCTTTAGATCTTTGATCCATTTTGAGTTTATTTTTTTGAATGATGAAAAAGAATGGTCAATTTTCATTCTTTTACGTGTGGCTGTCCAGTTTTCCCAGCACCATTTGTTGAAAAGACTTTCTTTTCTCCATTGTATGCCCTCAGCTCCTTTGGCAAAAATTAGCTGTCTGTAGATGTGTGGTTTTATTTTTGGGCTTTCAATTCTGTTCCATTGATCTGTGCACCTGTTTTTGTACCAGTACCATGCTGTTTTGATTACTGTAGCTTTGTAGTATGTTTTGAAGTCAGGGATTGTGATGCCTCCAGCTTTGTTCTTTTTTCTCAGGATTGCGTTAGCAATTCGGGGTCTTTTGTTGCCCCATATGAATTTTAGGATTCTTTGTTCTATTTCTGTAAAGAATGTCATTGGGATTCTGATTGGGATTGTGTTGAATCTGTAGATTGCTTTAGGTAGTATGGACATTTTAACTATATTTATTTTTCCAATCCGTGTGCATGGAATGTCTTTCCATCTCTTTATTTTGTCATCAATTTCTTTCAGGAAAGTCTTGTAGTTTTCATTGTATAGGTCTTTCACTTCCTTAGTTAAATTCACCCCAAGGTATTTTATTCTTTTTGTTGTGATTGTGAATGGTATTGTGTTCTTGAGTTCTTTTTCTGTTAGTTTGTTATTAGAGTATAGAAATGCTACTGATTTATGTAAGTTGATTTTATACCCTGCAACTTTTGCTGTAGTTGTTGATTATTTCTAGAAGTTTTCCAATGGATTCTTTGGGGTTTTCTATATATAAGATTATGTCATCTGCAAATAGTGAGAGTTTTGCTTCTTCCCTCCCTATTTGGATTCCTTTTATTCCTTTCTCTTGCCTAATTGCTTTGGCCAAAACCTCCAGCACTATGTTGAATGAGAGTGGTGATAGAGGGCATCCTTTTCTCATTTCTGTTTTCAGGGGGATGGCACTCAGTTTTTGACCATTGAGTATGATGTTGGCTGTGGGTTTGTCATATATGGCCCTTATTATGTTGAGGTAATTTCCTTCTATCCCCATTTTGTTCAGAGTTTTTATCATAAATGGCTGTTGGATCTTGTCAAATGCTTTCTCTGCATCTATTGAGATGATCATGTGGTTTTTATTGCTCAATTTGTTGATGTGGTATATCACATTGATTGATTTGCAGATGTTGAACCATCCCTGTCCCTGGTATGAATCCCACTTGATTATGATGTATGATCCTTTTGATGTATTGCTGAATTTAGGTTGCCAAAACTTTGTTGAGAATTTTTGCATCTATGCTCATCAGCGATATTGGCCTGTAGTTCTCCTTTTTCGTGCTGTCCTTGTCAGGCTTCCGTATCAGAGTGATGTTGGCCTCGTAGAATGTGTTAGGAAGTGATTCATCCTCCCTAATTTTTTGGAATAGCTTGAAAAGCATAGGTATTAAATCCTCTCTGAAAGTTTGGTAGAATTCCCCAGGAAAGACATCTGGTCCTGGGGTTTTATTCTGTGGGATGCTTTTGATTACTGTTTCAATCTCTTTCCTTGTGATTGGTCTGGTCATATTGTCTACTTCTTCTTGACTTAGCTTTGGGAGGTTGTAAGAGTCTAAGAATTTATCCATTTCCTCTAGGTTATCCGTTTTGTTGGCATATAGTTTTCCTAATATTCTCTTCCAATCTGTTGTATTTCTGTGGAGTCTGTTGTTATTTCTCCTCTTTCATTTCTGATTTTGTTTATTTGAGCTTTCTCTCTTTTTTTCTCTGTAAGTCTGGCTAGGGGTTTGTCAATTTTATTTATCTTCTCAAAGAACCAGCTCTTTGTTTCATTGATCCTTCCTACTGCCTTTTTTGTTTCAATAGCATTTATTTCTGCTCTGATTTTTATTATTTCTCGCCTTCTGCTGACTTTGGGCTTTATTTGTTCTTCTTTCTTTAATTCAGTTAGGTGTAATTTGAGATTGCTTATTTGGGATTCTTCTTGTTTGTTAAGGTGTGCCTGTATTGCGATGAATTCCCCCTTAATACTGCTTTTGCTGTATCTCATATGAGTTGATATGGCATGTTATCATTTTCATTGGTCTCCAGATACTTTTTGATTTCTTCTTTAATTTCTTCAATGATCCATTGCTCGTTCAATAGCATATTGTTTAGTCTCCACATCTTTGTCCCTTTCTCAGCTTTTCTCTTGTAATTAATTTCTAGCTTTATAGCATTATGATTGGAGAAGATGCTTGTTATTTGAATTTTTTTAACTTTATAGAGGCTTGCCTCTTTCCCAACATATGGTCTATCCTTGAGAATGTTCCATGTACGCTTGAGAAGAATGTGTATTCTGCTATTTTTGGATGGAGTGTTCTATATATGTCTATTAAGTCCAACTGTTTTAGCTTTTCATTTAATTCCAGTTTCCTTGTTGATTTTCTGTCTGGATGATCTGTCCAATGATGTGAGTGGGGTGTTGAGGACCCCTACTATTATTGTGTTATTTGTAATATCTTCTTTTAGGTTTGTTAATAGTTGCTTTATGAACTTTGGTGCTCCTGTGTTGGGTGCATAGATACTTATAAGCATTATTTCTTCTTCATGTAGTGTCCCTTTGATTATTATATACTGCCCATCTTTGTCTCTCTTTACCTGCCTTATCTTGAAGTCTGCTTTGTCTGATATAAGTATTGCGACACCTGCTTTCTTTTGTTTGCCCTTAGCTTGGAGTATCATCTTCCACCCCTTCACTCTGAGCCTGTATTTGTCATTGGAGCTGAGACGTTTCCTGGAGACAACAAATTGTTGGATCTTGTTCTTTAATCCATCTTGCCACTTATGTCTTTTTATTGGAGAGTTCAATCCATTTACATTGAGGGTGATTATTGATGTATGAGGGCTTAATGCTGTCATTCTGTCACTCATTTTCTGGTTTTCCTGCATTTCCTTTGTTTCTCTTTCTGTGTGTTTTGGTCTACCCATTGACGTCTGTAGTTTCTTATGCTGTGTTTCTTAGTTTTTTCCTTCTTTATTTTTTGTGTCTCTGTTCTGCTTTTTAGTTTAGTGGCTACCCTGAAGTTTGTGTTCAGAATCTTGTGCATAACATAGCCCATTTTCTGATGGCCTCTTATTTGCTTAGTCTAAACTGATTCAGTCCCTTTCCTCCTCCCCTCCTAAGTTATTATTCTCATCTTATTCCAACTTGTGTTGTTTGTTTGTGGTTAAAGTGACAAGATTGTCTATGTTTTTGGTGGTTTCCTTCCCTTTATCCTAATACTATAGTTGAATATTTGCTATCCTATTCTGATTCTATCTATCTGTCTCCTTACTCTGTGTTTTGTGACCCCTTTCTCCCTTTTTTTCTTTTTTCAGGTATGAGGGCCTTCTTGAGGATTTCTTGTAGGGGGTGTCTCATGGCTACGGAGTCCCTTAGCTTTTGTTTGTCTGGGAAATATTTAATTTCTCTTATATCTGAAGGATATTTTTGCTGGATAGAGTATTCTTGGCTGAAGATTTTTATCTTTTAAAGTTTTGAATATGTCATTCCATTCTCTCCTAGCTTGTAAGGTTTCTGCAGAGAAATCTGCTGAAAGTCTGATAGGGGTTCCTTTGTAGGTTATTTTCTTCTGCCTTGCTGCCCTGAGTATTCTTTCTTTGTCATTCATTTTTGCCAGTTTTACTACTATATGCCTTGCAGTAGGTCTTTTTACATTGAGAAATCTAGGAGATCTGAAAGCTTCCTCCATACACATTTCTCTCTCATTCCCTAGATTTGGGAAGTTTTCTGCTATTATTTCTTTGAGCATGCTTTCTGCTCCATTCTCCTTCTCTTCACTTTCTTGGATACCTGTAATTCTTATGTTGCATTTTCTCATTGAGTTGGATATTTCTCGGAGATTTTCTTCATTTCTTTTTAGTCATAGTTCTCTCTCCTCCTCTGTCTGGAGCAATTCAACATGTCTATCTTTGATTATGGTGATTCACTCCTCTATGGTGTCCACAGAAGCATTCAAGGAATCTGTATTTTGTTTTATGTCTTCCATTGTGTCTTTCATCTCTAGTATTTCTGATTGATTCTTCTTTATAGTTTCAATCTCTTTTGTGAAGTAGCTCCTGAACTCATTGAATTGTTTCTCTATATTTTCTTTTACCTCATTGAGTTTTTTGACGATAGCTATTCTGAATTCATTGGCATTTAGTTTACTTATTTCTGAGTCCTCAGGACATAATTCTGGGTATTTATTGTTTTTTCTCTGGTCTGGAGATTTGGTGAATTGCCAGATGCTGGAACTATGGGTTTTCCCCATTGTGATATTATTTGGTTGCAGTTACAACCTATTGCCACTAGATGGGGGTTGAGAGCCACATATTCTGAGCCCTCTGCCTTCAGCTGAGAGAGCGTGGCACAGAGCGGGTTGGGGGGGAGGGGCGTTTTCTTTTGCACATAGACCTGAGTTTCCCAATCAGCTTTTGCTATCTGGTCTCCTGGGGTCTTGGCTTGATGAGGTCACCCCATGTGAAAGCTTTCGCCCTATTAGAGGGCTTCCCTCTATGCTGCAAGGGCACTCGGGAGTCCTGGGTGATCCTGAGGACACAAGACTCGTCCCCCACTCCTTCCCTCATGGAGCCTCCCAGGGCAGTGACGACAGTCTTTAGGGAAGGGAGTGAAGTTGTCTCTTACCCCATTCCAGCTCCTCCGAGGGGGGCTCCAGCCTCTCCGCCCTCTGTCATTTGGCTACTGTGACTCTCCGAGGATTCCTGTGCTATTAGGATATTTTCTGTTGGAATATTGTTGCTCCTTTTTGTTGTATGTTGGAGTGGAGAGAGTCCCGGGAAAGCTCACTCTGCCATGATGCTGACGTCACTCCTAGAAAATTGTTTTTTAAAGGAGTATTGTAGGCAGCACAGAGTGTCTCCTTTTGGGAAGAGGGCTCCCTGAGCAGTTTCTGAAAGGCCAAGGTCATTAATGCCTCCCCTCCTCTGGGAGTCCAAGGGCATTCAGGGACCATGGTTTTCACTTTCTCTCCCTTGTTACAGAATCTGTGTGTCCCATATCAGTAACTGTAACATCACATTTTTTCTGGTCATCCTCTACTCTCACCCAGACCTTTTCCAGAAGGGCAGAGTCCAAGAAAAGCAAAAGTCTTTTCATTGAAGAACATTAACAAACAATTTAAGTGGAGATAAATCCAAATCCTCTAAGCTCCCTTTCAACCGAGCTAATTTGGGGTTACTGTTAGGGGAAACAAATATCATTCCCAGGGAAGTGGGCAGGAGGAAATCTTACATTTCCAAAATAGATTTATACCATCTCCCACCCCTTTTATCTGGATTGTGACTTAATAAAAAGTCAAGAGAGAAGATCAACTCTCTCTGGGAACAGCTCATTTAAAAGTCAAACTGCCTTAGTGAGGTGTGTGTACTGGGAGAAGGGGGAGGGAAGTAGAGTCAAGGATCAATTCATTGTTGATTAACTGCTGCCGCAAAGGCACCAATTGTCACAATGCAAATAGTTCAAAAGTCCAGCACAAAAGGCCAACAGTAGTGAGCTATCCCCAAGAGGGGTTCAAAATTCCAATCTGATTGGCTTTGCCCTGAGCAGGTGGAAGGCCTCACTCTTTGCAATGTGGCCCTCCCCTAGCTGGTGTCTTTGGCAGGAAATCCAGGAAGGAGGCTTGCTTCTGCAATCAGGAATATAGAATCAGCTTCCGTCAGCAGTCCTGTAGTCAGAGAACAGCCTGGCCGGGCATCTGTGACCTCAAGTTGACCTAGCATCCATGCTGCTTCACAACTCACCAGCCCTACAAAGGGGTGTCTTTCAAGGGTCTCAGAGCCCTAATTCTGCTGCCTGCACGTGGTGACCATGCCAGCTTTGGCTTCACAGACCTGAAAACCACAGCCTGCAGCATCTGCTGAGGCAGGCAGGCAATTAAGGGAAACCTCTTGCAAATCTAGGATCTCCAAACCAGTCCACAGCTTTTCCTTCCTTCAGGAACAAGGGCCCTTTTCTTGTGCAAAGCTGAGACACTGCTGGGCATTCCATATCCAAATTGATCTACCCCAAAATGAGTGCACCCATTTCCTGAAGAGCTCTTTAGCAAGCTTAAAAGTTGCTTTTCAAAATGCGTACATCTGGTACCTGTTTCAAAAACTCCAAAAGCATGTTTAGATCTGGAGTCTGTCTTCCATTATGCAAAAATCCATCACTTAGGAGTCATTCTTTTCCCAAACTCAGAGTCTATTCCTTGGTAAGGTCAGTCTTTTAACTTTAGACATTCAAATATGTGTGAGTGGTATCTCATTATGGTTTTTATTAGCATGTCCTTAATGACTAATGATGTTGAAAACCTTTTCATGGCCTCACTTTCCATCTGTATTTAGCCTGATGAACACTTTTTGAGTCTTTCCCCATTTTTTTCAGTGGGGAAAAAATATTGTTTTTTTATTGTTGAGTTTTGAGAATATTGTATGTACCTGGGGACAAATCCTTTATCAGATAGATGCTTTACAAGATGTTCTCTATTTCATTCTCCTAGCAGTGTTTTCTGATGAGCAAATGTTTTAAGGAAACCCAACTAAGCCATTTGTTCTTTTGTGAAACGTGCTGTTGATGTCCTATTTAGAAATCTTTTCCTGGTACAAAGCGAAAATGATTTTCTTCTAATAGTTCTATGATTTTAGGTTTTACATTTAGATCTATGGTCCATTTTGAATTAATTTTGTATGTGGGTGAGGCATCAGTCCAAGGTAGCTATTTTGCATATGGATATCAAATTGTTCCAGTTAGCCTTTGCACCTTTGTCAAAAATCAGTTGTCCCTATATATACATGTAGATTGATCTTTGGACTCTCTATTCTCTTTCAGTGATCTATTTTTCTGTCTTTATGCCAATACTACACTGCTATGATTATTGTAGTTTTATAATAATTCTTGAAATGTGTTAGCCCGCCACATTTGTTCTTCTTTACTTTGTTTCTGTTTGTTCTAGGTCCTCTGCTTTTCTGTATGAATTTTGAATCAGCTTGTCAATTTCTGTCAAAAAGCGTGCTTGAATTTTGATTGGTATTGTATGAATCTATAGATCAATTTGGGAGAAGAACTGATGCTTTAACAATGTTGATTCTCGCAACCCATGAACAAGGTCTATATCTTCATTTATTTAGGCCTTCTTTAATTTTTTCGGCAATATTTTTTAGTTTTAATCTATAGGTCTTTCACATATTTTGTTAGATTTATCCCTGAGCATTTCACATTTTTAATGTTATTGTTAATAGTTTTATTTTTAAATTTTCAATTTTTGATTGCTCCTAACATATAGAAAGACAGTTGATTTTTGTATGTTAATCTCATATCTTGCAACTTTGCAAAACTCACTTGTTGGCTTCAGTAGCTTGCTAATAGATTCCACTGGGTTTTCTACATAGACAATCATGCTATCTGTGAATAAAGACAGTCTTACTTATTCCTTTTCAATCAGAATGCCTTTTTTCTTTTCCTTCCTTTTTTTCTTCCTTCTTTCCTTCCCCCTCCTTTCCTTTTTCTCTAAGTGATTGCAGTGGCTATAACCTCCAGTACAAAGTTGAATAGAAATAGTGAGAGCTGACATCCCTGTCTTGTTCCTGATCTTAGGAGGAAGTCTTAATTTTTCACCATTACTTAAGATGTTACCTGTTGCTTTTTAAAAGATGCCCTTGAACATGTTTAGGAAAGTCTCCTGTATTCTCAGTTTGCTGAAATTTTTTTTAATCAGAAATAGACATTGAATTTTGTCAAATGCTTTTCTGCATCTACTAGATGATCATATGTTTTTTTATTTCTTAGTTTGTTAATACAGTGAATAACATTAATTGTTTTGGGGATTTAAAAAATAATATTTAATTCATTAAAATCATTTTTAAATAAATACGTTTTAAAATGTTCTTTTTTGAACTAAAAATCTTGTATTCTATTTAAAATTCCCTAAACTTTGTCAATCTTTTTTTTATTCTGGAAAAATATACACAGCATGAAATTTGCTATTTTATCCATTTTTAAGCATATGAGTCAGTGGCGTGAAGTACATTCACAATGTTGTACAGTCATCACCATTATCCATTTCCAGAACTTCTTCATCACCCCAAACAGAAACTCTGTATCCATTAAACAGTAATTTCTATTTCACCCCTTTTCCCAGTCCCTGGTAACCTCTATTCTACCTTCTGTCTGTATGAATTTGCCTATTCTAGGTATCTCATATAAGTGGAATCATGCAGTATTTATCTTTTTGTGTCTGGCTTATTTCACTTAAGCATAATGTTTTCAAGGTTCATCCATATTGTAGCATCTATCAGAACTTCATTCCTTTTAAAGGCTGAATAATAATCCATTGTGTGTATATATCATATTTAACTTATCAGTCATCTGTTGATAGATATTTGGGTTATTTCCACTTTTTGGCTATTGTGAAAAATGCTGCAATGAACATTGTTGTACATCTATCTGAGTTCCTGCTTTTAATTCTTTCAGATATATATCCAGAAGTGTAATTGCTGGATCATGTGGCAATTCTGCGTTAAATTTTTTGAGGAACTGCCATACTGTTTCCATAGTGGCTGGACCATCTTATCATCCAACCAGCAATACACAAGACTTCTAATTTATTCACATTCTTCCCAACAGTTTTTCTTTTTCTTGTTTTATAATAGCTACCCTAATGGGTGTAAAGTGGTATCCCATTGTGGTTTATATTTGTATTTCCTTGATGACTAGTGATGTTGAGCATCTTTTTGTGTACTTATTGACCATTTGCTTATCTTCTTTGAAGAAATGTCTATTCAAGTCTTTTGTCTATTTTTGAATTGGGTTGTTTGGGTGTTTCTGTTGTTGTTAAATTGTAGGAGTTCTTTGTTTCCAGATATTAATCCTTCATGAGCTATATGATCTGAAAATATTTTCTACCATTTTGTGTGTTGTCTCTTCAATCTCTTGATTGTCTTCCTTAATACATAAAGTTTTTAATTTTAAAAAAGTCCAATTTATCTATTTTTCTTTTATTTGCCTGTGCTTTTTGTGTCATATCTTTAATATTTTTTTCACTAATTTTGAGCAATTTGTTTATGATGTGCCTTGGTGTAGTTCTTGTCATGTTTCTTATTCTTGAGGTTTATTGAATTTGTTGGATTTGTGGACTTATGGCTTTGCTTAAGTTTAGAAAAATCCCTTCTCTTTATCCTATTCTTTGCTGGCTCCAATTACCTGATTTGAGTTTGTCTGAAATGTTCCCACCCACATCTGACTGATGATGTCTTCATTTTTTAATTCTTTTTTTCTCTCTGTGTTTAATTTTAGACAGTTTCTATAGCTCTGCCTTCATGTTCACTAATTTCTCCTGCAATGTCAAATTTACTGTTAATCCCTTCTAATTTATGTTTTATGTCAGATATTGTAGTTTTTGTTTTTTGATAGTCAGTTTGGGTCTTTATTTTATCTTCCATGTCTCTACTTAACTTTTTGAACATATGGAATACAATTATAATAACTATTTTAATGTTCTTCTCTGGTAATTCTAATATCTATGTCAGTTCTGAAAATGATAGAATGCCCCAGCAAGGAAATAGAAAGTTACAGCAAAGGAATAGAAGATATAAAGAAGAGCCAAAGGGAAATTTTAGAACTGAAAAATACAATAACCAAAATAAAAAGCTCAGTTTAGAATAGAGGGAACAGAGGAAGGAATCAGTGAACTGGAAGATAGGATGCTAGAAATTATCTAACAGAACAACAGAGAGATGATAAACTGACGAAAAATGAACAGAGCCTTAAGGAACTGTGGCATTATAACAGGATCTAACTTTCATGTCATCAGAGTCCAAGAAGTAGAGGAGAAAGAGGGCAGGACTGAAAAAGTGCTAGAAGATAATGGCTGATTGGTCCCAATTTGGCAAAAGACATAAACCTACAGACTCAAAAAGCTAAGTGAATCCCAAACAGGATAAACCCAATGAAACCAATGGCAAAACACATCACAATGAAACCTCTGAAAATCAAAGATTAGAAAAAATGTTTTTCTTATCTTTAAGTCAGAGAAAAATGACATCTTAGTTATAGGGGAAAAACAATTTTGAATGACAATGAATTTCTCATCAGAAACCATGCAGGTCAGAAGGAAGTGGTACATTTTTCAAGTACTGAAATAAGAGATCTGTCAACCCAGAATCTTATACCCAGTGAAAAGATCATTCAATAATAGAGAACCCAAGATATTCTCAGATAAAGAAACTCTAAGAGAATTTTTCATCAGAAGAACTACTCTCAAAAAATAGCTTAAGGAAGTTTTCCAAACAGAAAGAAAATGATAACAGGAATCTTGAAACATCAGGAAAGAAGGAAGAACATGGTCAGCAAAATATGGGTAAATACAATAGGCTTTCCCATACCTCCTGTGTTTTCTAAATTATGTTTGATGATTGAAGCAAGAATTATAAAAATGTCTGATGTGGTTCTAAATGTATTTAGAGGAAATATTGAAGGCAATTATATTAAAATAGGAAAGAGTAAAGGATGTTAAGGGAGGTAATGTTTCTATACTTCACTTGGAGTAGAAAATGAGGACATCAATATGTTATGATGAGTTATGGATATTTAATGTAATACATAGAGCAACCCCTGACAAAACTATACAAAGAGATATACTCAAAAACACTATACAGAAATCAAAATGGAGTTCTAAAATATTCAATCATCCACAGGAAGACAGGGAAAGAAATCAGTGAAATGAAAGATAGAACAAACATAAAACAAAAAATAAAGTGTAATGTTTAAGGCATAACCTATGGATAATTACATTATATATAGATGGTCTTAATATGCTAATTAAAAGACAGCGATTGGCAGAGTGAGTTAAAAACCATGGTCCTTTCTCATATTCATATGGAATTGCAGGGGTCCCTGAAAAGCCAAAACAATCTTGAAAAAGAACATAGTTGGAGGACTCACACTTCCCAATTTCAGAACATATTACAAAGCCATAGTAATCAAGACAGTGTGGTACTAGCATCAGGTTAGATGGCTAGACCAGTGGAGTAGAATTGAGAGCCCAGAAAAAACCCATATATCTATTGCCAGTTGATTTTTGACAAGAGTGCCAAGTCCATTCAATAGAGAAAGAATAGTTTCTTCAACAAGCAGTTCTTGGACAACTAGGTATGCAAAAGAATGAATTTGGCTCCCTACCTCTCACCATACACAGAAATTAACTAAAAACAAATCAATATAAGTTAAAACTCTCAGATTCTTAGAAGAAAACAGAGGGGTAAATTTTCATGACTTTGGATTTGTCAATGAATTCTTGGGTAAGCACGAGCAACTAAAAAAATTGATGAATTAGGCTTCATCAAAATTAAAAACATTCGTCCATCAAAGGACATATCAAGAAAGTAAAAATACAACCCCAAAATTGGGAGAAAGCACTTGGAATCATATATCTGATAAGGCTCCTATTCCCAGAATATATAAAGAACTCTTAAAACTCATCAACAGAAAGACAACTAATACAAAAATGGTCAAAGGATATGAATAGAATTTCTTCTAAGAAGATAGGCAAATAGCCATACCCACAGGAAAAGATGCTCAACATCATTAGTCATTAGGGAAATGCAAATCAAAAGCATAATGAGGTCCCACTTCATAGTGCTAGGATGCCCATAGTAAAAAAGATGGAGACTCTGAAGATAATACTTACTAATTTAGAGATAATATAGATTCATATGCAGTTGTAAGAAATAACACAGACAGATCCTGTGTACAGTGTGTCCTGTTTCCGCCAATATTAATATCTTGTGATACAGTTTAGGCACAGAATATTTCCATCCTCACAGGATCCCTCTTCTTTCCTTTCCCTTCTGCCTCCACCCCTGCCAATCCTAGCCTCTCCTTAATTCCTAGCAAGTACTAATCTGTTCTCCATTTCAAAAATGTTGTCACTTCATAAATGTCATATAAATAGAATCATACAGTATATAACATTTTAGGACTGGATTTTTGCACTCAGAATAATTGTATGGAGATCCATCCAGGTTGTTTCATGTATCAATAATTCATAATTTTTATTGCTGAATTGTAATCCATGGTATGAATTAACCAGAGTTTTTTGGTCTATTGAATTCATTCATTGAATTCATCCATTAAAGGACAACTGGGCTGTCTCCCATTTTTGGCTATTGCTAATAAAGCTGCTGTAAACATTTGTGTACACTTTTTATATAAACAAAATTCTTCGTTCCTCTAGATAAATGCCCCAGAGTACAACTGCTAAGTCACATGGTAGTTGGATTTTAGTTTTTGAGAAAGTGCCAAAATGTTTTCCAGAGAGGCTGTGCCATTTTACATTCCCACCATCAAAGTATGATTGATCCAGTTCCTCCATTGTGGTATCAATTTGCATTTCTTAGTGACTAAAGGTATTAAACAGCTTTTTATGTGTTTATTTGCCATCTGTATGTCTCTTTATGTCATTTATTAATATTCTAATTGGACTTGTTCTTTTACTTTATATATTTGATTACTTCAGACTTTTCATATAAATGGAATCATACAATATGTGGTCTTTGGTGACTGGCTTTTTTCACTTAGTGTTGTGTTTTCAAGGTTTATCCTTATTGCAGCATGTATCAGTCCTTTATTTCTTTTTATTGCCAGGTAATATTCCATTGTATGGGTATACCACTTTTTGCTTATCCATTCATCAGTTGATAGACATTTGGGTTGTTTCTACACTTTGAATATTCTGAATAATGCTGCTATGAACATTCCTGTACAAGTTTTTGTGTGAACATATGTACTTCTTGGGTAAATACCTACAAGTGGAATTGCTGGGTCATATGGTAACTCTGTTCAACCTTTTGAGGAACAGTCAGACTGTTTTCTGTAGTGGCTATATCATTTGGCGTTCCTACCGGTGGTGAATGAGGGTTCCAATTTCTCCACATCCTTGCCAACACTTATTTTCCATCATTTTCATTATAGTCTTCCTAGTGGTATGGAGTAGTACCTCATTTTGGTTTTGATCTCTATTTCCCTAATGACAAATGATGTTGAACATCTTTTCATGTACTTGTTAGCCGTTTATCTCCTTTGGAGAAATGTCTATTCATATCCTTTGACCATTTTGTATCGCTTGTTTTGTTGTTGTTGTTGAGTTGTAGGAGTTCTTTATATATTCTGGGCCAAATGTATTTTTTATTACTGTTTTGCTGTAAACTTTGTCTAAATCTCAATGTTCTTTATTGTTACTGTGTTTTAAACTTTTGTCACATCCACTTCTTTACCTTTTCCCAGTAATTTGCTACTAGCAGAAACATATTTCTTTATCTCAATCTCATTTTCATGATTTGCTTCCTTGTCAAAAGTAAGAGAGAGGGGCCGGCCTGGTGGCATAGTGGTTAAGTTTGCATGCTCCTCTTCAGTGGCCTGGGGTTCGCAGGTTTGGATCCCAGGCATGGACCTACACACCACTCATCAAGCCAGACTATAGCAGCATCCCACATGCAAAGCAGAGGAAGACTGCCACAGATGTTAGCTCAGCGACAATCTGTCTCAAGCAAAAAGAGGAAGATTGGCAACAGATGTTAGCTCAAGGCCAATCTTCCTTACCAATATATATGATATATATATAGAGAGAGAGAGAGAGAGAGAGAATTTCCCACCCCAGTCATATCCACTTTTACCTATAATCCACATCTTCTCCTGTAGCAAGGGATTGGGAAGATTAAACTTTTCTTGTGAGAGAACTTCCTAGAAATTGCATTCATGAAGTTCTCCAGTTAGGAAAACCAAGCAAAACCAGGCATATTGCTGTTTTGTGCAGGAGGGCTGGCTTATGTGCCTTGTAATGGATTTAGTACACCCTGGACAGATGACCTGTGACGCTAACAGCTACCATCTCATTAATCATCAGGATTACTTATAAATGTTATAAGTAACATTTAGAAGTTATAGGTAAAACCCATAAACTACAAAGGTGGCAAATATTTGTCTAGAACTGCAATATTAGTCCAAGTTGACAAAATTGTAGTCTAGTCTCTGTTTTTTCTCATTCTTTTTTTCCTTTATGCTATGTTTCCAGGTGTCGCTTCTGATAGGAACTTCAAATTACCATGCACAACTCTGTAGAGATCATCCAGGACACTCATCTCATATGATGAATGAGACATCTCAGATGACATGAGATGGATATAGTAGCAAAGAAAGAGACTCTTCCTCCTTCCATACTGAGGTTTCCCCCGTTATCTCAATGTGCACTATAAAAACCATAAATCAGCGTCCATTCTTTAACCACCAAAATAAAAATATTCAAGATAAAGCTATTGTGAGAGGAATCCTCTTTCCAAAAGTCAATTATTTTGGTGCAACCTTCAGCATATATTAGATGAATGCGAAGAAGTCCATGGTGAAAGAAACTTCCTTTTTCTCCCATCACATTTCTCTCTACCCATAGACAAGAACTTCTGTCTTCTCACTAATATTTAATAAAAACACTGCCAACTACTCACCTTGAACCAGCTCATTCCTGGAGCCAAGAGGAGTGACTTATTTGGTGGATAATAATAGCCTTCCATTCATTGGCCTACATTTCCCTGTCAGTGAGGTTAATAAGTTAATGGGTATAAAGGCATGGTCTCCCTTTCTCTCCTGGACTCTGCGCAGGAGGGGTGTAAAGCCGGTGAAGACTCTCCATGCACTGGCTGGGTTGGATTCTGTGAACCAACCTTCTCTGTATTCAGGCTCCAAAGTCAAGACCTGGAGAAAGTATTAGAAAAGTCATTTTTGGTCATAGGGTCAAGCGATGTTTTCCAAATCAGCTTTGTTGTTGTTAGTGCCATTGATTCAATTCTGACTCCCAGCAGCCCAGTGTATAGCAGAGCTGAACCCTGCCAGGTGTTTTTGCACCATTCTCTCACCTTCTGGCACTCTATCAGACAATACTCTGCTGTTATTCACAGAGTTTTCATGGCCACTATTTTCACAAGTGGGTGGCCAGGGCCTTCTTCCTAGTATGTCTTAGCCCAGAAGTTCCATTGAAACCTGTCCACTGTGGATGACTCTGCTAGTATTTGAAATACCTGTGGCAGAGCTTTCAGTATCACAGCCACATACAGCTACCATAGAATGACAACTAACAGATGAGTGGTGTGGTTTCCTGATGGGGAAACAAACCTGGGCTGTGGCAGTGAGAGCACCTAATCTTAATCACTATACTGCTAAGGCTGGCTAATCAGCTTTAACAGGGGATATTGGTCTGATCTCTTGGTTTATTTCTAAATTGGTTTAGAACTCAAAGGGGAGAGGTGTGTTATCAGTTTATACCCGTAAAGCTCCGACAGCCTTGTATGCATTCTAATGGAAACTAGACCTCTGAGAAGCAGATATAAATTGTTTATCCCTGTTTGAGGGTGATTACTGTATTTCAAACTCCATTGCTGACCAGAGGCAGAGGCTTTGTGTGTGTGGCTACTGCACACACACCGGGGTCCAAAGCATTACATTTCCATCAGGGCAGGCATCCCCAGGATGCCCGAGAGACACAGGGCAGAGGATGGAACAGGCAATGGTCTTCAGATCATTCCAGTAGGACATTGGATGCACCTGCTGGCTGGTGCTTGGAACCAGGAGGCCTCAGCAAGTAATGAGCATGTATAGACACTCAAAACGTGAGTCACAACAAATTTCTATAAACCAAACATTTTTAACTCTGCCTTACCTCTGCAAAACATTCCAGGTTAATTGCTCAGAATAGCTTGCAATAATGACAAGAGGGCAGTGGAGAGAAAGGATGACTCCTGAAATAATTATAGGTATTATCCCAGTGTACATAGAACTGTGGAGATAGCTTTGCAAAACCAAAAGAAGCATTTCCAAGCCTTATTGCTGAGGAATTTTTGTGACGTTTTTGGTCTCCTCCCAGTGAGCCCCAAGCCCTGGTTATGCAACGTGCGATTAGTGCGAGAACGTTCAGACGCAGGCAAGCGAACATCCTGCTGTGCAGGGTGCCTGCGCCTCCGCCCTGGAGGGCCAGCTTTGCCAAGGCCTCTCTGCAGCCAGATTGAGAGAGTAATGGACTGCATCTGCCCGAAGTGAGTCCCAGATTAAACCAGGGACGTAACGAGAGGACACACATGGACTTTGTTTCCTTGTCTCAATTTAGCCCATCATTGTAGACAAGGCCATCAAACTTTAATTCTCTTCCCTGAATTATGAGAGGACCATTATAAAAATGCTTAATGCTTTGCCCTTTGATTGTGCAAGATGCATATTTTGACCTGTGTTTTATCCCTCTGTGTGTCTGTGCTATGAAATGTGACAAAAAGTCATTATGCTCTGAACAAAAGGCAAAATCTTCTATTTTCCTATTCTCTGGCCCATAAATCCCAATACCTCTTGTGCCTTGAACTAATTCCTGTTAAAAAAGATAAAAATTATAACCCACAATTGGCTCCAAGCACTTTTTGGAGACCTGAATATAATTTTAAACTAGTAAATAAAGATCTAAATTCACTAGGACTTTTCCTCTTCCTGGCCCACGCTATTCCTAGAGAATAGATTTTGAGTAGGGTAATGAAGTGGTGTTTGTTTTCTGTAAGTTGCACAGAAATTTCTGGGTTAGGGGAGCAAGCAAGGGGCATGTATAGGAATTTTCAAGTAGATCTTCAAATTGGAAGTATTATAAGCCCATGTTATAATACTAAATATTCGGGAAGTAAGTTCTAAATCTAGTGTTTGGGGGCATTAAAGTTTCTGGGGGTGGGGAGGGTTTGATAAACCCCACACTGTCCAGAACTGTGAAGACTCTTGGCTTTTACCGACTTATAAGCTAACAGGTTAGCCTGCCACAGTTTCGCTGATGCTGGCAGAAGACACGAGACCCCTGCATCAGAGGGAAAAGAAGCGGCAGGTTGGTTACAAGTCCTCTTTAAAATATTGGGATCTCCTAAGCTTGGGGTTCCTGGGCTGTGACCTTAACCCGCTGGCATGTGCAGCTTCCTACTCGGCTGTTCTGCATTGTGTGGTAGGACCTGGGGACCAGTGTGGACATGAAGCTCCTGCTGGCTGCAGTGCCCTGAGGAATAAAGTCCTTTGCCTGCACATGCAGTGAGTGTGCATCATAGCCAAGGAAGCTGAAACTTGGGAAACCCCAGTATTTAAAAGGAGCTACTAATGAATCAGCAAAATTTCTCCCCTCCCCAGGAAGTCATTGTCTGTACTATCCTGCTCAGCACACAAATCTGCCTTCTGCCCCAGTGGGGGCCACTGCCCCTGTCTATTTGCCGTGGAAACATGCTTGAAAACATAAAAGATGTAGTGAGATGTGATGCGCTGACACAAGAGGTGCAAAATGCAAGAAACCCAAGAAGAATTGTTAGTTCTGAAAGGAATGTGGTGGGTGAATTGAGTGATTTACCCAAGCTCCCATGGATTTTATTGTTTATTTTATTTTTTTGCTTCATTGATATCTTTGGTTAACTCCTAAACCAGTACAGAACTATTTGATTATAATAACATTAAAATATATTTTAATATCCAGTGGTCCCTACTGCCTCTCCTTCCTTCTTATTCTTCTATTTCTAAATGTCCTTGTTTGTCTCATATAGGGTACCGAATTTTAGAATCATTTTATCTCATCTCTTCAAATCTTCTTTTAAATCTCCCCTCCCCAGTTTATTGAGATATAACTGACATACAACATTGCATTAGTTTTAGATGTATGGCATGATGATTTGACATATGTATATATTGTGAAATGATTTCCACTAGTTTACTTAATACCTTCATCACCTCACAGAGTTACCTGACATAGTGTTTTTTTCTCATGATGAGGACTTTTAAGATCTTCTCTCTTAGCAATTTTCAATTATACAATACAGTGTTTGTTAACTGTAGGCACCATGCTGTATATTACATATGTAGACTTATTGATTTTATAACCAGAAGTTTGTGCCTTTCGACCACCTTCACCCGTTTCCCTTACCCCCATCCACCGCCCCTGGAAACCACCATTCTGTTCTCCGTGCATTTGGTTTTTTAGATTCCACATATAAGTGAAAGCATACAGCATTTGTCTTTCTCTGACTGACTTATCTCACTTTGCAGAATGCCCTCAAGGTCCATCCACATTGTTGTTCCCATTGGTTTTTTAATTTGAAAAAGTGACTTCACTTATATTTCCCCCATCTTTAATTCTTTTTTTTTAGGTGCCAATAAAATTAATAAAACAATGAAAACACGTGATGAGGTTGCGATTGTGGGAATAGGATGCAATTTTCCAGGAGGTAAGAGCAATGATAAGGAAACAACAACAATAATCCATGGCCTATATAAAGCCTAAAGAACTAAAAGGACGTTTGTTATGAATGTCATGCTGTTTATCATAAAAGCAGGAGGAGCTCACACTTGAGGACTTACTCTACACCAGAGCCACACTTCGAATGAACAACTATAATGTCTTCATTTTAAAGGGGAGGCGTCTGGAGTGCAGAGGGTAAGGTGCCCAAGGCCCTGAGAGCCAGGAAGCAGAAAGAAGCAGCCTGCCAGAATATGCTTCCTGTGAAATGCTGTCCTTCATTAGGTCATGTGAGTGCTTTGGGAAAATAAAAAAATCTTCTGGAAAGCATACATCCAAGGGAGAGTCTTCCTTCAAAACACTCTGGGAAACTAAATTCTCACATCAGTGATAACACTCAAGATAGCTGTAGAACGCCTCTTTAGAAACCATGTTCAGAAAGAAATTCTATTTATCAAAAACTTACTAAATTTCTGCCTTCATATTGGAGAAGCCCTTTTCGGTAAAGGGTCAAGGAATTCCCCTAATGTAGCATACAGTGTTACTTAAAAGAGCGTCCTTGATAAGGAAACATAGTTTCAAACAAGTCCTCTGAGCCCCTCCCTTCTTTATTTCAACTAGAACATGGTAATACAAGAAGCATATGTTTACAAAACAGCATAAACAGGAAGAAAGCCAAATCTAGACATATGTAATGAAATTGCAGATACCAAAGGCAAAGGAATGCTAATAATAGAGGGAGAAGTGTGATTACCAACAAAGGAACAACAGTTAGCTGGCAGCACTTTTCTAAAGGCAACAATAGAAGTCAGAATAGAGTAGAATAATACCTTCAAAATTCTTGCAGAAAATAATTCACAACTTAAAAGTGCTCCAGAAAATCTATCTTCTGTGAATGCAGGTAAAATAAAGACATCTTCAGATAAACAGAAACCAGAGCATTTAGTACCAAGAGACTAAAGTCGTTTCTAAAGGACATATTTTAGGAGGTAGGAAAAAAGATGCAGAAGTAACATCTAGAATATACAAAGAAATGATGAGCCGAGCACTTGCTAATTATATGGGTAAATCTAAGCAAACATCATCTGTAAAAATAATAATCATGATGATGTGTAATTTGGGGTTAAAAAAGGGGACATATAAAATACTGGACAACAATAGCATGTAAGTACAGAGGGGGTGATGAGAGTATTTTTCAGGAAAGGGGTTAATATATTAAATTTAGACCTTGTAAACTCAAGTATTCAGGGCATCGTTTCAAGAGTAATCACTAAAATAGTACACGTAGAGGGTATAACACCTACACCAGTAGAAAGAAATAGTGGATTGAGAAAATCAAAATGAAACAATAATTAATCCTAGAAACAGGTGAGAAAATGAAAAAGAAATTGAAAAAAGAAGGAAAAAATAGAAAGGAAATAGAAAACAAAATAGAAATAGAAAATAAAAAGTAAAATATTGGAAACATCCTAATATATCAATAATCACAATAAATTGAATGAGCTATAGTTGCCATTTCAAAAATAGAGATTATCAGATTTAATTATAAAATAAAATCTGGCCATGTGCTATAAAGAGATCCACTTAAAACATAAAAACAGAAAGATTAAAAGTAAAAGAAGGGAACAATATGCAAGGCAAATATTAACCAAAATAATTATTAATGTTAACTATATTAAAATCAGACAAAATAAACTTTAAGAAAGAAAGCATTGTTGGGGAGAAAGTAGGTAACTATGATGATTGCAGAGAATTCCTTTTATCAAGAAGGTAACAATTCTAAAGTCATATGTACCTAATAAAATAGACCCAAAATAAATAAAGCAAAAAATGTAGAGTTTTGGGGAGAAATCGGCAAATCCACTATCATAGGGGATTTTCCAACATATTTCTCTTAATTATTGGTAACTCAAGGAAATTTTTTAAAAATAGTAAAAAAAAAAATATGTAGATGATTTGAATAACACAATTAACAATTTTGTCTTAACAGATAGATGGAGAGCTCAGTACCCAAAATTAAAGGATACATATTCTTGACAAGTACACAGGGGACGTTTTTAAAAATGGGGTAATGAATCTGCCTATAAGCATGTGGTAGTTAAGAGCACGGGGTCAGAAGGCAGCCTTTTTGTATTTGAATTCCAGCTCCACTTCTTACACGGTTTAGCACTGAGATGTCTTGCAAAATATTTTACCTCTGTTAGTTTCAGTTTCATCACTTGTAAAATGTTGGTAAAACTAGCATTATAACTACTTCATATGAAGAATACATGATATAGTCCATACAAAGGTTTGGCATAGTACCAAGAACGGAGCGAGTGTTCTGCAAATATTATCTTTTTAAGTATTATCATTATTAATATGAATGAGTAAACAATGCATAATGTAGGATAGAAGGTAATCATCAAAAAGAGGTTTGGGTAGTGAATTCAGACATTTCTCTTCATGCATATCTATCCTTGTTCCTGAACCTTTTAGTTAACATGAGATAACTAGAAAGCAGCTTGATTTCATTTATAAAAATTCATCTTAGAGAAGCGATAACTGCTTAGTGAATCAGTTCTTGTGACCCTAACTTTCCAACAGTTCCCTGGCCTGGAAATTTCCTTATGAAATGAGTCCATATAGGAAAATTATAAAATCCAGATAAGCAAAAAGAACATGTTTAAAATCAGCTACAATCCACATAGGGATACTATTTTTAATATTCAGGCTTATATTCTTCTAAATTTAAAGAATCTGTTTGTATCATTTATACCAATATGCCAAAGTTAGATTATGCAGTGCCTACTATGTGATTCACCCGCAATGAACATTTTCCTACATCAAAATAATTTACCCTTAGACGGTTTTTGTTGTTGCATAATATTGGATTATATCGATGCACCAAACCCTATTGGGATAATTTTTCAATATTACAAATAATTCTGCAATGATTAGTCACACAAATATATCTTTGCATACTAGAGCAATTACTTCTGTAGGAAAAGTTATTTGAAGTGATGGGGCTAAGACAAAAGGCAGGCATCCTTCCTACCCCTCACTCTTTTACATACCTACCCACTATTCAAAAAACATTCGTGATTATTTAAGTCTTTGTAATCCTAATATGAAAAAAGACATGTCATCATGGTTTCAATTCGCATTTCAACTTGCACTTTATTACAAGTGAGTTTATTTATATTTCGTTTGTATTTCTGTTTATGTGTATGTGAATTACTTATTTGTGTTGTCATTCTTCTAACAGAATTTTCCATTTAATGATTTTAAAGAACTCTTTCATATACAGGACATTAATCACATTACATTTTTCCCATTAATGGTATCATTTATCTTTTACTTTCTTTATGGCATGTTATATACGTCTAAAATTTTGCAATTGAATATGAAAATAATTGGGCTTCTGTTTTTTACTTCTCCTCCTCACAAAGGCTTATGTTATCCCAAGATTAGAAAAATAATTATTTATATTCTATATTTTTAATTTCCCAATGTAAATCTTAGTAGATCTGGGATTCCTTTTGGTGCATGGTGTAACATTTAAGAACTTTATACTTTTTCAAATGCTTATTCACTTACCTCAAACCAACCTTCCTTTCGCAAGTAGTCATATAGTAAATAGGTAGGGTTTTCCCTTTTTATTTCTGGATTTTCTATTCTCTTCCATTGAATTATTGGCTTCTATTTACTTCAGTACCCAATTGTTGTAACTATTTATTTACAGTATAAACTTTAATATCTATTTAATATCTGTATTTGATCTCTGGCAGCCTCCCTCCTATCCTTTGTCAGATACTGTCTTCGTGATGTTCACCTCTACATTATTTCAGATGAATTGAAGAACTGAAAAGAATCCTCGATGAGTAATTGATGTTAATGGTCTTAGAGAGTAAGAATTCGTATCTTGAATGAGTTTAGCAAGGAAGTGGCTGTATCTCCTCATTTTTTCAAGGCTTATTTGATGCCCCTCTTCAGCTTTGGTATTTTTTTTCTTCATATAAATCCTGCTTATTTCTTGATACATTTATTCTTGGGTTTTTCATTTTTTAATTTGATAGTATACTTAGTTATAATTTCTAACTCATTGATAGTTTATAGGAAAAGTTTGATTTCTGTGTATTTATTTTACAACCACAGTGAATAATGTTTGAAACTACAATTTTGTAATAGGAGAAGGAGTGGACAATTTCCAGGAAGTGCATCTGGAAAGCAGGAACTGCACGGGAGAGATGTTACCAGAAAGGTTTAATATTGAAGAATGGTGTGATGCAGATGAAAATAAATCAGATAGAAGCCAGACAAGAAGAGCTGCTTTCATTGAAGGGTGAGATCGTTGTTGGCATTTCCAATATACATAATCTAGTTATTAGTTTTCCTTCAAATCCTGTTAACCAAATTCTTCAATGATTAACTGGTAGAGCCTTCTAACTTTGGTTTCCTCTTAACATGCTCTCTGTTCCTTTACTTTATCCACCCAAGTCTAGTCCCTACTCCTATAGCTGGCAGTCCCATAATCTCCATTTTATGCCACCTTTCTTGCTCCTCTCTTGTCTCATTATATTTTTCACAGTTGTCCAAGCTTGAAATCGAAACGATCATTTCCCCTCGCTTCCTTCTTTCTCAATCTGCAACTCCTGTTTTCCAGCCTTTATTATCTTTCTTAGAAAGCAAAATGCGTTGACTCCATACTCTACGGTAACTGGTATAAGCAGGTGAATGTATACAGAAACTCCTTTTAATGTAATACTTGGCCCAGTCATTCCATTTGAACTATCTGCAGTATTGTTGGTGAAGCAGAAGGGAGCAGGAGTAGGCCCAAAAGAAATTGCCTAATTTATGATGTGTTTGTTAACTATCTCATGTTAAACAAAATAAAAAGTAACAGAAACTATGGTCACATGAGATGAACCAGCCAAATCTGAAAGTTTGGCAACCATATTTTACAGAAGACAAATGCATAGACATTAATCTAAGTATTTATTCTTCAGAGGGCATATAATGCCATTTTGTTCTTTGTAGGTTAAATGAATTTGACAACAAATTGTTTGGGATCAGTGACTCAGAAGCTGAGCAGATGGACCCTCAGCAGAAATTGCTGCCGGAATGAACCTACAGAGCTCTGGAGAGTGCAGGGTCCCTGCTGAGGGAGCTGGCTGGTTCCAGGACAGGTGTCTTTATTGGCAAGAGAGCAAAGCAGCACAGACAAAACAAATGAACAAACAACAACAAACACTTCTCAGGCCTACCCACTGTAGCTAGCACAAAGTAGAAATGTGAGTGATTTCAAGTATGACCACTAAGCATTTACCTCCTCCAGCCCTGCCACAAAAACTTCGTTTTCTAAAAGAATGTGGTTGTCACTGTAGGGGAGGAAGACATTCCCTCTTCCCAAATAGGGGTTCGTCTGGCCGGAGAACGAATTAAATTCACAGGAGACAGAATAGCAAGAGAAAATTAAACAAAGCTTTATAAGGAACCATGGCCCGGGGCCTTTCTTCCGGAAGGAAGAAAGGGCACCGAAGAAGTGGGGTGCACAGAGTGGTTATATACCCCCAAACAGGGTGTTTCACATGTGATTGAAATGTCCCTCCCACAATAGTCACAAGATTGCCCTGTCAGCACAGTGCTTGATGGACACAGCAGGTAGTGGTCGGCTATCTTGGTGGGCGTAGCAGGAGGCAAGTCGATTGTCTGGAGCTGGGCAGTCACAGGTGAGCACAGCAATCAGTTCCTAGCCTAAGGAAAGATGCTTAATCCTTAAAGAAATGCCAAGTTGGGAGGGGGAGGGAAGTCAGTTACAGGAGGTTACCAGAGAAGCACAATAAAATGCAGATTTTTAAGTCCTTGCCTTTGGTATTGATTAAGAGTTTTTAGAGAGAAGGTCATCTCCTTTCTTCTTCCTGGTACAGAGAGGGAGGCACATTTTACAGATAGAGATTTACCTTACAAATGTAAAGGTGTCCTAACAAAGGGCAAGTTCCATTCCTCAGAGCCTCCTTCCCTGTCCCAGTTTATCAAAAGCAATCAGCCTCAAATAATCCTGATGCCGAAGAGACATATCTTGGGGTGGCCAACCTCAGGTCCCCACATCACCCATATTTTTCTTCTCTGTATTTCCCAGGGAGACCTGTAAGACTAGTAAAACCTCTCTAGAGTGGGAAGTGGCGGGAGGACAGAGACATTTCCTGACACAGCCTAGAATGAGGATCACAGACACCACCAGACAGTGGGGACATAGAAACCACATACCAAGCCTCCTCGTGGATGGCAGAGATCCAGGAGCTTCCTTGATCCTAGTGGACTGGTGTAGACCAGAAAGACTCAAGGAGTATATATTAGGCTAACCTTGAGCTTCGGAGTTCCAGGCTCTAAACAGGGTCTGAATCCCCAAGGAGTTTCTGGGAGTCGATTGAAATCTGAGATTTCCCATTCCCAAACTTCTCTTGAAATTAATACCAGATCCAGAGCACATACCCTAGGTAGCTCTCACTTAGAATTCCCAGATCTGTCTTCTTCTCAGATCTGTATTCTAAGACTCAAGTAATGACCTGATTCATTTTTATCTTTGTTAACAAAATTAATAATGTATTAGGCTAATATTTATCTTATAATAAAAATCAACTTGGAGTAGAAGTCATTAGCTAAATTGCGTTGGTTAAAGCTTACCAAGCTTATCAGTGCAAGGCTGTTCTAAGTGTTTTCTCCTTTATGGAGTTACCAGGAAACCCATCAAACTCAGCTTCCATGTTTCTCCAACTGATTTCCTCCTTCCTTGGGAGTTATCGTCCACATACTGTCACTGTGTCTAGTGAGAAAAATTGAATTGTAATTAAACCATGATTAGAGTATGTAGGCTCACGTGTGTTGGGGCTGATCTGTCAGTGTTTACTGGAGATGTGTGACCTGAGAGATTCACAGTAAAGTCACCATAAAATTAAATAGAGGGAGGTGATTTTATATGGAGTGATAAGTACCACATTCAGAGTGAGCATGGGGGTGCTACAGAATGAACAGAGAGGAGAGCCAACCTCAGTCTGGATGATCAGGGGAGGCTGCACAAGAAGAAGTGATATCTTAGCTGAAATATAAAGGAGGCAAAGGAGTTACCCAGTAAGTGGGGAGGGAATAGAAGGAAAAGTATCCTGAAATGGGGAATTATAGTAAGTTTTCCAAAGGTGAGGAGGTAAAACAGCCCGTGCTGAGCTCCTGGAATGGAAAGCTCAAAAAGATGTGATATTGACTAGACAAGTCTTGAGAGGTGGGTGGCAGGGGACTTAAGACTCATTAAAGTGTTGTATCTTATCTTGGGGAAAATGAGGAGACACTCAAGTGTTTTAAAATAGGAGAAAAGCATGATCAGGAGAAACACTGATTGGATTTCCATTTTCAAAGCTCACTCTGGCCAAAGAGCAGAGAGTGGCTTGAGAGACTGCAGGAGTGTCAAGGATGGAGGCAAAAACTCCAAGGTGAAAACTGACTCAGGGACTTGAGGGAGATGGCCTGGACTAAGATAGAAGTCTGCAGATTTGAGAGAAATAAAGGCACAAGGGACAGGAATGGTAAGTAAGTAGACGTAGGGTCATTAGAATGGGGAGGAGTCAAGAGTTTCACTGAGGTCGTGGCTTGGCTGAAGCCTCTGCACTATGGGTAGAACATACCTCTAGTTTGGGTTTGCAGGAGTGAGAAGTGAAGTTCAGTTTTGCATGTGTTGAGCTGAGATTCCCATGGAATTGACAGGGATAAGTTAGTTGAGTTTTAGATGTCTGTGCACCACCCAAGGAGCGATGTCAGTATGGTTTAGAAATGTGTTTTTGGAATTTAGGAAGAGAGAGATCTGGGCTGAAGAGAAAGGACTGAGTGTTGTTAGCACTACATGGTAACTGAAGCCATGGGAATGAATGAGCTTTCCCAGGGGGAAGTGGTGAAGTAAGAAAAAAGACTGCAGTCTGAGAGATGTGATGGCACAACCTTTAAGGGAAGTGAACATATTTCAGTGTGCTGAATCCAAAATATTTAACCAGAATCATGGCTCATCTCTATCTAACTGAATGACCTTAAAGTGATTTCTTTAACTTTCTGAGCTTCCATTTTCATGGTTCTAAGGTGGTGCTAAAAATATTTCTATATCTGTCCTTCAGATATGAGAGCAGATGGTGAAATGTATATGAAAGTACTTTGCAAAACTGAAAATTACTACTAGAGATGAGAAATCTTATTTTGTTTCATAAGATCATCGATGCTATGTCACCTGTAATAAAAATGTGAACTTGAATGAAATGCATCTACTCTCTGAAGTATACTGACATGCCATTGGACTTTACCTTCCCTTATCATGATTAGTAGTCATGGTCAATGGAAATGAAAGATACAGAAATCTTAATATGCTTTAAAATCTATATAGTACATAAAAGGTAAGGTTTATATTTGCTATGCTTTTTTTTCTTCAATAAGGGACTCACTTAAAAACTTTTTTGACTATTATAGGTATTATGAATCAAGACTATGAATTTATGTCCCTTAGAAGTCCAACGACTGCAAACCATTATAGTGCCACTGGATCTGCATCAAGCATAGCTGCTAATAGGATTTCTTATGTGTTTTACTTAACAGGACCATTGCTTGCCATAGACACTGCACGTTCATCATCTCTTATTGCACTATACTATGCCTTCCTTGCAGTTAAACAAGGTATTCTCAACTTAAGTAACTAAGACATGAGGCAGAGGAGTAGCAAAAAAAGTGAATATTTCTCTTCTATCTTTTTCTTGCCTGATGGCACTGGCTAGGACTTCTAGTACTATTTTGAATAGGATTTATGAGAGTGGGCATCCTTGTCTTGTTCCTGATCTTAGATGAAAAGATTTTAATCTTTTACCCTTGAGTATGACATCAGCTGTGTGCTTGTCATATATGGCCTTTATTATGTTGAGGTATGTACCTTCTATGCTTAATTTGTTGAGAGTTCTTATTATGAATGGATTTTTAATTCTGTCAATTTCTTTTTCTACTTTTATTGAGATGATCATATAATTTTTATCTTTTATTCTATTAGTATGGTGTATCACATTTATTGATATGCATATGTTGAACCATCCTTGCATTGCAGGGATGAATCCTGCTGGATTGTAGTGTATGATTCTTTTAATGTGATGTTGAATTTAGTTGAATAACTAATTCTTTTAATATGATGTTGAATATCTAATATTTGCTGAGAATTTTTGCATTTATATTCATCAGGGCTGTTGGTCTGTAGTTTTCTTTTCTTGTAGTGTCTTTGTCCAGCTTTGGTATCAAGATAATGCTGACATTTAAAAATGAGTTTGGGAGTGTTCCTTCTTGAATTTTTTAAAGAGTTTGAGAAGGAATGCTGTTAATGCTTCTTTAATGTTTGGTAGAATTCAACCAATGAAACCATCCAGTCCTGGGCTTTTCTTTGTTGGGAGATTTTTGGTTACTGATTCAATCTCCTTGCTCATTATTGGTCTGTTCAGATTTTCTATTTCTTCATGATTCAGTCTTTATAGGTTGTATGTTTCTATGAATTTATCTATTTCTTTTAGGTTATACAATTTGTTGGCATATAATTGTTCATAGTTGTTTCTCATGATCCTTGTATATCTGTGGTGTCAGTTGTAATGTTTCCTCTTTTATTACTGATTTTATTTATTCAAGTCTTTTCTCTTTTTTCCTTAGTGTAGTTGAAGTTTTGTCAACTTGTTTATTTTTTCAAAAACCAGCTTAATTTTGTTAATCTTTTCTATTGTTTTTCTGGTCTCTATTTCATTTATTTCTGCTCTGATTTTTATTATTTCCCTCCTTCTAACTTTGTACTTACTTTTTTCTTTTTCTAGTTCCTTGAGTTGTAAACATAGGCTCTTCATTTGAAATCTTTATTTGATATTAATGTAGGCATTTATCACTAAAAACTTCCCTCTTATAATTGCTTTTGCTGCATTCCATAGGTCTTGGTATGTTGTGTTTCCATTTTTATTTGTTTCAAGGTATTTTTTGATTTCTCATTTGATTTCTTCATGACCCATTCGTTGTTCAGGATTGTGTTGTTTGATTTCCACTTATTTGTGAATTTCCCAGCTTCTAGCTGTTATTGATTCCTAATTTTATACCATTTTGTATGATTTCAATCTTAAATTGTTAAGACTTGTTTTGTGGCTGATCAGAGAATCTATTGTGGAGAATGTTTTATGTGTGCTTGAGAAGAATATGTATTCTTCTGCTGTTGGATGGAAAGTTCCTTATATGCCTATTAGATCCATTTGGTCATAGTAGGATTCAAGTCCAACGTTTCCTCATCAATTTTCTGTCTGAATGATCTATCCATTGTTGAATTGTATTGTCTGTTTCTCCCTTCAGATCTGTTAGTATTTGCTTAATGTATTTAGGTGCTCCAAAATTGGGTGCATATATATTTATGAGTGTTAAATCATCTTGATTCATTGACCCCTGTATCATTATATAACTACCTTCTTTGTCTCTTGTTACCATTTTTGGCTTAAAGTCTGTTTTGTCTGATATAAGTATAACTACTCCTGCTCTTTTTTGGTTTCCACTTGCATAGACTATCTTTTTCCATCCCTTCACTTTTAGCCTATGTATGTATGAGCTGAAATGAATGACTTGTAGGCAGCATATTGTTGGATCTTATATTTTTTATCCATTCAACCATTCTTTGTCTTTTGATTGGGGAACTCAATGCGATTTCATTTAGAGTAATTATTGGCAAAGACTTACTTATGTCATTATTAATTGTTTTCTGGCTGTTTTGTAGTTCCCTTGTACTTTTCTTTCTCTCTGCTGCTTCCTTTGTGAATTGATGATTTCCTGTAGTGGTAGGCTTTGATTCTATTCTATTTATCTTTTGTGAATCTATTGTAGGTTTTTGCTTTGTGGTTACCATGAGGCTTACAGAAATCATCTTATACAGTTTATTTTACACTGATAAAAATTTAACTTCAGTCACACACAAAAGCTCGACCCTTTTACTCCCCTCATTTTGTTTTTAATGTCACAATTGAAATTTTTTTATATTGTGTATCCATTAACACATTCTTGTAGTTACAGCTATTTTTAATACTTTTGTTCTTTAACTTTTAAACTAAAGTAGTTAACACATCACCATATTACAGTATTAGAGTATTCTGAATCTGACTGTATGTTTACCTTTATCACTGTGTTGTATATTTTCATGTTATTATTTAATATCCTTTCATTTCAGCTTGAAAAACTCCTCTCTGCATTTCTTGTGATGTTGATCTGGTGGTGATGGACTTCCTCAGCTTTTGTTTGTCAGGGAAAATCTTTATCTTGCCTTCATTTCTGAAGGAAACTTTGCTGGGTAAAGCAGGCTTGATGGGCAATTTCTTTTTTGCAGCAATTTGAATATACCATCCCATTCTCTTCTGCCTTCAAGGTCTCTGCAGAGAAATCTGCCTATACCCTTATGGGGCTTACTTGTATGAAAGAAATTTATTTTCTCTTGTTGCTTTTAAAATTCTTTCTTTGTCTGATTTTTGTCAGATTTTTAAATGAGTCTTAGAGAAGATTGTTTTGGATTGAAATTTTGTGGTAACTTATTACCCTCATGAAGGTGGATATCCAAATCTCTCCTCTGATTTGAGAATTTCTTGGTCATTATTTCTTTAACTAAGCTTTTTACCCCTATCTGCCTCTCCTCCTTCTGGGACTCCAATGATGTTTACACTGTTTCTTTTAATAGTGTACTGTAAGTCTTATAGGTTTTCTTAATTCCTTTTCATTCTTTTTAATTTTTTCTTCTCTGATTAAGTAATTTCAATTAATTTGTCTTTTAGCTCACTGATTGTTCTGCTTTGTCAAGTTTGCTATTGAAGCTGTGTATTGAATTACTCAGTGATTGTATTCTTCAGGTCCAAAATTTCTGTTTGGTATTTTCTTATGTTTTCTATCTCTTTGTTGAACTTCTCATTTTGTTCTTGTGTTGTGTTCCTGGTCTCATTAAATTGTTTACACATGTTCTCTTATAGCTCCCTAAACATCTTTCGAACAATTATTTTGAATTCTTTGATGGACAATTCCTTTATCTCCATTTCTCTGGGGCCAGTTACTGGAGGTTTACTGTGTTCCTTTGGTGGAGTCACGTTTCCCTGATTCTTTGTGATTCCTATAGCCTTTCTAGGTATCTGTGCATTTGAAGAAAGAATCACCTCTTCTTGATTTTATGGACCAACTTTAACAAGGGAAGACTTTCACCTGTGAGTAGGTGCATGTTGGGGCAGGGCACCAAGTGTGGGAGTGTGGGTGGCTCTGGGTCTGGGGAGGTGTGATACCTTTTTGGCTCAGGTCACTGGAGTCCACAGCATTGACAACTAGGTGGTCCTTAGCGAGCACTCAAGGGATTCACAGTGGCTAAAAGGGTGTTGAGGTCTTCAATGGCAACTCCAGTTCCAAGGATAGGTACAAGGGCAGGCAGTAGTGGTGGCTAGAGCTGGTGATGTACACATAGTTGGCTATGGGAGGCCAGCTGTAGGTACCTGTGTATAGTCAGGGGCCAGTTGCAGACACAATGTAGAGGTGGAGTCAGGCAAGGCAGCAAAGGCCAGGGTCAACTACTGGCTCACTAGCAGGTGCAGGGATCCCGGCTGTTGGTGTGCACTACTATGGCTGCTGGTTCTTGCCATGGGTACATGGCAACGTAGGCTGGTGATGAGGGTTGAGCCACAGGTGTGCAGGTACACAGCTGGTGGGATTAGCTGCAGGTGAGTGCAGTGGTACAAGTGAGTGGCAGAAGATAGGGCCTAATCAAGATCTACAAGCAGTTGCATGGGCCCTGGCTGTCAGTGTGCTCTCCTGTGGCTGCTCAGTCTCCCCAAAGGAGAGCACACTGCAATGGAGGCAAGTGACAGTTGTCAGGCTGGCAAAGGGCAAGTGCACAGCTGGGGGGATAGCCACAAGTGCCCACATGGAAATGGGGTTAGCCACAGGGGTGTAGGCTGGTATCTTGCACTTGTGCAGCCACAAGCCCTGGCTGGCTGCCTCTGTGGTTCCTGGGCTCTGATGGGAGCAGGGGAAGGGACGTAGTGGGAGAGACTCAGGCAGCTGGTGTCAGTGAATGCCAAAATCTGTGGGGTGAAAGCTGGTGAAATCTGCAGGGGGTCGATGATGGCTATATTGTCCACTGCTTTCTTCAGTGGCAAAAGCTACTGTGTTTCTCTGCAGAGCAGGTCACTAAGAACCATGATCACTCTTGATGTGTGGCTGCTATTGGTAGCCCCTTCTTTTCTTCCTTGATCTTAGGCATCTCTATACATCTCATCTTTGCCAGTCTGGATGGAGTAAAACAGAAGCAGAACCTTCATGTGGTGGCCTGAAAGGCTGGGGAAGCTAGTCGCTCACCCCACACTCCCTTTTCTGGCAAAAGGAACTCTTTCTAGATTGGAAAGTGCCTCTTGGCATTCAGCATACCAGCTTGGGGGGTGGGATGGTGCAGGCAAAATAACACTGTCTTTCTTCTCTTCTGGTGTGGTCATTCTCAAGCTTTTGTGCTACCAAGTAGCTGAAGTTTCTTAAGTGATCTCCAGAGCTCTCCCAGAGCCGTTTTTGTTCACAAATAGCTGTCTAACTGCTGATCTTTGTGAGGGGATGGAGGCCTGGGTCTCTTACATTGCCATTTTGGTGACATCACCCCCAAGTATCCCAGGTTTTTTAATTCACTCCCAAATTTGTGACTCATTATGCTAGATAGTAAAGCAGGGACAGGTCAAGAACCATGTTTGTTGTTCCTGAACTGGCCTATTCTGTATAATAACAGACATTAAATCCTGTTACATTATTTACTTATCATCACTGTTACCCTTACAAAGCAATTTTGAAAATGAAAGCTGAAATGTTTTTATTATTGTCTTAGGCACTAGAGACCATAACACAGTTTGGGGAGTCATCGATGCCATTGTTGTCAATCAAGATGGACGATCAATCACTCCCATCACCAGACCATCTCAGAGGCAGCAGGAGAGGCTCCTACAGAGCATCTATTCTACTCATATTGACGCACTAAGTGTATAGTACATCAAGGCTCATGGCACAGGAAAGTCTGCTGGAGATCCCATTGAAGCGGAGAGCTTGGGGAACATTGTCGGAAGAAACAGGCAAGGAGGGGGCCCTGCTCTGAAGATTGGGTCAGTGAAAGGCCACAGTGGCCACACTGAATCTGCAGCAGGAATAGCAGGCCTCATCAAAGTGCTTCTGATGATGCACCATGAAAACATTTTTCCATCTTTGCACTATTCAGACAGTATGAGTAGCAAAGACAGTAAGAGATTAAATCTGTCCATTTGTACAAGGCTGGAGGCTTGGGAAGAGTCCCAAGAATTTTTCGGAAGAGCTGGGATTAGCAGCTTTGGATTTGGGGGAACCAACGTTCATCTTGTCATTAGACAGTTGAAGCAGCAATCCCAGAATCTTCCTTTTAGGAGGCCCTATGAAATATTTTTACTATCTGCAGCTTCCAGGAAATCCCTCCGGCTCACAATGGAAGACATGGCTCATCATCTGGACCAAAGTGTTCAAGCATCACTGCAAAATCTGGCCTACACAGCAGCCTGCAGAAGGAGCCATGTGAGCTACCTGTACAAGAAAGCATTTGTAGTTACTTCCTCGGAGCAGCTAAGGCAACAGCTGGAATCAGCAGCCAAGGAGGAAATAGTTCAAACTCAGGGAACTCCTCAGCTGACGTTTGTTTTCTATGGAAATGGAATCCACTACCAAGGGATGGGCAAGGTCCTGCTCTAACTTGAACCAGTGTTCAGAGAAAAATGCCAGGAAATTGCCAAGTTCTTTCTCCAATACCAACCCACAAGTCTCCTTGAGTTAGTAGAAAATGACTATGAGAATTTTTCAAATCCTGAAATAGCCAACCTCTCCTTTTTATACTCCAAGCAGCTTTGATGACTCTCCTTAGATCCTGGGGCATTGTCCTAATGCCATCTTGGGTATCTCAGTGGGACAAGTTGCTGCTGCCCACTGTGCAGGGGTCATTTCCCTTGAAGATGCTGTGAAGGTGATCAGCTGCCAGAGCAGGTTACAGGCAGAGGTGGTTGGAGGGAAAATGTTGCTGGTTGGAAACATTCCAGTAGAGGAAATCTCGAAGGCCCTAGTCTCTCTCTCTGTAAAGGTGTGCACTGCAGTCTTTAACAGCCCTTGCTCCAGGAGAAGCAGAAGCTATAGCAAAGTGTTATGAAGAGCTGGCTCAGCTGTTTGAGAGAAGAAACATATTCCTGCACAACCTATCAGTTCCAGCTGCTTATCACTATTATATGATGGATCTAATACTCAAGGATGTTGAAGAGTGCATTGGGAATTTGCTTAGGAGGGAGCCAGAAATGGAACTGATTTCAACAGTGACAGGAAAAACAGCTTCTGAAGAAGATTTTACTACTGGCAAGTATCGGTCCAGGAACGTTCAAGAGCCAGTTACTCTTACCCAGGCTATCACAACTGAGGCCAAAGGAAGAGGAAATGCTGTGTTTGTTGAAATAGCTCCCAAGAGAGCCCTCCAAAGAAATATCAGGGAAATCTTAGGTGAAGAAATCATAATTTTTCCTTCTCTAAAACCAAATGAAGAGTATGAGACTTTTTGATTTGGTAAAATCTCTATTTGAATTTGGACACAAACTTAATTGGCCATTCTTTCATGAGTGTTTGAAAACAACTCCCGTGGGTTACCCAAGATATCAGTTTGTTCACAAGAATCTTAAGACTTATTTAAAAAGTCTTCAGTTGCAGAACAAAATTGCTGACTTCAATCACCTCTTACTAGCGATGCTAATGGCAGCTTAAATTTCAGCTGCTTCATAACTCAGATAGAGCACTGCATATTTTTTAGCACAAAACCAATGGGACTCCTTTGGTTCTGGCTCCTGTTTTGTAGAACTTGGTTTGGCTTGTGCGATGGACAGCTTAGGACCCCGAGTACTTCTGAGCACACGCCAGGTAAGAGTAGATTTTTTTAGCTCCCTGTGTCATGAGCCGAAACTTCTCAGATATAAAGTCGCAGTTGGAATCAGGAGAAATAGAAATAAACTTTAAGATTTTGTCATCAGCAGCAGTTTATGCAACAGGGGAAGTTATAAAAATCAATAAAAATTTGAGTGAAAAAAAGTATATTTCTCTTGGGACCATCTTTCAAAGGTGTAAGTTGATTTTAACCAGTGATGAAGTTTATGAAAGACTGTTCCTTATTGGCTTTCAATATGGCACCATTCTGAAACAGGTAAATGCCATTTCGTTTTGTGATGAGCTAGAGCAAAGCATAACAACCATCAAATGAAGGTCTTCAAAGATAAATGTATGAATATCATATGCATCCAGTGCTGTTAGACTGTTTCTTGCAAATGGCAGCTTTTATGGGCACAAGAGAAAGAAAAATTGAAAGAAAATCTGGTTTTCCATCAAAGATAGCCAAACTGACAGTTTTTAAAAATCTGGAAGGGGAAATGAATATATACATAAAGGCCACCAAATGTACAGAAAACTACTTTGTAGTGTGTGGGTTCTTTACAGAAAAACATGGTTTCGTTTTAGCAAGACTAGAAGAGATTGGGTTTGTGTATAGTAAACAAACGCAATCTAATGTTAACTTCCTTTTCAAGAACAAGTGGAAGCAAATGTCACACATTCAGATGCTGGAGAACCCTGCTGAAGTACCTCCATACTAGTTCTAGCTGACACATTTGCAGTAGCTCAACAGCCTAAAAATTATTTCCTGTATGACTCCAAATATATTGGGTTTCAGGAAGGGAAACAAGTCAAGATTCTGAGATGAGTGTGGGGGATGTGATAAAAACTGAAATCAAGGACTTCCATCATATTTTATTCATGTGGGGAATTAAAAAAACTAAGTGAAGAGAACCCAGGAACGCTTCTTCAATACCTTATAAAGTGCTGTGAGCCATTTCATCAACTTATTTTGTCCTTAAAAGACCAAAGTGCTGATTAGTCTGCGACAGTAATCACTTACAAAACAATAAGAAATGTGGATCACATTAATCCAGGATTTGTTCTCTCTGGGATGACAAGAGCCTCTTTGATTGAAGTGCCAAGCATCACATTTCAGGTGATGGATATTAGCAATACAAATCCACAGAACATAGTAATTTAGCAGAAGCTTTTGTTAAATGTCAAGGGAAGGATTATCCAGAACTCTCTATTGATCAGGGAAGAATATTCATTTATGAAATCAGGCATGCTTCCTTTGAAAGTGTTTATGATAGCAAACCTCACAAAGGCAATCAAAACTCTGAGATGTTTATATACCTCAGACCCCTGCAATGTGGTAGAGGTGATGGCTGAGGTGGAAAGACACAAACTCACACTCCTCAATGACCAATCTGTGGAAGTTCAGAGTGATAAAATATGCGTCCACTTGGAAGATTATTTTCTTGTGAACACCTCCAGCTGTAACTTTGGCAATACTTTGTATTGGGCTGATGACACAATGGAGAAACATAAATTAAGTTACGGGCACTGGACTTCAGTGGGACAGTAACAACCATAGGCAAGGATGTTAAAGAAGTGAAGATTGGTGATCACATTGCCACCTGTTTTCCTGTTGTGGCATCATCAAAGGTCTCAATTCCTGACATCAAGTGCTTTCACAGCAAGGAGTTTCCAGTATTTAGAAATGTACCTTGTGCATCATACTTTATAATAGCTTGGAAAATTCTCACCCAGATGTTACCAAAGGCCAACCATCTCTCCATGCTTGCTGTTATCTCCCCACAGCCAAGATGAGGTGCTGACTTTGGCTGCTAAGGAAGTCGGCTAGGAGGCCACACTTCTCTCCCTCTCTCCTGGTCTATGGCAAAAAAGTAAAATGCTGCCAGGCACTCATTCTTCTGTCACCTCTAGTGGAACTCTTCAAAGAAACACTCTCTGACCCTCCCCACCTCCGAGATGTCATATTCCTGTGTGGCCAACATCAGCTGAATTTTTAAAGCAGTTACTGTATAATGGTCACAATCACATCCAGAGCCACATTCTAAATCTTGCCAGGTTTTATAGAAATCCTGCCTGATAGCATCCAGTAGATCTGCCTGTCAGTGACCGAAATCAGTGAATTTGAAAAATGATTTAAATTTGGCTTCTCTCTTTATCAACAAAATCCTGTAAAGGTGAATCCTGCTCTGTCTTCATATTTCACACCTGTGGCCATCCCCCTTGCTGTGCTGGAATTCAGTGTTCCAGAATGTCAACTTCCACAAATACCTGTGTATGGAGCAAAGAGGAAATTCTTCAAGGCAAATGGGGTGTATGTTCTCTCGGCGGGGTGGGGGTCGCTCTGGCCTTGGATTTGAAACTGTGAAGTTTATTGTACAGAACGGAGGTGGCTCTGTTGTGTTTCTTTCACGGCAAAATCCAACTTCTGAGCAGTTAAAAGAAATGCAGTTGCTGGAAAATCAGAATGAAGGATGCAGGATTATCAGCCTACAGTGTAATGTCAGTGTTTAGTCTGAGGTGGAAAAAGCAATAAATTCAATACAACACACTTTCCTAAGGAGTGAAATCACAGGTGTGTTTCACAGTGCTGCAGTCTTGCAAGATGGGCCCCTGGAAGCACTCAGTGTCTCTCAGTTTGAGAAAGTTAAATCCCAAAGTAGCTGGAGCGGTAAATCTTCACCTTGAGACCAGAGGGCAGGAACTTGATTATTTTGTGCGCTATTCATCTCGTTCTGCCTTTCTTGGCAACGCAATGCAAGCCAACTATGCTGCTGCCAACTCTTTCCTGGATGTCTTCTGCCACTATCCTAGGAGCTGTGGTCTTTCTGGACAATCAATTAACTGAGGAGTTTTGAATCTCGGATTGCTGCTAAACAAACACCATCTCCAAAGTATTTAGCCACTGAAGGAATACTTACTCTTCAATTATCAGAAATCCATGAGTACCTTGAGAAATGCTTAATTGTGAATAACTCTCAAGAAGATATAATCAAATTTGATTTCAGAAAATTACATGAAGACTTTCACTAAGTTCCATCTCTCAGAATTCGTTTCTCCAAAGTTTTTTTAAGATGATTGCAATTTTCCGGAAGATTCTTGCATAGCTTATATTCAGTCTTCATCTCAGATATCAACAGATGAGTATATCACTTCTTTAGCTGGTGAGTTCATGAATACAAGCCTTAAAGACATTAGAAGGTCTACATCGCTTACAGCATTAGGTGTTGACTCGGTATCAGCCGTGACAGTTCAAAGTAAGCTCTTTCATGACGGAAAGGTTCAAATTCGTCTTATCAAACTACTTGATCTAAACGCAACTCTGCAAACCTTAAAATTGTTTCTGGAAGAAGACTCAAATAAAACTTTTCAAGGAGAGGAATGACTACAAGCCACAATAATTTTTTTTTTTAATTCATGCAGCATGCTGAATCTGGTGAAAATAGAAGTACAAGATTATAAAGCAGATCCAATCAAACTTGTGTTAAACTTAACTAACATTTTACAGATTTCTTTCCTGAAAATTTCAGACAACTTTGAGGAATATTAAATTGACATTCTAAACTAACTTAATTTGAATTTACATGTTATCAAACATTCCTTATATTAATTCTTTTTATTAGCTAAAGCTGAATTCAAAATCTTTAATTTAAATAAAAAATTAGTCTTTTCTAATCCAAATATAAGGTTTGCTAAATATAGCACTTTCCCAATTAATTTGTTCATTTTTGATTCCTTATCTTGGCAATCTGCACAAAATTCCACTAAAAAGAAATTGGTAGTAGGAATTATTCTCAAATACCAAAAGATTATCTGAAGAATTTACTCAATTGGTTTCACCTAGAAAGGAAAGGAATGAGTTTTAATTAACTGACATTCTCATTCATATTGCTTTTATTGCTGTTGGGCTAGTGTTCTGAGACAAATATGATGGCAAGTAATTATGCAATTAAAATAAATATTTAGATTTTTAAATTAAATTAGAGAAAAATAATGGCTCTCAAGCAAAACCCTTAAAAGCATCATTACCTAATACTAAAGCTCTTAATTACTATGCTGGACCATATCCAACATCACTTAAGGGCTCACTCTGTGCCAGGCACTGCATTAAATTTTAGTGAACTTCAGAAGAGTCGTATGGGATAATACGCTTCAGCTTCATAAGATTGTGTGCATTTGCTAGTCTTGGATTTTCTAGGCTATACTAAGCCAATATTAGTCCAGATACCCAGTGATGTATTTAGGCTTTACAGCAGAACTAAGAATAGTCTCTCAATCACAGGCGATTGAGTTGTGGCATTATTTTGAAATTACTTTTCCTTGATTTTGCTTTGCCTTTTAATTTATTTCATGAACTTTTTCTTTTTGATGAACAGAAATATTTTGTAACTCTTAAACGGATAATTGATTGGTTTTTCCCTTTAACATTCTGCTTTTGGGGTTTTACTTAGTCTTCCCTATCCTTAACATCATACAAATATTTATAGTTTTCTTATGCTATTTTTGAACTCACATCTTCTTTCAACATTTTTTATAATAACAAAAGTGATACTAATCAATTGCAAAATACTAAAGTGGTGAAAAAAATATCTGGAATGGTATATGCATTTTAAAATTTTACCAATGAGATGAATGGAATGCTATCATATTTTAATATACATTTTTGGCCTTTAGACAGATGAAGGATCTTTTCATTTGTTTATACATGATTTCTTTTGGGTTTTTTTTTGTCCAATTCTTCTTTATATTCTTTGCCCATTTTCCCATTGGGTTTTGCAAGTTCTTACTTTTTTGAAAGAACTCTGCGTATATTCTGAATATTATCTTTTTGTTATATATATAAGCTGCAAACATTTTTTTCCAGTGTGTCACTTATGTTTATCAATGTTCTGCTAAAAAAATTTTAATTTTGCGGTAGTAAAATTTGTCCAGTTTTTTCCTCATGATATTTGCATTTCACGTCATGCAATAAAACTATCACTTACTACAAGAATATAAACGTATTCTATATTGTCTTGTAATGTTGATTTTATTTTTACACCCAAGTTTTTATGTTATTTGAAATTTATTATTGTTGTTTTCTTTGATTCTAAATAATACCCAACTTTCCCAAAACAATTGTGTATTTCCTCTACTGATTTAAAATGCTGTATTTCTTATCTCTTACATTCTTATAAGCACATGACTGCGTGTCTGGACGGTCAAGCTAATGCATGGGTGTGTTTTCTGTACCAGTAGTCTTCTAGGATTGTAATGTGTTCTGATATTCCTTAGAATCAGACCCCTACTCATGATGGTTCTTTTTCGTTTTGGAGAAAAAAGTAGCTATTTTTATATGTTGGCCTTTTTGTATAAACTTGAAAATAGTTTATCAAATTGCACATACACAATTTAGTATCTGATTGAAATGTCAGTCTCTCTAGATATAAATTTTGGGACTAAGATTATCTCTATTATTTCAAGTCTTCTCATCCAAGATTCAGATTTAGATCTGGATTCTTCATGAAAGCTTTGTAGTTTGCTCTGAGTACATCTTATATATTCCTTAATTCATTTCCATAAATTGCATAGCTATTTTTCTTGTTGTGATTGTAATCTCATTTTCTTTGCATTTTTGATTGGTTATAGGAAATATAAAGGAAAACCATTGATTCTTTCTGAATATTTCCTTCATATCCATCAACTTCATGGTTATGTTAGCCTCCTTGTATAAGTTAAAAAATTTTGCATTTTTTTCTATGCTCCAAAAAATTTAAAGAACACACGATCTCTTTCTTGAAGTCTGGTAGAACTCAGGCATAAGATGAATTAAGCCTGATGTCTTTTTTAGTATACAGCTTAAATTTGAAAAACAAAAGATTTTTCACAGTTGTTTTGAGTTAATTAAATTTGAAGAATGCCAAACAAGTCTAATTATTTTATTTTTTCTATTTGTAAGGCAATAAAACAAAACTTTGTGTCACCTGGTGGCCTTTTCAGAAAATCTGAAGATAGTACAGGCATAAAAGAGATCTGGACAGTTTTATTATTGCAAGTTTAGGACCAGATAAAGGAAAGACAAAGTCAAAATTAAGTGTTAGGTAAAGTGAGACATGGACATAACTCATAGTTGTATAAACAAATGCAGTTGTTTTACACAATATTTTTAAACAATCAGTAGCAGTGATTTTTAGCTATGCACCTTAGAAAATACTGAATGTTTTCTCAAAAATATTCAAGAGTCTACCAGAAATACAGAGAGAGTTACTGTAATTATCTGTTGTTAAATGAGAATTTCTGTTATCTGAGTACAGAATAATTACGTCACTTTATAAAAGGAAAACCCAAAGTCGGATTTTACTCATTTGTGTATTATCCATATAACAATTTTTAGTAAAGGATTTATAAGGCTTCTTAAAAAATGAATAAGTCATATCCTAATATTTGTTCTTTAACATAGACAGACTTTAAAAAACTAATCATAGTATACTGTTATGGGTTTAGATGTACTTAAATTAATCAAATTAAAGGTTGAATTTTAATTTTAAGGTATAATTAATCTTTCTAAATAAAACAGTGCAGATATTACCTTTAAATTGCCCTTTTTAGTAAACTAATAACTTCTTTGTCATTATCTTAGCCTGTATACATATTTATGTGCTGCTATGATTATGCTGACTACAGTCTTAATGATTCTTATTAATTACTACCTCAAAGTAAACAACTTTTGTTTTCTTCAGGCATGGAAAACTAGAAGACAAGAATCCAAGAATTGCCTTGATGATTTTTTACAAATACACATTTTAGATTATCTTTATATGTTTTAAGTTTGCAAAATAAGCACAATAAAATCATCCAAAGCATTTGGACATTCTGTTAATTTATAAATCATTTAATAATGTATAAAAATAAGAGTAAATTAAAACATATTTATGACTAAAGTTTTATATTTCTGGTGATTTTAAAATATGTCTAACAACATGTTAAAAATTCTTTGACTTTTTTCCCTTTAAGAGCTGGAAACCAATTCTTCTCTCCTTGAGTATGGGCTATACTTATGGGCACACTTTCCATGGCTAGAAAAAAGTGGATGGGATGATTTGTCGCTAAGGAGACTAGGTAATGAAAGGCACCACAGTTTCCTTCTTTTTGTCTGAGGTCATCTGTTCTGGCAGAAGCCAGCTGCCATATGGTGAGGGCTTTCAAGCATGTTTGTGGAAAAGTGCATGTGGCAAGGAACTGAGGCCTTTAGCTAACAGCCATGTGAGTGGGTCATCTTGGAAGTGAACCCTCCAGTCCCAGTCAAGCTGTCAGATGCCTCTAGGCCCAGCCAACATCTTGAGTGCAACCTACTGAGGCAGAGATGGAGATTATGCATATGCCGTGAGCCAGAACCACGCAGCTAAGCTGCTCCCGGATTTTTGAGGGCCTATGTGAGATATTCAAAGATTATTGTTTTAAACTGCTACTTTCTGGGAATAATTTGTTATGTGGCAATAGATAACTAATATGGCCTCTCTCTATATATCTATCTCCCTCTCTCTCTCTATTTTTTCTCTTAGAAATTTTCCAGGTAGCCAAAGATTGTTTATCAATTAATTCAACTTAACATTATGTTAGGTCTTAAAAACTTAACTAAATGTCTAGAAATTATAATTTTAGCTAAAACATTAAGTCTTTATGATTTCTAGTATTATAAGGAGTTTATAAGATCAAAATCTTCTAAAAAGATATCCTTTATTAAAATTTCCCTTGGTTAAATACCATCTTATATTTTGTAATTAAAAAAAATTGTAGAAGAAATAATTTACTTGACTCATAAAACCAACATAAGAAATTTAAAAAGTTTGCATCCAAGGAGTTTAACCTTAGTCTTAAACAAACTAGACTATTCATTTCATATAATAATTTATGTACTAAAACTAGGTATAGGATATAGAGTTATCCATAGATCAATATTATTAACTCATTCCAATTTTCCTAAACTTACTGAAAGTATTTCATGAACCTTTCAAAAATACAATTGATAAAACTCTTATTCATAAGCCAAATTTTAAAGAATTTTAAAATCCTGTTTAAAACTAAGGCCTTCTGTTCTTATCTCATAGCAATAGTAACAAAGGTTAGTATTTACATTCACATTTTCTAAAGAGAGAAATACAGTACCTAGGCTTTTTATTTCTATATCTTAAATATTTTCACTGTTTATCTGGACTACACGTTTCTAGAGTGTGCACAGAATAACTTTTCTGGTCAATTCACCTTAAAAAATTTCCAAGTATGGGGGAAAAGAGAAAGGAATAAGAAAAAGAAAAAAAAAGAAGAGAGGAAGCTAGCGTTAGAAAAATATGAAATTTTCACTGTAAAAAGCTACTTATCTTTTCTTTGCAAGGAATGGGGAGAAAATTTAAATGCAGAAAAACCCATTTTCTGTATGTGTGAGAGAGAGACACACACGTACACACAAGAATAATTATAAGTGTTTTAAAAATAATTTGAGCTCTTTGAAATTCCATTAAGCCATACAATTAAAAACCTAGTACTTAATAATCCTTGAAGTGTGGAAATGAAGGATGGGCAGTGTTCTATATTAAACAAAATAATATATCTCTTTTAGACAAAAGAATACCTGACAGTATCCTCATGTGACAAAATAGACGAGTTGACATCAGTCAGCCTTTGTCTTCAGACACCCAATGGCTGGCATGATGGGTACATGAACAAAGTCACATGGTGGCAGAGATGGAGACTACGCCAGGGCCCAATGGTACAGAATCCCACTTACCTACCTGAGACCACTGATGAGGCCAAAGTACGGCACCATTCCCTGAGATCAACCAGCCATTTGATGGCAAGTTAATTATCTTGGACTATAAAGTCCAGCAGTTCATTATTCCAGGAGTAGACACACGTTCCTGATATGGGTTTGACTTTGCTCCTTGTAGGGCCTCAGCCAATACCACTATCTGAGGACTTTCAAAGTGCTTGATCCATTGGCATGGGAGCACAACATAATATTGCATCAGATAAGGGGACTCATTTTATGGTACAAGAGTTTTTAGGAGTGAGCTGTGACAATGAGATAGATCCATTGATTTTATCACATGCTGTGTCATGCAAAAGCTGCTGACATTAAAGTGTTAGGATAGTTTGCTGGAGGCACAACTGAAGCACTAACTCAGTCAGAGGTAATATTCTGTGAGGGTGGGGTGCCATCCTCCAGGACAGAGTATACATGGAATCAAAAATTATAGGGCTTGCTAATACTCTGAATGACCCTATGGGCGACTTTGTGCTTCCTATCCCCATAACTCTGGGCTATCAAAGGTTCCACAAAGGTTCCCTGATTCCACGAAGGAAGCACAGTTTCATCAACAGCTTCAGCAAAAGTCCTATTAAATTGTTACAGTGACAACCTGAGAACTTTGGGGTCTTTTTGTCCAGCAACCAGAAGGCAAGAAGAGAGGTCACCTCTGTGACAAGAGTAATTAGCTCTGATCATCAGGAAGAGATGGAACTGATGTGACATAGTACAGACAGAGAAGAATATCTATGGCAACCAGCTGATCTGCTTGGACATTTCTTGCCTGATTACGACTGTGAATGTATCAGTACAGCAACCCCAAACTCTGATGGGCTTGGTGACCAGGCTCAAATATTTCATTGTTGAGAGTCTGGGTCATACTACTAGGAAATCCACCAAGACCAGCCATCTCTGAAGTGAGAGAAATCTAAAATGGATACTGGGGATGATGAGTATCAAGTATGGTCTCAAGCCCAACTGTAGCAATGAGGATATAGTTGGTTCTACTAACCTTCTAAGGTACCTCATAGGAATAGAATCCCCAGAATCCTGGAGGAGCTTTTCCCCAAAGTATATGGAGAAGTTTATCTACATGGCTAAATGGTTGGTTTGTGTTAGACATGGAAATGTACCACCAGATTCTCCTTCAGTGAGGGAATTGTTGCCTGGCTGCAGGGAATAAAATTTCCTGAAAGGCTCTAGCTATCAGCTCCTTTAGGGTCTGCCTCAGTGAGAGGAGTCACCTCACCTGAGGTCATATCTTTCCTGGGGCAGTGACATACCTGGTATTGAGCCATGTTGAGATATGAAAACTGGCCAGTTTAGCCCTAGGTGGGAAACTGATGGGCAATTCTTACTCCAGAGCTCCCCAGCAGGTTGGCTGATTCTTGACAGGCCTGAATCAGAGTTAAACTTCAATCTGCTAGATTCTACTTCTGCATTCTTCCTTTCACAGATGTTAATCTCAAACAAAACATCTTGAACCTCAAAGTGTATCTCAGTGTCAACTTCTGGAAAAACCAACTTGCAAAAGATGGATGTCCAAAAGTTCCATTTTAGTGCTCTCTTCATCAGCACATACACTGAATATTACATTATATTGGAGTAGATGAACAGGTGGGTGCTTAGTGTCTTATCATTGTGTTATAGTAGACAACCGTGGGTTTGATTATGAGTGGTAAGAAAGGATTGTTATTAATGAAGTGAAAAAGTCTGTAGAACTCACAATTACAGACAAGAGAATAGAGAATGAATAGGAACTTGATCAAACTTGCAAAAATAAAGTAAGGGAGAAAAGGGGAAAAATTAAGTCTAATAAATCATTATACAGCAAGATGGAAGTAAAAAGACCAAAAATATAAATTACTTCACTAATTGTAAGAGGACTGAATTCTTCCATTAAGAGATGACATCACACTGGATTAAGAAAAAAAAAAACCCCAGCTATGTTCTGTTCATAAGAAATTCCTTTGAAAGAACATCAGTAGGGAGCTGGAAAATATAAGGATGGCAGAGAAATACCAGGAACATGCAAACAAAAAGAAAGCTGAACTGGGAATATTAACATGAGACAAGGTGAAATTAAAGTTAGACAGGGTAAAGATAAAAGGTTATTAGGCAATACTAACAAGATGAATTTATGAAGACTACATATTGTAAATGTATATGTACTAACACTTAGTAGCTAAACCTATCAATAAAAGCAGTAATAAGTACAAGGAGAGTTTACTAAAAAGTATATTGAACTTCAGTGTAAGTTAAAAAGTGAGTTTATCTGTTTTAACAGAAAGGAAATTATAGTAACTTAAAATGATAAGGTAGCTTGATTTCTCTTAACATAAAAGTTTCTGTTGTAGTAATGTCAGCAAGATGGTAGAATAGGAAGCTCCAGGGCTCACTCCCCCACAGAGACACTGACTTAACATTAGATGGTCCAAATAACCTTTAGGAGAACTCAAAAAAATAGTTAGGAAGTTGCAGTACCCCAGTAAATGCAAAACCAAGAACAGCCACATTAAAATGGGTAAGAAAAGCCATTGCATTTCATCAGCAACAGCCCTTCTCTCAGGCTGGTACTGCTCAGCTTTATCAGGAGAAAGCACCCAACTCACAGCTTCCTCCTTGGGAAGAGAAGAGAAAAGTTGAATGTAGTCCAATGCCTGGCTTTTGTGTGTTTGTGGGGTTGCCTGAGGTACTGGTTTCGGTCTTGCCTGATTCAGAGCACTGACAGGGAATTAACATACTTTGTATGACAGGACCATTGAAAATAAAGGAGAGTTCAGTGGCTGCCGGGAGCTGTGGCTACAGCATTTGATCGGCTGTTTGACAGGGTCCAGCCGATTAACGCCGAGGGGTGCAGGGTCACCCCTTGGTGAAGAATAACCGGCCAGCCCCTCACATAGTTCTGAAACCTGTGCTGCTTCTAATTGCCCTTCATTCCCTTCCCTTTCTTAACCTCCAGTTTTCACTCCTTTGGGTGGCTGCTTGGGAGGCACTACCTCCCAGGAAAATTAGATATAGTAAGACAATGTGACCACCTGCAGGTAACTTTCAAGATATTTTTCAGTTAATTAATGGAGGAGCACACAGTCCCATTTGAGACAAGCAGAAAGGAATCCTGCCCAGATAAGGTGTCGAATTAGGTTTATGGTCTCCATCTGGTTAATGTTTCCTTCTCCCTCCAGTTCTTTGTCTAAATATATATGCATCGTCCTTCTAAGTTTGCTGGTTAATTGGATGATCAAGAAGTATCTATATATTATTCTTGACCTTATGCTTTCTGTTAAAATGTTATAGAGGTTTTCTCCTAAAAGCAATAAATAATAAATAATTGATGAGTAGAAGGGCCGAGGGGTGCAGGGATGCCCCTCGGTGAAGAATGGCCGGCTGACACCCCTGATATTTTCTGAATTATATACATGCTTTCTATCAAGGTTATGTCTATACTTATTTCTGTTTTTTATTCTTGAAGATATATAGTTTAGCTTAGCTTTTCAGCCCTTTACTTTACTAACAAAATGATATTTTCTCTGGCAGTGTGCTTAAGGGACTGTTAGCTCTACAATCTAAAAGACAAAGGAATGCTTTCACCCCCTAAAGGGCGCAAAAATGTAAAGATGTTTAACTGCCCGCTGAGAATGCAGATAGCCCTGGGGATAAGATACCCTGGAGTCGCCTTTTGTTCCCATTAACCATCTACACTAATGGCGTAAATGATTGCGGGAGGCAGGGATGGCTCCATCAGGATGTAACCAGACGGACTGCTGTCCTGTCCGGAGGCCTGGACCTTCTCTCTTTGATTTAACTTTACCATGAATTACAACAGATGCCTAGGTACCTATCTCTTTTAGCTTAGAGACAACAAACACTAGTTAATTGCAGAGAAGACTACCATTAACCTTATGCTCTATAGAATAGAATGCTAATAAATATTCTTGTGTTCGTTTTTTACTTCCTTATCTCTCTGAGAATATTTGTAGAGCTATTTCTGTACTAATCCTGAAAAATATATAAATGACACTTGTGCACAGTAAAGTGGGACTTGCTAACACCAACCCAAGTCTCACGTCCCCTTTATTTTCCCCTCATTGTGCCGATGCCATGCATCCCTCAGGAAACTGGACTCAGCTGGGGCGGGACTCTGGCAAGTGGCTTGTTGCAACATCCAAGAACCATAGTACTATAGACAGACACCACCAGGAGGAAGAGATTGCAAGCCCCTGAAAAAGAAACTGGTAAATCTCTTTATGCACACAAGGCCAGAGAAGATGTGTCCCCAGAAAAAGTTTGAAAGGCCCTTAGAATCGCTAGCCATGCTGATTGATGAAAGCCTTTCTGTGTACAAAGCTAGTCCATGAGAGAGATGGCTGTTTTTTAAAATGATCAAATCCCAGCAAAAAATAACATGGCATAAAAAGAAACAGGGAAACACATCCAAGTAAAAAAAAAAAGAACATTCCAAAACTGACCATAAAAAAGAGATCCATGAACTACCTGACAAATAATTCAAAATAATTGTCTTAAAGAAGCTCAGTGAACTACAAGAGAAAACAGATAGACAACCAAATGAAATCAGAAAAACAATGAATGAACAAAATGAGACTTTCAACAGAAATAGAAACTACAAAAAAGAAGTAAACAAATTCTAGAACCAAAGAGTACAAGACTAAATTCAAAACTTCACAAGAGGGGTTCAACAGCAGACTTGATCAAGCAGAAGAAAGAATTGGTGAACTAGAAGAAAGGTCGCTTCAAATGATTCAGTCAGAAGAGCAAAAAACCCCAAAAGAATAAAGAAACATGAAGAAAGACAAAGGGACTTGTGGGGTATCTTAAAGTGCACCAATATATGTATTATGGGCATCCCCTAAGGAAAATACAGAGAGAAAGGGTCAGGGAGCTTATTTGAAGAAGTAATGGCAAAAAAACTTGCCAAATCTGGGGAAGAGAATGAAAATACAAATTCAAGAAACTCAAAGGACTCCAACTAGGACAAATTTAAAGAGGGCAACACCAAGACACATTATAACCAAATTGTCAAAGTCAAAGATAAAGATAGAATCTTGAAAGCAGCAAGAGAAGACTGACTCATCATGTCCACAGGAGATCCCAGAAGATTATCAGTGGATTTCTTAACAGAAACTGTACAGGCCAGAAGGGAGTGGGATGGTATATTCAAAATGCTGAAAGAAAAAGCTACCAAGAATACTATAGGTGCCCAAACTGTCCTTCAAAAATGAAGAAGAAATAAAAACTTCCCTGGATACACAAAAACTGAGGGAGTTCATCACCACTAGACTTGCCTTACAAGAAATGCTAAAGGAAGTCCTTCAAGTTCAAGTGAAAGGATGATGAAAACAACATGAAAGCATATGAAAATACAAAGCTCTATAGTAAAAGTAAGTATATAGATAAATTCAGAATCCTATAATACAGTAATGGTGGGGCATAAATCTATTTTAATTCTGGTAAATAATTTAAAAGATAACTATACATATAGAACTATGTTAATGGAAACAAAATATAAAAAGATGTAATTTCAGACCTTAACAACATAAAGTGTAGGGAGCGATGTAACGGAGCAGAGTTTTCATATGCAATTGAAGTTAATTTCTTATGAGTTTAAAATAGATTGTTATAACTATAAAATGTTTTTGTAATCCCCATGATAACCACAAAGAAAATAGCTATGGAAGATTCACAAAAGAAAATAAGGAGAAATAAGAACAAGTCACTATTTAAAAAACCCCCCAAAAACAATAAAACAGAAAGAAAGAAAGAAGCAAGACAGAAAAAGAGGGACAAAAACTACAAGATGTACAGAAAACAATGAACAAAATGTCAATAGTAAGTCCTTCACTCCTGGTAATTACTTTTAATGTAAGTGGAGAGGATTCTGGGAGGGTGGTGGCTAGGAGGACTCTGAACTCACCTTCTCCCATAGACAGAAAAAATTTTCAACCACTTGTGGAACAATTACCTTTGAGAGAGAACTGGAAACTGGATAAAAGGAACTCCCACAATAAGGGACAGCAATGACAAGAGTGGAAGAGGCAGAAATACACCTTTGCTGTGGTGCTGCACATCTGAGATTAAACTAAGGTACAAATCTTTTCCAGGAGGAGCAAGGGAATCTGAGCAGGAGATCTATGCCACAGTAAGCATCTCAACATCTGAATTCAACAAAACCAAGATGAGTTCCCATAATACTTGATTTTGCTGCATTTTAAAAATCAAGGGGGAATACACCCAGAAAAACTATAAAACTTCAGAGAAAGAAAAGCCTGCTCCTAAAGGACCCATGCACAGATTCACCCATTCCAAGAACCAATACAAAAACGCTATTAATAAAGGCGTATGGTCCATTGGTAAAAGAGACTAACTTGGTAAGCTCTGAGCACATCTCAGAGAGGTGGGAGACAGGTGGGTTCACCTACCCAGGAACTGAGACATTGGTGGCAGCCATTCTTGTAACCTAGTGCAGTCATGCTGACACGGATGCTGGTAGATTCATTGGATTTCTTCCTCTGGTCTGTTAACAAGAGCACTGATTTAATCCAGCTCAGCAAGGGCAGGCAGCCCACCTTAGGGGCTGGCCCTGCTCATCAGCAAACACTTGGGGAAATGGTGGGCCCATGTAGGCAGGGTTTGTGGGACCTGTGCACTGGGGTGAGTGGATCTGCCTTGGCAAAGTGGGGCATTCACATGGGATGGGCTGGCACTGGCAGGGTGTGAGGGCTCACAGACAGTGGTGTGTGTCAGCCACAGCAACGTTTTTCACTGACCATCTCAAACAGCCACACAGGGATCTGCCCCACCTTCCAACACCTTAAATGATTGTACACTGCCACACCTGGGTCCAGTCCCACATATCTGTGCTCCTGAGAGAGCTGACAACAGCCTCAAGCCATAGGATGCCCCACTGGAGGCCTGCAGGAATTGTCAGCCCCTGCACTTAGTCACCAGCTATGCTGGGGGCCTGACTCACTTAACAGCAAAACAGCAGCAGGTGTGTGACATAAGACCTTGCAGCCAGCTGTGCAGGGGTTTGCACCACTAAATAAAGTGACTAAAGTAAATGTAGCAGCTACACACAGCTAAGCCTTACAATCAGCCAGCCTGGGAGTGAGACTAGCCTACCCATGCACCTGTAGCAAGAACAACCCTGACACAAAAGAAGAGCACATGTAACCCACATAGGGGACATTCATGGAACATTTGGAACAGGTGATGAGAAGGAAGCACATTGCTGGGCAAAAGAGGGAAAATTACAGTGTACACCACTGAAATACAAAAGATTGAAAGAGAATACTATGGAAATCTATATGCCAACAAATTGGATAATCCAGAAGAAATGGATAAATTCTTAGAATCATACAACAATACAAAACTGAATGAAGAAGAAATAGACAATCTGAAGAGACCAATCACTAGTAAGGAGATTGCAACTGTAGTCAGTTTGAATTATTTGAAACATTCAAAGAAGACTTAATACTTATCCTTCTCAAACTCTTCCAAAAAATTGAATAGGAGGGAGAGTTTCCAAACTCACTCTACAAGGCAAAATCTATCCTGATACCAAAACCAGGCAAGGACAACACACACAAAGAAGAAAGTTACAGGCCAATATCACTGATGAACATTGATGCAAAAATCCTCAACCATAGTAGCAAATCGTATAAAACAGTACAATAAAAAGGTCACATACCATGATAGAGTGGGATTTATTTCAGGGATGCAGAGTTGGTTCAACATCCACAAATCAATCAATGTGATACACCACATTAAAAAATGAAGAATAAAAATCACATGATCATCTCAATAGATGCAGAGAAAGCATTTGAGAAGATCCAACATCCATTTATGATAAAAACTCTCAAAAAATGAGTATAGAAGGAAAGTATCTTAACTTGTCCCTTTAAGGACAAGAACAAGACAAGAATTCCCACTTTCACCACTCTTATTTAACATAGTATTGGAAGTTCTAGACAGAGCAATGAGGCAAGATAAAGAAATAAGAGGGATCCAAATTGGAAAGGAAGAAGTAAAACTGTCAGTATTTTCAGATGACATGATTTTATATATTTAAAAAGCCCCTAAGGAATCCACAAAAAAACTCTTAGGAATACTAAAAGAATACAGTAAAGTTGCAGGGTACAAAATCAACACACAAAAATCCATTGAGTCTCTATATGGTAACAATGAAATAGCAGAAAGAAAAATTAAGAATACAATACCATTTACAATTGCAAGGAAAAGAATAAAATACCTAGGAATAAATTTAACCAAAGAGGTGAAAGACTTGTACACTGAAAACTGAAACATTTTTGAAAGCAACTGCAGAAGACACAAAGAAATGGCAAGATATTTCATGCTCATGGATTGGAAGAATTAACATAGTTAAAAATATTGATACTTCCCAAAGAAATCTACAGATTCAATGCAATTCCTATCAAAACCCAATTACATTTTTCAAAGAAACAGAGCAAAAAACCCTAAAATTTGTATGGAACAATGAAAGACCTCAAATAGCCAAAGGAATTCTGAGAAAAAAGAGCAAAGCTGGAGGTATCACACACCCTGATTTCTAAATATACTACAAAGTTATAGTACTCAAAACAGCATGGTACTGGCACGAAAACAGACACACAGATCAATGGAACAGAATCAAGAACCCTGAAATAAACACACACATCTATGGACAGCTAATTTTCTATAAATGAGCCAAGAACACACAATGAAGAAATGAAAGTCTCTTCAATAAATAGTGTTGGGAAAACTAGACAACCACATGCAAAAGAATGAAAGTAGACCATTATTTTACATCCTACACAAAAATTAACTCAAAATGGATTAAAGACTTGAATCTAAGACATGAAACCATAAAACTTCTAGAAAACATAGGCAGTATGCTCTTCGGCAAGGGTCTTAGCAGTATCTTTTTGAATACCCTATCTCCTCAGGTAAATGAAAAAAAATAAACAAATAGGACTACATCAAACTAAAAACCATCTGCACAGCAAAGGAAACCATCAGCAAAATCAGAAGACAATCTAACAATTGGGAGAAGATAATTACAAATCATATATCTGATAAGGGGTTAATATCCAAAATATATATAGAACTCATACAACCCAACAACAATAAGCAAACAACCAAAGTAAAAAATGTGCAAAAGATCTGAACAGATATTTTTCCAAAGAAGATATATAGATGGTCCACAGGCACAAGAAAAGATGTTCAACATCACTAATTATTAGGGAAATGCAAATCAAAACTACAGTAAAACATCGCCTTGAGCCCATCAGAATGGTTGTAATTAATAGGACAAGAAATAAGAAGCTTTGGAGAGGATGTGGAGAAAAGGGAACACTCACACTGCTGGAGAGAATGAAAACTGGTGAGCCACTATGGAGAATAGGATGGAGATTCCTCAAAAAACTAACAATAGAACTACCATGTGATCTACCTATTTCATTCCTGGGCATTAATCCAAAAGAACATAAAAACATGAATGTGTAGATATTTGCACCCTAAGTTCACTGCAGCATTATTCACAATAGCAAAGACTTGTAAACAACCTAAGGGCCCAACAGTGGATGAATGGATGAAGAAGATGTGGTATATATACACGATGGAACACTGATGAGCCATACAAAAACAAAGTCATGCCACTTGCAGTGACATGGATGGACCTTGAGGGTATTATGCTATGCAAAATAAGTCAGATAGAGAAAGTCAAATACTGTATGATTTCACTCATAAGTAAAAGTTAAAAGCAACAACAAAGAAATAAACACATAGAAACAGAGGCTAGATTGGTGGTTACCAGAGGGGAAGGGTGGAGGGAAGATGGAGACAGTGGTGATAGAGTACATGTGTACAGTGACAGATGGTAATTAGTCTTTGCAAGGTGAACATGATGTAGTCTACACAGAAACTGAAATATGATGATGTATATCTGAAATGTATATAATGTAAAAAATACATAAATGCATTCAACTCCTCAATCAAAAGACATAGAATGGCAGAGTGTGTTAAAAAAAAAAACAAACCAAGATCCAACTATATACTATCTAGAAGAGACTCACTTTAGCTGTAAGGGCACACATAGATTGCAAGTGAAAGGATGAAACAAAGATATTCCATGAAAATGGTGAAAAAAACAGAGCAGAGGTGACCATACTTATATCAGAAGAAATAGACTTGAAGTCAAAAACTGTCACAAGAGACAAGGGAGGACATTACATAATGATACAAGGATTAATTAATCATGAAGATATGACAATTATAAATATATATGCATTTAACATCAGAACAACCAAATATATAAAGCAAACATTGACAGACCTAAAGGGAGAAATAGATAGTAACACAATAATAGCAGAAGATATCAATACCCCACTGTCTATAATGGATAGAACAGATAGAAGATCAATAAGGGAACAGAAGACACGACCAACACTATAGACCAACTGAACCTAAGAGATGCATACAGAACACTCCACCCAACAACAGCAGAATACATACTCTCCTCAAGCACACATAGAATATTACTGGATATATCACGTGTTGTGTCACAAAGGAAGTCATAATAAAAAAAGGAAGTTTAAAATCATGCTGAATATATTTTTGGAACACAATGGAGTGAAACTAGAAATCAATAGCAAAAGGGAACTGGAAATTTCACACATAAATAGAAATTAAACAATACACTCTTGAACAACCAATGGGTCAAAGAAGAAACAAAACAGGAAATTGAAAAATATCTTGACACAAACGAAAACTAGAACACAACATACCAAAATGTACCAAGTGGCAAAAACAGAACTAAGGGAAAGTTTATAGCAGTAAACATCTATGTTAAAAAAGAAGAAAGATCTCAAATCAACAATCTAACTTTACACCTCAAGGTACTAGAAAAAGAACAAATTAAGCCTAAAGTCAGCAGAAGGAAAGAATTAAATAATAAGATTAGAGCAGAAATAAATGAAACGGAGAATAGACAAAAACAGAAAAAATCAGTGAAACTAAGAGCTGGCTTTTTGAAAAGTCCAATAAAGCTGAAAATTCTTAGCTAAATTAACTAAGAAAAAAAGAGGGAAGTCTCAAACACATAAAATCAGAAGTGAAAGAGAAGACATTATAACTGACAACACAGAAATACACAGGATCAGGAGAAACAGCTACGAACAAGAATACGCCAACAAATTGGATCACCTAGAAGAAATGGATAAATTCTTATACAACCTACTAAGACTGAAATGTGAAAAAATAAAGAGTCTGAACAGACTTATAATTAATAAGGAGATTGAATCAGTAATCAAAAGTCTCCCAACAAAGAAAATTCCAGGACCAGATGGCTTTACTGGTGAATCTATCAAACATTTAAGAAGAATTAACTTAATCCTTCTCAAATGCTTCCAAAAAAAAAAGGAAAATTTCCAAATTCATTTTAAAAGGCCAGCATTACCCTGATACTAAAACCAAAGATACTACAAAAAAAGAAAACAATAGACCGATATCAATGATGAATATTAATTTTAAAAATCATCAAGAAAATACTAGCTAACTGAATTTAACAGCACTTTGAAAGGATTATACACAATGAGCGAGTGAGACTTATTTGTAGAATGCAAAGATGGCACAATATTTGAAAATCAATCAATGTATTATATCACATTAACAGAATTAAGGACAAAAATGACAATCATTCAAGTGATGCATAAAAAAGCATCTGACAAAATTCAACATCCTTTCATGATAAAAACATTGAACAAATTAGGACTAGAAGGAAATAACTTCAACATAATAAAGGCCATATATTTTAAAAAACAGTTAATATAGTCAACGGTGATAAACTGAAAGCTTTTCCTCTAAGATCATGAAAAAGGCAAGGATTCCCACTCTAGCCACTTCTATTCAACATAATACTAGAAGTCCTACACAAGAGAATTAAACAAAGAAAGAAAGGAAGAAAACAAAGGAGGGAAGGAAGAAAGGCAGAAAGAAAAGAAGGAAGAAAGGAAGAAAAGAAAGGAAGAAAGAAAAGACATCCAAATTGGAAAGGAAGAAGTAAAATGATCTCTCTTCATGGATGACATGATCTTATATGTAGAAACCCCTAAAGTTTCCATAAAAAATTCTTAGAATAAAGGAATTCAGCAAAGTTGCAAGATAGAAAATTAACACAAAAAATCAGTTGTGTTTTTATACACTTAGAGAACAATCCAAAAAGAAAATTAAGAAAGCAATCCATTAACAGCATCATCAAATAGAATAAAATACTTAGGAATAAACCTAAAGAGGTGAAAGATTTGTATACTGAAAACTATCAAACAATACTAAGAGAAATTAAAGAAGACACAGATAAATGGAAAGACATCCTATGTTCATAGATCAGAAGACAATATTTTTAAAAATTTCCATACTACCCAAGGTGATCTAAAGACTCAATGCAATGTCTATCAAAATCTCAATGTTATTTTGTGCAGAAATACAGAAAACCATCCAAAATTTACATGAAATCTCAAAAGACCCTGAAGAAACAAAGCAATCTTGAAAAAAGAAAAACAAAGCTGGAGGCTTCACCCTTCTGATTTCAAAACACATTACAAAGCTACAGCAATCAAAACAGTGTGGTACTGGCATAAAGAAGGACATACAGACAATAGAACAGAAGAGAGAGCCTAGACATAAATACCTGTGTAGATGGTAAAATGATTTTGACAAGGATGCCAAGGCTACACAATGTGGAAACAGTCTCATCAACAAATGGTGCTGGGAAAACTGGATATCCACATGTAAAAAAATGAAGTTGGGCCCTTATCTTACACCATAATCAAAAATTACTCAAAATAGATTAAAGATCTAAACATAAAATCTGAAATTATACAACTCCTATAAGAAAACATAGGGGAAAATCTTCATGACATTGAATGTGGCAATGATTTCTTGGATATGACACTCAAAACACAGGAAACAAAAGCAAAAATGGACAAATGGGGTTACATTAAACAGAAACTTCTGCACATCAAATGAAACAATCAACAGAGAATAGGAAATGAGAGAAAATATTTGCAAACCGTATTTCTGATAAGGGGTTATATTCAGAATCTATAAAGAACTCCTACAACTCAACAATAAAAACGACTTGATTAAAAAATGAGCAAAGGAGTTGAACAGCTATTTCTCCATAGAAGATATACAGATAGCCAACAAGCACATGAAAGCCTGCATCTAGGTACTGAGTGCAATCCTCTACTTTGGGACACGTGAGTCTGGAACATCCTCAACAACTGGGAGCCACTATGAAGAAAGAAGGTGACTTGGACAATCACAAAGGTTTGAGAGGCAAACAGGAGCTCAAGTCAGCCTCATTGACAAATGAGACCACTCTATCAAGACTGGGAGAGGTGGCTGTTTTATAGAATGTGTGGAAATCCACACAGAGAGCTAAGGAAAATGAAGAAGTAAGGGGTTTTTTCCCAACAAAAGAACAAGATAAATCTCCAGAGACAGATCTTAATGCAAAGGAGATAAGTGATTTACTTGATAGAGAATTCAAAATAATGGTTATAAAGGTGCTCACTCATGTCAGGAGGATAATGCATGAACAAAGTCAACCATCAACAAAGAGAAAAAATATTTAGAAAAAAAACAAACAGAAATCATAGAGCTGAAGAATTCATAACTGAACTGAAAAATTCAATATAGAGGTTCAACAACAGAGCAGATCAAACAGAAGAAAGGATACGTGAACTTGAAGGAAGGGCAGTGGAATGCATTCAATCAGAGGAGCAAAAAGAAAAGGAATGAAAAAGAGTGAAGCTAGCTTAAGGGACCCATGAAACACCATCAACGAGAGGAATATACGCACTATTGGTGTCCCAGAAGAAGAGAGAGAAAACAGGGCAGAAAGCTTATTCAAAGAAATAATGGCTGATCCCTGATGAACATAGATGCAAAACTCCTCAACAAAATGTTATCAAACTGAATTCAACAGTATCTTAAAGGAATAATACACCATGATTAAGTGGGATTTATACGAGGGATGCAATGATGCCTCAACATCTGCACATCAATCAATGTGATTCACCACATTAACAAAATGAAGGATAAAAATCATGTGATCATCTCAAAAGATGCAGCAAAAGCATTTCACAAAATTCAACATCCACTTATGATGAAAAAGCCCAACCAACTGCTTTTCTTCCCAGGTGGTGGGAAGATAGCTCACTTTTTTTTAACTCTTACATTTATAAACAATGCCAAGTGTTGGTTCCAGGGAGTGGGAGGGTGTACTCGCATAGATAGGCATGTTTCCATCATGCTAGGAGTTGATTTGGTTTGGTCAAATATTCTTTTAACTTTAAAATGTATCTTTACAGACCTTACCATACAGTAAACATCTGTTTAATGGCTGCTCAGATTTCTTCTCCTTGTACCAATAGTGTTTTAAATGGAAAAAGATCATACCCTCCCTTTTGGACTTGTGTAGCTGGTAAAGGTGCAACTCTGCCTGTTCTCTATTCCCTATGACTCTCTTTGGAAGACAGTCAAGGGTTTTCTGAACTCACTAGCTATCTGGTACATGAAGATAAAAACCAAATGTTTGGTCACTTTGCTTTATTTTTGTTTTGCTTCTAATTTAAGGGATCCTATGTTAAACTCCATAACTCTATGGGACAAATAGAGGCTGCTAGGCCAGTGGTGATACAACTGTGAGATTCAGACTCACTCTAATGTCAGGAGGTTGCAGAAATTTCTAGAAAGAGTGTCAGAATTATAATCATCCCTTGGCTTCTGAAGAGCAGGAAGCATGGCTCTCCCCTGACACATAGTTAGGCATTTTTCTGATTGTATAAATAACTGTAATTTTTATAGAAAAATGTTGAAGTTTAAAAAATAAAAATCATTCATTATCCAATCACCCAAAGTGAGCTGTTATTGCCATTTTTGTATATTTTGTTTTGGAATGTAGGATTTTGATGCATATTTTTAAAAACATTATCATTTTATACAGAGAGCTTTGTATTTGGTTAAGGTCTGAGGGCTTTGGGGTTATATAGGAAGTTATAGATAATTCACTTCTCTTGTTGTATCAGGAAAAAAAAAATAATATTCAGAGACTGTGGCTTTTGTAGGGTCAGCTCATGAGGGTTCATGTCCTTAGAAGCTCATGGTGGCCTATTTTGTGCCACGTGATTGTGGTGGTGGTTGTTTTTTTTGTTTTTTTTTTCTTTCTAGCCCCTCATGACCCCAGCAAAGACTTTAAGTCTTAGGCAATGTGAGATTTGACATTGGTGAATTACTGTAATTTATGGCACCTATGATCACAGGGAACGGGTGTTTTTATGTAGCCAGTATTACAGATGCTGGTCTTAAGGTAATGGTGGACGGTCATGGTGCCTAGCAGGGGCTGGCTTTAGAATTTGGATTATGACAGTTTTATTTTGAAGTACACTGTTATTTAACAAGGCTCACAGGGTCCCTGCAGACCGTGGGCCATCAGGGCCTCAGCAGCAAGTACAGCTGGGGTGAGGATTCATTTATAAGGACAACAGCATCTCGATTGGGGATCATTATTGCTGCTTTTACAATCTGATTTTCCACCAGGTCTGCAGGCCAGGAATTTAGTGCAACTAAATTCCACATGTGAGCTTAAGACCTAGTGTGCAAGTGAGCTTTATATTATGCGTGCAGGTGTGCGTTGGCTGTTCCTTTTTTACGTTGTTTTGAACAGAATTCAGAGCCAACAGTGGAATCTATGGAGAGGCTAAGCCATGGATACTCACGGTTTATAAAAACCTTTTAAGAGTCATTCCTCACTTTGTGGTTTCAAGTTGGCTATGGATTTGTTGGTTTAGATAAACTCTGATCTTGGCTTTAGGTGTCTGAGACATGAACTGTGGCTTTGCCTTTAGAAGGGTGGAAGAAGTTTATTAATAAACAAACAAAAAGACGTGGGCCTTATTATTTAAAAAGGGGCTCCTTCTTTGGTTAGGGTAGAAAGAGACCTCAGTGAAGCTATTGCAAGGCCAAAACCTTGAAAAGCAATTTAGGAAGCTTGTGTCTGGAGCGCTTGTGTTCTCAAGAATCAGGTTTGTTTAGGGGGCAAAGAGAACCAGAGCAGATTGAAAAGAAGGCTTCAACCTTACTATAAGAATAAGTGAAACTGAATGATAAGAAGAACAGAATAAAGGAATTCAGGCTGGTTTAGCGGGAGGAAGCAAAAGGTTCCTCATGAGAAAGGTTGAGATAAGGGTCAGACGTGAAGGGGAAAGGAGCTCAGGAGAGAGGTCAGGAGAGACAGATGTAGATGATACCCCTGCTCTTGAGGGTTTCAGAAAAGGGGCTGTGGTTTCATTGTTATTAGCTCAGAAAGAGTGACTGGGCCCAACAAAATCTGGAGAGGAAGACAGGCAGGGTCTCAGTCACTCTCGTGCTCCCCGAGAGGGTGCATCGGAAAGCTGCAGAACGACCCCCAGGGAGAGCAAGGAGGCCCCTCTAATCAATATCGGGACGACAACGTGAATTGGTTACAGATACTAGGACAGGTTTGAGAGGGAAAGTCTCGTCAGATCAGTGTAAACACTCAAAACTAGCGACTGACTTTTAACGTGACCACATATCGTATGCTGTACCCCGGAAAAACACGCCCAAGAAATTTACGGTGAGGACGCCGAGGGAAGGCGCAGAAAAGATGAGATATATCGGAGGGAGGGTAGAAGGAAAGACTGTAATAGGTACTGAGCCTGTTATAGATGTCTGTCTGATGGCCGGATGTCTTCTGGGAGGGATTACCTTACCCAGCCAGGAAGGTCGAATGTGGACAAAATTCATTTAAACAGCAGAAGCTTTTGGCAGACCCAGAAGTTGCTGTTTCACGTATCTCACTATGGAAAACTCAATAAAACGAAATCTAGAGGAACATATTAGAAAAACGTCTAGGGCAAAGAGCAATGGGAAAAAAAAAGAAAGAAAGAAAGTACTCAGATCTGGCAAACTGCATCACGGCCCTACTTGGTAGAGAAGAAAAGAAACCTCTGAGGTAGCTTAATCAGCAAAGTCCTCCTGGAACTACTAGCTGAAAAAACTAAAACGATCAAGGAATAAATGCTATAGCATAACGGATGTAGCAGATAGAAGTACAGAGCCTGTATCATCCTAAACCTGAGGAAACACCCTCTCTTGAGAGAGATCGGTCCCACTGGGCCGCTAGGGGCGCACTTCATCAAAAGCAGCTTTAGTTCAAGAACTTGGGAAAAGTGGCTCTCCAGCTGGGACAGTTCTGGGGATGAAGCGGGTGGGAGCATATTCCCTGGGAAGCAGGTTTCACAGGTCTAAGCAATTCCACAGTGAGCGGCAGCAGCCACTGTGGCTCAGGACCGAAAACACCGGTTCATGGAGAAACCAGAGGCTGCCTCGTCTAACAGAGCCCAGGCGCAACGCAGCGCTAGAACGCCGGAAGGATGGCGCTCAGCGGGGAAGCTGAAACTGAGAGGCTGGGAAAATGCTGAGCGGGAAGGACTTCTTCTCATTTAGGACCCGATGCCTCGGATTGCTCCCAGTGCAAATTTTAAAGAAAAAAAAGACAGGAATATCTCAAATGACAATCCCTGGGAAAGAAGATGAGTGAATCCCAGATCCTACCACACCCTCCCACGTATGGGCAAATCCCATAGTGTCAAGTTTAACCTCTTATGAGAGGTTTCTCCCAATTGCTTATTAAAAATTGACTTATAACAGGGGCTGGCCCCGTGGCCGAGTGGTTAAGTTCGCGTGCTCCGCTGCAGGCGGCCCAGTGTTTCGTTGGTTCGAGTCCTGGGCGCGGACATGGCACTGCTCATCAAACCACGCTGAGGCAGCGTCCCACATGCCACAACTAGAAGGACCCACAACGAAGAATATACAACTATGTACTGGGGGGCTTTGGGGAGAAAAAGGAAAAAAAAATAAAATCTTTAAAAAAAAAATTGACTTATAACAAAATTCACTGTTTAAAAGTGTACGACTCAGTAACTTTTAGTATATTATCGATGTTGTAAAACCATCACCACTATCAAATTCCAGAATATTTTCATCAAATCAAAAAGAAACCCTGTACTTACTGGCAGTCAGTCCCAATTCTCTCCTCCCTCATCCCCTGTCAACCACAAATCCACTTTTTGTCTCTATGGATTTGCCGATTCTGGACATTTCATGTAAATGAAATCATGCGGTGTGTGGCCTTTTGCAACTGACTTCTTTCACTCAGCATCATGTTTTCAAGGTTCATCCACATTGTAACATGTAGCAGTAGTCATTCCTTTCTGGAGCTGAATAATATTCCATTGTATGGACATACCACACGTCTTTATCCATTAATCAGTTGATGGGCATTGGATTGTTTCCCTTTTTGGCTCTTATGCTTAATGCTGCTATGAACATTCATGAGCAATCCTAATAGTTGTTAGAGTCATGATCATGAACCCAAGACAAGCATCATGGATTGACCAGCAATCTAGAAAAGTTGAAACCAATATTTTTTTAGATAATTCTGAGTTTCTATTATGGCCTTTGACAACATTACTGGGTTTTGGAACACAATTATGTTTGGGATAATTAAACTAGGAGTTTGGAATTGCTCTATTTTTTAAAATGTGTAGGTGTGGGCAACAACTGCTGTGTAATTTTGTATGCTTTCGATCCTTAAAAGTGAGGCTCCTGAGGTGCTTAGCAGTGGACAAACACAATTTCTGAGGTCCTGAGTTGCACCTGTTCCAGAGAAAGACAGTCCAAGCTGCAGCTGCTAAAAGAATGCAGACGGAAAATTCATCTAACTGAAACTGAGCACAAGGAGAAGTTGGGGAGAATGATTTTAGACTTTAAGTTGGGATTTAGGGCTGTCATTTCTTTGGATTCATAATACACAAGGACAGCAGGATTTTTTCACACTTTAACCCTTTTGGACTTTAACTACAAGATTTTGAATTTTAATTTTTTAGGAGTTTAATATTTTAATTATATCACCAGGAAATTAATAATGAGTAGGGGGTCATATTTAATTTTGGAGTATCACTGTATGTTGACATATGATTTTTGGAATATTTTAATTTAAAATATTTAATTTAATTTTAATATTTGAATGCTGTTATTTAAACCCATTGCAGAAACTCTGAGAAGATATGTTGGGCAATATGGCTGGACAAAATTTGGGATAGGAAATAGAACAGAAGTGAATTTTCATCTTTAAATTCAGAATGGCCATTGAGGTCATTCAATTAATATACCATTCTGTTCCATTTCAGAGCCTAGAGCAAAATCTAGTTCTTTCAGCAGTAAGAAAGGTCCCCGACTACTACTCAGCCATAAGAAATGATGAAATACGGCCATTTGTGACAACATGGATAGACCTTGAGGGTATTATGCTGAGTGAAATAAGTCAGAGGGAGAAAGTCAAATACCATATGATCTCAATCATAAGTAGAAGATAAAAACAATGACAAACAAACACATAGCATTGGAGATTGGATTGGTGGTTACCATAGGGGAAGGGGGGAGGGGGGAGGGCAAAAGGGGTAATTAGACTCACATGTGAGGGGAGGGACTATAATTAGTTTCCAGGTGGTGAACATGATGTAATCTACACAGAATTCGAAATATGATGTACATCCGAAAATAAATAAATTAATTAATTAAAAAAGAAAAGAAAAGTTCCAGAAAGATCCACAAATGAGTATAGAAGAGCAGTTATTTTCTTATAACAAATATTTTGTTCACTATGGTAAACACATATACTATAGTTCTGTGCTAATGATGCCTCCAGGGGTACTCTTTCTTTTTTCTTTTTTTTTTTTTTTTTTTTGAGGAAGATCAGCCCTGAGCAAACTGCTGCCAATCCTCTTATTTCTGAGGAAGACTGGCCCTGAGCTAGCATTCGTGCCCATCTTCCGCTACTTTATGTGTGGAATGCCTGCCACAGCATGGCTTGCCAAGCAGTGCCTTATGTGCACCCGGATCCGAACCCAAGAACCACAGGTCGCGGAAGCGGAACGTGCGTGCGCACTTAACCACTGCGCCACCCTGCGGCGCCAACATGGGGTACTCTTTTGAGGATGTCGAAAGAAATAATTAGAGACCCGTGTTTAGAATAAAATTTTTTAAATGTAGCACGGGATAACACTTCTATTCAAAGGTAAGGGCAAAAGTACAGAGAACAGTGATTTTATTATCACTTACTCTTCCATCCGAGAGATGGAAAGTTTCTTTTGCTGCAGATTTTTTAAGCAGATATATTACAGAAACATCAAAAAATGAAAAAAAAAATAGCCCTGGATTTTCCTCTCTTGGCTGAATCTTTGCTACTTCCATTGCCAGGTGTATAAATAGTGATTAGACCTTGGCCCTTCAGTGTTTTCTACTTGGGCCAAAGTGGAGAATAAATCTGGGAGCTCTTCCACTGCAGGCCTTGAACTCTTCACCTCCAGCACTGGAAAGAGGCTGAAACTAAGTGCGGGTTTCCAGAATTTCCCCACTTGCTGCTACTTTGCATAATCTCCTCTGAAACATGAGTCACTTTTCCATTCCTGGTATTTTATCTTAATTTGGTGTAAAATTTGTGGTATAATATTGGACCCCTTTCTTGTTTCAGCATGGAAGACATGCTCCTCACTGTTTTTACTTTTTAAATTCACTGAACTCCGTTTCAAGAGTGATTTCAAGAATCTGCACTTACGTGGCCATTTTATCCCATAGTATCTAGTTTAAAAAATGTGTCAGTCTCTCCCTGAAAAAAATGTCTGGCATTTACTCAATGAAAGGGCAACGTGCTAGGTGTTGATGAAGAAGAATGCCATATTTATTAAAAGCAATCTCTGGATTTTTAAAGTTGGAGAAAGATTCCATGGAAAATCCCATTTAGCCGTCCAATTCTAGTATTGTTGGAAAGCGCACCTAATTTTTTTTCAAAGAGGATTAAATGAAATTTTGCACAACCAGAGCGTAACATTCTACCTGGCATGTGGTAAGTGTCAAACAAATGTTGGCTTTTATTGTCATTCCTTTACTCTGCTCAGCCACATACGATCTAGAGCACATGATTTTACCCTGTGCTTATGTAATACCTTCTTATTCTCTCTTTCTCTCTACTGTCTCATTCTTCATCTTTTTCTTTCTCTTCTTACTGTGACCCCTCCACAATTATCCTCCAAATCCTTTACTATTTTTGTTCCCATCCGTCCTATCAGTAATTCCACCAGGCAAGTAGTGCACATTTGTATATTTATTTTTTATTACTATAAAGTAAGAGTTTCCTATTAAATATCGAGGCATATTATTAAGTTTAAACGGAAATTGTGAAAATTACTGTAACGATTTAGACTAAGAGGTCCTATCTACTAGTGTAAATTATTTCACTCAAATATTATCTCTTATGGGGAGATCCATTTAATTTTCATGGCTCATGGATGTACCAGACCGCATCTATAACGCAAAGGAAGGCTTGCTTCCACTTTCCATGGCACCATTTTGCATTCATAGTTAAGGATGTATATGAGGCAGCTCTTGGCATGTTCCTTCAGCCTAGTCTACAAAATGTGGGGCATTTGGGATGTTATCTTGGCTCATGCTCATCTTATTTCTTTGATCAATTCAGAAAATTCTTTCAAGAAGGAGTTTGACACCTCTTCCTACTACTGTGTTTTCTGGAAGTCTCTTAAAAAGCAAGCCACATGCCATTTCTAGTGCTCTGGACCACCTCTCAAAGACGTTTGCTGATTCCATTTTAATGCCTAAAAAATGTTGTAGAGCTTTTTTCCATGAATGTATTACCTTAGCATTCAGAATTAAAATCTGCCTCTGATTTAAAAATTAAAGTATAATCGTGGAAACTACTTTTTCAGGAAATTGGAATTTCCTGGCTAAAACAGAAATAAGTCTGATTGTAAGAAAAAAGTGTCTACACATTGACAATTTTCCAAAGGAGGAATAAAGAAGCTTTATTTGGGTATTTCAGAACACCGAGGGACATGATTGTTTAAGGTGGGTCTGATTTTGGCAATGATTCTTTAATACATATAAAAAAGTGAAATAAAATTATTATTTTTACTTCATAACCACAAGATGGCACCAATTTCTCATTTTTAAGAGCTTGGCACATTGCTGTTTTTCACATTCTTTTTCAAGATTACAAGCTGTTGGGTAGGGTTTGGCTATCATCTTCCCTCAAATATGGACTCATAGGTTATAGAGCTAGGGTCACTGCATTAAATAAGGATCCATAGGTGGAATAAAACTGTAATTTGCATTGCTTGACCCAGGCTTCAATGTGGAGGCAGTGACTGATGAATAAGATGGAATATTGCAGTGATTTTGTTCACAGATGTTAAATTACAGAGTAAGATTCGAACTCGGAGCCACATATTGGCAATTTTATTAGCTTTTGCTCATACAAACTCATCATCTTTTTTTTTTTCATGAAAAAGGAAGGGCAACATGACTACAATTATTCACAAGCCAGTCAGTAAAAAGCAATAAATACTAAAAATCTATTTCCATGCTTCAGGATCTGGCTATGTCTTTGTTACCATATCTCTACGCACTTATGAGTTTGGGTGGCCAAGACCAATAATTAAAGCAGACTACATCTAATTGTTCTTCTGCTAGTTTTTCTAGACTATCCTGTAAATGGAATTTGGTTCTCTCCAAATGATTACAAAATAGAATTTGGCTAAACATTCTGTGATCACATTTTCTGTGATGTTGGTTTTACAACAACTTGAAATTGTGAATCCTTCCTTTTATACATTTATATGAATCCAGTCACTTTTATACTTCTGAGACTAACCCATGGTGAGTTGTAGACAGGGCCTGGAAATGATGAGATGGCATCAGAGTAAGCCTGTCTGTTAGAATTTTTTTCTGCATTAGTCGCCAAGTGTTAGAATGTCTGATCCAAAGGATTTAAAGCAAAAATGAAATTTATTTTCTCTTTCACCTGAAAAGGCCACATGTAGCCTGGCTTCCGGGACTGCTGGATTATGGGCTCAAACAACATCATTAGGACTTGCATTTTTCCCCTCCATTTCTCTTTTCTGCTTCCCACTGGGTTGGCTTCATTGGCAGGCTTCTAATCATGGCTCCTGGAACTTCTGTGTTCTTTCTTGGGGGCAAGATGACCACAGCAGTTCTAGACTCAGATGAGTCCAAGATTCAAGTAGTGGGGAACATGAGCCTCTTTACTTGTGGAGCTGAGAATCACTCACTTGCCCACCCATGAACCAAGCTCCATGGGCAGGGCAATGTGATCTGCTGATTAGCATGGGCCTGAGTTGTGTGGTCCACCCTTGGAGCAGCGATAGAGCTCACCCAGACCATGTGGACCAGATTGATTGGGGAAGAATCTCCCGGTTAAATAGCGGGGCTATTGTGAGAATGGCTGTGGTGATAGGAACTTACTCAAGAAAGCTTTTACATAGCCCTGAGCCTAAGAGTAAGGAGTACTGGATTCAGAGGAGATCTCTATGTTTCTGAAAATATTATTTTTGAATAAGTATTTCAAAAGCTTTGGGAAAATGCAAAAGCTAAAATATATGTGACTGGCTCATCTACTTGCATTCTTAGGACAAACATTGGTAAAATTATATGGGCAGAGTGTTCTCTAGTACTTCTGTAGCATCCCTCTATGTCCCAGAACTTTCTTACTCACTCACAACAAAACTCATCTTTCCTGAATATCATTCTGTGTTTGTTGTAATTTAAGTACTTGATATTACCCACTCAATTTTTGTGTGTGTGGGTGAGGAAGATTGACTGTGAGCTAACATCTGTTGCCAATCTTCCTCTTTTTTGCTTGAGGCCAACCTGGTGGTGTAGTGGTTAAGTGTGTGCACTCCACTTCAGTGGCCCAGGGTTCACAGCTTCGGATCGGGGCATGGACCTAGCACTGCTTGTCAATCCACACTGTGGCAGCATCCCACATAAAATAGAGGAAGATTAGCACAGATGTTAGCTCAGAGCTAATCTTCCTCCCCCAAAAAGGAAAAATAAAAGAGTAGAGGGTTACTCCAATGAGGGTACTTTCCGGATGATTGTACCTATCAGATCTGGCTCAGTTTACTTTTCCAACTTCCTTGTTCGGGAGGAATTTACCACATTTTTCTTGAGCATTTTTAATGTGCTACTTTCATAAAAGGTTCTATCTATTTTCTTAAGCAATTTGCCTTCTAAGGACATATATTATTTAGCTGGGCAATCTTGAATCTTGGCCTATGACTCGCAAATGAAGAACCTGCCCAACTCTTAACCATACACTCGTCTTCCCCAATCATTAGTTGTTCCCATCTGCCTCTAAACTTCAGAACTCCCAGAGACATCAGTAAATGCTTCCCCTCGAGGCTCACATGCCCTCTCACACTTGGTTACACCTGGAGACAAGGCATATGGTGGGTGGAAGAAGAACATAACGTTTATTGATCATGTTCTACGTAGCAGGCACTGAATTAGGTCCTTAATTTCTGTTATTTCACTTAATGCTCATAACTCTGGGAGGTATGAATTTTCTACAGTTTGTACTGAGGAAAGTGATATACAGTTCCATTATTTGCCCAAAGCCGTACAATTACTAAATGATAAAGCCAGAATATGGGTATAAACCTCTCTAACTCCAAAGTCCACATGCTTTTCCCTGAAACAGGGACAGAAATTAATTCCTACAACTTGGGGCCAGGTATATATCAGCCATGCAGACGAGGTGAAGGTGACTTCAGTGCCATCCGTGCAGGTATGAAAGAAAAAAGAGAAACCCAGGGGACAAGCAAACTGAATAGAAAAAGATGTGTTCTTCCAGAAATAAAAAAAAACAAGCCTAAAATAGCAGGACTAGAGATTATTCCAGAGCAGTGATATCTAACAGAATTTTTTATGATGATGGAAATGTTCTCTATTTGCCGTGTCCAACATGGTAGCCACTAATTACACGTAGCTGCTGAGCACTTGAAGTATGGCTACTGTGACGGAGGATGTGTGGCTAGTGACCGCCATTCTGGACAGCATTTATTTTCCTGATGATATGCAGAGGTATCACTTTGTCCCATCACAGGTATCCCCATGGCAGGCTTATTGATCTTTTTTAAAAAAAAAAAATAACTACTTTATAATTCACTCACTTAAAATGCACAACTCAATGGTTTCTCATATATTCACAGAGTTATATAACCATTATCACAATCAGTTATAGAACATTTTACTCACTCCCAAAAGAAACCTCATGGGGGCTAGCCCCATGGCCTAGTGACTAAGTTCGACCTCCTCTGCTTCGGAGACCCAGCTTTGGTTCCTGGGCGTGGACCTACACCACATGTCAAGCCATGCTGTGGTAGTGACCCACATACAAAATAGAGGAAGATTGGCACAGATGTTAGCTCAGGGCACATCTTCCTCAAGGAAAAAAAAAGGAAACCTCATGCCTATTAGCAGTCACTCCCCATTTCTTCCTCCTACCCCTCCCCATGCCCCTGGCATTTACCAATCTACTTTCTGTCTCTATGAATCTGCCTGTTCTGGACATTTCATATAAAAAGAATTACATAGCATGTGGTCCTTTGTGACTGGCTTTTTTCACTTATGTTTTCAAGGTTCATCCATGTTGTAGCCCATAATAGTACTTCATTCCTTTTTGTAATAATGTTCCATTGCATGTGTATACCACATTTGGCTTAACCATTCTTCAGTGGATGGATTTGTGTTGTTTCCAATTTGGAGTTATTGTGAATAATGCTGCTATGAACATTCGTGTACAAGTTTTTCTGTGGACATATGTTTTCCTTTATCTTGGGAACAAACCTAGGAGGGGAGCCGCGGGCATATGGTAACTCTATATTTAACCTTTCGAGAAACTGCCAGACTGTTTTCCAAAGAGGCTGTACCATGGACAGTGCAGTTTTAAAGAACAGAAGAAAAGAAACTATAGGGAAGTGAGCACATGCAATACCTGAGAATAACTTTATGCCGTGTTAGCTATGGGGCACAAGAGAACTGTTCAATTTTAAGGAGCTAAGCTCAGGCCCAGTTATTCCAGGGGAGCCTTAGATGATCCTATTTTCAAGCCAGGGTACTTTTGGACATTTTCCAGGTGACAAATTTTCTTTCATCTGGAAAGAGATGAGATTGATAAGCTGTCACTGTTAGTCCTGAAGCTGCAAGACTCTGTCAGTCTCAAGTGATACATGGTCAAATAAATCTTTCATTCATGGTTTCTGCCCTTCTTTTTCTGATATTTAGAAATATTTTCTCACCCCAAGGTTATGCAAATACCCATGGTTTCTTCCTGTATTTCTAGACTTCAATTTAAAAGCATAAATCTTTAATCCAGGTGGAATTTGTTTTGGAATAAATATTTTGAAATTAATTTTTTCATAGGATTAACGGGTTCTCCCAACATTTTTGTTGAATAATTCATGTTTTTCTCCTGATTGTAAATGCCATCTGGTTACTCCCGATCTTAAAGAGTGCCACCCACAGAAGTCCCTACTCCCTTTTTATCACTGTCACTTCTTTCTGACATGTTAAATAGAATGTGAAGTCACAGGAATTTTAGAAATCACCTAATTCCATGACTGTGAAAACCAAGGGAGACACTGGTCTTTCCATTATTAGTATTCTGGACATTCAGTTCTTCATCCTGTGTTTGCATTCTTTTTTTTTTAATAATTGGATACGCTCTGATGTCAGCTTGGGCTTGTATCTATCATCTTGGATCTGATAATCATATTTTTTTTCACTGTTCTCTTGCAGACAAACTTCTCTGCACTGTTAGCTTTACACACTCCATTAGTTTCCTATTGATGCTGTAACAAATTACCACAAACTTAGTGGCTTAAAACAACACAGATTTATTATTAAAGACACATACACTCTTTGGTTCATGGTGTAATTTCTCCATCTTCAAAGGCAATGACCTCAAGCGGAGTCCTCTTTATGCTGCCAGCTCTGTTGCTTTCCATCTTCTGTCTTCGTCCACTTTTACGAATTTGGAGGTCACATTGAGCCCACAGTGATAATCCAGGATACTCTCCTGATTTTAAGATCAGCTGATTAGCCATCTTAATTCCATTTGCAGCCTTAATTCCCCTTTGCCACATGACATACTCACAGGTTGTGGGGAGTAGGTTGTGGACATCTTTGGGTGGACATTATTCTGTCTGTCACACATATCCTTGCCATCTTAATATTTTATTTAATTTTCAATTTATTTAAAAAATCTATCTATTCAATAAATATTTGAACACTAGCTATGGAAATATAAAGGAGAAATGACCCCTGTACTTAAGGACCAGATAGTTTAGTAATATCTTTATCATAAAATGTTATAATTTGTAGCATTCAATTTAATGATAATGGAGATATTGTTCTAGATATTCTAGATATTCTATTCTAGATAGTCTAGATGTATGGGTGTGTGTATTTCATTTTACAGATACGTAACTGGAAGTTTACTGAGGTAAGGCTTCTCTTACCCAAGTGCACAGCTAGAAAGAGGTACAAAGAGTATATGAATTGTGATTTTCTTACTTGTCCAGTGGTCTTTCCCCTCTGTCAGGGAATGTATTCTGGGAGGTGCATGCTTTATGAATGAGAATTAAAATACTGTTTTTGTTTTACAATAACTTATAGATGTGTAAAACAAAATGGGAGTGGGGCTTTTCCTGTTTTCAAAAAATTTCAGTTGAGAACAATGGGTGATAGGATCCTCATGGCACTCATAAAGTTCAGTGACTCTCATTTCCAACAGTCTAAAAACAGAAGGGTAGAGGAGTGACATTAGCATCATGGTGGATTGAGTTGTTCCCTTTGTCTCTCCCCTCTAAGCTACAACTAAACGGACATCCAATAAACAACAGAGGACTTCCTACACAGTACAAGAGGACACCAGAGATGTCCATGCTGCAATACCTGTGTAGGTGGATGGACTTGATCCCTGGGAAGCAGTGAAACTAGGGAAATGGCCCCCTTCCACTCCCCAGTGGCAGCAATCCAGGTTGCAGATACTCATGCAGTGGCCAAGAAGACTGTGAGTGGAGGAGGGAGCAGCTGGGTCCATGCCCAAATGCTTGCAGACTGGCAGTAGCCCAGCCTGTGAGAGTGCACACCATGCTGCAGTAGCCCCACCCAATGAATGCTACTCACCAAGTGGTTGTGGTGCAGCCCACATGAAGGTAACCTCCAAGCTGTGGCCTCAGCTGTGTGAATGTGACCCACTGAGTGGCTGTAGCCTGGCCCACATGAACAAAGAGTGGCCCTACTGCACAACTATGAGCAGATGGGGTGGGAAGAGAAAAAACAGCCCTGCCCCTATGCCCAGCAGTGGTAGGTGGGATCTGTGACCAGAAGCAACAGGAACCACAACAGAATCAGGGACCCAGCCTCCAGGGGCACCAACCCTGACACCAGCTCCACCAGTAGCAGCGCCTGTATAGAGGTCCCCCAGTCTCCAGGACCTTGGGAGTGACTATGACACCCATGAACCATGACATGCCATGCAACCAGCACCCCAAGATAACCTTGGAACAGCAGTGCAGGTGGTGCAATGGACTAAGCCAGAGGAGGAACATGAGAGCCAGGTGACAAGAATGAAAGTGACTAAAGCTGTATCCAAATGAAAAAAGGTGATTACTACCACAAATGCTCCTACAGAGGATCAATTCATCAAACACCATGAGGAACTAGAGCAGCACTGCAGAAGAGAAGGAAAATGACAACTCTTTAGAATCCAAATCTGAAATCACAGAAGATTACAATCTAACTGACAGAGAATTCAAAATAGCTGTCATAAATAAACTGAAGGAGTTACAAGAAAATCCAGAAAGACAGTTCAAAGAGCTCAGGAATTAATGAACAGAGGGAAGATGTTGCCAGATTAAAGCTGTAAAAGAAAAATAAAAAACAAAGAAAAATCTTGGATATGAAGAACACAATTAATGAGATAAAAAATAATGCAGAAAGCATAGAAAGTAGAGGAGATATTATGGGGCATAGAATTAGTGACCTCAAGAATAGAAACCTAGAAATGATTCAGCTGGAGGACGAAAGAGAACTACGATTTTTAAAAAATAAAGAAATTCTTCAAGAAATATCCAACTCAATTAGGAAAAGTAAGATGAGGATCATAGGTATCCCAGAGGGGGAAAAGTGGGAGAAGGGAGCAGAGACCTTGTTCAAAGAAATAACAGCTGCTAACTTCCCAAACCTGGGGAAACCACTGGACTTACAATTACATGAAGTCAATAGAACTTCTAATTATATCAATGCAAAAAGCCCTTCCCCAAGGCACATAATATTAAAACTGTCAAAAGTCAATGACAAGGAAAAAATATTGAGGGCAGCAAGAGAGAAGAAAATAACCTACAAAGTAATACCCATCAGGCTTTTAACAGATTTCTCAGCAGAAACCTCACAGGCTAGGAAAAAAATGGAATGATATATTCAAAATACTGAAAGATAAAAACTATCAGTCAAGAATAATCTATCTAGTGAAAGTATCCTTCAGATATGACAGAGAAATAAAATCTTTCCCAGATAATCAAAAGCTGAGGGAGTTCACTGCCTCTAGACCTGCCTTACAAGAAATGATGAATGGAGACCTCCTACCTGAAACAAAAAGGCAAAGTTTACAAAGCTTTGAGCAAGAAGATAAATAAACAGGCAAAATCAGAAAATTGTAGCTCTTTGTCAGAACAGGCTAGCAATCACTTAAGTATAACATAAAAGATAAAGGGAGAGAAAGTATCAAAATAACTATAAAACTTCAATTTAGTCACAAACTCACAACACAGAAAAGAATAATTTTGTGACAACAAAAACATAGAAGGGGAAGAGGACAGGGATGGAACCTACTTATGCTAATGGAGATAAGAGGCTATCAGAAAATGGATTATTTCATCTATGAGATCTTTTATATAAAACCAGAGTAACCACAAAACAAAAAATCAGACCAGAGTCACAAAGGATAAATAAAGAGAAAACCATCGCAGACCACCAAACTGAAATGGCAGTCAGAAACACAAGGGAAAATAAACAATAGAAATATAGAACAACCAGAAAACAAAAGATAAAATGGCTGTATTAAGCCCTCATATATCAGTAACCACTCTAAATGTAAATGGATTGAATTCACCAATCAAAAGATGCAGACTAGCTGGCTGGATTAAAAAACAAGACCCAACGGTATGCTGCCTCCAGGAAACACGTCTCAGCTCTAAAGACAAATGTAGGCTCAGAGTGAAAGGATGGAAGATGATACTCCAAGCAAATGGCAAGCAAAAAAAGCAGATGTAGCCACTTATATCAGACAAAGTAGACTTCAAGATGAAAAAGATAATAAGAGACGAAGATGGGCATTATATAATGATAAAAAGGACATTCCACCAAAAAGACATAATACTTACTAATGTATATGCAGCTAACACAGGAGCACCAAAGTATATAAAGCAACTATTAACAGACCTAAAGGGAGAAATTGACCACAATGCAATAATATTAGGGGACTTCAACACCTCACTTACATCGATAGATAGATCATCCAGACAGAATGTCAACAAGGAAACAGTGGCCTTAAGTGAAACACTAGACCAGATGGACTTAATAGATATATGTATCTACAGAACATTCCACCCCAAAACAGCAGAATACACATTCTTCTCAAGTACACAAAGACCATTCTCAAAGATGGACCAAATGTTGGGAAACAAGGCAAGCCTCAATAATTTTAAGAAGATTGAAATCATATCAAGCATCTTTTGCAACAACAATGATATGAACTAGAAATCAACTACAAAAAAAAGCTGGGAAAGTCACAAATATGTGGAAATAAATGACATGCTACTGAACAACTATTGGATCAATGAAGAAATCAAAGTAGAAATCAAAAATTACCTAGAGACAAATGAAAATGAAAATCACAACATGCCAAATCTTATGGGATACAATAAAAGTGGTAGTAAGAGGGAAATTTATAGCAACACTGGCCTACCTCAACAATCAAGAAAAATCTCACATAAACAAGCTTACCCAATACCTAAAAGAACTATGAAAAGAAGAGCAAACAAATCCCAAAGACAGTAGAAGGAAGGAAATAAGAAAAACCAGAGCAGAAATAAATGATATAGAGACTAAAAAAATAGAAAGGATCAATGAAACTAGGAGCTAAGATAAAATTGAAAAACTCTTAGCCAGACTCACTAAGAAAAAAAACAATACTCAAATAAATAAAATTAGAAATGAAATAGGAGAAATTACAACAAACACTACAGAAATACAAAGGATTATAAGAGAATACTATGAAATGCTATATGCCAACAAGTTGGATAAGCTAGAAGAACCAGATAAATTCTTAGACTCATACAACCTCCCAAAACTGAATCAAGAAGAAATAGAGAATCTGAATAGACCAATCACAAGAAAAGAGATTGAAACAGTATTCAAAAACCTCCCAAAAAACTAACTCAAGGACCAGATGGCTTCTCTGGTGAAGTCTACCAAACATTCAAAGAAGACTTAATACTTACCACTCTCAAACTCTTGCAAAAAATTGCAGAGGAGGGGAAGCTTCTTAACTCATTCTACAAGGTCAACATTGCCCTGATACCAAAACCAGACAAGGACAACAAAAAATAAAATTACAGGTGAGCATCGCTGATGAAGATAGATGCAAAAATCCTCAACAAAATATTAGCAAATTGAATACAACAATACATTAAAAGGATCATACACCATGATCAAGTGGGATTTATACCAGGGATGCAAGGATAGTTCAACACCCACAAATCAATCAATGTGATACACCACATTAAAAAAATGAAGAATAAAAATCACATGATCATCTCAATAGATGCAGAGAATGCATTTGACAAGATCTAACATCCATTTACAATAAAAACTCTCAATAAGATGGGTATAGAAGGAAATACCTCAACGTAATAAAGGCCATATCTGAAAAACCCACAGCCAACATCATACTCAAAGGAGAAAAATCGGAAGCCATTCCTCTGAGAACAGGAACCAGACAAGGATGCTCACTCTCACTACTCTTATTCAACATACTGCTGGAAGTTTTAGCCAGAGAAATTAGGCAATAAAAAGAAAAGTGTTCCAAATTGGAAAGGAAGAAGTGAAACTCTCACTGTTTGTAGGTTAAATGATTCTATATATAGAAAACTCTAAATAATCCACCAAAAACTCTTAGAAATAGTCAACAAATACAGTAAAGTTGCATAGTACAAAATCAACATACAAAAATCAGTTACATTTCTATACACTAATAATGAACTAGCAGAAAGTAAAGTCAAGATTACAATCCCATTTACAATCACAACAAAAAGAAAAGATACCTAGGAATAAATTTAACCAAGGAGGTAAAAGACCTATACACTGAAAATTATGACATTATTGAAAGAATCTAAGAAGACGTAAAGAAATGGAAAGAGATTCTGTGCTCATGGATTGGAAGAGTAAACATAGTTAAAATGTCCATAATACCTAAAGCAATCTACAGATTCAACGCAATCCCAATCAGAATCCCATTGACACTCTTCATGGAAATAGAAGAAAGAATCCTAAAATTTATATGGAACAACAAAAGACCCCAAATAGCCAAAGAAATCCTGAAAAAAGAGAACAAAGTTCAAGGTATCACACTCCATGAATTCAAATTATACTGCAAAGCTACAGTAGTCGAAACAACATGATACTGGCAGAAAATCAGACACACAGATCAATGGAACAGAATTGAGAGACCATAAATAAAACCACACATCTATAGACAGCTAATCTTTGACAAAGGAGCCAAGAATATGCAATGGAGAAAGGAAAGTCTTTTCAATAAGTGGTGTTGGGAAAATTAGACAGCCACATGCAAAAGAATAAAAACAGACCACTATCTTACACCATACACAAAAATCAACTCAAAATGGATTAAAGACTTGAACATAAGACCTGAAACCATAAAACTTTTAGAAGAAAATATAGGCAGTACATTCTTTGACATCAGACTTAGCAATATCTTTTCAAATACAATGTCTGCTCAGGCAAGGAAAACAGTAAAAAATAAACAAATGGGACTATATGAGATTAAAAAGGAAACCATCAACAAAATGAAAGGCAACCCATCAACTTGGAGAAAATATTTACAAATCACATATTTGACAAGGCATTAATTTCCAAAATATATAAAGAATTCACTCAACTGAGCAACAACAAAAATGAACAACCAGATCAGAAAATGGGCAGAGGATATGAACAGGCATTTTTCCAAAGATATACAGATGGCCAATAAACACATGAAAAGATGTTCAACATTACTAATTATTAGGGAAATGCAAATCAAAACTACAATGAGATATCACCTCACATCCATCAGAATGGCTATAAGCAACTAGACAAGACATAACAAGTTTTTGAGAGGATGTGGAGAAAAGAGAACCCCCATACACTTCTAGTGGGAATGCGAATTGGTGCAGCCACTATGGAAAACAGCATATAGAGCTCTCAAAAAAATTAAAACTAGAGATATCATATGATCCAGCTATCCCACTACTGGGTATCTATCCAAAGAACATGAAATCAGCAATTCAAAGAAATGTATGCATCCCTATGTTCATCACAGCACTATTCAAAATAGCCAAGACATGGAAGAAACTGAAGTGCCCATCAAGAGATGAATGGATAAAGAAGATGTGGTCTATATATACAATGGAATACTACTCTGCCACAAAAAAGACAAAATCATCCCATTTGCAACAACATGGAAGGACCTGGAGGGAATTATGCTAAGTGAAATAAGCCAGACTGAGAAAGACAAACACCAGATGATTTCACTCATATGTGGAATATAAACAAACATATGGACAAAGAAAACAGTTCAGTGGTTATCAGGGGAAGCGGGGTGAGGGATGGGCACAGAGGATGAAGGGGAGAACTTATATGGTGACAGACAAGAAATAACGCACAACTGAAATCTCACATCAATGTAAACTATTATGAACTCAAAAAAAATGGGGAGAAATAGGGGCCATTAATAATGCAGAGTAGGGGGATAGAGAGAGACTGGAGCAGCTGTCAGGTGTTTGAGAAATAATGACAGAGAGGAAGATGAGGAAGAAATTTTTGCTATATGTTATGAGAACAATTTCTCTTGGGCACTCTCTTAAAGGGGTGTAACAAAAAAGATAAACTGAGGCATATTAAAATTTTCAAGAGTTTATTTGAGCAAACATCAATTTCAACCAAGCAGTGCCAAATCAAAAGTGGTTAGGATGCTCCCACAGCAGGAGCTGGGGGAAAGGCTTTTACAAAGCAAGGAAATCATTTGATTGGCTACAGCTTAAGCTGTTGCCTTATTTGAGACAGACTAGTTGGCAGTTTGTAGTTGGTGGTTCTTAAATTTTGTTTTTTGGGATACTAGTGTATTTATAGGAATTGACTCTGGCTTAGGTTTCGGTTTCCTTATGTAGGCTTCCAAGGCATTAGAGGCACCTTGGTCTAACAGCCTCCTTGTTTAATTACTTTGACACTTGCATTTGCTATAAGACATCTCAAATATATGCTCAAGGCATTTTCAGAAAAGTCAGGGGATGTTTCCAACTTCCCTATGGCCTTCTGTGAGCCAAAGTTTCAGAGAAAGCAGTTGGCTTTTGGGAGTGATTGTAAGAAGTATCAACTTTGACTTACTTGGGCATATCTGTGGCCGTAGAAAGATATGACTTAGCTTGGTAAACATATTTATTTTTTCAACTATCTTTAGATTACTATAATTAATAATTGCCTTAAACTATTGAGTACTTATTACATAGAAGCCACTGTGCTTAAACATATCTTATTTAGTCCCCATAAAAACCCAGTGGTCGTGTGTCCACTAAGTGAGGATCCAGGATTCCAAGATAGGTCTTTTTGGCTACAAAAGCACATATTCTCTTATAGCCACTGTACTGTCATCAAGAAAGACCATGGCGTCTTTTGTAACACTTTCATTTTCACATATGTCTACTCATTCTCTAATTTTTAAAAATTCCTATTACATGTCATAATATCCCACGGAAATACTGTAAGCTCACGTTTTTCATAATTTCTCATAAAGTTTCACTAATTTGTATTATGATAACTCTTCAAATACTTTAAGCTCACTGCTCCTTGATTATAGCATTTACATTTGTTTCTTTTATATTTCCTAGTGAAATTCTTACAGAAATATGTACCCAAATGAATTTTCCTTTAAAAACAATTAACTACAGGGGCTGGCCTGGTGACATAGTGGTTAAGTTCGTGTGCTCTGCTTCAGTGGCCCGGGGTTTGCACTGCTGGATCCTGGGTGTGGATCTACACACCGCTCATAAGGCCATGCTGTGGTGGCTTTCCACATACAAAACAGAAGAAGACTGCACAGATGTTAGCTCAGCGACAGTCTTCCTTGAGCAAAAAGAGGAAGATTGGAAACAGATGTTAGCTCAGGACTAATCTTTCTCACCAAAAAAAAAAAAAAAGAACTACAAAAGTAGAAAATTTGGAAAATGCAGTAAGTCAAAGAAAGGAGGGGCTGGCCCCATGGCTAAGTGGTTGAGTTCACATGCTCCATTTTGGCAGCCCAGGGTTTCACTGGTTTTGATCCTGGGCGTGAACATGGCACCACTCATCAGGCCATGCTGAGGCAGCGTCCCACATAGCACAAACAGAAGGACCTACAACTAGAATATACAACTATGTACTGGGGGGCTTTGAGGAAAAGAACAAGAGGAAAAAACAAAGAAGATTGGCAACAGATGTTAGCTCAGGTACCAATCTAAAGAAAAATTTATAAAAAATTACAAAGAAAGGAAATGTCATCTACAATCCCATTGCCCAGATAACATTTCAGAGATTACACACATGCTTTTTAAAATACAGAAATTAGTATCATATTAAACATACAATTTTATAACCAGTTTTTTTTCATTTAAAAAGCTGTTTTCTTTCCATGTCATTTTTAATGGCTGTTGTACATAACTATATCCACATATAGTTGTGTAAGGTATATATATATATATATCTTACACAAAATCAAATCTTTCTACTTTTAAAAAGACATACTAAATATTAACCAGAATTTTAAGCACCCAAGTAATCATAGATTTATAGGATTTTTTTTACCCTCTGATAAGTAATAGAAGAATCTGGGAGAAATAGGAAGAAAGAGATGATCTATGATTTACTTCTCTCCTTTTGCATATCTTGCTCATTTTATTTAAATGCAGGTGTCATGCTAGGTTTCCCATAATTGTTTAGGCTAATAAGCAATTTGTAGCCTCCCCAGGGAGGGAAAAGCCTTGAAGAGAGTTTTTTCCTAAATGGCTCTTCTTAATGGGTGAGGCCACTATGAGCTCCGAAATAGCTGTCAATATTCCTGGCGGGAACTTTTAACTTGGATCTTTCTGCAGGCAACAAAAGAATTAAGAAAATGAAACCGCCATTATGGAATGAAAACATGTCCAACATATTTTGTTGCAATATAAGCATAATTATGTATAAGCAAATTATAAATGGTATATAGCCAAGTTTTATAGTAATTGCCACTTATCCCTTCTATGGTTGGGTGCTCAGAAATCCTTCATCCTGATCCAATATCGTGCTTCTTTTCTCACACATCCAGCCTCAGCTGGTACATTTGTGCCCAGGTTGGCAGCTTTTGTCTGTCTGTAAGGTCCCTTATTACTAATAGCAGCCTGTTTGCAGTTGCCTGAAGTTCACTATAAATACACACTTTATCAAATTTATACGAAAAAGGTGTTTCCTTCCAGTGTCCTCTAAAAAGCACGAAACAAACCTGAGGCTGATTAGTCATGCATCACTTAATGATGGGGGTACATTCTGAGAAGGCATCATTTGGCAATCTTGTCCTTGTGCAAACATCACAGAGTGTACTTACCAAACCTAGATGCTCTAGCCTACTACACACCTAGGCTGTATGGTGCTAATCTTATGGGACCACTGTGTATATGCAGTCCTTCATTGACCAAAACATTATTAGGCTGCACATGATTGTACTCAGCAACATGACGATGTCTTTTCTTTCTAATCTTGTGTCCCATTAGCTTTCTGCCTCCGGCACTGTGTTCTTCGTATATTCCACGGTCTTCCTCAAGCTTAAAAGTAGCCATATTTGTATCCATCCTCTGCTCTCAGAAAGAGAAGCTTCCCAACTGGGTCATATATGAACTCGAACATGGATGTCACCATTGCTGGGCTCCCCACTAACATCCTCTCAATTGTAACAGCGTAAGGAAGTTTGCTACTCATGCATTTCACCCTCAATATCAAGTGGCTACACCAACATGATACATATTTTTCACTGTATACATTTCAAACATCTTTAAGTTCTAGAGAACATCACAATTGGAGACCATCCTTAATGGGAAATTAAAATTGCAAAATTCGTAAGAATTTTGAGCTGTGGTTAAATCGAAGTCAGGGCTCTGCCCAGTGCATCTGTGGGAAGGTGGAACAGGATGCAGTCATTGTGTTACTGAGAGGGCCTGGGTGAGTCCAACCTTGGCCATGAACCGGCTATGTGGCCCAGTGCATGGAACCTTTCTAAGCACAGTTCCTACATCTTAAAGAGGGTTTTGTGAATCTCACGTGAGCTGGAACGTGCAGAGCTCTCAGCACAGTGCCTGGCGCAGGGACATGTTCAAAAACTGGTCACCATCAAAACATGAGGTATCAGAGGATGCTTCCTAACCTGTCTTGAGTTCTGCCAGCCTAGTACTAGTGGATAAATAATGAATTTGCTAATTTGAGGCGGGGGTCAGAGGAAGTATCAATAAAGTGCCTCTTGATCAGAAGATCAATAAGTACAGCCATTCTCACAGATTGTGGCCCATGGCTGAGCATGCACCCCAACATTTAGTAGGCACTACCCGACTAATGAAGACAATGTTGAGTTTGATCTTTCAAAAGGCAAGTTGGATGCCTCCCTGCACTTCCCAGCTACAAGCTCATCTACCCAGGCCTTCCCTCCTGAGACTGTTAGTGAGTAACAGTACATGAATGAAGAAAACAGTTGGTGAGCTGGCATCCTCTCCTCCCTGAAGTCTAACAATTCCCACTGATGGAATAAGGGCACCTAGTTCACGAGCCTGGCTAAGCACCTGGACTGCTGCCAGAAAGTGACTCCAGAGCTGGAGTCCACAGTCCCTGAGGGTCACCCCACCTCCGGCACTCGCTTCCTTTTCTGTGAGACAGCAGGTCTGCAGGCACCCTTTGCTTCTAACATGTGATGATCCTGTGAGCTGTGGCAGTGTTCAGATCTGCAGTGTTCCTGACCCACTGTGAGAGCTCCTTGCTACCGAAAAGTCTCACTATATACACTTTTAAAGGTCCTTTTTCTACGTGAGAATTTCAGTGAAATACCTCGACATGTAATACTTCATCATCTTGACCAGGAGTCCTTAGCGAATGGACTCAACCCTCTCATCTTAAAAATGAAAAGACGAAGCCCACCAATTTTGGGTCTTGCTCAAGATCACAGATAGTAGTGTGGCAGGGGGCTGCGTCTGGGGCTCCAAGCTCCTTGTCCACTTACACCCTGGTCTTGGTTCTGATACAAGGAAAACACAATGGAAACCTCAGGAAATTATTTTTAACTTTACATGGTAGTTTTCAATTGCTTTTTTACAGCCAGAAAAAGATACATATTTTTAAGAAGAAAGAACAACTGAAAAGTCGATCTCCTTCTCCACTTTGGCTATTTAAAGCAAGTTACGTTAGTTCTCTGTGGGACTGCTAGAAGAACGCACACGTCCCCGGCACCACTTCCTAACACACCAGTGCACCAGAGAAGGATGGACTGATGGCTTCAGACACTAATGAATCCAGAGTCTGTTCCTAGGAAAAGGCTTTGCATGAGTCATTAAGGCTATTTTAGGGCTTTCTGTCTTGAATTCAATAAAAACCAGCACTGGTGATTCTGAAATTAAATGTAATTTCATTGAGAGAAGAAGAAAGCATAACATTATTTTCAGGGCTTGGTGGTGAAAATATTAAAAAAAAAGAGAGACTGGTGGTAAATCTATAGACTTTCATAAGATATTACTTTTATAAGTTCTTTGAATAACAACTCCAATATTGCCTTTATAGTTATTAAGATACTAAATCAAATCTAAATACTGCTATCCAAAGTAAGCATGTATTTCCATTGTAATGTATCACACCATAGAATACAAAAAGAACCACCTCTGATACTTTTAAAACTAAGCATCCCCACCCACTTTTCAGCTTGTCCCCACCTGAAAAGTATTGCACTAAATTGACAGCCTGTGGAGCCAAAGCCTGAGTATATTTTTACCGATAACCTTTAAAATCACCATGGTTGACTCTCAGGCATGTCTTCGATTAAGAACCATTGATACCACAGACAGCAATGCAGATTCTGCTGTACCACTTTAACATTACCCTATGTTCAGGAACGGAAATTTCCATTTGAAGAGAGAATGTATTCAACAGCAATGATGCGCAAACTGTTTCATATCAGATTCAGCTGGTGGGGGTGGGGAGTGTTGAAAATACAAATGGCAAGTCTCACCCCAAACCTAAAAAACTGAAATTACTACAGAAAGCTGGGCTCGAAAATGTAGTAGCTGCGTTTTTAACAAAGCTATACAGAATATTCAGAAGCACACAGAGTTTGGGAACTAAAACTTCCTGGAAGATTTCATAAAAGGCCACTTGTTTTCTAAAAGTTGAACTGAAAATAGTAAACCAAGAAGGTCGTTAAGGAGATGGATCTGTGCCAGCCACAATTTTAAATGAGACCTAAGTTAAACCAAGATCACTAAAGCTCTTCTATCAACTCTCCACACCCCCCACTTATTGTGTTAACATTAGGTTCAGGTGGTGGCTTATATCCTGGAATCAAGGTGGGAAAGTAGGGTGGAAGGATGGGGGTTGGCTGTTAAAGAAATGAGACTCCTTATTCAAAAATGGTTCAGCTGATCACTATTGGGTTTAAGAAGGTAGAAAAGGAAATGAAGCCAGAAATGCATGTTCTACCAAAAGAAAATGGGAGAACAGTAAACCTCTAAGCTGCATCTGAGATCAAAAAGCAGATGGGGTAGGAATGATGGTTATGAAGGAGCCACATAGAGAGATGATCGTAGTTAACAGGGAGACACTGGAGTTTCCCATGTCCGGCATGGGACATACTTGTTACTTTACATGAGGTACTTAAAAGCAGTTAAGCCTAGGAAACAGCAATTTTCTTCTTGGTACTAATTTATAAACAAGAAAAAATTACGTACTTGAGATGTAAGACATTTTGGCACAGAAATACACCTCCAGAAGGCTAAGCAAAGCCCCTCTACTCTAGCTAATTTACTTGATACAAGATGTACTATCCATGCTCCCACTCCCAAAAGTGCCAGACAATGGACTTTATCAGGTGAGCATGTTCATCCGTATTTGATGGTTCTTACAATGGTCGAGTGAATTACAAGCAATCTTGCACAGAAAATAGTAGGGACTTTTACTGTATCAAGATGAAATTGTAGCTTTTCCCTTTCATTGGTGCAAATTAGTTTAATTATCCAAAGATTTCTGATGAAAAATCACATTACTTACACATTAGTATTTCACTTTAACACTATTAGAATTTCTGAGACATTCAAGATGTCATAAGCAGGGAGATAAAACAGAAAGAAATATAAAAATTTATATGTCAATATCCATATTGAAAGATTTAACCTGCTGTCTCCACACTATAAATATGTGTGCGTATGCATACACCATATATATATGCACTGTATATATGTACTGTGTGTGTATATATATGCACACTCTACATATGCAACACACACACACTCTTGCAGTAGCACTAGTATAACCTCAGTGAGTAGCCTTAAGGAACTAAGAAAGATCTCCAATAGGAAAAGATATTTGTTGATTAAACTTGGGGGAATTAATACTCTTGGTGAATTAGAAGAGATATTCTTAGCTGTTTACTTATACTCTTCTTTGTCCAAAAAGAATTTAGATGGTAACAGTAAAAACTCCTTATGGAAAATGCATTAAATACCACCAGTGCACAAAATGAAGAATACGAAATAGAAGGGTTCATTTTATGGAGCTGTGGTGTTTAATGCAAGCCATCATTTCAGTTCACCTGAAAGCTTAAATGCAAAGATTACGTGTTTTGAGGAAGTGATAATAACCCTCCCTTAACTTAAGGTCTGATACTGTGTTTGCTTAGAGTTATTTATTCATAGATATTTTATTCTCTCTAGTAAGAAGTCTTTCCAAAGAGAGTGTGGATAGTGTAGGTGTATCCCTTTTCTGTTGGTTTTATAGTACTGTGTAAATACAACCACAAAAGCTTGGTGGCATACAACTAACCATTTATTCCGCTCAGGGGTCTGGGATTCAGTGGATCCCTGTTAGGCTTGCTTGTGCACCTGATCAGCTGTGGCTTAGCTAGAGATTTTGATGATCTCGGGTGGGCTCCTTCACTTGGCTTTGGCTGGTGTTGGCTTATCTAAGGTGACCTCAGCTGAGACCACTAGAGTGCCCTGCCTCTAGTCCATGTGTCTCTTCCCCTCCTGCTAGGACCAGGGGGCCAGTTCAGCAGGGGGCTATCCTTGAGAGTTGGCAATGGCCGAGGGCAAAGCAAGTACGGTCAACTGTTCAAGTGCCTTTCACGTCTCTGTTTGCATCACGTTTACTCTCATCCCATTGGCCAACACAAATCGCATCACTGAGCCTGAATTGCAATGGCAGGGTACTGCCAGGAAAATGGCAAAGTGTGAGCAAATATGGAGAGTTGAATTGGAGTTAGGCGATCGCCGCCAGTGGGCCAGCAACGTAGAAATGAACTGCCTGAATAGAGATATTTCAGCCAGAATGAATCCTAGATCTTGTCGCCATTTTTGATTTGTTGGTGGTGTTGATTTGTTTTGATAGTCAAGCAAATTTTGCGTAAGTGTAGCCTCCTGTCTGTACTTCTGTGGCCTTCAGCCAGTGGAGTTACTCCTTCGTTGTAGGACATCTGAACCTTATTCTAGTTGTTTTTGCCTACTTTCTATTTCAATTCACTTGAAATGGTTTTCCCGTTTGTCAAAGTATTAGTTGGAACTATGTCTACCACTAAACATGATGTCACACTTAGGAACATTATCAGAAAATTTCTGGTATTGCAATGTATGTAATTAATGCATATATCATATAAGGGTATGGTATATAAAACAAACAAAAGCAAGAAAATACATGGAAGGGTTAATTTCACCATCTATACAATATCATTTCATAGTATGTTTTAAAATATCATATGAATGTCACAATGCCTTCGTAAAAATGTGGCCTCTTTGTCTTTGACTTCAATGAAGCATTACCATACAAAAATATTTTTGAGCTACTTTTTATATCAGTCCAGAACATTTTGCTGTGATCTACAGGCTTATATTTTTCTGTCTTTAATTGTCAGAATTCACATGAATTTTGTTAGGTGTATAGCTCAGAAAATATTGACATAAGGATTGATTTTACAAGTAACATTTATCTGTATCTCAAAGTACTAGAAGGCACATGTTTCAGAACATTAGTTCATTCTCTTCAGAGGTGAGCAAGGCACATCAAACAGGTGATTTTGAATATTTACCTCCAATGGATGTTTTTAAATTTCTTTAGGAGATTGCAAATGCTATTTTTGGTTTTGAGTTTTGTTAATTAAAAGTAGCTGACATTATAAGAAAATTAATTACCTGGAAAGAACATATTTTTAAAAGGTGAGCCAGCCAGGAGGCTCTTTTGCTCATGCCTCTATGGCTCCAGGCCAACTGGGATTTCCTGGGAAGCAGCCCAGCAGCTGCCTATGTGATTTGTCCTAGAGGCTGTCCCCATTACCTTCCATCTAACCCAGCACTGCTGGCCCTTGGTACATTTTTCTTGTGGCAAGGAATCAGGCTTTCAATTTTTTTTTTTGCTTTGCTTTGCTTTGCTTTGCTTCTGGTTTGGAACGGACATCCGTTTGGTTAGTTTTCTCACTAAAACTGACCAAGTCTTATCTTCCTTGTTTGTTTGCTTCTGCTTCAGGGGTTTGGTTCCAGATTACTGGAGTTCATTAGGGGGGCCCCGATTTTGCAGAAAGGACTAGGGATGTTTGCTCAGAAAGGCACTCTGGGCTCCATTTGTTTTGGTTCTGTCGGTGAGTTTCCTCATCATAACTGACTGAAGTTCCTATCCTTCCTTTCACTTGTTTGCCTGTGTTTTAGGGGTTTTGCTCCAGGTTACTGGAGTTTGTTGGAGAAGCCCCGATTTGTTGAAAGGACTATGGACTTTAGTTCACAGAGGAAGTCTTGGTGCCTTTTGTTCTGATACTTGTGTGTGTGTGTGTGTGAGTATGAATGTATAATTTGTTTCCCTCTGTTGCAGAGGTTTTACTTCAGGTTGCTGGAGTTTTGTTCTCATAAAGGAACTCTTGGCTCCATTTGTTTTGATAGTTGTGAGTGTGTGCATATATATAGTGAGTGTGGGTGGGTGGGTGGGGGGGGCAGTGCCATAATGGGAAACTTGGATTTGATCCCTAGTGGCAGACCTCTCGGTTATGTATTACAAAATTGGGATGTTTTCAGTCATAAATCTACGGAAAAGAAAAAGATGAAACAATCAAACTTGGGGTCATGGCTTCCTCTCCTGGTCTTATATATGCTAATGACAGTACTAAGTTAACAAAAGAATAGAAAGAAGAGGAGGAGAAAGTAAAGGAACTATTCTCAACAAGGTGGAGGGGCCGGCTCCGTGGCCCAGTGGTTAAGTTCGTGTGCTGCGCTACGGAGGCCCAGGGTTCAGATCCTGGGCGCAGACATGGCACTGCTCATCAGGCCACGTTGAGGCAGCATCCTACATCCCACAACTAGAAGGACTTGCAACTAGATATACAACTGTGTACAGGGGGGGGTTTGGGGAGATAAAGCAGAAAAAAAAAAGGTGGAAATTTTTAAAGGGAATTTTAGGAAATAAGGCAGTGGGGTAAATAAGACAAACATTGAAAGGAGGAAAACAAAGAAAAATCAAAAAGGGAAGAGTCACAAGACTTACCCCAGCAGGATGGGAATCTTTAGATGATTATTTTAAAACATGAGATAAATAAAGCAGACATTAATGAGGTTAAAACAAAGGTTTTAAGAAAACACTGCTCAAGGTTGGCCAGGCCAAAGGGACCCCTACTGGCCCCCCACAACATTTAAGGACCTCAAACAAGCCCATTCTACTTGCCCTAGTTGGGAAAGTTTTAAAAGCCAGAATGCAGAAATCACAATGAGGAAGGTGAGCAACAATCATTTGGGGCAACATCTAGGCCCCTAGGGTTAACAAAACTATAAGGATTAAAATGTTTAAGCTAGCATTATATAAAGAGGTTATTTCAACTTTGCATGAGTGTTTTTTGGAAATGTATGTTATGTCTGGCTGGGAATGCTTCCCCTCCACAGAATTATAACACTGAAACTTATTGATGGAGTCCTAAGGGAAGCTATGATTAGAAGTATGAGTTGATAAAATTAAAACAAAATTTTGTAAGAAAATTGGTATATTTAAATGGCTTTTTTGGGCATTTTTTTAAATTGCAGTAACATTGGATTATAAAATTATATAGCTTTCAGATGTACATCATAATACATTTCAAATTCTGTGTAGATTACATCATGTTCACTACCCAAAACCTAATTATAGTCGATCACCACACATGTAAGCCTAATCATGCCTTTTGCCCTCAACCCCTCCCCTCTTCCCCTATGGTAACCACCAATCCAATCTATGTTGCCGTGTGTTTGTTTGCCATTGTTTTTATCTTCTACTTATGAGTGAGATCATATGGTATTTGGCTTTCTCCCTCTGACTTATTTCATTTAGCATAATACCCTCAAGGTCCATCCATGTTGTCACAAATGGTCGGATTTCATCATTTCTTATGGCTGAGTGGTATTCCATTGTGTATATAAACCACATTTTCTTTATCCATTCATCCCTTGATGGGTACCTAGGTTGCTTCCAAGTCTTGGCTATTGTGAATAATACCACAATGAACATAGGGGTACAGGTATCTTTATGCATTTGTGTTTTTAAGTTCTTTGGATAAATACCCAGCAGTGGAATAGTTGGATCATATGGTAGATCTATTCTTAATTTTCTGAGGATACTCCATACTGCTTTCCATGGTAGCTGCACCAGTTTGCACTCCCACCAGCAGTGTACGAGGGTTCCCTTCTCTCCACATCCTCACCAACACTTAAATGGGCTTTATGTGAAATGATTGCATCTCTTTTGCATGATTGTATTATAGATTATATTGTGGGGATAAGCATTGTGTCTCACTGGGGAACATTTCCCCTTGATATTGCAAGAGCATATAAATCCATCCTTCAGGCAATGTTAATTAAACAACCAATGAGAAGCCTATTTTAATTTTTTGAGGCTTCTAAATGAAATCAGGAATCTCTTATTGCCCATTTAAAAAAAATAATTAAATAAAAGAGATGCCAGATTAGATGTGTTGACAGCTGCACCTCTGACCATGGTAGCAAAGGCAAAACCAAATCTGCTGCTCTCCTCTCCTCTCTGGCTGAGTTCCTGCTTCAAATGCCCCAAAATTCCTGATCTAAAACTAAGCAAGGGGAAATGGGTAAACCTTTGAGGTAATTTGGAATTATAATGGCCATTCTGGGGAACTTTTGTTTCAGATAAGTCCACCTTAAGGTTCACCCTTAAAAGAGAGAATGCAAAACCTCCCAAAGACAATGGAATGCAGCCCTTGATTAACATGCAGAAACTTCTAAAAGACAAAATGACTTCAAAAACAGCTCTGAAAAGGATCCTTACAGCAAGAAAGAGAAGAATCTTTAGTAAAAATCTTTGGCCATCTGACCAGGTCCATCTATATCAGAAACACAATTGGGATCCAACTATTCTTTTGAGTTTTGTACCTGAGACATGGCTAAAATTTTTTAAGATCTCCGTTTGTGTATGTCTATGTATGTAAGTGTCTCTACATATATATTTGTCTGCCACTGGATGGTATAATTTCTAAAAGAGCTCCATTTAATTGGCTTGAAGTAAGCACTTATATAAATTATTTCTAAATGCAATAGAAACCAATCTAAATGTCTTTCAAGTTAACATGATATAAAATAATATTTGGTCAATGAAAGCTTATTTCTTTGTTGGTTTGATTGAGATAAATATGTTTTCAGAGTTATCAGCATTGGATATGATACAAACATGTTTTTTCTGTTAAAAGATTTGTCAGAAAAAATAACTTAGAATAATAGCTGATTTTGTCTAATGTCTCATGAAGTTTTGTAGACAATCTAAATATAATTATTGGGAACAAATAAATTAAATAGATGTAAAAGGATAAAAGTTTTGGGGGAAACATTTTAACAATAATTATATGCTATAATGTACATACTTGAAATACCTTCAAAACCTTTTGATAACTTGAAACCTTAGAGTTTTGCTAAATTAAGTTAAATGATAAAAATTTGTTGATTATCTAGGTCATTTCCACCTAAGATAAAATATTAGAAATTAATTACTAAACAAGAATTTATCTGTCTTTGGCTTCTTATTTCAGAGAAACTGAAATTGTTTGGGTTTGATAACAAGTTTTGTGCCATGCTACAAAACTTTCTATAAGAAAGCATGTTTCTAAAAAGACTGTATACAAAAAAAAGTAAAGTGGCTGTTTTCAGTGAATAAAGTATTAAGAAAGGAAATATTATTGTTTGTTTTTTTAAGAAAGATAAATTTTTCCTAAAGTACTAGGAAAGTAAAAAGGAAAAGGCGGCTTGGGGCAAACTCTGAACATAAAAAAACAAGTGATAGAAGGTCTGTGGAAGTAAAACCCTGAAGAAAGAGTTTGGGCATGGCCAAGTTGGCTAAGATTAAAAGAATTTAATTAAATGAATGAGTTTAAATATCAAAAGCAAGCTGGTGGAAAAATTAGAATTTGGCTTTCTCTCTCTTAAAAGGATATCTTGAACTTTTGGTCTGCTCTGGATAAAGAGGTTATAAAAAGTTTTTCTTTATCTTTGAGTAAGTCTACCTAAAAGACATGAAATCCATGTTTTGTTAAAATAATTTCCTATGTTCAAAGAGGCTGAGGTCTCTCTATTAGGGTGTTTTAAACTCTTTAACCTCCTGTCCTTGACATCTTCTGTTGTTGCCTTGATTAAGTGGATAACCAAGCATCATTTTCTATTTGACCAGGTGTTTTAAAGTATTTTTATATTTTTGGGGCCGGCCCCATGGCCAAGTGGTTAAGTTCGCACACATCGCTTCAGTGGCCCAGGGTTTCACCGGTTCAGATCCTGGGAGTGGACATGACACTGCTCATCAGGTCATGTTGAGGTGGCATCCCATCTAGCACAACCAGAGGTACTCACAACTAGAATATACAACTATGTACCAGAGGGTTTTGGGGAGAAGAAAAAAAAAAGATTGGCAACAGACGTTAGCGCAGGTACCATCTTTAAAAAAATTTTTTTTGATATTTTTTACAACATCCCCCAAGGTTCAAATCCTGCATGAAGTCTTTCTTTTGGCTCAACAGAAAACTTTAAATTTCCAGTGGGCCCAGGGACTTCTCAAAGAATTTGTTCTCTCTTTCTATAAGGAGAGAAATATTAAACTAATTAGACTTTTTGGTATGTTAAATTACGTGGGAAACATTGTCAAATAAGTGATAATAAATATTCTTAGGTTATATTGTATAGGACATGTTATTAATACAAATGTCTTTGAAAATTATTTTGTGTTCAGTAACATCATCTAGATTGCCATAGAGAAAAATACTTTTTAACTCTATAGTTTGCCACGTACAAGCTGTTGTTCATAAGAATGACTAGTAGACAGCACAATATAATCTATCACTATCACTTTACTAAAACTGTTGGTGGGTCACCAAGTTTTACATATCTTTGAATTAAAGAGATCATATTCACAAGCATAATATGTTGGGGTTAGGGTATGAACAATCAACATATTGGGGAAGCCATCTTAGAGGTCAGTCTTCAGTGCTATAACGAGACAATCTATTAACTAGCAGGATGTTTGATCATTGATTTTTCACTCCTCCGTATCACTTCATTACCTAATGGTCATAGGGCGTCACCTTTACTTCTTTTTTCACCAAGACTTGTTTCATCAGATATTTTCTGGTAGTTTGATTTGGGGTGTTAAACTCAAAATGTCAGGCAGTAGACCCAATTGGTTTGATGGAAAATACATCAGTAGTGATATGAAAATCAACATATATTTGAGACTCATGGCAAGAGAGAAATTATTTTGTAACAGCTGCCTAATTTGTAGTAAAACACATGGGGTTAAAAAAGCAAACCACAAACAGAAACACACGGAATCCTTCCTAGAACAATAGAGACTGTTCTAGGGAACAATGTCCGGGCTATTATTTGTCTTCTTACAGAGGTGGGAATAGGTCACACTGAATTGCCTAATTACATGAGGACATCATTGCATGGTCAGTTTGTCAACACTAGACAGATAGCCAGGGGTTTGCAGGAGATTTATATTAGTGTACAGGCTAACAGGCCATGCCAGAGATCCAAAATATAGCAGCTTAGAAAAGACAGAAGCGTTTTTTGTTTCTTTGTTTTATTATTTATTTTTGTCTCACCTAATAGAAGTGGGTATGCCACGCTGTTATTTTCGTCTCTGGGTCCAAGACAGCTTCTGCCCCAGTAGAGGTTCTTTTGTTAGGTGTATACATGTTTACAATTGTTTTTTTCTTATAGATTGATACTTTTGTCATAAGATGTCCTCATTAATAAAATTTTTTTTTGTTTTAATGTCTGTTTTGTCCAATATCAGTATAGCCACTCCAGCTTCTTTATGGTTTCTTTTTGTACGATATTTCTTGTTTTTTTCTTTTGCTTTCAACCTGAGTCTTTTACTTTCAATTTATATCTAAGTCTAAAGTGTGTATCCTGTAGATAGCATATACTTGGATCTTGTTCTTCTAAAATCTAGTCTGACAATCTCTGCCTTATGATTGGATTGTTTAATCCATTCATATTTAATGGTATTATTGATATAATTGAATTTACATCTGTCATTTTACTTTTTGTTTTCTATAGTGCTCATTTTTTGTGTGTTTCTCTGTCCTTTCATGCTTGCTTTTTCGAGTACATATAAACTAATGTAACATTTGAATTCTTTCAATGACTTTTCACTTTATGTGTTACAAACTCAACAATACATTATTATTACTATTACTTTATATATTTTAGGTGTATAAAATTTCCAAAAGAAACTGAGAGAAGAAAGTAGAAAAAAATATATAATTTTAGATTTTGTTATATTATCTTTCTTACTGGTTCTCTTCATTTGTTCCTATGGATGAGTCACCATCTAGTATCATTTCCTTCCTCTAATACAGCTTTGCTCCCACTCACCCTTTGTGTTGTTTTTGACAAATATATTGCATTTGCTATATACATATCTTACATATATAGGTCTAGCAAAACAATTATATACATATTGTTTTATACAACTGATTTTTAAATTAGTTAAGAAAGGAGAATAAATATACATTTATACTAATTTTTCTAAGTACATAATTATGTTTACCCAGGATCTTTGTTTTTTTTATTTGGATTCAAAGTATGTTCTGGTATAACTTGCTTTCAGCTTGGAGAACTTTTAGAAATATTTTTTATAAGGTGGGTCTGCTAGCAACAGTTCTCTCAGTTTTTGTTTACTTGGGAGCATCTCTACTTTACCTTTCTTTTTGAAAGATAATTCTGCTGGATATACAATTCTTCGTCAACAGGATTTTCCCCCCTTTCTGCACTTTCAATGTATCATCCCACTCCCTTTTGGCCTCCATGCTTCCTGATGAGAAACCATCTGTTATTCTTAGCGTGGTTCCCTAGTACATGAGTCGTTTTTCTCTTGCAGGTTTAAAGATTTTTCTCTTTGCCTTTGAAATTTTTACTATGATGTGTCTGATTATAGATCTTTTTGCATTTGTCCTACTTAAAATTCACTGAGCTTCCTCAATAATTTTTTTGAGTATTTTTCTACTCCTTTTCCTGATACTTTCATTATGCCTATCTTGGTGCCTTTAACGGTGTCACACATTTCTGAGGCTATGTTCACTGTTCTTCATTCTTTTTTCTCTCTGATCTTCAGATTGCATAATTTCTATTCATTTATCTTCAAGTACTGATCCTTTTTTTCTGTCATCTTCACTCTATGGTTGAGCTCTCCTAGTAAATTTTTCATTTATTTATTTTATTTTCAACTCCGTAATTTCCATTTGTTTGGTTTCGTTTTTGTAACTTCTTGTTACTGATATATTCCATTTGGTGAGACATTGTCATTACATGTTCCTTTACTTTCTTAAGCTTGATTTCTTTTCCTTTAATTCTTTGAACATATTTTTATTGGCTGTTTTAAAATCTTTGCTAAATCTGGCATCTAGGCCCTCTCAAAGATAGTTTCTGTTGAGTTGGGTCACACCTTCCTGTTTCTTTGTATAGCTTGTAATTTTTTGTTGTTGAAAACTGGACATTTTAGATAATAAACTGTAATAACCTTAGATACAAATATGCTCCTCCCCAGGCTTATAGTTGTTTACTGTGATGGCTGAGCTATTTTAGTAAAGTATATTTCATGGGTGTGCACACAGCAACCCTGGGATGACAGTTTTATGAGGGCTCTCTTTTTCTCTTTTCCTGATCTTTGTGTTAAACTGTCTGTTTTGATTAGTATCACAAGATGCTGTTAGCCTCTGCTAATTGCAGGTTGATTGCTCTATTGTTTTCAACAGTGTTTGGGGGCATAAATTGTTTTACTACCTTGATCCAATAACTTTGAATGGGTAATCTTTGCATGAGTAATTTTTGCAGCCAGACTTTGAGGTTTGTTCCCAACCCAGGAGGGCTCTTCTTAGCTGTCCCATTCCTGAGTTCTCAGGTAAACTTCTGGCTGGTCTGTGGTGTAGCTTATTGCTTTCCTGGAGCTACCAGCCTCCTTTTAATTGCTTACCACCACAATCTCCACTATTTTCAAGAGTACCCTCAGGCTTAAACTTCCCAACATTCTGGTCCAAATAAAGTCAGTTCACTTGGGGAGAGCGTTTGTGTTCTCTGTTCTTACTTTCTGCTTCTCCCCTTAGGCAAAACCTCTGGGCCACTGCTCCAGAGCTGGGGGCAAGAGAGTGGCCTGTTTCTCTTGGAGCGATGCTTCGTGACTGAGCACAGTGCTGGGCTGGGGCAGCAGCAGCCTGTTTTCTTCAGCTTGCCTATACAAATGCAGAACCTTTTCACCATCAGCAAGTTGGGAGGAGGACAGACGGGGCTTTGGTACTCTCAGGCTGCTGTACCTGGGGTAGAAATGCCCACTTATGAGTGGAAGCTGAGTGGAGGAAAGCAGCCCCAGAGTTTTCAGCTCCTCTTACCTGGAATCAAACCTCTGCAACATGGGACTTGAGGTGGATGGGAGGTGAGAGAAGCTGGCATGCCTGCCCCTCCCAGTGAGGTACCGTATTCCTTGACTGGGAGCTCAGAGGGAGCGGGAGCCATGTGTTCTTGGTGACACCTACACGAAGTGGATCTTCCCTCACTTGGAGCTTCAGGGAGGGGAAGGCAGTTGGGGCAGAGGAGCGGGTTGTGGCTCAAATGTCAGACATTCTCACTATTCTTAGTAAAATGTAGTAGATTTTCTTGAATAAATGTTTCTTCATTTGATGTATGTCCTGCACATTTTCCAGAGACTTTAAACAGTGAGTGTTCGGGGTTTTTTGAAATAATATTCACCAGTTATGGCTGTTTTACTGGAGAGAAGCTCTGCAGAATCCCTCATGCCCTCATTCAAAAGTTGTCTCAATCTCATTTATTTTTAACATATCATTGCTCCTAAATTATACACCACCCCAAAATAATGTAGTTTTGGAAATCACTAAAGGTAGTTGCAAGATTACATATTATGAGAAAAACGTTTGAATAAATAAAAATGCTGGTACTCTTGCACTGCATTTAAGCTTAGACATTTATCCCATGCCTTTTTAGCTTAAATAAGAGAAATTTCACTTGGTCCAGGCACATGTGGGGGTCATTTTGGTGATCTTGGTCTGATCTAAGACAGGTCTAGAATATTTTTGAGTTCCTTATTTTCATTTCTGCATAGTCATCCAGTACCTTCTGTGAAAACTGTACTTATTAGGAACAGTGAGTTCAATGATTAGGCATTGCTACTATCCTCATCAGGGCCACGCTGTATGGTTGTGCCCTGTACAAGGGCTCCAGCTGAGGGGTGAATGGGGGTCTGAAATCCAGCCCATACTCTGTTCATCATGGTGCAGAACTGTGTTAATCCAGAGATGGGTACACCTTCATTCTAGTTCACACACAGGTATCTTGTGGGCTTGCAAACATCCTGACTTTCAAGGATTTTTCTGTGCCTGGGGGAAGTAAAACAAGAAACACTAGTGACTATATTGTAAGATTCTACAGCAAAAAGATACAAAGTGCTGTGGGAACTCCAAGGGAATGCTTACTTCTCGTAGGGACAATAGAAAAAAGAGTTTAGGGGAGGAGGTGGTATTTGTTGGGCCTTGAAAGGGTGGTAGCATTTTGATAAATGGAAATGAGTGCAGGAGGCATCTCAGGTAAAGAGAATTAGCAGAGGTATGGAAATAGGAAAGTTCATGCGTCCCTGGGTAATAAAGTAAAGTTCTACCTTTTTAACAGTAGCAAATATGGGGAAGTACTGAAAAATGCAACTGAAGAAGTAGATAGGGACCAGACTGTTCATTGTTAATGGTCTTTATTAATCTAAGGAGTTTTAGTCCATATTTTTAGGTAGCTATGGAAATAATACTAGATTTTCATTTTGTATTATTTTATCAGATGGATGAATAACTTGAGGGCTGTGTTTTAGAAGAATTCATCTGGCCACAGGTTTAAAAAAAAAAAAAAAAAAAACTGGGGCCAGGCCCGTGGTCGAGTGGTTAAGTTCACGTACTCTGCTTCGTGTCGGTGTCGCAATCCAATGTACACATCAGGATAGATGCGGAGAGGGCTGATGGCCACTCTGAGTTTATTATAACCAGCGTTTCAATATATACATAGCTTACATCTGTTAAACATACACAGGTGTTCTGGATGAAGTAATTAGCAAATGCCAAGAATTCTTAGTGATTTCTCAAGGAGCCCTCCCTCGGCCTCTGTTTGGATATTATCATGTTATTGCTGTGCTCATATATTTTTATCCCGGAGCAGGCAAGGTCTCCTAGGCAACGGCCCCTCCTGCTCCTGATATCAATAGCGTGTCTCCATCTGTGCCCCCAGGCGACCGCGCCTGTCTTAGGTTGCCCCGCCCTGGAGGTCTTACCTGTCATTGGTGGACCGGCCTTCTCACCTCTGGGTCACAGTTTGTTGGCAAGCCTTTTCCAGTGATTATTAACCCTTCCTGCATCAGGGGTGGCTACACTTCGGTGGCCCAGGGTTCGCCGGTTTGGGTGCAGACCTCTACGCTGCTCATCAAGCCACACTGTGGTGGCATCCCACAGAGAACTAGAATGACTTAAACTAGGATATACAACTATATGCTGGGGCTTTAGGGAGAAAAAAAAAGAGGAAGATTGGCAACAGATGTTAGGTCAGGGCCAATCTTCCTCACCAAAAAGTATACCTAAAAAAAAGAAACCAGGTAAAGTATTTCAACAGAGAGAATTCAGTATTAATTTACACTAAAGAGAGACAATTTAGTATAGATAAATAGTATAAGGAATGAGTCAAAAAGATGTCGAAGAGCTGGAAAAGCAAAAGGAGATCACCGAGGCAACCTAGAGCTAGGAAGCGGGAAAGCAGCTTCTACCCAGACAGCCAGAGAAACAACGGGAGCAGTGCGCTTCTCAGCACCAAAAAGCTCAGAGAAGAGGCTCCACGGAGCTGGGGTTCACAATTCTAAGGATGGGGGTGCTCCCTACCGGCTACTCATTCCTCAACAAGCAGGCAGCCGCATGCAGCTGGGACACAGACCTCTGAGGGTGGGGGCTTTGTGCACTCCATGTTGATACTTAAGGGAAAAAGCTGGAAACTGCAGCTGCCAAGATAAAGGACTACTGCTAGGATGCTTTTGACAGAAATAGCAAGGAAACAGGAAAGACGAAGTCCGTTCTCTACTCCTCTTATCTAACATCTTTTCCCCACTCCCCAACACTCCTCTGCCTCCTGCCGGTGAATCTTGAAAGGAGTCAGCAGGCAAAGTAGAATTGTAGTTCAGAAGTTCTCACCCCAGCACCACACAGCAGAGGAGAGAAGGGTAGATTTGGCACTCGGAAAATATAGCTTAATAACTTAAGCTAAAGTGGAGCAGAAGAGAAGCTTTTGAAACAGGTCCAAATGTATACAGCAATTTAGTACACAATAAAGAAGCATTTCAAATCCAGAGGCAAGAGTAAATTAGTCAATAAATAGCTCTGAGATTACATATTTTGGAGGGTGAGAAAAAAGGACAGTACACAAAAGTAACTTCAGATGGATTAAGTTTTACTGTCAAGAATTGAACAGTGAAAATAACCAGAAGCAAAGATAGATGAACATTTATTTGATTTCATAATGATGAAGATTTTACAGCACAAAAGCAAAGGTAGAACTCAACAAGGAAAAAGATTTAATACTTAACATTTATGTTTGTAAAAACAAAAACTTAGGCAGATGGAAAATTGTGGGAAACATTTATAAAATAGTAACAGAGGAGAGATTAATATCCTTCATATACAAAGAGCTCTTCTAATCAATAAGAAAAAGACAAAGACAAAGAATGGAACCATATAAAGAAAAAATACAAATGGGCAGTAAAATAATTATCAACTTTGATGAGGCTTTTGCAAACACAAGCATACTCAGGACAATGGAGTGTAAACTGGTATAGTCTTCTAGAGAACTTTATCAGTATGAATCAAAAACGTTAAAAATAATTGCTTACTTTGAAAAGATATTTCTTCTGAGACAGTAGGTAAGCAAGAAAGGATGGGAGATGAATGAAATTGATAAGAACTTGTGTCTAACAGTTTTGCAATCAGAGAAAAGCAGGAGGTTATCTTGGGGTGAGACTCAGAACACTGCTGTGGGTACTGCAGGAAATCAACTAGCTTTGTACAAAAGCAGTCAGCAGCAATATCTTGCTTGCAGTTAGATAGCATAAATATTTAAGCAGACCATTTGGTTTCGTGAATTTGTCCAGGAACATTAAATAGATCAGAAGTTGGAGTGAGGAAATTATTCAAGTGAATGTAAATGGAAACCTGTAGAAGACAGGATGCAGGGGGATTACTGACTCATTCTAGAGCACAGCCTTGCTGATGGCCACAGAAGCAGAGACTGAGGAATCATATGTCTGACTAGAACCTAAGAGGTGCCCTCTGTTTCTGGGGCTGTCTGCAGTAGGGATTACCATGAGAAGTGTCAGCTCTCAGAATGACCAGAATCAATTCCAGGTCCCGGCTCTGATGAACTGTAGCTTCTGACACTGGGGATACAAGGTCTCGTTTGATTAGGCCTTGTTTGCACCACATCAACAGAATAACCCTCAACTATCATAATCACATTTTTAACCTTCTTACAAATTCAGATCCACATTAAATATAAATCAGATTTAGTTTCACCAGCTACTTGATTGAAGGGAGAAATTGTTTTTCTTTACTTTCTCTTCCAGATTATGATTTCAAATTCCTGATAATTGTTTATATCTCAGGAGTTTTCTATTCTAGACCAATAGGGCAGATAGAAATGTGTTTATAATTCTCTTTATAGGAGAACCTCCATTCTTACCAGAATCCTTTGACCGAATTCTTGACGCACCCTGCAGCGGAATGAGACAGAGACCAAACAAGGCTTGTTCTTGGACTTTGAAGGAAGTGACATCATATCAACCTTGACAGCAAAATCTCTTTACCGCAGTATGTGATGATACTTTGCTGTGAAAGAAAGTTGACCTTCACTAGTTAAATACCTGTTTAAAAGACTGAGAGCAGTGTTCATAGCAGTATTATTCACAATAACCAAAATGCGGAAACAACCAAAGTGTCCATCAACAAATGAAGGGATAAGCAAAACACGGTATATGCACACAATAGCATATTACTCAGGCTTACAGATGAAGGAAATTCTGATACCTGCTACAACATGGATGAACTCTGAAAACATGCTAAGTGCTATAAGCCAGACTCAAAAAGACAAATACTGCATGATTCCATTTATATGAGGTAAGTAGAATAGGCAAATTCATACAGACAGAAAGTAGAATATAGGTTACCAAGGACTGGAGGGATGAGAGAATGGGGACTCATTGTTTAACGGGTGCAGAGCTTCAGTTTGGGATCATGACAAAGCTCTGGAGATGGATAGTGGTGATGGCTGCACAAGAATGTGAATGTGTTTAATGCCACTGAATTGTACACTTAAAAATGGTTGAAATGATGAATTTACGTTATGTATATTTTACCACAAAAAAAGACAAAGAAACCTAGTTTTAAATATCAGGAACTTTCCTTTATGTTGACTCACTCTTTCATTACAGGCATTAGTAGAATCTGTTCACTGAGACATTTAATGAATTTAAGGCATTCTCCTTCATATTTAAAAGGTCATTGGGTTGTTAACATATAGTTACTAATTGATAGAAAGAATTGGATATAAAATAAATTACTCTTTTTAAATAGCGATCCTGGCTCATCTTAGATTGCAAATTAAACGCAGGAAGTCCAGTAGAGGCAAACACATCAATAAAAATGAGAAGTGACAGTGTCCAGTGTAGGATATAAAAGAACCATAAAAACTTCGCAAATTTAACTGGTCTCTAGCACGTTTCAGAAGCAGCTCAGATAGAACGTTTGAAGATTTCTGTCGGTCTTGCAAAAATGATTCAGTGGATTTCAAAGAACACAGACAGCATTTGATCAAAGATTACTTCATTATTTCCTGTCAGGCCTCTAATTGTAAATACATAGGCTACAGCAATAATGGATACACTGTCGTCACTCAGTCTCTAAAGCTGTCTTTGAGTGCATTTCTATTCTTCTCTTACCTCTTCTGGTGTCTCCTTTCGTACACAAAGGTGGCACACTGGTAGTGGATCATTTAACCTTTTCTTCTAAACAGTCTTCAAAGAACAGATCCTGGAAGACAAAATGCCAAGCAGCAAAACAGAAGTGTTACTTATAGCTGAGACCCACTTTGAACTGAGGGTAAAATGAGGACCCTGTTTTAAGACACTTGGCTTTTCGTTCTTTTTAGATCACAGCAAAAAGAAAACTCAGAAAGACTACTAAGGAGTAGATGCACTGATATAAACGAAAGCAAACAGCTGACAGTGCGTGAGAGAGAACTAAGAATAGAGCAGGCATGCCCTTTGGCATAGAGAGAAAGTGATGGAGAATGTGGACTTCAGAATCAGACTCATCTCGACTTGAGCCATGGCTCCTCCACAGAAGCACTCTAGGTCCACTGTTTTCCACACCTGAGAAACAGAGAGAATAGCTCTACCTGACAGGGCTACCTCACTGGAGATAGTAACCACACCTCATGGTTGTTACAAGGATTTATTGAGAAAATCCACATAAAGTGCTGAAAACAATCGTTGGCTCACAGTAACAAAGTTTAAATTTTGATCAGCATACTCTGGTTAAAAAAGCACAAGGATACATTACATATATATAAAATTTTAAAGATTTTCATTAAAATTTTAAAAATAAAATAGGAGTTTGAAAAGATACACTTTAGTTATTTGGACAAATTCATTTTTGTGTAACAGCTTATGTTCTGATTCAGTTATTTACTGGACAAATATTCATTGAGCACCTACCATATGTAATAAACTGTTCTGGGTGCTGACGACACAGTAGTCAAAAAACAAAAAATTCCCACTCTTATTCATGGGTTTTCTATTCTAATTGGAGAGGAAAATAAACAAATAGATGAGGAAGTTATTTAGTATATTCAAGGCTCTAATCCTGTGGAGCTAACTAACGAAAGGAAGGGGGACAGGAGCGCGGCTTCAGAAGAGTCGCAATTTTACATTGGGCGGCCAGGGAGGGCATCACTGGAAAGTGACATAGATCAAAGATAAGAAAACTGTGAAGGAGCAAGCGATGCAGAGAATTAGAAGAGCTTTCCAAGCTGGTGCAAAGACCCCGAGGTGGGAGTGTGCCATGCATGTTCCAGAACAGCAGAGGCCAGTGTTGCTAAAGCGGAGTGAGCACGGTGTGGGAAGTGAGGTCAGAAAGGCAGCCTGGGGCCTGCTTTGTGTAGGGCCTTGAAGGCCAGTGGAAGGACTTGGGCTTTGACTCCAAGTGATTACAGAGGGCACTGGAAGGGTTCTGAGCTAGGAACTGACAAGTTTTAAAAGTACTGCTCTGGTTGCCATATTGAGAACAGACTGTGGGAGGGCAGAGGGGGAAGCAGGTAGACTAAGTAGAAGACGGTTGCAATAATCCAGGCAAAAGAGGCTCAGACCAGGTTAGCAGTGGAAGTGGTGAGAAGTACCAAAGGCTGGATATAGTCTGAAGGTAGAGTCAAGAGGATTTGCTGACGGATGGGGACTTGCAAGAGAGGCATGAAGGATAATCTAAGGTTTGGGACCTGAGCATCTGGAAGGACGGAAACACTTCCCCAGTAGGTTTCAGAGGGCAGACAGGAGTTCAGTTTGGGATGTGTCAAATTTGATAGTAGAAATATTGAAAAGGCCACTGAATATATGAGTATAGATATGACTCAGAAAAGAGTCTGGCCTAAAAATGTAAATTTGTGAGTTTTCAGCATAAAAAATGGTAGCTAAAGCCACGAAACTGACTGATAGTATTTGGGAAAGTCTAAACAAACTATAACAGCTCCAAGATAATGAAATGCATCGAGCCTGGAATAATTAAAGAATTCTGGTCATGAGAACATCATTTTATTTATCCCAAACACTTGAAAGGTATCATATAGATATAATATCCCTTTAAATGTTTACTTGGTCTTGTGATATGCAGACTGATCCCATTTTTCTTTAGGCAGTGAAGCAGCTGAAGCCAGGGGCGTGGTGGGTTATGGTACATACGCCATCACACTGGCGGAAAATGAAGACCAGGTCGCCTGGGCCCTCACATCTCCTGACATTCACCTTCAGCCACAGGTAAGAATACTTTTAGTTTTCTCCGTGTAATCTGATACAGCACAGAAACTAAGCACGGTGATAAACACAGGGTCTTATACGAAGAAATATGTCAAGTAAAACTTCTGAAACGAACACTAAAATAAAAAAGAACGTGTCTCTAATTAGATCCACTTTCCTGCCCATTGAGAATTTTCATGTCCTGACAAAGTTTTCCTCTTGTTCATTCCTTGCCATTGTGTTAAAATGCAACACAGCTCCAGGGTATTTTTGTCACCTGTTTCTTTCACTCGTAGCTTTCGTTCATGTTACTCAGAAATTTGTTTCCAAAAGAATTTTTTTCCCTCCCACTTCTGTATTCTTCTGATATGGAAAATATTGAGCGTTTTTTCTCATGTCATATCAAAGCCCAAACAGGCTTTAATAACTGGGATATCAAAAGACTAGCCAAGGGGAAAAAAATCTTTGTACTTTTGGAATTTGCAGTAGATACAACTCAATTTGTCTTTTAAGTTAAATTGTACACAGGCACACTTATTAATTATAGGATGTTTGCCCATATTTATTCATTTTCCTGAAGCAGGAACCACAGATTAAAGAAGGAATGATGGATGCTGGCCTATCAGTTGAACAATGTAAACAACAGATGCAGCCATTTGCCATTACAGGACACCGACAGTGATTCTCTGAGATGCCAGAATGTGGTTTGACTGGCAAATAAGAATTGTATAGGTTTTTTTTATTGTAAATTTGTAAAATGCAAAAGCACACAGAAGGATCCTTAGAAATAAAAATTCCAAACATTTGCTCTGTGGGTTCATTTTTGGTTTTTTTAACCAAACTGTCATCAGGCCAAGTAACTGATGGCACGGTTGTTCAGGAAACAGAAAAGGCTGCCAGCTGTTTCACCAGGTCAAGAGACGCTACTTCACAGAGGAAGCAGTCAGGGGGGTTATGAAATTATATTTTGTGTTTTTAAAGTAATTTTTTCTTTATGGATGTAGCATAGTGTAAAGACAAAGGAGATGCCTATAGATGTCCGGAACATATTTTCATTTGGGATCTTGTGTTTTAATTTGTAAAGAATGCAAGTCATTTTTAATGTTAAAATCAGTGAATCTAACAAAAGGAATAAAATTAGCAATATTTAACTTGGTGATAAAAATGTTTTCCAGGGCGGGCCAGTGGTGCAGCAGTTAAGATAGCATGTTCTGCTTCTGCAGCCCAGGGTTCACTGGTTTGGATCCTGGATGCAGACATGGCACCGCTTGTCAAGCCATGCTGTGGCAGGCGTCCCACATATAAAGTAGAGGAAGATGGGCACGGATGTTAGCTCAGGGCCAGTCTTCCTCAGCAAAAAGAGGAGGATTGGCGGCAGATCTTCCTCAGGGCTAATCTTCCTCAAAAAATAAATAAATTCATAAAAATAAATAAAATAAATAAAAAATAAATGTTTTCCATTCCTGAGTTCCTAAGTACTAGTTCCTTAAGAATGCAGGCCATGGAAGTCTAACATTTTCCATGTGCCATCGCCGAGCTGAGTGGCTGACTTCTTCCGCTTACTATTTGGTAAATCAACTCTCTTTCAAATAAGTCTAGGCCTTTTCTAAATGACAGTCTGCCTTCACTATGTTTACTTTTTTTTCATCCTCTTACACTAAAACTAAAATGAATATTATCTTCACTCTGTAGATTAAAAATATGAGCATATTCCACAATTTGGGTACCTTTTTTGGAACATATATTCTACAAGTTATTAGAGATGTGATTGGTGAGAAACAGAAAACCAGCTTCTGACAGCTGGAAACTGATGTTCTGTTGAACATAAACAACTTCACAGACACCAACAGCAAAGTGACTGTGACTATGACGGATCGCGACAAAGACCACTTAATCAAATCCGAAATCAGACAAAAACAAGAACACCACTCAAACTGCAAAAGTGACCAACATCCCCCTATAGTGGCCAATATAAGTGGCTGCTTTTTAAAAAAATTAATTATAACCTTAGGCTCACTTCATCCTACCTGCTTTTTAGACAAGATATATTAAAATACTCAAAACTCAGCCATAATTTAAAGGCTGTCTTGCATAGTATTAAATACATCTAACTGTTTTGTTAACTTTCATTCAAATCACCCCAAAATTCCCGAGGCTTGGGCATATAAAGTGGACAACTGGAAACAATTAGCTAATAGTTTCTCTTCTTTTCTTCATTGATTTCCATTAGGAATTTCCCACAACTATTTGTTGTATTCATCAAGACAGCAAGGGCTCTTGAATCAGGTCAGATCTCTAGAAGGCCTCTTCCTTGAAGGAGCCTTTCTTGAACGCCCTTCCCTGAGGTTGGGTTAGGCATTTATCTCTCTCTACGACCCCTGCCCCCCCCCCCTCCGCCCCCCCCGGGCTCAGATCTACAGACATAATGGGAAGATCACTAACATCAGTGATCAGCATTGCCTCTAAGAAAGCAGCTCCACAAGTGTGAACTGTTGTTAAATATTTAACATATTCAAAACTATGAGAATCATTCCTAAAATAGCAATTAATACCACTAATAATAAATAGTGCAGGAGCCAGCTCTTTGTTTTACATGAATAACTTTAAACCAGGATTGTTGAACAGTTCAGTGCTGCTGACAGTGAATATTTATTGAACAGGAATGCACAGCAGACTGTTAAAAATGTGGCACTGTCCCCAAGTACACTATGACTAAGACAGCCTACATTTAGCAGCACCTTTTTCTAACAGTAACCCAAAGCAGCAGTAAGGAAAGAGCATAGGGAAAGCTGAAATGGGTTTGATTTAAAAAACATAGAACTATTAAGAACATTTCCAGAATTTTCTAGGTTGACTACAAAAATCATGATTCTACAACTGAGTAGGTTAAGATAAAGCCTTCGCTGTGGGAAAAGATTATAATTTTACATTCCCAAAGTCAGTAACCATCCCAGTGTCCTGGGGATTATTTCCTCATTTACAAATTCAGTACACAGTTTACACATGTGCCCCCTGTACAGTCATCACCTACAGATGCTCTTACGTCAAATCTTGCAAAATAGTTTTTTAAGGAATACTCTGATTTGGACTAACATGCTTCACAGTAGAGTGAAAAACTAAGAACCCAGGTACAAAATTTAAAAAATGGAATCCGTCAGCATGACTCCTTGAAAGGGATTAATGGTAGCAGCAAGCAAGATGAACACCAGTTAAACTTCAAGAATATTCCAAAGTTATTAGTCGGAAGGAAATATCACGTCGGAAAGGATGGGGCTAGTGATCAGTGACATCTTACTGTGATGGAAAGTTTATCATTTTATAAAAGTAACTTTAATTGGAATACGGTTTCCCAATGATGTGAATTTTTACATCAAAAATATATATATGATGGCTACCGTTTTTATAGTCAATAAACACATTTATGTCAGCAGCACAGAACTAATGAACAAGTAGACGTTTCCCAAATTAGCTGATAAAACACTACATATGTAACGCATTTTTAAAACTCTTTGAGTTCAGGTATCATTAGGTGCTTTCTGCTTGGCTTCGCTAAAACCCCAAAATTCGTAATTTGGATCCTGGGACACCAAATGCCTCCTCCCCTGACTCTCCATGTACCCCACACATCACGTCTCTCCTGCACCTTCTCCCAGCCTGAAATGCTCAATTTCTCCCCGCCTCGTGGACTCCTCTGCGTCTCCGAAAGTTGGTGTCCACCGGGAGCCCTGCCTCCAGGTGTCCCCTCCGTGCCCAGACCCTGCACCCCGGATTCCAGCCGTGTCCACCGGGAACCCTGCCTCCGGCTGTCCCCTGCCTGCCCGGACCCTCCACCCCGGATCGAGCCGCGTCCACCGGGAACCCTGCCTCCGGCTGTCCCCTGCCTGCCCGGACCCTCCACCCCGGATCGAGCCGTGGCGCAGCTCCATCCTTCTCACCTTGGTTACAGAAGTGGCTCCATAGCTCAGGGAAGATGAGCCCCATCATGAGCACCTGGCGGGCGCGGTGCTCGGCAGCAGGTGCCGCTGGGCCCGGCCCCCACCGTGGCGCTGGCTGCGGTGAACCGAGAAGCCGCCTGAGACCGCGCGGCGGGGGCACTGGGAGACCGAGAAGCCTCGACTGGCCGCTCAGCTAGCCGTCAACAGGCGCCGCGAAGATTCCCGTCCGGCCTGTCCTTCGTCCGACCCCACTGAGCCCAACGCCGACCCGTAGTCCCCCTGCTCTAAACCCAGCTACCCACCGGCGTCGCCGCCACAGCCAGGCCCCGCCTCCGCCCCGCCTCAGCCCCGCCTCCCCTCTAGCTCCCGCGACCAGCCGTAGCGGGAAGGACAGCGCCCGGCGCCTGCGCGCTTACGTCGCACACGCCCCCCACGGGGCGTTTCCTTCGGCGTCACTTCCGGTGAGCGTGCTCCAGGCTGCCACGCGTGGAAGGTGGGTGCACGCGGAGTTAGGCGGTGACCGTCGGTGAGCGCTTCCTCTCCGCCCTCTTCGGAATCTTTCGTTGGCTCGCTTTCTCGAGTCTCCGCGGCCTGCCGGGCGCCTCCCGTTTAAACTATCTGCCCACTTCCTATTGCCTCTTTCTGTAGGCAATCCGTTATCTTTCTACTGCTGTGACACCGTTTTCCCAAATTATGGTCTAAGAGAGGTTTCCTCAGGAAAATGCGACGTGTCAAAATTGCGACCTGGGGCAAAATTATGTTCATTTTAGAAATTTTGGGAAACATTATGTAGGTAGAAGAAATAAAGTTCACTTATCCTATTCTCCAGGGATAATGTCGTTAACATTTTGTATTTCATTTCTTTTTTCTGTTGTGTTTTTATAATTATGGGATCATCCTATATTTGCTGATGTAGATTCTGCTTCGTTCATTTAATAGTCCTATGAACTTTTTATGTCTTACGTTTTCTATATTTTTGAGGACTACAAAATGTTCATTGTATAGTGTCCCATTGTTGGACATTATTTCCAATTGTTGTTGCTATAAACAGCACCATTTTTACTATTTGTGTTGCTAAATCTTTGACTGCTTTGTCAAGTGAAATTGCTGGGTCAGTAGTGAAGGACATTTTGGGGCTTGAAAAGTAGCTAAACTCTAGAAGCCACTGTTGAGCTTAAGAGTAATGGTCTCAAAGACAGAATTGGTGTTCTTTACCTGTGATGTACCCTCAGTAGTCCTGTTTTTGCCTTCACTGACTGCTCATTATTGCTTCACAAACATTTCACTCTCCTTAAGCATCTTACCTCATCTCTCCTCTTACCCCCTTTGCTGTGTGGTGACTTTGCTGTCATCAGGTCTTGCTCATTCAAACATCCACCCCACAATGCAAGCAAAAATCCTTTATTTAACTTCCTTCAAGCTACTGACATCTTTTCCCTTTGCTTTGAGACTTCTTGAAAAAGTACTTTGAACTTATAACTGTACTCGCAAAACTTTTATTTGCACTACATCCCATCATAGTTTAGCTACTACTTTCACCATTTACAGACTTATTTTGCCATATTTTGTTGAGTTCCTTACTACTAAATATAGGCCTTTTAAAAAATCCACATCTTTTTCAACTTTTCCTTAACATTTGATCTTGCTGAACATTCACTACTTTCAAAATACTCTCTTAAATTGCTACATCGATGATGGTATTTTTCTCTTTCCGTTTTGCTGGCCCTTTTTATTACCAACCCCTTAAATATTGGGTATACTGTGCATTTATCCTTAATGTAATTTTCATTGTGCAGTCTCCCAGGTTATGTTACCCATTTTCATATCTTCAGGTAATATCTCTATATATCTATATTCTGATAACTCCCAAACATCTCTCTCTAAAATTTTAAAGTAATTTATCTAGTGGCTTGTTAAAATACCCCTCTAGATAGGCTCCAGGGACCTGAAAATTAAGATGTCTGAAACTGAGCTACTCCCCCAGATTCTAATATATCTGACTCTGGGTCCAACCAGGAGAAAGAAACCACACAGTCATGTGATCAGTGAAAATTTAATATAAAAAATTGGTATAACTTTTTAGTTTAATATTTTTAAAAACCTATTTTTACAGGGGATTGGAATGACTACGGATTGGCTAATAATAAGGAAAGAAACCTTTAAAATTTCTATGACTAGCAGATTCCAGGAGCAGCTAATCCTCCTGGGACTGAGATGGAGCATCCCAGGAAGAGTTCTCCTCCCTGGGGCTGAGGTCCTGACCTTGTGGGGGAGGGCATGGCCTTGGCTCACTGAGTGGCAGAGAAGTCACTGGTGCCAGGCCAGCTGAACTTGGTGGAAATCTGCCCCCTAGGGTACCAGGGAAAGCTGTTCACAGGCATGTGTCTCACTGGAAAAACTGCTCCAAAACTGCCCGGTGAAGGAGTGGTGCCACGGGAAGCTGCTGGGTACTGCTGGCCACTGCGCTGCAGGAGCCAGGCTTTGGAGAAGCTGCATAAGCTGCAGGAGCCAGATGCTGGAGAAACCATGTGTGCTGCAGACAGGAGCTCGCTGAGTGAGCACTCTAGAACCAGGAACAAACCCTCTTTCCTCCTGCAGTGTCTCTCGAGTGCCCTCTACTGACACAGCTTGACATCGTGCCAGCTGGCAAAGGAAAAATACTTAAAGGGCCCACATCCGTGTTCATGGCAACAAGAGGGATGAATAGGAGCTGAGAGACAACAGTCGAAAACCAGCACATCCATCCAGCACCCTTCTCCCTCCCATCTCTCTTACTCTACCCGTGTCTTCAAGTGTCTCCTCTCTGTGATTTGTTATTTCCATCCTTCTTAGTTAGGGTTTAGTTCAGCCTCAGACCATTTTTCTCTTCTTCCATCAGCCTTCCCTCACCCAGTTTATTTTCTTTATCTTCTATTTTCTTACTATAAAACAAAACTAATCATATTAGCTCTAGAATTAAATTCAGACAAGACTCTTCACAATTTGGCCATAGCCCACCTTTCTAGTCCCTTCTTCCATCGCTAAACTTTTTACTACATCTCAAACATTCCGGCCCTTTGATGACTTTTTGCCCCCTTCCGCAAGACTTTCTCCCTCAGCATATTGCTAATTAGCTGTTACCTCAGTGACTTCATCATACTTAGGAAATTGGTTTCTCTGTGTTCTCTCGTCTACTTTTTTTTTATATATCTCTGTAATAACAGTTACCATGTTGTATGATAATTACCATGCTTATATATACATTATTTCTCTCTGTGGTCTGAGGACCTGACCCGATCAGTAAGGGGAATAATTCTCTTTCTTCATTAAGAATCTGCATTTCCATTTTGAAGTCTATGTGTTGTAAGTGGGTTTTTTGGTTTTTAATTTTATTTTTGTTTATTTATTTTTTGGTGAGGAAGATTGGCCCTGAGGTAACATCTGTTGCCGATCTTCCTATTTTTGCTTGAGGAAGATTGTTCCTGAGCATTATAATATCTGTGCCAATATTCCTCTATTTTGTATGTGGGACACCCCCACGGCGTAGCCTGATGAGCTGTGTGTATGTCTGCACCCAAGATCTGAACCTACGAACTGCAGGCTGCTAAAGCAGAGCACGCAAAGCTAACCATCATGGCACCAGGCTGGCCCAGGTTTTTCATTTTAAAAAATAACTTTTAAAAAGCAGCTCTTGAATATTGTTGTCTTTCTGTTTCCATTATAATATGATTTAAGTTGTATAGTTTTTAGAAGTTTAAAAAGCACTTTTAAGTATTCTATTTCATCATGCCTGTAGCTATCTTACTATGTGTGTTAGGCTAAATAGGTGAGCAAGGCATGATGTCTTCCATTGACCCATACCATCTGGTTTTGAAATAGGCAGGGCATATTTTTTGCTCGTTTCACTAATGAGAAAATGGATTCTAAGAATATGAATGACTTCTCACAAAGCAAGTAAGTGACAAACCCCTGAATGTCGATCCAGAGCTATAAAATCTGTGGATCTAACTTTACATCAAGAAGTTGATACATTACTTGTTCCGTTTATTTTTGCTCTTCTTACTTGAAGTTCTAGCTTCTTGTTACTGGTCTTTATTGTCTTCCTATCAGCTCATGTGGACAGGAAAATAACTCACCCCTATCCAATTTTAGTTACTTTAGAACTGTTTCAAGGTGAGTGCATTTTCTTGCCTGGTTTTCACACATTTTGACTTTGTTCAATTTCCCTCCTTAGGATAAGTTAGAGATGGGTAACTGCAGAACCTCTTGGTTCAAAGAAGGATCTCAGCACTGAGGCCCAAGGGGGGAGATGTCCCGTGGTGACAGAGCACACACTTTCTCTATCAAATGGGCTTCTGTCTATGGGCATTAAGGACTGGAACAAAGCTTTAAAGCTCCATGGGCTGATGTTACCATTGGGAATATGATTTTTTCACATTTGTCAAACCTCACATGACTGACTTCAGTAAAATTACAACTATACAAATATTTACACCAACTTATTTTTTAAATGTTAGAAAGAAAAAGGAAATCAATACATTTGTTAAATTTTAAAAATCTGTATTGTTTCACCTGATGATAACTCTTTAAGTTAAATATCTTGATAATATTGCTTACTTGGTTGATGTAATCTTTTACAGCTTGAACTGAACTTAAGGGCCCCTGGATTATCTGAATGAAAAGTTGGGCAGATTGATCAACTTGTAAACAGTCTACTTCCTGGATTTTGTAAAGACAAAAACATTCCTTCCCCCGGCATACATCTCATGTTTCTGCACAGTGCTTCTTTGAAAATAAATATGGTAAGTTAATATATTTTTGTTACAATTAAAATAAGCCATTTTACACTTCATAATGGTAAAGGGAACAATCCAACAAGAGGATATAATGCTTGTAAATATCTGTGAACCCAACATAGGAGCACCTAAATATATAAAGCAATTATTAGCAGACATAAAAGGAGAACTAGTAACACAATAAGAGTAGGGGGTTTTAACACTCCACTTACATCAATGGGTAGATCATCCAAACAGAATAGCAATAAGGAAACATTGGCCTTAAATGACACATTAGACCAGATGAACTTAGTAGATATATACAGAACATTCCATCCAAACACCACAGAATACACATTCTTTTCGAATGTGCATGGAACATTCTCCAGGATGGATCACATATTAGGCCACAAAACAACTCTCGATAAATTTAAGAAGATTGGAATAATACCAAACATCTTGGCTGACCACAACAGAATGAAACTAGAAATCAACTACAGGAAGAAAATTGGAAAAGCCACAAATATGTGGAGATTAAACAAAATGCTACCTAACAACAATTGAGTCAATGAAGAAGTTAAAGGAGAAATCAAAAAATACCTGGAGACAAACGAAAATGAAAATGAAAATATGACATGCCAAAATTTATGGGATACAGCAAAAGGGGTACTAAGAGGGAAGTTTATAGCAATACTGGCCTCCCTCAACAAAGAAGAAAAGTCTCAAACAATCTAACAGTGCACCTAAAGAAACTGGAAAAGGAGAACAAACAAAGCCCAAAAGCAGTACAAGGAAGGAAATAATAAAAAATCAAAGCAGAAATCAATGAAATATAGACTTAAAAGACAATTGAAAAAAAATCATTGGAACAAAGAGTTAGTTCTTTGAAAAGATAAACAAAATTGACAAACCTTTAGCTAGATTCACCAAGAAAAAAGAGAGAAGTCTCAAATAAATAAAATAAGAAATGAAAGAGGATAAATTACAATGGACACCTCAGAAATACAAAACATTATAAGAGAATACTGTGAAAAACTGTATACCAGCAAATTGGATAATCTAGAAAAAATGGATAAATTCTTAGAACCATATAACCTTCCAGAACTGAATGAGGAAGAAATAGAGAATTTGAATAGACCAGTCACCAGTAAGGAGATTGAAACAGTAATCTAAAACCTCCCAAAAACTAAAAGTCCAGGATCAGATGGCTTCCCTGGGGAATTCTATCAAACATTCAAAGAAGACTTAATACCTGTCTTCTCAAACTCTTCCAAAATACTAAAGAGGAGGGGAAGCTCCCTAACTGGTTCTATGAAGCCAACATTACCCTCATACAAAAACCAGATAGGGAAAGCTCAAAAAGAGAAAATTACAGGCCAGTATCACTGATGAACAATGATGCAGAAGTCCTCAACAAAATACTAGCAAATCAAATACAATGGTATGTTAAAAAGATCCGACAACATGAGCACATGAGATTTATTCTAGGGATGCAGGGATGGTTCAACATACACAAATCAATCAAGGTGATACAGTACATTAACAAAATGAAGAATAAAAATCACATGATGATCTCAATAGATGCAGAGAAAGCATTTGACAAGATATGGCATACTTTTATGATAAAATCTCTGAATAAAATGGGTATAGAAGGAAAGTACTTCAACATAATAAAGGCCGTGTATGACAAAAACACAGCTAATATCATACTCAGTGGAGAAAAACTGAAAACTATCCCTCTAAGAACAGGAAACAGACTAGGATGTGCATTTTCACCACTCTTATTTAGCATAGTTTTGGAAGTGCTATCCAGAGCAATCAGGCAAGAAAAAGAAATAAAAGGGTTCCAAACTGGAAAGGAAGAAGTGAAACTGTCACTTTTTCCAGATGACATGATTTTGTATATAGAAAACCCTAAAGAACCCACCAAAAAACTTTTAGAAATAATAGATGAATACAGTAAATTTACAGGATACAAAATCAACATACATAAATTAGTTTCATTTCTATACACTAACAACAGAGTAGCAGAAAGAGAAATTAAGAATACAATGCATTTACAATTGCAACAAAAAGAATCGAATACCTAGGAATAAATTTAACCAAAGAAGTGAAAGACCTATATGCTGAAAACTGTAAAACATTGTTGAAAGAAATTGAAGAAGACACAAGGGAAAGATATTCTGTGCTCTTAGATTGGGAAAATTAACATAGTTAAAATGTCCATACTTCCGTAAGCAGTCTACAGATTCAAGGCAATCCCTATCAAAGTTCCAATGACATTTTTCACAGAAATAGGACAAAAAATCCTAAAATGTATATGGAACAACAAAAGACTCTGAATAACCAAAGGAATCCTGAGAAAAAAAAACAAAGCTGGAGGTATCACAACCTCTGATTTCAAAATATACTACAAAGCTATAGTAATCAAAACAGCATGATACTGGCATAAAAATGGACATACATATCAATGGAACAGAATCGAGAGCCCAGAAATAAACTCACACATTTATGGACAGCTAATATTTGCAAGGGAACCAAGAATATGCAATGGAGAAAAGAAAGTCTCTTCAGTAAACGGTGTTAGGAAAACTGCACAGCCGCATGCAAAAGAATGAAAATAGACTGTTATCTTACACCATACACAAAAATTAATTCAAAATGGATTAAAGACTTGAATGTAAGACTTCAAACTGTAAAACTTCTAGAAGAAAACATAGGGAGTAAGCTCTTTGACATCAGCCTTAGCAGCATATTTTCAAATAACATATCTGGGGAAACAATAGAAAAACTAAACAAATGGGACTATGTCAAACTAAAAAACTTCTGCACAGCAAAGGAAACCATCAATAAAATGAAAAGACAACCTAACAGTTGGGAGAAGATATTTGCAAACCATATATCTGATAAGGGGTCAATATCCAAATGTATAAAGAACTCATACATCTCAACAACAAAAAAACTAACAACCCAATTAAAAAATGGGGGAAAGATCTGAACATACATTTCAAAGAAGATATACAGATGACCAACAGACACATGAAAGGATGTTCAACATCATTAACTATCAGGGAAATGCAATCAAAACTACAATGAGATATCACCTCATGCTTGTCAGAATGGCTATAATTAACAAGACAGGAAACAACAAATGTTGGAGAGAATGTGGAGAGAAGGAAACTCACATACACTGCTGGTGGGAGTGCCAGCTGGTGCAGCCACTATAGAAGAAAGTGTGGAGAGTCCTCAAAAAATTAAGACTAGAACTATCATACCATCCAGCTATTCCATGGCTGGTTATCTATCCAAAGAACATGAAAACACGGATAGGTAAAGAAACATGCACCCTTATGTCCATTGCAGTGTTATTCACAATAGCTAAGACTTGGAAGCAACCTAGGTACCCATCAAGGGACAAATAGATAAAAAAGATGTGGTATTTATACACCATGGAATACTACTCAGCCATAAAAAAGATGAAATCTTGCCACTTGTGACAACATGGATGGATCTTGAGAGTATTATGCTAAGTGAAAATAAGTTAGAGGGAGAAAGACAAATACCATATGATCTCACTCATAAATAGAAGATAAAAACAACAAACAAACACATAGAGACAGAGATTGGATTGGTGGTTACCAGAGGGGAAGGGGGCAGGGAGGAGGGCAAAAGGGATGATTAGGCACATGTGTGTAGTGATGGATGGTAGTCTTTGGGTGGTGAACGTGATGTAATCTACACAGCAATCGAAATGTAATGATGTATACCTGAAATTTATATAATGTTATAAACCAGTGTTAGCTCAATTTAAAAAACTACACTAGTAAAAATTTATTAATTTTAAGCCATTTTAATGCTATTCATAATTCTAATAGATACTGTTGACTAACATTTACTATGTACCTGGTTCTTTCCTGAGTTGTTTTCTTATTTCTTTTTTTTTTTTTTTAGTGACTTTTCATATTGGAAGAATTTTAGATTTACAGAAAATTTGCAAAGGTAGCACAGAGAGTTCCTATATACTCTTTATCTGGCTTCCCCCAATGCTGACTACTTACAGAACCATGGTACATTTGCCAAATCTAAGAAATTAACATTAATATAATACCTTTAGCGAAGCTATAGACTTTATTTAGATTGTACAAAATAAACCTTAATTTCACCAAATCACTACTTTTTCCGCTAGGGTCCATTTTCTGCTCCAGGATCTAGTGCAGCATACTACATAGCGTTTAGAATAGGGAGTGCTGTGGGTTGTTTTTTTTAATTTTAGATGACAAACATTTATTGGATTCCAAGAAACATACTAGTCTCTGAGAATACACTGAAGAAGCAGTCACGGCCCCTTGTCTTATAGAACGTCTGTGTGTGCTCTTACATGCGTCTGTAATGATCTGGTACCATAATAAGTGGGCAGTTTGTTTGAAAGGGACGTCAGCTTCGTGAGTTTCTTTTTGGATGATACTTAAACAAGGAATTTTAGAGGCTTATCAAAATACTTGTTTTATGCTGGTGAAAGGACAGATTTTTTAAATCAACGTGAGCTATAAAAGCCCGGGAATAACAGAGCAAGTTTGAATAATTTTGTGACGACGGTTTGATTTGAAGCTGTAATTTGTATAAACTTAATTCATTTACTAATTCTTCATTCTTCTTTTGCCTTTATTTCATATAAAGGCTGTAGGATAAATAAAGAATTCAAGAGTGAGAAAAAAGTTTTTGAGCTTGGACTAAAAATCCACTTGCATTTTATTATTTTTTATGCTACGCTCCCTCCTTCCTGAGGGGAGCTGTTAGTAATTTAGAGTGAGGAGGAGACTAGGACCAAACTCAGTCCTGCCCCCAGTGACTATGGGATTCACTTTCTTTCTCTAAATGGCTGTTTTCTCATGTGAAGTGTGAGGAGTAACTCCTTATCTCACTTTGGAGGATCAAATGAAATAATCTAAAGTGTTTGGTCCATAGTAAGTGTTCAGGAGAGTAAAATTTTTGTTACTATCGTTATTATTATGGTGTTATTATTACTACTGCTCTTCTGGGCTGCACATTACATTTTCTTTTAAGGTTGTTCCTCTTACTGCCAGCTGATTTTTTCACTTAGGCAGGCAGAGGTATTAAGAAGGGGCTTCTTGACTTGACTGTAAGGGTGCGTAGAAAAATCCCTGAATCCTAACTGCGATATCGGGATAGGTGAGAACCAGTGTCTATTGTTGCTGCCTACCTTTTCCCTGGGGTCATGGATGTAACCGAGGATGGGGCCCATTAGACAAGAGCGGGAGTTAGGAAGGATCACCGGAGTATTCATGGCCTCCAGCTATGGAAGAAACCTTCTTGGTACCCAATGACTATGGAAGCTTTGAGAGAGAGAGACCTCTGGTTTGCAGGGGTTTATCACATTGTTCACTAGAGTTTTTGAAATTGGCTCTAGGAAATAGCAATTCCTTATTTCTTTATGCTCTCAACTAAAAGTAACTGTAGACATTTATCTTTTACCTCTTGATTTGAATTTCGTTTCATAGTCAACTGTATTCGTATATCAGATAAAAGAGAGAATCTAAGGGACAAGTGATAGACATTAGAGTGATGAAGCATTGTAAATAGATTAGCAGTGCTTTTAGATTTTATAAAAGCAGAGTCATATATGGACAAATACAAGGAAAACTTGGATTTGGGTTTTTCTAATATATAACAGTTTGATCCTTTCTGGTCTTGCTCTTATGATTTGTTAGGTGCATCCAGAGCAGTGCTCTGCCTACGGCTAACTATTCCCCACTACTGAAGCATGACATTTCGAACTGTTCTAGTCATTGTCTTGTGAATTATGAATTTTTCCAGGCTGGCTAATGGGAATAGACACCATTCCTGGTGCTGTGTGAGCACCAGGCGCTGTTTCCTCTACTCTTTTCAGATGGATTTTCCCCCTGGTTGCTGGGAGTTTCCTTACCTGTATGTATTGTGCACTACCCTACTGAACACCCAGGGGTCCCCCCTGCAGATATCCAGGGTTCCTCCTCTCTTCCGCTTTCTACTCTCCAGTGTCCTGACCTGTGTGAACACCCAGGAGGCCCTCTGCAGATCTCCAGGTTTCTTCCTCTGTTCCGCTCTCTACTCTCCAGTGTCCTGACCTGTGTGAACACCCAGGGGCCCTCTGCACATCTCCAGGGTTCTTCCTCTGTTCCGCTATCTACTCTCCAGTGTTCTGACCTGTGATCTCCATCTGCCTTGGTTTCACCAGACTCTCAGCTTCACCACCTCCACTCAGGGAGTCTGGTGGGCTCTACCTCAGTTCTGTCTCCCTGTGTGGTGGCCTGGACATTCTCTCAAGGCAGTGAGGTGGGCATTTGTTAGGCTAACTTCAGTTGTTTTGGGGGATCACTGTCCTTCATTGCCTGAAGTCCTTTGTCTTGAAAATCATTTTTATGTATTTTGTCTGTTTGGCTTTTGCTTGTTTCGGGTAGGAAGGTCAATCACTACCTGTTACTCCGTCTTGGCTAGAAGCAGATTGCAGTAGCCTTCGGCACGTGCTGTAGACCGTCTAGAGTGCCCTTCTTCCTCCTTTGATTCATTGCTTCCTGCTCATCCTTCATTTCTCAGTGTAGCCCTCTCTTCCTCAGGGAGGTCTTCCCTGGGCCCAGTCTAGATCAACTTCTGTTATGTGATCATAGAACTCTGTTTTCTTATAATATCTATCACATTTTATAATTGACATGTTATTTGTCTTTCTCCTCTTTAAGCTAAACAAGAGCCAGGGGTCTTGTCTGTTTGATCTGCAGAGCTTAGTGTAATGTCTTCCATGTTGCAGGTGCTCAATATACATTTGTTCAACATATGAATAAGAAAACGTGAAACTGCACAGTCCTTTATGCACAAAAAAATACCCATATTTTATTTCTATTTTTGTTTTCTCCCTGATGCAGATTCTGTTAGCCTATTGAAAATCCAGAATGCAGTTCTTTCACGTGAAAGATTAATAGAACGTAAAAAAGTCACCGTGAATTACTTGAAGTAAAAATTTAAAAAATGGAAAATAAGGTTAGTGGACTACAAAAGGGGCTGTCAGGAACCAAAGAAATGAAGTCACAGTTAGAGCATCAAAAAGTGGAATGGGAACGAGAAGTCTGCAGTTTGAGGTATTGAACATCTTGGTTTTAAGGAAATAATTGAACTATTTAGTTTTATACTACAGTAAATGTAGGAGAAGTTTTGTAATTGGTAACTTAACTTCTGGGATTTTACCAGTGGGAGAACTTCTTTAGTATTGTGGCGTATGAAATTCTTGGAAATAATACAGCAAGTTTTTAACATGAATACTTCTAATAATAATTTAATGTAATAATTTAATGTATATTCAGAAGAATATCATATTAATGACCATATAGAAGTCCATCATTTGGAAATCTGATTATTTACTTAGTAAATCAAATTTCGGTTGTTTTTCATTTTTCTGTATTATAATTAACGCTGCAAGGAATGTCTTTTATATAAATCTGTTTCCATATTTCTGATTATTTACTTTTAATAAATTCTTCAGTATAGTATTATCTGGCTAAAGTATAAGAACTCTTAAAAAAGATCTTTAATCCATATTTCTAAATTGTTCTCAAGGAAGTTTATATTAATTTACATTCCCATCAGAGTATGAAATGACCATTTTTCTCAAGACAGAAAAATTTTTAAATGTATGCCATTTTATTCTTCATATATGCATGGAATAAAAAGTAAAATGGACAGTGATTGCTAATTACTTTATTTAAAATCTCTCTCATATAGAGATAAAATTAATGCAAAGGTCTATATTGAAAGCACGTTAGTCTTTATTGCTTATTTAATTAGTATGGATTCTGTCTTATTCTAAAAGGGATTTTAAAATGATTTATAAAGTAGATAATAACCAACAAGATAAGTTGAAAGTGTTGCAAGGGAAGAAACATAGAAAGTGTGGGACCCCAGATAGCAGCTTCCCTTGCCTGGTCCTGGGTGACAGGAGCCTGCAGACATGTGTTGTGTAGACATCTGCAGCTGTCTTACACTGTAAGTCACTTTTAGTCAGTATTACTTCACTGTGATATTATGTGAAGTTGGAATTTTCTTTCTGGTGAATTTATGAACTTGTTTATAAACAAGTTCTCTTTTCAATTAGTAACTAATCTGTCCTAATAGAGTGCTAATTATGACTATGTGGAAAAAAGAGCAATTTTCAACTCTAACTTTACTGAATAATTTCAAAATTCCTTTCCTACAATATTTACCAGAGTGACTGTTGACTAAAACTAAGCAGCAGAATGTTTTTTCATTGCCACCTTTCAAGTATATATATCTTTTGGAGGAGATTGAAATGAGGAATTAAAAACGAGACCTAGAAAGGAAAAAAATTGGAGAACATAGAAATTTCATTAGCCTAATAAACCAACATATGTAGAACCAGATCATAAAATGAAGTTTTTATTTTATAACAAAACTAATTTTAAGATAAGCATATTTAACTGTAGAATTTCCTTGAAACAAGAAGGGAAAAAGAGATGTTGATAAGTTATATGAAAAAATTAGGGAGCAGTTAAGAAGAAAAGAAGAGCAATGTAGTAAAGAAAATGAATTGAAACAATGACTTAAACTTGCTCTTGGAACGCTAGACATGGAATTGAGGACATAAGAAGTAATTTGAATCAGGTAAGCTAATCTTTGGTAAAAAATGCATATTTCTAACATTGTTTCATCAATATTATTTATAATATCCCTTTGAGTTAATGTATATTATTTCAGTTTTTAAAAAAACTAAAAATGTTATCTCATCCTAAATATGAACTGTGACATTTATAGCTGAAATTATTAATTTATTGCAATATTTGACATCTAATAGATGCTCTCTGTTTTCTGAATGGAGGAATGGAAGGTAAATTGAGCTTAATCATTAACATAAATGTTAATTTTGGCTGTGTTATTTTAAAATACAGACTAACTTGCCTTGAGACTGATGGAACTAGTTAAATGTTTTGTAAAGAAATTTTATTTCACAGTACTGTGTCTACCTGTATTTCTGCTCTGCGACAAATTTAGCTGTCATTTAAATACTTCCTTTTTTTTTTTTTTTTTAACATTCTACTCTTAAGCTTTTGACTCTTTTTAGTGATATGAGACCAAAAACCTAGTGAAATGTGTCTCTAGGTTGTAGAAGAGTGAAATGACACTCAGAGGCAACTTTCTCAAGAACAAAATGCCAGAATATTGCAAGATGGAATTCTGACCAATCACCTTTGCAAACAAAAGACGATAGAAATGGCTCATAAGAAAATGAACACTGAGGTATTTTCTTTAGTCGTTTTCAAATATGTGTGTGTGTGTATTTTAAAAAGCAATGCTATACATCTTGGAAAGTAGAGACGATTTTCAAAGCATATATATTTTGAGTGGGGGGGGGACATTTTTGGTCCATTGGGTAAAGTAATATTCTCAATTGAAATCCATTTGTCTGTAACGGTCAAGTAGTGATATTCACAGTGGCCTCATCTAAAGGAGAGGTTTTTAATGTTTTCCATAGGAGTTAATGAGCTTTCTAGAATTTCAAAACTTCTGCTGTTAACACAGATGTTCCAGTTTTGGGCAATGATTTCGCCCCCTCCATGTGTTAATAGAGAGTTTCGTTTGTCACTTCCACCGATGGTAAGGAGGAAAAGTATAGCCAGTTCAGAGACCATTCTCCTACTTTTGAGAAAATAACAATTTTCTCCAAGTACTATTCTATTTCAGTACAAGGAGCTTTTGAAAACAATGATATGCTATAATATATACTTAATGATAACTCACTGACAAATATTTTATTCCTAGTAAAATAGTGAAGTGTATTTTCCCCCTATTTCATATTTATTGCTATTTTAAACATGATGAAGAGGAAATAATAGTTATTGCAGCAGCAAGTAATCTCATGATTTTCTAAGAACTCTATAAATTTGACCTTATTTACCATAGCTTTGAAATATAAGCTTCTTTTGTATGTAACTGTTTCCAGTAGAGAAGTAGCTGTGGTTTGGCGCAAGAGCACTAGTAGTAGAGTCGGAAGCCCTGGGGAAATCAGCTTGCTCGTCTGCCAGAACTGTGACAACTCAGCGAGTTCACTGATGGATGTAGAAATATTTGGCACAATGCCCAAATTTATCAGTTGTCAGTAGATGGAATTTTTATAACCCACTATAAAAATGTTAGAAAAGTAGACTATCTGTGGAACATTCTCAAGGAAAAGGACTTTGGGAGATTTCAGCTGTCCAAATGTGTGCAGAGCTGAGGCTCCTACCCTCGGTCAGCTGGATAGGTTAGATATCAGCCTGCAAACTCAAGTTTTAATGTAGTCAGGTTTATCAGTCTTTTATTTTATGCTTTCTGGGTTTGTTGTAATTCAGAGAAATCCCTTTCCCATTCTGAGATTCTTAAAAATTCCTTCATGGATTCATTGTCTTCAATTAAATTTTTGAACTTTTGGGAATTTATGCTTATATAACATTTGAGGTTTGGATCCAACTTAGTTCTTTTCCACTTAGATATCCATTTACTGCAAACTTTTTATTGTATAAATATATAGGTCTATTCTTTAATTTCAGAGGAAATCATGATTTGTCATTTTATTGAATGCTAGCTACAAGTCTCCTTTGTTTTACAGAGGTTTCTAGTAGTCCTGAAAAAGAGAAAGATTTGCTGCATAAAAACCACATGTTGCAGGATGAAATTACTGTGCTAAGACTGGAAATAGGCACAGTAAGAAATCAGAACCAGGAAAAGGAAGGGAACTATTTTGAGGACATTGAACTGGTGAAAGAAAAGAATGATGATTGGTTTTTTTTTTTAAAGATTGGCCCTGAGCTAACATCTATTGCCAATCATTTTCTTCTTCTCCTCTTCTTCTTCCTCTTCTTCCCAAAGCACCCCAGTAAATAGCTGCATATTCCAGTTGCAGGTCCCTCCAGTTCTGCTGTGTGAGATGCTGCCTCAGCATGGCTTCGTGAGTGGTGCCATGTGCCCAGGATCCAAATCGGAGAAACCCTGGGCGGCGGAAGCGGAGTGTGCGAATTTAACCACTGGGCCACAGGGCTAGCCCCAGAATGATGATTTTCAAAAGACAATAAAATTGAGTGAGGGAACATTAAAAAAAACAATATTCCAGGGGCTGGCCTGGTAGCACAGCAGTTAAGTTCACACATTCTGCTTCGGCGGCCCGGGGTTTGCTGGTTCCGATCCTGGGTGCAGACATGGCACTGCTTGGCAAGCCAGGCTGTGGTAGGCGTCCCACATATAAAGTAGAGGAAGATGGGCATGGATGTTAGCTCAGGGCCAGTCTTCCTCAGCAGAAACAGGAGGATTGGCAGCAGATGTTAGCTCAGGGCTAATCTTCCTCAAAAAAACAAAACAAAACAATATTCCAGTATAGTGGACAGCTGAGAATACAGTGCTAAACTCTAAACTGCAGACTGACAAACAAAGCAAAGAAAGACTAGAGACAGAAATGGAATCATAATGTTAGCTGCACAGAATTGGGGTTCTCTTGCCCAGTGTACATAAACGCCCAATTAATTACGGCATCAGCCTTTGGGAAAAGACATCAGCTTTATTCTGTGAGAGTGATCTCCAGGGAGAACAGGAGGCATTGGCCCTGAGATCTGTCTCCTGATTCAGGATTTGGGGCAATTTTAAGAGGTTAAGGTTTTAAGGTTGAGGAGAACAGACTGGCACATGGGAACACTGGTGGGGCACGTTTTGATTGGTTGGCTTCAAGCATTTACGGTGAGGTTTCGAACACTTATGATGGGTTCTAGACACTTTTAATGAGGTGGAGAAGGAATTTTAACCCTGGATCTTCCTAAATGAGGGACCCCTCACTTCTGATAAGAGTCTGACTTCCAAGTTCCAGTCGTGTCCCAGTCCTTGTTTTCTGTGGGAAGGAGGGTCTTTGGTTCCATGGTCATTTCGGGTCAAGATTTCTTCTTTTGTGCATGCTCTGACTAGGTGACTTACAGATTTTCTGAAAGGCAATTCTTAGTCACTGCTGATAAGACATGGGATCAGTTGAACTGGCTCTGGAGGGCCTGCACTTACAATACCATTCTAGACTGGCTACTGCTATCCAGGATAAAGATCAAAGTCAGGGGCTGGCCCTGTGGCCCAGTGGTTAAGTTCACATGCTCTGCCTCAGCAGCCTGGGGTTCACTGGTTATGATCCTGCATGTGGACTTACATCAAGCCATGCTCTGGTGGCATCCCACATAGAGAAACTAGAATGATTTACAACTAGCGTATACAACTATGCACTGGGGCTTTGGGGAGAAAAGAAGGAGGAAGATTGGCAACCGATGTTAGCTCAGGGCCAATCTTCCTCACCAAAAAAAGAAAGAAAGAAAGAAAAAGATCAAAGTCAGATATCACAAAGAGTCCTAAAACCTGCTCTCCAGAGAGCAAGAGACAGTGGTTCCATTTACAGGACAAAATGAATTTTGATAAATCTAACCTAAAGGTTAATAATGAGATTCTTTCTTAACTTTCGAAAGCTGAAAGTAAGGTCAATAGTGCAGAAGTTGAGCTCCATCAATCAAGAGATGTTCTCAGAGAGAAGACTTTGGTTTTAGAAGATGTACAAAGAGACCTCAGCCAAACACAGTGTCAAAAGAAGGAAACTGAACACATGTATCAGAGTGAACAAGGGAGAGTGTATAAATACATCAGGAAGCAGGAATCCTTAGAGGAGAGATTAGCTCAACTACAGAGTGAAAATATGTTGCTTTGACAGCAACTGGATGATGCTCACAACAAAGCTGATAGTAAAGAAAAGACAGTAATTAACATCCAACACCGGTTTCAGAATATTGTACCAAAACTTCAAGCCAAAAGTGAAAAACAAGGTCTTATGCTGGAAGAAAGAAATAAGGAGTTAATGGATGAATGTAATCGTTTAAAAGAAAGAATGTATCAGCATGAAAATGAGAAAACAGAAAGAGAAGTAAGTATCCAGAAAGATCAATATTTTTCAAATTTCCTCAAAGAAACTTCAAAATAATATTTGATTATGGCTAAGTGTGGAATCTAGTCGAATATAAAAAAAATATAAACTATAAATCTGCTTAAAAGCATACCTTGTATCCAGCAAGTGCTTTAGTTTGAGTAAAACCATTGTATCGCCTATGAAATTTTAAGAGGTTAAGTTACAAATTAATAGATGTAGACTGACCTTAATAATTTAGTCTTGTACTGTTAAAATAATCATTTTAATCTTTATGTCATCACATTTTAATACCATGATGAAGCAGGTAATGAAATGCTCATCCCTGAAATGTGTATTTTGAAGTTAAGATTCAATTAAGTGGATTAGCTTGACAGTTAATTCCAGATTTCTGAGATAAACTGAAGTGTAGGTATTGTAGCTTGTAATGCTTTTCCTACAGTAGCTTTTTATACATTGTTTGTTAGTATAATTTTATTTTTATTCATGTCAATTTGAATTAAATTTGGAAATATTTCAGTCTCAAGTCACGGATTCTTATGACCTCTCAGCTTCCTAAAAGGCATCTATTTTTCATTCAATCATAATTTGAGACAAACATGATGAGTATTAGCAAAACCGTATTTGACTTAATGTTCTCACTGCTAGTTACAATTCACTTTGAACGTTTTCACAAATACTTGGCTCATAATTGTCATTTCACGGCTCAGTTACTGTCATTTGGACCTCAGTTTGTCCAACACAAAGAGACTTGCAGCTCTCCATCGTTTATTAATTTGGCATTGGATCTCCGTTTCCAGACTGGCGAGGGGCGGCAGGATTCACGTGTGGCGGGAGTGGGGTTGAGTGGGGAGAGAGTTGTAGGCGCTGAGGTCAGGGAGGGAGGGGGAGGCCAGGTTACCTAGAGCCTCGAAGCCCATTGGAATGACTTCCTTTTTATTCTGAGATGGGAATCCTGGGAAGAGTTTGCGCAGAGGATGGCGTATGTGAGGAACTCTGAAGTTCATGTAGGCCTCTGATAAAGAAGAGGGAAACTGTTCCACAGTGTAGAATTGACCACCCCTAGTCCCACTACATCCTCATGTCTTTTTGAGATTTTCAGTAGGTAGTAAATCTTTGCGAATGCCCCGGGGGAATGGATGGTGGGGCTGAATCCATTGCCTGAGTAACAATGCTTATGAGGCAGGAGGATAATACCTTCTGTGTCTTTGACTGAATTCAGTGAACAGGAAGTGTACATATGAGGAAAAGAAGGTGAGTTGATGTGTGTGGTGGTATTTTTCAGAGTACATGTGTTAGAGTTGTATGTTACTAATGTAATTTAATAATGACATGACATAAAATCAGTAACAGAGATATTTTATTAGGTACTGCTTTCCGTTTCCAGCCCCTGTAATGCAGGGAAGAGCAGAGAAAGGGATGGAGATGGCGCTGAGATAACAACAGTCAATCTATGGGGAAAAAACCCACAAAACAGTTATGGAACAGTCTGCTCAGAATAATGCCATTTGTGGGAAAAGAAACCTTCACAAAATAAATCTGTATTATATAGCTGAGTAAATCCACAGACAGAGGTCTGGAAGGAAACCTCAAACTGATTACTAGTGGTTACTTTGTTGCTAGTGAGTATGGGGAATCACAGGCAGACGGGTTTTATTTAAATTTTTGGAAATTTTCTGCAGTGAGAATATGTATTCAGATAAATGAAATAAATTAGGTCATTAAAGGGAGGAACATAAGGTAAAAACTTGAGGGGGTTGAATTAAGAAAACTTAAATCTTTTTTAAAGCATGCAGAGTCTTATGTATATGTATCGACTAAGGAAAAGAGCCAAAGATTCTGAAGAGGTTGAACGTAAAGAAAGGGGAGGACTGGTGGAGCGAGATCGTGGTGGAGGCCAGAGAGGATGGGCTCTAGTTCAGGTGGAGATCTTAGCCACGGAGGCTGAGGGTGCAGAGGCAAGAGCAGGTGCTGTTGCAGGTAAACTGGGAGGAAAAGGGGAAGAAAGCTGAGAGAAATTGGGCTTTATGGCCAATCATTTCTCAGTGGAGCGTGAGGCAAGGCTCCCTAATGAGAGTGAATGGGGCAGTGGGCAATTATGGCCATGGTGGAGTGGTAGTGTCACCTACCCAGAATCTGCTGAGGATGCTGAAGTATGCTTCAGGGTGTTTCAATCCCCAGTCACTGGGTTCAGTGCTTTAGAGCTGACAGTTTCAGGCATGGTGTTTCTGAGCATTGGCAACCTCTCCCATGACATCATTATTTATAGCAGCATTTGTCAACCTCAGCATTATTAACATTTGGGGTCAGATAAATCTTTGTTGTTGGGGGGGGGCTGTCTTGTGCATTGTAGGATGTTTAGCAGCATCCCTGGCCTCTACCCACTAGATGCCAGTAGCACCCCCACACACACACACTGGTTATGATAACCAAAAATATCTCCGGACATTGCCATGTATCTCTTGGAGGAAGGAGCAAAATCTCCTCTGGTTCAGAACCACTAATTTAGAGCTAGAGTTATTGTCTACACGCCAGGGCTACTTGTCAGGAATGTGCAAGCTGGTCTGCTCCTGGGAATGGTCCACCCTGCCTGCCTTTGTGGGGGCAGGAGAGCCTTTGGCATTGAGGCAAGATATTCACAGGGAAGCCATGCCCAGACTCGCAATGCTTTTTGTACCATGGGTGCCAGCAACGGAGGCGTCCTCCCTCTCAAAGCAAAGAGTCACCCAATTCGCCAATCCTTCTCTTAAATGACTTCTTTCTATCACCACCTTGAAGAAGAGGAAAAGAAAATTAAATCAAAGGTATGTGTCATAATTTTCCTCAAATCAAGTCACAAAATATTCTCCTTTGTCTTCTGGAATCTTTCTGTTCCCCTCCCCTCATTTATTGAGAATATATTGACACCCACCGCTTTCTAGGCATTATATCAGAGGCTGGATACAAAGATAAAGAGTATGTGCCCCTTGTCATTGAGGAGCTCATATCAAAGAAAGAACATAATAAAGAGTGATAAATATTAACCGATCCACACACCCACTATTTCAGAAACAGAGCTGGGGGAGAACGCCTGGAGAGTGGTGACATCAGGGAGGCCTGTCAGGGGCAGTGATATTTTGGTTAACTCCTGAAGCATGCTTAGATGTTCAGACAGCCAGCACAGGAAGAGCATTTTAGGCAGGGGAATGGATTATGCAGAGACAATGAGGCATGGCCACATGTTGTGTCTAGAAGCCTTTGAAAAAGTGGATGCACCTGAAGAGCAGTGAGGAGAGAGGAAATCACGTTGTGAAGGCCCTGGCCCGCTGTGTGAAGAAGTTTGGGCTTCTCCTATAAGTGCAAACTTTTAGGCATGGGAGCCCCCCAGGTACTGGTCCTGCTCTGATCTTGACCTCTCTCCTTGATTCAGCCTTTCCTCCTCCCTTTTAGTCCAACATCCAATCTTAGGCTTCAGGTAAATATAACCTAGCCATCCATTTGAACTCTCCCAGAGAAATTTCTCCATCATCTTTTTTCTTTCTGTTTTTACCTCCACAAAGTAGACCCCATAATTTCCATCAGTCCACATCCTAGAGTCTTCACAGCTCTGTTATCTTGCACTTTCTGCTTTTCAGAATCCACAGCCTCCGTAACTCCTAGTTTTTGCCCAAATTAATTTCCCTCTCCCCATCAACATAACCAGGAAACTGTCTTTACTCCTACTGGGATATCGTATTCAGAAGATGTTATATATCCAAGCCCCAATTTCTGGGCATGGTTTTTAAATAAAGTTTAATTCTCCTTGCACCAACCATGCTGGACTTTAAACTTTATGTGGTGATTTTTTTGAGATCTTTTTTCCTCCCGGAGAAAGAAGCTGTCAAGGTGAGTGAGGTTATAGGCACTAAGCGGGCTCCACTGCGCAATGTCTCTCACCAGTGAGTCGTGATAGATATATTTTAACCCTGAAAGTACCTCCAAAGGGAGAATACATGCTTAAGCCATCACCAGAGAAATTCTTAGGGGTGGTTTTATAGCAGCTAGCTGAAAACAAGATGCTGTGGGAAGTGCACAGGTTTGGAGATGCCAGAGTGCAGAGAGAGAGGAGGCTGTGGAGGCCAGCTCCTCCCCCATCACCATCTGCTGAGGCCTGGGTCCTCACAGGCCTTTTTTCCTTAAAGATCCCTCATGTGGGATCAGGCACAGATCCACATTCTCATTCTGAACCCTGACCCCTGTTCATTGTGCCCTTTTTACACATCTTCAGTATCACAAAGACATACCCAACTGGTGCTAAAGGTTATCAGGAGGGTTGGAGTGTTGGAGAGGGCAGGGGTTGACGATGCAAGAGGAGAAAAGTGGCATTTTACAGCTTTTGATGACTTATCTTCTTTTGGCCCTGATTTCTGACGACTTTTCTTTACATTTCTTTATAGTCTTTATTTTTGTACTTTTCTCCTTTCTTCAAAATGAAAGGAATTGAAACAAAAAAACAACCCACCAATTGGGAAAAAATATTTGCAAATCATATATTGGACAAAGGGTTAATCTCCACACTATATAAAGAACTCACACAACTCAACAACAAAAAATCAAACAACCTGATCAAGAAATGGGCAGGGAACATGAACAGACATTTCTCCAAAGAAGATATACGGATGGCCAATAGGCACATGAAAAGATGCTCGTCATCACTGATCATCATGGAAATGCGAATCAAAACTACACTAAGATATCACCTTACACCCGTTAGAATGGCAAAAATAACCAAACAAAAAGTAACAAATGTTGGAGAGGTTGTGGAGAAAAAGGAACCCTCATGCACTGCTGGTGGGAATGCAAACTGGTGCAGCCACTATGGAAAACAGTATGGAGATTTCTCAAAAAATTAAAACACCATATGACCCAGCCATCCCACTACTGGGTATCTATCCAAATAACTTGAAATCAGAAATTCCAAAAGTCCCATGCACCCCTATGTTCATTGCAGCATTATTTACAATAGCAAAGATGTGTAAGCAAGATAAGTGCCCATCAACTGATGATTGGATAAAGAAGATAAGGTATATATATACAGTGGACTACTACTCAGCCATAAAAAGGATAAAATCGTCCCATTCACAACAACATGGATGGACCTTGAGGGTATTATGTTAAGTGAAATAAGCCAGACAGAGAAAGACAATCTCTGTATGACTCCACTCATATGTGAAAGTTAAACATGTAGACAAAAGGAACGGGTTAGTGGTGACCAGGGGAAAGGGGGAGCGGGCGTGGGCACAAAGAGTGAAGTGGTGCACCTACAACACGACTGACAAATAATAACGTACAAATGAAATTTCGCAAGGTTGTAAACTATCATAATCTCCATAAAAAGTTTAAAAAAATGAGAGGAATTGAAGGAATAAGGCAGATGACGTCAAGCTGGTCAGAGTAGTAGAGTCAGCAAATAGGGAAGTTATAAAATGTTTTTGGTAATTGGTACATCTTCATGCTTATCTATACTTCCCAACTTCCATAATTTAAAAAAATAGAGTAGGCAGAAAGATGCCTCCCGAATTTTAAGGTAATGAAAGTAAAATTAGAGAGGGTCAAAATTGATGACGAATTCTAAAATGCTATCAATACCCTTGTCTCTCTCTCCCAGTTGCCCTGTGATATAGCTCAGTCAGTGTAGCCAGGAGGAACCTTTCACATCTCTACCCCTGGAAAACTGCCCTGGCCCTGGAGACAAAAATTTAGGCTTTGGCAGGCTGGTCTCAATAAGACAAGGTAAAGGGCAGACCATGTCCCCATGGAGCACTGTCACCCATCAAAATCAGGGAAAGCTCGTCTGCCCTCAGCTAGTGCCTGGCCACTCTGATCTGCCCGGACTGTGGCCAGCTGCAGAGACATGGAGCCTCTGGGGGGTTCAGCCCTGGTGCTCCCTCCCACCTCCCCGCCTGGGAATACTGAGCTGCCTCTCCACTCACTATGCATCGATCCTCTTATCTTTTCAATGGTAATTTGCTGATAATTTCTATCTCTTTGTGTTTTGATCAGAATTCTGGTACAACTCCTTGAGTTGACTTTTGGATTTTTTTCCCAGAAATATTTGTACTATTATTCATTCCCTTTGTTTGAAGTTTTTGTTTTTTTCTGAATTCAGAAATAAAAAGAAGAAATTATAAAGGAAACAGATGATAGATTTGACTAAATAAAATTATTAAACTTCCTTCCCAATACAAAATTCAACAGGCAAATGGACAAACTGGAAAAAAGCATTGCTATATGCCAGAGTCAAAGGATAAGTAATATTAATCAGTCATATAGAGAATTAGGAATAGACAAGTAACAGTATATAGTATATGTTAAAGTACATTAAAATGTTAGTAGTAAGAGAATATATTCCAACAGGAACAAAAAAAATATATAAAAGGCAATTCATAAAAGAAGCGAGAAATCAAAATGATCAATCGTGTTAATAATCATAGAAACAACTAAAAAATGTTGAAGAAATTGTCATACCCTCATACACTAGTGCTGAGAATATAAAATAGTAAAACTTTCTGGAAGGCAATTTGGAAATTTGTGTAAAGAGATTCTACAGTGTATGAGCCCTTTGATCTAGCAGTCTCAAGCCTTGAACATAATCAAGGATGGATGTGCAAGAATGTACTTGCAAGGCTACTTGTGCTCATCACAGTGTCACAAGTGGAAACTTAAAAAGATAAAACCTAAATACCTAACATTTAGAAACTAGTTTGTTACATTTTATAACAATAATTTATAAGTTTATGTTATAATTTATAACTTATAAATCTTGTAGATGAACACAACGCTTGGGGAAATGTTCCGAATAAAGCATTAAGCATAAGTGCTTAAGTAGATATGTGTATATATGTGTGTTAAAAAACTATAAGGAATGTACAACATGATGACTATAGGCAACACGGCTGCGTGATATGTATGAAAGTTGTTAAGAGTAAATAGTAAGAGTTCTCATCACGAGGAAAAAATTTTTTTCTCTTTTTTTGCTTTTGCTTTTTATTGTATCTGTATAAGATGACAGACGCTAACTAAACTAATTATGGTAATCATTTCACAATACAGTATGTTTAAGTCAAACCATTATGCCGTGTGCCTTAAACTCAAACAGTGAAGTATGTCAGTTATAACTCTGCAAAACTGAGGAAAAAATCTATAGAGACAAAAAAAAAAAAACCCATGAGGACCTGCAGTGTACCCAAAGTTAATACTAGTTATCTCTGGTAATAAGATTAAAGATGATTTTAGTTTTTGTCTTTGTGCATTTTTACTATTTTCTGGATTTTCTATAATTGAAATATATTACTTTTGTAATCAGAAAAAGAACAATATGTATATAATTTTTTGAAAACTGGCTTTGGCACTAGAGAGATGGAGATCGACCACGAGAGCCCTGGGGATAGACTCGGTCAGGGCTCTTCTCTTACTGGAAGTGAGCCAGTTACTAACCTCATTTTGCCTCAGTTTCTTCATATCTAAAATGAAGATAATGATAATGCCTCTCATAGGGTTGTTATGAGGATTGAATGAGTTATTTCATTCAAAGCATTTAGAACAGTGCCCAGGTAAACACTCAATAAATGGTAGTAACATTAATTAGTGATGATTTCTGGGCAAAATCAAGCTAGTATCCTTACTTTATACCAGAATAAATTTCAAAGAAATTAAATTGTATGTAAAAACATAAAAACATAAAAAATGAGAAGAAAATATAGAGTTGAGGTTGAAAGCATCACATGATATTCAGAAGCCCAAGAAAATGATAGCTATATTTGTCTACATAACATCTTCAATATGGAACAAACCCCGCAAAGTTAAAAAATATCTGCAACAGATATGAGGGACAAAGGGTCACTCTCTCTTCTGTACAAAGAGCTCTTCAAACTGATAAGATAGACAGACCAAGAGAAATACGGGCAAAGGACGTGAAAAGGAAATTTACCAACAAAAATATGAGAATATGTTGAGTCTCCCTGAAGATCAAAGAAGTGCAAGTGAAGTCAGGATAGCATTTCCCCATCAGATTTGTCACGATAAACACTTTGGATAAAACCCATTGTTGGCAAATATATGTAAAAGGAACAGTCCCATAAAATATAGGTGATACTACAAACTGTTACTTTTTTATGGGGTAGTTTGGCAGTATCTATCAAAATATAAAATGAGCATATCCTTTGATACATTGTTCTCACCTTTAGGAATTTGTCACTAGAAGATAATTCCACAATTATGCAAAGATGAAATGATGCGAAGATGTTCAGTGTGGTGTGGCTTGTAATAGCAAAACAGAAACAAACCAAAAACATGGTATAAATGTTAAATTGGTTCTGGAGACTGTTTTTTTGGTGGTGTTTATTCATTTATCGTGAGCTTGTTTTTTTTTAAAGATTGGCACCTAAGCTAACATCTGTTGCCAATCTTCTTTTTTTTTTTCATTCTCCCCAAAGCCCTCCCCCAGTACATAGTTGTATATTGAAGTTGTGGGTCCTTCTAGTTGTGTCATGTGGGACTCTACCTCAGCGTGGCCTGACGAGCAGTGCCATGTCCGCGCCCAGGATCCAAGCTCGTGAAACCCTGGGCCACCGAAGCACAGTGCACAAACTTAACCACTTGGCCACGGGGCCAGCCCCTGTGAGCTTCTTTTTTTAATTTAGATATAATTGACATATAACGTTGTATTCGTTTCAGGTATATGACTTAATGATTCAATATTTGTACATACTGTGAAATGATCACCACAATGTCTCAATAGTTCACATCTGTCACCATACATAGTTACGAATTTTTTTTTCTTATGATAAGAACTTTTTGAGATCTACTTTCTTAGAAACTTTCAAATATATGATGCAGTATTGTTAACTATAGTCACCATGCTGTACATTACGTCCCCATGACTTATTTTATAACCGGAAGTTTGTACCTTTTCATCTCCTTTACCCATTTAACCCACTCCCAACCCCCACCTCTGGCAACCACCAATGTGTTCTCTGTATCTATGAGCCCAGTTTTTGTCTGTGTTGTTTTTAGATTTCACATGTAAGTGAGATCATACAGTACTTATTTTTCTCTGTCTGACATTTCACTCAGCATAATGCCCTTAAGGTTCATCCATGTTGTCTCACATGTCTCAAGATTTCATTCTCTTTTATGGCTGAATAATATTCCATTACAAATATATACCACATTTTCTTTATCCATTCATTTATCAATGGAAACTTAGATTGTTTTTATATTTTGGCTATTGTAAATAATGCTGCAGTGAACATGGGGTGCATGTATCTTTTCAAGTTAATATTTTTGTTTTCTTCAGATAAATACTCAGAAGTGAAATTGCTAGATCATATAGTAGTTCTATTTTTAATTTTTTGAGGAACCTCCATACTGTTTTCCATACTTGCTACACCAATTTCCCACCAACAGTGCACAAGGGTTCCCTTCTCTTCAGCTCCTCTGCCCATTTCTTAATTGGATTGTTTGGTTTTTTTGCTATTGAGTTGTATGAGTTCTTTATATATTTTGGATATTAACCCGTTATCAGATATATGATTTGAAAATATTTTCTCTCATTCTGCAGATTGCCTTTTCATTTTGTTGATGGTTTCCTTGCTGTGCAGAAACATTTTAGTTTGATGTAGTCCCACTTGTTTATTTTGCTTTTGTTGCCTTTGCTTTTGGTGTCAGAGCCAAAAAATCATCACCAAAACCAACGTCCAGAAGCTTACTGCGTATGTAAGTTTTACTGCCCAGGAGTTTTATGGTTTCAGGTCTTCATTCAAGTCTTTCATCCATTTTGAGTTCATTTTTGGATATGATATGAGTTCATTTTGGATATGACATTCTGTTGCATGTGGCTGTCCAGTTTTCCCAACACCATTTTTGGAAAAGACTGTCCTTTCCCTGTTGTATATTCTTGGCTCCTTTGTCATAAATTAATTGACTGTATATGTGTGGTTTTATTTCTTGGCTCTCCATTCTGTTCCTTTGATCTATGTGTCTGTTTTTGGGTTTTGGGGTTTTTTTGAGGAAGATCAGCCCTGAACTAACATCTGCCACCAAACCTCCTCCTTTTGCTGAGGAAGATTGGCCCTGAGCTAACATCCATGCCCATCATCCTCCACTTTACCTGTGGGACGCCTGCCACAGCGTGGCTTGGTAAGCGGCACGCAGGTCCGTGCCCGGGATCCTAAATGAAGCCCAGCACGCAAACTTAACTGCTACGCCGCCGGGCCGGCCCCATGTGTCTGCTTTTATGCCACAAATATTAATTGTAATAAGCGACAGAGACATATAATAAAACATTATTCAGCCTTGAAAAAGTGTGATATAGAGCTATGTTCAATGTAGGGAAAGATATCCGCAATCCACAATATTCAGGGTAGTCGTAGTGAGGAAAACAGATTATAAAAAAATAGTAAGAGCCCATTTTATTAAAAAAAAGAAACTACACACAATGCACATGATGCACAGTCACTGTATGTGTGTATATGTATATGTATATATGTAATACACACACACACACACACACACGTATAAATATAGTCATGTGCCGCATAACAATGTTTCGGTCAATGAAGGACCTCATATATGATGGTGGTCACATGAGATTAGTACCATATAACCTGATGTGTAACAGATTATATCATCTAGGTTTGTGTAAGTACATTCTATGATGTTTACACAAGACGAAATTGCCTAACAACATATTTTTCAGAACGTATCCCCAGTAAATATATCCATTGGTATGCATACATGTATATAGAAGGAGAAAGAAGAATATCCCCAAAATGTTGCGTTGTGGAGTTATGAATGATTTTTATTTTCTTTTAAGTTTTTATATTTTCTGTTCCTTAAAAAATGTGTATTGTATTTAATTTCAAAAAGAAGTTACTTAAAAGACTTTTTTCAATTTTGGAAAAAATCTTGAAGCATTTAGTAGATAAGATCAGCTTTCTGGAGAACTGGCCCAGTCTCCGGGGGCCAGATTGCTGAGATGATTCCAGAGCAGAGATTCCCAGTGAGTGACTAGAGAGTAGTCTCAATAAGCACAAGCCTCATCTTAACCAGTTGTATTAGTAGTAAATAAGTGGGAAATTGGCTAAAGTGTAAAATGATTCAATTGCATTTTACTTTATCTAAAAAAAGTGCATATTCATAAAATGGAAATTGTTTTTACAGTCTTCGCAGGGGATACCCAAAAGTAAATGTTTAGTGGAGTTTATTGGATATTTTCTGTATTAGTCAAGCTAGGTTAACTGCTATAACAAACAACCTTGAAATCTCCGTGACTAAACACAGCAGAGATTTATTTTCCTCTCACGTTGGGAGTCCATTGACAGCGAGGGGTGTGTCCCCACCTAGTCAGTCATAAAGCCAGGCTTCCCAACAGCACTTCCACCGCAAGACCTCTGCATCCTGCCAGAGGATGACATGGGAAGAGAGAGCCAGTGTGGGAGTGGGAGGTTTAGGGGCCGGGCCTGGAAGTGGCCCACATCATTTTTGTTTCTATCCCATTAACCAGAACCAGTCACGTGGCTCCACCTAGATGCAAGGCCTGTGGGAAAAGCAGCCTTCCTGCGTGTCGAGGAGGAAAACTAACTGGTTTAGGGAACCTGTGGTGCTGTTTCTGCCAACTGTTCAGGGAAGAAATTTCCTGAATCTGGCAGATTCCCTCTTTTAGTTACTCTTACATGGTTCGAGGGTAGATCTTCAGCTTCACGATATCCTCTATAAACTATCGCTCAAGAAAATCTTTCTCTCATTGCTCTAAACAACTTTCTAAAAAATAATTTAGTGTCCTACGTATCTTGATACCCAAAAGGAATCAGATGATGCTAGGATTTCTATCTCTAGAAAGGAATTGGTTACTTCTTTCTCATGCCCCTACTGTTTAAATAAATTTTCTTTCTGGTTTATGTATCTGTAAATTTTGAGATTGAGTTCACTCTCAAAATAGAGTTTCTGGACCTGGAAGGCTGTAGGTGGGGCCTGAAACATGGTGGCCACATGAAGATTCTGCTCTCACGGGTCTCTGTCTGCCTCCTTAGTGTCATCTAATTCAAACCACAAAGTGGAGCATCCAAGTGCAGCGGGCTGGAGCACATCCAGAAGGCAAAGGAGTAAATCCAGATAATTAAGGCGGGATCAAAACTAAAACCAGGAACCTGAGATCTGGAAGCCAGGAAAAAGAGGCTTTTTAGTATCCAGGTAAAGCAAAAATGGGGCAACATATTTAGGCAGCTACCTTTTAAGGCAGGGGCGTCTCACATGCTAGGACTTACTCTGAGAATGTGGAAGAGACTGACTTTGCAAAGGAAGATGAACTGGATCCACCCAACTAGGGGAAGTGGTGAGGAGGGTGGGAGGCCAACAGCTGGGGATGGAGGCAGAGAAGGGGGAACTGCCACTTCCTCTGATTCTAGGAGCTTTCCAGTTCACACCAAAGTAAATCTATGTCTGTCTCCTGTGAATGCTAATTTCTGCTCTACTGTCATCTAGGCAGATGTCATAAGTATTTAGTTAGCCAGAGGAATTAACAAACTTCCTGAGAATTAGCTCTTCTGTTCACCAAATTTACTCATACGAAATCCTTCAGGCTCCAGTATTTAACTTCCATCAGCCCCAGAGCTGAGCCTAGTGGAGAAGAGAGAGCCTAAAACAGGACCTTTTTTATTCATTGAGTTTTGATTCAAGATCCCTTTAAAATTTAGGATATATGACTTTCTCTTAAGGCACATACTTTCGAGCTTGAAATGGTTAATTGGGAATGAGTACAACTGATAGTGCTATACCCAGGAGAGGCTATGAATCCACATTTCTGCCTCAGGAAACCCACGTTCAGCACTTTCGCTGAAGACAGTGCCTCTAACACTGAGTTCTTAGCCCACAGGCAGAACTGACTAAACAATTTTCGAAACCCAATGCAAAATAAAAATATAGTGCCCCTTATTTAAAAACGGTTAAGACACTCAAGATGCCGACAACAGAGTACTAAACAAGCATGAAGCTTCTCTAAGTATGCGACTGTGAGCGACTACATAGGTCATAAGCCCGGTAAGCCAATCCTGCCCACAGGTTATCTTCAAATTTTACAGGTTCAAACTAAATGCAATGTTCCTTCCTTGGACATAGTTTTTCCTCTTGTGCTTATCATCTTTAACGGTGCCACTTTCTACCTAGGCAAAAAGCTTGGGATCATCTCAGATTCCTCTCTCTCTCTCTCACCCCACCATCCAATTAGTGACTATTTCTATTAATTTTACCTGAAGAACTTTCTTTTTCAGTAAATCTTCTCATCCTCATCCCTATCCCATTTCAAACTCTCATTCTCTCTCACTCACATCTAACTGCCTGAATCTATCCTCCAGAATGAGCTCTCTAAATTGCTAATCTGACCACATCATTGCCCTACTCAAAAAGCTTCAAAACCTCCTTAGAACCTGCAAAATAAAACCCAAATGACTTAGCGTGGCACATGTCATTCTCTGTAAGCTGGCCCCTCTCTCCTGCCTAAGCATTGCCTGCCTCATATTTGATGCTCCAATAATGCTAAACTACTTATGGTTCCCACACACTCTGTGCTGGGTCATGCCACTGTGCCCTCTTATGCTGTTCCTTCCATCAGAAATACTCTTTCCCGGCTTCCTTATATTACCTCCTGTGGTAAGCCGAATATGGCCCCCAGAGTATCTAAGTGCTAAGACTTTGCAGATGTGATTAAGTTATGGATCTTGAGATGGGCAAATTATCCTTGATTATCTGGGTGGTCACTAAATGCAATCACATAAAAGGGAAGTAGAGGATTTTACAACACAGAGAAAAGGTGATGTGAAGATGTAGCAGAGAGAGAGATTTGAAGATGCTCTGACGCTGTCCCTGGAGAGGGAGGAAGGGGCCACGAGGCAGGGAATGCAGCTCTAGGAGCTGGCAAAGGCAAGGATGGATTCTCCCCTAGCGCAGCCTTCCGACACCTTGGTTTTGGTCAGTAAAAGCTGTTTCAGATTTCTGACCTTCAGAACTGTAAGAGAATAAATGTGTATCACTTTAGGTGCTGTTATTTGTTACACAACCATAGGAGAACTGATACACCTCCCTCCAAAGGCCCCCTCGCCCCCCACCCCCCCGCTGTGAGTGTCCTTCCTCTGTGCACCGATCGCAGCTACGGCGTACTTCTATTCCATTGTACTGATTGTACATCTCTAATGTCCCCATTAGGTCATATGCTTCTGGAAGGCAGGGACCATGTATTGTTTCTCTTTATATCTCTGGCACCTAGCCCAGTGCCTGGGACATAACAGGCACCTCATAAATATTTATTGAGTTGAACCTCCCCAAAGGGTGAAAAGTAGAGCAAGGAGAGTGTTGAGGGAGCAAAAATCTACTTTCAGTTCGAGAAGTTACTCTTCCCATGATCACAATTTACATTGCTCCAGGATGGGCAGAACCCAACAGAATGGAGCAGGTTGTGCAGAAAACAGAGCAGTCAGATTCTAAACAACCAGAGGACAGGCCCCCTCCAATACAAAGAGAGAACTGTTCCAGAGTAAGATGACTATTTAAACACATTTTGGTAGAGCATTTTATAGAGAGCAGTGTCCTTGGGACAGCGTTGGAATAGCACTGATAAAGTCCACGTCAACTGCAATTTTTGAGAAATCGCATAGGCAGTAACATCCCCACACAGAGTCACTAAGGAACATTCAGAGAAGCATCAGCCAAACTTAGAAAAAAGCAGGCAAAGGATTTTGGTCTAGAGGAAAAACTCTGCTCTTAGCCATACTGTCTAAGGGTTTCCAGTGGCTCCCTAGTGAGACAGAACTGGAAACTTATATCCCAGTCCCACTGCCTGCTAGATACAGGTAGATATGTAAATTTCTGCTTGTTTCTTGTATAGTAAAAATTATGCTTGTTACTACATGATTTAATGTAAGAATCACTTATGATCAACCTATCTTTTGTTACCTTTGTAAATCCTAGAGCTAATGAACACCGTGAGATATTAGTATTGAAATTTATCTAGCCTGGATGGACCCTCACTGCTGCCATCGGTAATCTGGTGACCACGGTGAGTAAATACAGTACGCAACTCCCCTTCCAGAATGGTGCTTTAACAAGGCTAATCTCTGCCTGGGTGGGCTTCATATTGCCAACATGCAACTCAGAAGAGCTACATAATTCTCAGGTGTGATATGACCCAAAGTATAATTCACTGTTTACAAGGCAAATGTGGAAATGATGGGAAAATTCTCAACCTCGTAAAGTTGCCAGACTAACTAAGAAAACTCTAGTCTTACAAAAGTTAAAGAAAAGGGCAACACTAATAAACGAAGCTCGGATCACCACGCCACAGCAATAAACAGCACAGCAAACGCGGTATGTCTAAGAACTGGTGTTGGTCCTTTCTCTTCCCGGGGGGGCTGTCTCTTAACATGGCACGCCTCTCTCGCCATCCACCACTTCTCTAGTTAAAACCAAATCAAAGTTACCTTCTCGAGGAAGTGGACTCCCATTAAGTGGGTTAAGGCCGTAAAAATCCATTGCAGAAACAGGACTGACAACAATGCCCATTGCTGCACAGATTTAAAAAACAATTATTCAGATAGAAGTGGAAAACCAGGAAGAGAATTGTGCTAATTTTAATTAAGAGTCCTTGTTCCCAAATAAGGAGCCCTTACTTCAGCCTTGGTGAGCTCGCTAAGGTGCCCAATATGCTGCAGACACTCAGCAAGAATTAAATTACCATCTCAAGACATCGAAGGGAAAATGCATTTTTAGACACAAGAGAACACAGCTGTGTTTGGGGTCTGTTGACTGTCTCGAGTTATTTTGAAAGTGTTTTGTTTTGGTAACACATTTGGCAACTTCTCTTCCCCTTCATTTTTATACCCATGTGTATTGAAGGGAGAATTTAATCCATATGTTCCGGATTCAATTATACTTGGCTCATCCTAGTGTTACTTTGTAAAAGCGATTTGAATGCCAAGAATCTTGCAAATTTCCTAACAAACTCTGAGGCTTTCGGTTTTTTCCAAGAACTAGGAAATTTACTTTTGTTCATCCAAAATTCTGAGTATTTTTTTGTTAAGAAACACATGGGTTTTCACTTATCACTGTATTAGTATTTAGTTATAACTTAGGATGATGAGTGGCAAAATGATGACTTGAGTAAAACTGCACTAAATGTTGCTTATTTGGTATTTCTGTTATATAACTGTCCAAAAAGACATTGACCTCGAAATTAAATCATTGCAGGAATTATTAATTAAACTCTTGAAAGTTCTCTTCTTGGTCCAATTCAATTAAAAATATTGCGCACAGGGGGCCATCCCAGTGGCATAGTGGTTAAGTTCACGTGCTCCACCTCGGCGGCCTGGAATTCGCAGGTATGGATCCTGGGCACGGATCTACACACCACTCATGAAGCCATGCTGTCATGGCATCCCACATACAAAATAGAGGAAGATTGGCACAGATGTTAGCTCAGCGACAATCTTCCTCAGCAAAAAGAGGAGGATTGGCAACAGATGCTAGCTCAGGACCAATCCTTCTCACACATACACACACACAAAATATATATAGAGAGAGAGAGAGAGCGCATCAAGAAAGTGCAGATCACTCTGCTCTCATAGCAGATGGTTTCTGGAATGTCTGCCCCATTCCCAAATTAAGTGCCCCTACCAGCCTACCCCTTACAATTCACAAGGAGGCCTTTTGGCATCGTGCATGATTATGGGACTGGGTGGGCACTTAACTCAGAGGGGGCCTGCCAGAGTCTCTCCTGTTGACAATTTGAATTGAGAGAATGAGACAGAGGGAGAGAAAGAGAGAGAGAGGCAGAGAGAGAGGCAGAGAAAGGAGAGGGAGAAGCAGGAGGAGGAAAAAAGGAGAAGAGAGAGATTGGTTTAGTCTATTTGTGTGACTTGTACCTGTACCATATAAACTGAGGAGCTGAGAGTGGCATTTTCTGCCATAGGATCTGTGGCACAGAGTACGCTAGCAAGGCAGCACACAAAGACAGAATGAACTAGAAAATCAATGTATATATTTAATGTGTTATTTTCCTCTGCAATCTGTTACAATCAATGCATTCTAGGATCTGAGAAATACAGTATGCTTTATTATACCCTGATGGAATCAACAGAGAGATACTACTTTTCTCTTAAGGAAATGAGGAGAAAGGATGGTCCATATTAATTGTTTTCAATGTGTAAAATAGAATTTGAATAAGGAAATGTTGAGAATATCTTTAAGGATTATTTCCATTTAATTAAGGAGACAAGATATATTACAAAAATTAGAATCCATGCAATTGAGAGAATGACACTCATTTCTAGAAGCCAAAATTATAGAAGTATAAGCAAGCTCAGTTAAGACTACGAAATCTAGTTTCTGCAAAATTAGTTTGTTATTCAAGGGACAAAAAGTTATATTTTTAAAATTTCTATTGCTAGAAAGATCATGAGGAACAAGAGGATGGAGCTCTAGAGAAAAGAAACCTGGCAAGTTAAACTGCTGCAGTTTAATGTTTCTCATGAATTCACCATCATTATAATCTTTATCACCAGGATCATATAGTATTTGTTAAGCCGTCTCGTAAGCAAGCCAATGTATACGTTTAAAAATTTGATATGCTAACAATATGACATATAAAATGGCATATTCACACCTAAATATAAATATAAGTAAATAAAGAAACCATGAATGAAATATATTGTACATATTTTGTCTCTGTCTTTGTCCTGGAGAATGCAGGTGGATTCATTAATAGAAATGGAAGCCCTGGCAGATGAGGATGGAAGTCAGAGAGCCACACTTGAAAGTTCAGATGATCAGTCCCTGATAAATATCACCCCAGAGTCCTAAAAGAATTCACTGGTGTGTTGCCAAACATGTAATAATAAGCTCTGAAAACTCAGAGAGGTTTGAAAAGTACTTAATGGAGGCAAATACTCTAAGTTTTTTTTCAAGAGGAGAAAGATTCCAGAAATTTAAAACCAATGAGCTTACCCTCAAATCCTGGAAAAATTATGGAACAGGTTGTTAAAGAGTCCATCTGTGAAACTAAGTAGAGGGAGGAGTATGCTACAGCCACTACGGAAAGCAATTCAGATGTTCCTCAAAAAATTGAAAATAGAACTACCATACGAGCCAGCCAAGGGAAACAAAAACACTAGCTTGAAAAGATACGTGCACCCTCGTGTTCATTGCAGCATTATTTACAATAGCCAAGACATGGAAGTAACCTATGTGTCCACCGATAGATAAAGAAAATGTGGCATATATATACAATGGAATATGATTCAGCCATAAAAAAGAATGAAATCTGGCCATGCGCAACAACGTGGATAGACCTTGAGAGCATTATGCTAAACGAAATAAGTCAGACAGAGAAAGACAAATACTGTATGATCTCACTTACATGTGGACTCACAAAACAAAACAAAACAAAAACCTAACTCATAAATACAAAGAACAGATTGATGGTTGCCAGAGGCAGGGCATGGGGGTTTGGCAGCAGATGTTAGCTCAGGGCTAATCTTCCTCAAAAAAAAAAAAAAAAAAAAAAAGCATGAGGGAAATCTTCAGATACTTAAAGGCCTCACATGGAAGAGGGATTGAATTTATTTTGTAGAAATCCAGAAGGCCGACAGAGGACACAGCCTAGAAGTGTTGTAAAAGCCAGCATTTATTGAGAGTTTACTGTAAGCCAGACACCATGCTAATTATATTTATCATCTCATTAAATGCTTCAAAAACTGATAAAGTATCTGCTATTATTACCCTCATTTTACAGATGAGAAAAATGAGGACTGGGGAAGTTAAATGGCTTACCCAAGGTCAAAGTAGTGAACGGCAGAGCCATAGTTTGAACACAGAGGGACTGAGCCCAAAGTCCATCTCCTGTGTGGAGGGAATTGTGAGAAAATGAACTTGCAATCACAGAAGTATTGAAACAGGCTGCCCAGCGGCGCTGTAACCCAGAAACTATTTCTGTCCTTCAGAGGGACACCAATGTACATTGTCTCCAAACATATTTTTCCAACTCTGAGAATTATGAATTTGAAAGTCTGTAAGAACATGTTCCAAGAAGTTACCAGTATTTAACAATGATTCTTGGGATTATAGGTGACTTTTACGTTTTATTTAGACTTTTCTGTACTTGGTAAATTGTTTTTACAGTGAGCATAAATTACTGTTATAGTTAGAAAGAAACACTTAAGCTGTTTCCTACTGAGGAAAGGAAAAGGATCTACAAATGTGTGTACAAAAATGTGAACAAATGATTTCTATATGGTTCAAAGGGTATAAAACAGGATTTACATTCCTTCAGAAATTAGAAAACTTTTCAGAATGTGATTTTTTTCTGAAAACTCTTAATGATCTTATATAATTTTCCCTTTACAGTGAGTAAAAAAAAAGTCATCGTATTGAAGAATCAAGACTCAAGGGGTGCATAAGAAAAAGTTTATTCTCCATTCCTGTCTCCCCTCCCCCCCCCCACACCTGCTCACACTCATTCTGTGGAGTTATTTGTGGGTCCTTCAGAGTCCTCCCCATCTCACTGGGCATCTCTCAACAGCCGTTCTCTTAGATTCAAGCAAAAACAGTTCCAACCTCCTTCTGCTGAGTTCTCCTGGCCCCTCCAGGCCGCAGGATTGTCCCCGAGGATTTAAGACAGCCCCGGGCGCAGCTCTCTCCTCTGTGGCCCACATCAGGCCCGTAGGAAACGCTCCCCTCTCATCCGCCACTAGAGGGCGCGCGGTCACTTCCCAAACAAACATGTCCCCGCCGCCGTGGGAAGTTTCAGCCACGCAGTTTCCTGCAGAACGTTTTTGAAGCACACATCAGAGGCCGTCTGCAAGAAGCAATTATCAAGCTCCCATCTGGTGGAGGGACGGTTCACAGCACATCAGTCATACTCTATTGAGAAATCTTGTCTGATCTCCGATCGCAAATATTTTGTACAGGGTGAGATCTGGGTTAAGGGTAACAAAACTAGTTTTAAACATCTGCGTTGTAAGTTCTGGCTGGGTGGCCTAGCACCTCACTTTGGGAAGTGGAAGCCGTTAACACATCGTCTAGGGGGCTCTGCGTAAACAAAGACTGCACATGAACTGTTACGTGAGGACTCACATACCTAGGATCTTACCAGTGTTTGTCGTTATACTTGAGGAAAGAGGGAAAGGAAGGAGGGGAGGGTGAGACGGAGAACAGAAAGGACATTTCGTTTTCCTAAGCATTTGTTATGTTCCTGCTGCTGTGCCAAGCCCTTTGAAATATGCATATTTGGGGTGTTATTATCCTAGAGTTTACAAGTGGGTTTACAACAGAAGCTCATGGAGGTGAAGGAACTTGCCTGAGGTTACACAGCTCGGAGGTGTGGGGGTCCTGGGTCTAGCTGACTCCATACGCCATGTTTGTTCATAATTACACTTTTGTTCATGACTATGCATGATCATTACTGATACACGTGGTAAACCAGTGACCTATATTTTTTACATAAATAAAAGACCAGAATATTTGGAAATTTAAAAGGTGGGCCTCCTTTTAAAAAGAAAAGCTGGATGGACTGTTGATCACTTCTGTCCTGTTGCCGGAAGCCTGTAGTTAGGCTGTTCTTATCATGCGGTGTTCCTCAAAAATCCTCTGCCCCAGAATCACCCAGAACTTGTCACAAATGCAGCTCCCTGAACTGACTCTTGTGTTAGTTTGCTGTTGCTGCTGTAACAAGTTACCACAAACCTAGTGACTTAAAACAACAAAGTTACAATTAGAAGCCTAAAGCAGGGGTGCACGATTTCTGGACAGTCTAGGGAGAATCTGTTTCCTCGCCTTTGCCAACTGCTAGAGGCCACCAGCATTCTTTGGTTCGTGGCCACATCATTCCGTCCTCTGCTTCTGCCATCACAGCTCCTGCTCCGACTCTGAAACGCCTGCCTCCCTCTTTCACTTACGAAGACCCTTGCGAGTATATTGGGCCCACCCCCATAATGCAGGAAAATCTCAACTCAAGATCCTTAACTTAATGACATCTACAAAGTCCCTTCTGACATGTAAGGGAACATATTCCGAGGTTTGGGGGATTAGCACGTGGACATCTTGGGAGGCCATTATTCTGCCTACTATGATGCCCTAGGTTCCTATTCGGAAGTTTGATGTGGGACCCAGGAATCTTTGTATCTGACAAGCCCCCGGCCGTTCCTGCACTCAGGTTTGAGAACCATTACCGTAAATGCATACATACCCTGTTTGTAAAGGCAAGCATCCTAGGAGATCTGATATCTTCGCCAACAACCTATTTTAAATCTAAATTTGTTCTGTCAAAATTAACATTTCCAAGATTTTAAAGTATGGCTTTTGCCCTAATTCAATATTCTAATGTCAAATTATTTGACAGTATTTTAAAATTTCTTCTTATTTTGTTTTCAATCCACTAAGCAGTCTACCTTCCTTCTTAAGTAGGCTTCCAGTATTTATCTTATTTTCTCCTTACCAATATTTTTATCATAAGCTGTAAGCATTGAATGCAGGATTCCGTACTAAGATTTTGCAATAGACCTTAATTATTTACAATATTGTGGTTAAGAGTATCAATTTTATAACCAACTAGTCTTGGTTCAAATTCCAGATCTGCCATTTCCAAGCTGTATAACTTGGATAAATATGTAACCTCTCTGTGTCTAGATTTTCTCACCTGCAAAGTGAGGGTGATAATAGTCCTTGTCTCTTAAGATTGTTGTGGGGATTAAACGAGTTAATATATGCAAAGTACTTAGACTAGCACCTACCACATGGTCCATACTCAATAAATGTTAGCTATTATTCTTGAATAATAATATGGTTCACCATATTGCATCTCTTTGTATATTAGTGCTGTGCTTTTAAGGGTTAGTGTACACCCCCACATTTTTGTCTTCATTGGTAGTCAAGGAGAGAGAATATGTAGCACATGTAGCCTGTGATTTGGGGGGACTACCTTGCTTTCTCTGTGGGACCTTGTTTGCCTGACTTGGGCCTCAGTGGGAATGACTTAAGTGGTCTTAAAGACTTGGGAGAGAAGGGTGTGGTCAGTCGGGAAGGACTCTCTTGCTGAAGGGAGGAAGGGGAGGGGGTGAGACATTGGTCTCTCTCAGTTGCAGGTCAGAGATCAGAGTCATTACACCCTGTCAGTGGGAGGGCAAGAGGGACTCTCAACAAGGTTCTCGTATCTATCAGGGTCCTAGCAGGAAGAGATGGAGCATTCAAACTGGGATAATTTTAGGACTATTTAACAAAGGGATGAAGGTGGAGAGGAGTAGGGTGTCCTGGGACCAGTAACAGCAGGAGTGCTGTTGTCCTTCAGCCTGAAGGGGCATGGGGAGGGAGCAGAAATGGAGCCCCCTGTGAAGGAGGCCGTGGGGCAGAATGGGGTGCAGTCTGCCCTGAGCCACCTCTAGGGAGGAAGTGGGGGGAAAAAAATGCTAACCTCATTCTCTTCCCTCTGATCTCCTGCTAGGGTCCTCATTGGCCAAACCCAGCTAGAAGCCAGAAGACATCTGTGTAGTGTCCACAGGTCAGCCCCCAGTGGCTCAGAGCAAGGCTGAGAAGGGTGGAGATAGGTCTGGAGGGGCAAATGGAAGATCTCCAGGACAAGAAGTCTTTTCATTCCTTGAAAAAGATGTTACTGCCCTGCATGCCCTAAAGAGGTGGTGGGGGAGTGTTAATCCAAGCGATAACCAGCAGGGAGCACCAGGCGGCAGAGACAGCCTGGCAGGCCAGTAGACCAGGTCAGCACACTGTTTGAGACCTGAGGAAAGCGCCAAATAAGCCCCAGTGGGACCATTGACAGGGCTTGCATGAGCTTGCCAGCTTAAGGGAGGGTCCCACTTGGGGCAGTGCCTGTCCCGGAGGCAAGGCGTGTCCTCGGAGTGCTGAGTTTTTGTCAGAGAGCCACACACAGCACTTCATCATTATTATGAAAAGACCTTTGCTGAGGAGCTAGAGTGCTTCGAAGTAAGAAGCGCTGAAATGTTCCGTAGAGTGTTTCAGAGGTCTCTGAGTGATGCTGGGGCCTGTGCCAGGCCCTTTGGTACTATGGGCCACTTCTATATTACATTATATCCAGATGTTTAGAATGCCCTGAGGAAAGAAACATTATTCTTTTAGGAGCTTAAAGATTCTAGATATGCAGACAGAAAGCCAACAAACAGAAATAGCAAGAAAAAAAATGAAAAAGTTTTAACCTGGAAAAAGAATGGAGCAATTTGGGAATCTAGGTGGAATGCACAATTGTTAGCAGTGCAAACGCGGAGAACAGTAATGTCAAGAGGTAAAAGAATATTCAACGTCAGAGAACACTTCCAACTTTGCCTTGCCTCTTCTATCTATTGTCCACCCAGCAGCTAGAGTAGTCTTGAAAAACTATAAATCTGAAGGTGTTACTCATGTGCTTAGAAACTCTGAGTAGCTTCCCCTGGAGCTTTGAATAAAACCCAAACTTCTTACTGGCCCAGCGTCCCTGGATGATCTCTCCCATACGTGCTGCTTCCACCTACATATCTCCCACATGCTTGTTACTGAACCAGGTTTGTTTTTGCCCATTGCCCAAAAGGCCTATCACTGAAATGACAACATCACAGCAGAGAGAGAATTTAATCACAAGGCAGCCAAGTGAGGAAGCAGGAGAATGAGCCTCAAATCCACCTACCCAAAAATGGGGACTCAGGGGTATTTATGGAGTAGGGGGCCGCACCGTCTGAAGTGTAGGAATAGATGGTTGGAGGTAAGGAGAAGTGAAGTAATTGATGATCAGTGCAAGAGTAATCAAGCTTCATGCCTCTTCATAGGACACATGTTCACAAAATGGCGGTGTTACCATGATCTGAGGGAGAGTTTTAGCTTCTTGACGTCAAAAAGTTCACTTGTCAGCATTTGCATAGGCCCAGTGGATGGGTTAGTGGTCTCAATAGGCCTGAACTGGGCGGAAAGTCTCAGTTCCTGAAAACTCCCCCTTAGTTACTCTGTTGATAAGTTGGGGTCAATTGAACTGGTCTTGGAGGGCCTGCAGTTGCACACCCACTGTATTCCATCAATATTCACCATCCCTTTCCTACAACTGCATGCTCTTGACAGCACTTGTGCTCCCTTCTGTTGCACCATTTCCTTCACCTACCCCTGTAGAGCTGCAGCCTTCCCTAACCGCTGAATCTCAAGTTGGTTGCCCTCTATCTCTCTGCCCTTTCTGTTTCCTTCATAGGACTCATCTCAATTTGTAGTTTTTATTTGTTTACTTGTTTATTGTCTGCCTTCCCCACAAGAATATAAGCTCTCTGAGCCCAGGGTTGAGTTCTGCTTTGTCTGTTGTTGAATCACCGTTCCCCGTGCCTGGCATGGTGGGTGGGTGGATGGATGGATGGATGAATAGTAGATGAATGGCTGACTCACAAAACTGGTCTTTGCTTTCTCTGCTCACACTGGAAAATTCTGTTGTTTAACAGAGTTTGTTTAGATTTTGCTCTGCTATACACTGCTAAAAGGTTCTTGGCACTTCACAACTGGAGAGAACCAAAATAATTACAGACAGAGCAGGAAGTAATTGGACACAGGGGAGGGGTTACACTTATTCATTCCTGAATAATTACTCCAGAAATAACAACTCTTATTCATTTTAGAAATTTAAGATTTGCTTCACAAAAACTCAAAAGACCAAAGCCCAATTTCCTCGTAAGACAGGTTATAAATGACCTTCTGCGTGTGCGTGCATGTGTAGATAGCCTCCGTGTACACAAGTAATGGAAGAATTTGAGGCTTACAGAAATTCTGCCTAGTGCTTTTGTATAAACAGAATTTTCCTTCTTTGCAAAAAAGCTAAAAAAAATTCCAGGCAAATCTGGAAAATCTGTTTTTGTCTAAAACCTCTTAGAGCACTTTCTCAAGGATTTATGATGTCTGAGAAATTTTATACCCCGAGACACTGAAAGCCAAGATGGACAAAAATTAGAATGAGTAGCTGGAAAGAATTCCACCTCTCTATACCATTCCACCTCTAAATTTGTTATTGAATGTGGGTCTAGGAAACTATGAAAGGGAGAGAAACCTCTGCCTGACCATAGAATTTACAGCAAGGTGGTCCTACAGAGGGGAAAAAAGGCCTATGACAAAGTCACAGAACTGGTCAGGGAATGGGAGCAAGGAATGGACCTCAACAGTGGTCAGACCAAAGAGAGCTCTGGTCGAAGAGTCTGTGCATTGTGGGGAAGATCTTCCTGGAGTTGACTTCTTCAGCATCTGGGTTCAAGTCCAGGCATCGTCACTTACTGACCACTTAGCCTTTGTTCCTTATTCTCTCTGAGTCTGTTTCCCGACCTGTAAAATTGGAATGATGATGATGCATATTTTTAATACTGCTACTATGAGGATTAAGTGAAAAAACCAGTGTGCACAAAACCCTTAGCATAGTACACCTCTGGGGTAACCCTTTGAACCCAGTAAGCACTCAATAAACACTAGCCATAATTGTTTGTTGAACTCAGCACTGTCCAGAAGAAAAAATAGTGTGAGCCACATATGTAGTTTTAAGTTTTTCAAGCAGCCACGTTAAAAAAATTCAACCAATGAAATTAATTTTAATGTATTTTATTTAATTCAATATATCCGAAATGTTATCACTTCAATATGTAATCAGTATATATAATCAGCAAGATATTTTACTTTTTTTTCATACTAAGTCTTTGAAACCCAGTGAATATTTTGCACTGACAGCACAGCTCAATTCAGACTGGCCGCATTTCAAATGCCCAATAGCAGCTGTGGCTGGCGGCTACTGTGTTGGACGGTGCAGGTCTGCCTTCTGTCCCTGAACCCCACAGAATGACTCCTCACTGCACAAAACTCCTTTTTCACCGTCTCGAATTCCAGATTCCAGCTGGAAAATCTCTTCATAGCCTGCCACTAATCCCGTTTTACAGGAAAGCAGGAGATGAACCCCTGTTGGATACAAGGGCGAAGTAATTTTCTTTGATTTGACTCATCCTTCCCACTCTCCACACCCCTATTTCTGGAAACTCTAATGTCAATGCTGTGAAACTAGAACTGGATTTGTTTATTTTCTGAGTTCTCTAACTCTTAGAAGATTTTGTGACCACCCAATAGTATTAGAGTGCACTGTTCAGTCAGGAATCTTTCTCGAATTTAGAGGCTGAATTATACTTCCCGGTACCAAGATGAAAGGCCTCTGCACTTCCTTCTTCAGGCTTCCTGTGGTCTCATCTGGGAGATGACCAAAAAAGAGAAAGAGTTAAAAAGAATTTTTTTTAAGCCTCTATGTATTCCGCCCCTTCTTTCCCATGAAGATTGAATTGGAACCAGCAGATGGCAGCCCAGTACTTCGGCGGCTGGACCCAAGGGAAGACTAGCTGAAAATATCAGTCCCGTATGTTTGCTGAGAAAGGCAGTGGTCAATGTTTGCTCTTTGGCTGGAGTTTATGAGATAATTATAGGATCATGGCGATGATGTTGCAGTTAAGGCAGAGGTGGATATTCCAAAATACTTCTCTGTTTTCTCTATCTTCACTTGCTTAAGATCTCATTTTTATTTCTCTTTTTTCTTCTTTTTTTTTAAAGATTGGCACCTGAGCTAACATCTGTTGCCAACCTTTCTTTTTCTTTTTCTTCTCCCCAAACCCCCCCCAGGACATAGTTGTATATTCTAGTTGTAGGTCCTTCTGACTGTGCTCTGTGGGATGCCACCTCAGCATGGCCTAATGAGCGGTGCCATGTCTGCGCCCAGGATCCGAAGTGGCGAAACCCTGGGCCGCCAAAGTGGAGTGCAAGAATTTAACCACTCAGCCACAAGGCTGACCCCTGCTTAAGATCTTTTTTTTTTTTTTAAAGATTTTATTTTTTTCCTTTTTCTCCCCAAAGCCCTCCGGTACATAGTTGTATATTCTTCGTTGTGGGTCCTTCTAGTTGTGGCATGTGGGACGCTGCCTCAGCGTGGTTTGATGAGCAGTGCCATGTCCGCGCCCAGGATTCGAACCAACGAAACACTGGGCCGCCTGCAGCGGAGCGCGCGAACTTAACCACTCGGCCACGGGGCCAGCCCCCTGCTTAAGATCTTTTGAACTGCTTTTTGGATTGTTTTGACTTTTTCAACCAAAAGACTATTTACATAATTGAAATCACAGAATTCAAATGTACATGAAATAATAATGTAAATAATGTAAATTTCCAGTTATTAATAAATATTCATTGCTTTTCTTCTCTTTCTTCCCTACCACTAGCTCTCTGAAAATTTTGTTAAATGTTTAACTTGTGTATTGAGTGTTGCTGAGTACACTTGTTTTTCAAACTCTGACACTTTGTTGAACGACATTCACATTTGGCAAGGTTTTGAATCCCACCCAGTAAACCTATGGCTTCTCTATTTTCTGTAATTAAATAACTTTGCTGAGAGTGTGGCTTCTCAGAAGGATGCATGAGAATTAAAACCAACAGAAATCAAACATCAGATATCAGAGATTGTTACCAAAACCAAAGAGGGTTCCCTCCTGGCGAGTTAAAGCGGACTCCACAAAGTAAGGTGTATTTGCAGCAAATAGAGGACCATGAGGAATCATTTCCAGAGTCATGGCGTCCCGGAACAAAGGGAAGCAGGGACCTTTCCTTTCGGACGGGGAATGAACGTTCACAAGGGAGAGGGGGGTATTTGCTTGCGCAGGCTCAGTTGGAAAATGTGCTTCCACATACCCTGCAGGTGATGGTAATAAGGCCTAAGCTCCTCCTGGAGAGATCTTAACATTAAAAATGAGGCAAAGGTCATAGGTGTAGCTCTCACGTGAGGCTTGTCTGGTCCAGGGTGGTTGGTGATTGCATCTCCTTAGCATAACAAAAGGAAAAGAAACAATTTGGAAAAACAGTTAAATGCTTCCAAACCCACCCTTGAGTTCCTCCGCAGCTAGTCGGTGACAAGATCAGATGTCTGAAGTAAAACCCTTGAAATAGTCAGTTACCTGGGTTAGTTTTTCCTCCTGACAAAAAGCATTGGCTTATTTCAACTTAATAGAACAATTAGATAATATTTAGATGATCAGATGATTATAATGGATCATTATTTTTGGTCAGCTGATAATCAGGTAGTATACATGTGCTTCCTTGGAGAGTTTTTTTAAATAATAAAATTGTTACTTTCCGTAAAAAGGTAGAAAGAGTGAAGGATTCTTATTTGTGTTTATGTTCACTCATTAACTTCTCATTCTTGTGTTGAATACATGAAATATTTGCTGGTGA